>NW_028238472.1:29691056-30441056 GCF_041429995.1 Eschscholzia californica | reverse complement strand
TCTATCTCTCTTCTCAGTCTCTTTCTCTTATCTCTCTCTTCGCAGTCTCTCTCTCTTCCCAGTCTCTCTCTCTTCTCTGTATCTCTCTTCTCACTCTCTCTCTCTCTCTCTAAGTTCAGGCGAAGGGAATGGTCCTTCGCTGGAACCCTTCGTCTGGATCTGGACTCCAGATCCAGGCGAGCTTCGCTTGGTAGAACAAGACAACTCGTCTGGTTTTCCCCTTCACCGGAACTATGAAAAAAGAAAAAGAAGAAAGAGAGAGGAAAGAGAGAGAAGATAAAAGAGAGGGATGAAGAGAGAGAGGGAGATAGATGACCGGAGTTGTTGTCGCCGAAAATAATGACCGCCGGAGTTGATGTTGGTGAAAAGGAAGATGGTGGAAGAAGAAAATCAAAACATAAGAAGTGGGTAGTGTTTGGAGGAAACAGAAAAATTTGTTTCCACCCAAAACTATCTTTCCCAGAAAATATCCTTATTTCTCGAAACATCGAACGATTTTATTAGATGAAAGTGTATGTATGCATACATTATTTCTATAACTACTAATTTAATTAAAGTATTCAAATCTCATTTATTGTAAATATAGAAATGATAGAAGAACATAATTTAATGAACTTTTGAGGGATGTGATTAGATGAAAAAATATGAATATTTGTATAAAATATTTGATTAGAAAAACTGATATAAATATATAATTATTCATTACGTACGATATTATTGCAAAATAGAACCAAGAAATGTTTATAGTTTTTTTTGATGAAATATGAAAAAAATGTTTATAGTTAATAAACGAGAATGTGGCAAGTAACCACGAGAGAGAAAAAGAAAGAAAAATACATAGAATGGAAGAAATATATATAAATATATATATGTATATAGCCAGGTCAAACTTTTTAGTGGCCGGAAGCAAATTATGAAAATATGGACCTTTATATTTCATGCAAAATAATTAGGCGTATGTATATTGTATAAACTGTTAGTAAGGTAATTATGTTTGGCGTATCTCTATATGAAAGTGATATTAATAACTACAACAACTAGAATGTTGTTTTCTTTCATTTTTGGTGCCAAAACAATAATAATCACACCTATTAGTTGCTGCTCATTAGTCGCCACCGGTTAGTAGCTAGAGAAGCTGATTAGGAAATGACAATCTTTAAATTGACTATAGATATACTAGTGTGTAGTCTGTGTTGACGGCAATGTGATTTTCTTTTGATATTGGACTCTAAGAATCATTAAATTATATGTTATAGACAAATGATTAATATATAATGTGAAGATACATAATGAAATGAATAAGTACAATCAGTGGCGGACTCAGAACATTTTTTTTGTGGGGGCACTTTTAGTTCAAACAAAAATTGTTCAAATTTTTTAATATAATGTGAAAGGGAATAATTCCTGTACATTATCGTTACATTCGAATCCAATTCAACCATTATTTTCTTACAAGTTATTTTGATTGAAATCAATATAAGTAGGTAGTCTTATACACATTCGAATTATATATAAGAATTTAAGAAAATAGGGTGGACAAACTCATTTTAGAAAAATAATCAGAACATAACATGTATGTATATATATATATATGCATTTGTATATACGTGTTAAAAAATGAAATAAAAAGAAGGCATAAGAATGATATAGAGAAAAATATCTCTAACAATGTTAATGGGAGTCATTGAATTAACAATGGAAAGAGACTAAAAAGTGAACTGATCTGTAAATAGGAAGTCCAAATGAAGAAATATAGGGCTAAAAGCATAGCTAATTACAAACTAGTGGGCATACCCAAATTTACTCATAGGAAAATTGAAACGGAAAAGGTGAGGCGTAAGGGATTCGAATGTGAGAACTATAAGGCGGACAACTTTAGGTATTACCACCACACCATCTATTCTTTGATGAAAGATGGTTGGAGTTTTTATTATATAACACATTTCACCTCTGAATCATCACTCAACCATGGGTCCGTGGGAGCACGTGCCCCTACACGTCCCTACGTGGATCCGCCCCTGAGCACAATAATCGGCGTTTGGAGTTGCATCTCCTAAGTAATTATTTCATTTATTTCTTCTTGTCCGCCATACGTTTCGATGATTTAGAATCATCATTTCAGTTTTGAAAACTTAATAAAGTGATGTTAGTTGACTTATTGTTACTTATAAGTTTCATGTTTGATGTTATTTGTCTTTTTTGATGAGTACATCGATTGTGGTTACTGTTCTACGGAGAAATATTTTATGTTTTGGTTTTCATGAGGGCCTACGTGAAAAATCTGAATTTGCAGTGTCACAGATACCCCGATCGCTTTACTCAAATATGTTATTTTCATTTTCATGATCCCCAGTTAGCGGTTGTGAAGTTGGACTTCCCTATTATTAGCTTAATCAAAATTTTAATATTTTTAACCATTCCTATTAGGATAGGGGCCAACTTTTAAAGCGGAGGAAACGACACAGGTTGGAAAACCACTAAACACTATAATGAGCTCTGGGAAGACATGCCTTTCAAAGTTTGAAAAATCATACCAAAAGATAGGGAGATTTGTTGTTTGGTATTGAAAAATCAATAATTCATCAACTTGTGAGTAATAAAGGTCTTTGGTATAAGAAGAACAATGCTTAGTATAGGCAGTGGATTAGATAGAGAGAATTGGTTTTAGTATAGGGAGAGAGATACTTTTATTTTTTTTCCAAAATTAATTAAGTTAAAAAAACCGGACCACTTCTTAAAACTTTACACGGTAAAAAAGGGATGGAAGCCCTAACTGTTGATTGATTAACAGAAGTACTCATCTCCATACAAGGGTTCATAAGCGACATATACATGAAAAGATGTTTCGCCTTAGCATAAAAAAAGTTCATGAATGAAAATAGTGAAAACTTTTAACCACAACCACCGAAAAAGTAAACAAATTTCATCCACACCAGACGAAATATGTCGACATTATTAGCTGTGTACACTAGATAACAGTCATATATTAGCTGTCTGATTGTTTCCTAGTTATATAGATTCCTAAGATATATTCCTAGATATGTTTCCTAAGAGATATAATCTTAGCTGTATATATATATATATATATATATATATATATATATGTTTATATTGCTTGATAATGAATAAGATCAAATACAGAAATGTGTTTCAACATGGTATTAGAGCATTGAGTTTTTCTTCTTTTTTTTCATTTTTTTTTTCAAAACATCAAGTTTATTTTCAGAGCATTAGGGTTTACAAAGATTTCATTAAGTAATTTTCAGAGTAAGGGTCTTCTTTCAAAACATTAGAGGATACATTGCTGCTACGGGTTATTTTCGCTGCTGTCCTATCGTTGATCTTTCATTTGCTGCCTCGTTAAGGTTTTGTTCGTATCATCCCTCTTTCATTCTCTATTTTGTTGGTTTTCCTCTCACTTTATTTCACTGTTATGGATAGAAATAAGTGTTCTACTGTAACGGATGTAGTGCCGGTGCTTTCTAAAATCACAGACCACATGCTAAATGGATCCAACTATATGGATTGGAGTAAAACTGTTCGTCTTTATCTTCGTAGTATAGACAAAGACAATCATTTGATTGATGATCCTCCAAGAGAAGATTCGATGGACAAAGGGAGTTTAGGACAAACATGGCTCCGAGAGGATGCTCGTCTGTTCCTTCAAATTCAGAATTTCATTGATAGTGAGGTAATTGGCCTAATTAATCATTGCGAATTTGTTAAAGAACTAATGGACTATTTGGAATTTTTGTACTCCGGCAAAGGGAATCTTTCTTGTACGTATGAGGTCTGTAAAGCCTTTTACCGTGCAGAGAAACAAGATCAGTCCCTTATAAACTATTTTATGGCATTCAAGAAGACATACGAGGAACTTAATATGTTGCTGCCTTTTAGCCCTGATGTGAAGGTTCAACAAAGACAACGTGAGAAGATGGCTATCATGAGTTTTCTTGCTGGTCTTTCTTCTGATTTGAGTCTGCTAAGTCACAAATTCTCTCTGGTTCTGAGATGACATCTTTACAAGATGTTTTTATCCGTGTTCTTCGCACTGAAAGTACTCCACCTGCTCTGCTCAGTAGTGCTTTGGTAAGTAAAAACAGTAACTATGCACCCGTGAGATCGAATAATTATAATGAAACCAAAGAAGGGGGCTCACAAGGATCTGAAAACCGAATGATGATATCTGGAAACATCGTTTGCAACTATTGCCGCAAACCGGGCCATACTAAATTTGCATGTCGAAAGCTTCAGTATAAAAATCAGTAAAAACACATGGCTAACGTTGCATTCACCAATGATAACTCTGAAAAATCTATTCTTGTCTCAAGTGATGAATTTGCTAGGTTCACGGAATATCAAGAGTCACTTAAGTCTTCATCTCCTTCCGTCACTGCTATTGCTGATTCAGGTAAACCCAACACGTGTCTTCTTTCTTCATCCTCCAAATGGGTCATTGATTCTGGTGCCACAGATCATATGACAGGTAATTCTAATCTCTTTTCTACTTTTCAACCACATGCTTCCACTTCAACGGATACTTTAGCTGACGGGTCATTATCTTGTGTTCGTGGGTCTGGCACCATGAATCCTACCCCTTTGCTCCCCTTGTCATCTGTATTACATCTTCCACGTTTATCCTTTAATCTGCTATCAGTTAGTCAACTTACTCGTAAACTCAATTGTTTCATCTCATTTTTTTCTGATCATTGTTTGTTTCAGGATCTTATGACGAAGAAGATTTTTGGTAAAGGACATGAATCTGGAGGTCTCTACATTCTCGGTACATCGCTACAAAAATCAGTTGTTTGCTCAAGTATAACTTCTCCGTTTGAGGCTCATCGTCGGTTGGGTCATCCTTCTCTTCCTTTACTCAAGAAACTTTATCCGCAATACAGTAAGGTGTCATCATTAGATTGTGAGTCGTGTCAGTTTGCAAAACATCATCGTTTTAGTTCGTATCCTAGAGTCAATAAACGAGCAACAACTCCATTTGAGTTAGTTCATTCTGATATTTGGGGTCCTTCTCCTATTTTGTCAAAACCTGGATTTCGTTATTTTGTTACCTTTGTGGATGATTATTCTCGTGTAACTTGGCTATATTTAATGAAAAATCTTTCAGAATTATTTTCTGTGTTTTGTGCATTTTGTGCTGAAATTAAAACTCAGTTTAATGTTTCCCTTCGTACTTTGCAGAGTGATAATGCAAAAGAATATACATCCACTTTGTTTAACTCTTATATGCTCCAGAATGGAATTCTTCATGAAACTTATTGTGTTGATACTCCACCCCAGAATGGTGTAGCAGAGCGTAAAAATAGACATCTTCTAGAAACTGCTCGAGCTCTTCTATTTCAAATGAACGTTCCTAAACTATTTTGGGCTGATGCTGTTTCTGCGGCATGTTTTCTTATCAATCGCATGCCATCTTCTGTTCTTAATGGATATACGATTCTTTTCCTTGATAAACCATTGTTTCCTGTTGACCCACGCATATTTGGCAGCACTTGTTATGTTAGGGATGTTCGTCCATCCATCACTAAGTTAGACCCAAAATCACTAAAGTGTGTCTTTATTGGTTATTCTCGTCTTCAAAAAGGTTATCGTTGTTATTGTCCTACCTTAACAAGTATCTTGTTTCAATTGATGTTACCTTTAAGGAAGACACACCTTACTTTCCGTCTGCACCTACTCCCATTCGCCAAGAGGATGATGATGATTTGTTAGTCTACTCCATTAAGTTCTCTACATCTGTTGAGGAGCAAGTGCATGCTAAGCCTCCTATTATACAAGTTTACTCCAGACGAGAACCTTCTGATTCATGTCCTGCACCCGCTCCTTCGTCAACAGATCCCGTTGTAAGTGATGATCTCCCTATCGCCCTGCGTAAAGGTAAACGCCAATGCACCTATCCTATTTCTTCTTTTGTTTCATATAATAATTTGTCATCTTCTTCGTGTTCTTTCATTGCCTCCTTTGATTCTATTACCATTCCTAAAACTGTTAAAGAAGCCATATCCCATTAGGGAAACGACCTATAGGTTGCAAATGGGTATTCGCAATCAAGGTCAATCCTGATGGGTCCATTGCACGATTAAAAGCTCGTCTTGTGGCAAAGGGTTATGCCCAAACCTAGGGAGTGGACTACTCAGAAACCTTTTCTCCTGTTGCAAAATTGACATCTGTTCGTTTGTTTAGTTCTATGGCGGCTACGTATAATTGGCCTTTGCATCAACTGGATAACAAGAATGCATTCCTTCATGGTGATCTTCAAGAAGAAGTGTATATGGAGCAACCTCTTGATTTTGTTGCTCTGGGGGAGTATGGACGAGTTTATCGTCTTTGAAAATCTCTTTACGATTTGAAACAAAGTCCTCGTGTTTGGTTTGGAAAATTTAGTTCTGCTGTCTAGACTTTTGGTTTAAAGAAATGCATGTCTGATGATTCAGTATTTTATAAACAATCTGAAGTTGGTATCATTTTGTTAGTTGTATATGTGGATGACATTGTTATAACCGGAAGTGATATGATAGGAATCTCATCTCTCAAGTCTTTTCTTCATACATAGTTTCACACGAAGGACTTGGGGATGCTGAAATATTTCTTGGGCGTCGAAGTTACAAGGAGTAAAAAGGGTATATTTCTATCTTAAAGAAAATATGTCCTTGACTTATTAACTGAGACAGGAAAATTAGGAGCAAAACCTAGTTGCACTCCAATGACTCCGACTGTGCACCTTACGAGAGATGGAGAACCGTTCGAAGATCTCGAGAAATATCGAAGGTTGGTTGGAAACCTGAATTATCTTACAGTAACTCGTCCAGATATTACATATTCAGTCAGTATTCAGTTTATGTCATCTCCAACAATTCATCATTGGGCAGCACTAGAACAAATATTGTGTTACTTGAAAGGGGCGCCCGGACGTGGAATTGTGTATGCAAATCATGGCCACTCTCATATTGAATGTTTTACAGATGCTGATTGGGCAGGTTCTAAAATAGATAGGAGATCAACTTCAAGTTATTGTATTTTTGTTGGAGGAAACTTGGTCGCATGAAAGAGCAAGAAGCAAAATGTTGTGTCACGATCTAGTGCAGAATCAGAGTATAGGGCTATGGCACAATCAACTTGTGAGATAATGTGGATATATCAGCTTCTGACTGAAGTAGGTCTCAAAATTTCTGTACCAGCAAAATTATGGTGTGATAATCAAGCTGCTCTTCATATTTCCTCTAATCCAGTGTTTTCATGAGCGAACTAAACACATTGAAGTTGACTGTCATTTTGTTCGTGAGAAAATTGAACAAGGTTTGATTTCTACAAGATATGTAAACACTGGAGAACAACTAGGTGATATCTTTACGAAAGCCTTAAACAGGGTTCGAGTCGATTATCTTTGTAACAAGTTGGCCATGATTAATATATATGCTCCAACTTGAGGGGGAGTGTTAGCTGTGTACACTAGATAACAGTCATATATTAGCCGTCTAATTGTTTCCTAGTTATATAGATTCCTAAGATACATTCCTAGATATGTTTCCTAAGAGATATAATCTTAGCTGTATATATATATATATATATATATATATATATATATATATATGTGTGTGTATATTGCTTGATAATGAATAAGATCAAATACAGAAATGTGTTTCAACAGACATATACATGAAAAGATGTTTTGCCTTAGCATAAAAAAAGTTCATGAATGAAAATAGTGAAAACTTTCAACCAGAGCCACCGAAAAAGTAAACAAATTTCATCCACGACAGAAATATGACATATTTCGCCTGTAAATAATGGTTGGGAAAATAAATCAATTTCATTTGGTTCGACCGAAGTTTTTTTGTTTTTTCATTCTACCTAATCGAAAATCCTTTACATTGTGAAACAAAAAACGACCTAAAACCCAATAAATGCTGTTCAACCCTAGAGAAAGACAAAATAAGAATTTTTCTTTACTTGAGACTTATTATCTTCACTAGGCATAACCCGTGCCTCCGGCACGCCGAGACAAATATATATATGAAGGCTCAAAAGAGTGATTAAAAGTTCTACAATAAATTAACAACTTCGAAAATAAAAAGGTCAAAACTTGTAATTTAGTGTCCTTTGAAGATGTATCGTTGATGGAGCTAACCAAGTCATCCGAAGCTTGAAGAATTTTGATACGAGAAGCCTTTAACTACTACATAGAGTACTCAGTGCAACATACGTCAAACATAATAGCTTTATCAAACATGATTGATATTATCGACGTACATAAAATTAAAACCGTTAGGCATCAAATCACAATAGTCCAAGTTCGAATAAGTATTAACAATTTTAGGTGAGATGTATAAGACTCCTTACTAATCATAATAATATAATCACAACTTATCATAGACCATCATTTATTTGATTTGAAGCCTAAGTAATGTACAATATTAAGAAAATCAATAACATGTGAGCGAGAAATTAAATTAGTTTCTGATAAGATTAAAAATCGTGAACCCTATAAAGCAACAAATTTTACCCTTTATGATCTGGATTGAATGAGTTTTGTGAAGTTAGCAAATATTAACAAAACACATAATCAATTTAACATTCTAATTGACCAACAATCCTAACCCTGGGTCTTATTTGGACTTCTACAATCTCTACCAAAAATTTTCTGCATCTAACTAATACTTTCAAGAATACATGAATCAAGCAAATCTGTCGTTGAGTTTTAATGATTAAGACAAGAAAGGTGGAATTAATTCCAAAAAAGTCTGGACTATTCCTTATGAACATCAACTTGCTTTTTTTTTTTGCTAACGCTCTCGCCCGATCTCTTTCATTTCAGCTTTAACCAATTGGAACTTCTTCATTTTGAAACTTCAGTTTCAAATCAACATCTTATCAACTATTAGAAACAAAAACTTCATTAATATCTTCAGCTGAAAAGGAATAAATTAATCAAGTTAATTAACTTGTAAAGAAAATAGCAACAATAGCACAAATTACTAAAACCCTTGCAAAGAAAGCACATGTGATTAATGGGAACCCAACCAATTGTTCCAAATGTGTTGCTAAGAGCCTAAGACCTCCTAAGCTAGAGTTATTAGGGGAGAGATATCAGTACCGACACACATTTAAACAATATCCACCCGGAACCATAACAGAAAATCTGATAGCCGATCTTTTTGTGTGGCCAATTTCGAATAAAAAGTTGTTGCCTGATATATTGCCGCTCAGGCGCTCAGACCGTTTGTCCACTTTAGTCAAATAAAAGACATCCTCCACTAACTGCATTGGAAAATGTTTTTTACTGCATTTGAATTTTCCCATTGGTATATTTAGTAAACAAATGTCCATCTCCGTGAGTTACATATTACAAACTCACTAAGAATTACAAAATATATAACTTCATTAAAAATCACCAATACTTATGATAAAGAAGTTGCTCAATTAGCTTTTTTTAGAATTATATGATGCCATTATCCAATTCGGGGTCTTTCTCGCTTTAATATGAATTATCAACAAATTGAATAACTAATAAAACAGCAGAATCTTACATATAGAGGCTTGTTCGTTTTCTCTCTTAAATCACTGATAATTTCATATGGCAATGTGCGTTGAGAACAAACAACCTTTGACTCAAAACCTACCAATATTCTTAGTTCTTCTAGTCATTCACTTACTCCTACTTTGAAACGGTAAGCTCAAATCCTAACCGAAAAAATACAAAACTATAACATATGAGATCAAGAGACAACAAACCAAACCATAATCGTAACTTATGCAATTGTTGAATGAATTTATGCAGGTGGTGGTTACTGAATAGGCATGCATGAAAACAAACCCAACGTTAATAAACAATATTGAGTGTAACCAATATATGAGTGTAGGTGTACTGAATCTTGTTAGTAATAGGTTTTGAATAAAATCTAATACGTACTAAAGAGACTTTCACAACACAAATTAATTTAGTCCCACATCTCTCAAAGAGAAAAATAAGCTTGTGTTTATAAGGATAAAGTTGGGTGTAAAGGGGTGTGGCCCTTGGGGTTACAATAGTGCTCTCCGGAGGAGAGACCCATCATTTTTTAGAGGCACCCTTACCTTAGGCACACTCATATTTATACCTTTCACACCCTCGCAGAACCCGACCCGGACCCGGTCTCGGTCTCGGTCTACTGGCCAGTGGAAAGAGTCCACTACTGGCTAGTTCTCAGACTTTTTCTTCCACTACTGGGTAGTGGAAAGAGTCCACCTCCTTAATCTTCTCAGACCTATTCTTCCTCTACTGGCTACTTTTTCTCCACCGTTGGATCAAAACTACCCAAGTCTCATGATCTGGTTTCGTACTCTATAAATAGGGATAAACTCCCAGAAGGAAAAGACACAGAAAAAGTATTTCGTCTTCTATCTCTCTCTCTCAGCTCTCTGTTTACTTCTCTCTGTTTCGAATTCTGTCAAGATTAGTAGATCAAAATTGAAGTTTGCTTCTTCAATTTTGATAAGGAATAGTTGAATCCTAGGGGACTACGTTCACAGACTGCAAAGCAATACCTAATTCTACGGTAGCAGGGGCGTTTAAAGTCTTCAGGAAAGCGAGTCCAACTTGTGCCTCTGTTCCACCTTTATTTTACTACGGTTTATTGCAAGTTCATTCTTTCTGGTTGGTTCGATTAATACTTGATTTCAGCACTGCAAAAAGATAAGTCTCTTATTTAATTTACTATTTATTGCTCATTGAAATTTTCTTTTCGATTTTTAATACTATTTTTATAACAATCTGAAGACTTTAAAGCATTCCCTTTTCAAAATCGACTAAAACAATTTACTGTTTTACTGAAAATGGAATTTAAGATGAGCAATGAAAAACCAGAGAAATTCGATGGTCAAAATTTGAAAAAATGGCAACAAAAAATGTTATTTTTTCTAACCACTTTGAATATAAACTATGTTTTAACCGAACTAGCTACCACTGTTGTGGGGGAAAGTGAACCTGGTAGATCTGGAGCAGTAGAGGCCTGGAATAAGGCTGACTATCTATGCAGAAACTATATTCTGAACTGCTTAGATAACATCTTATATGATATTTACTGCCATACTAAGACTGCCAAAGAATTATGGGACTCTCTACAAGAGAAATATATATCTGAAGATGCAGGTATTAAGAAGTTCGTAGTAAGGCGATTTCTGGATTACAAAATGGAAGATGAAAAATCTGTAGTAAGCCAATTTCAGGAACTAAGGCTCATTCTAAATGAAATCAAAACTGAGGGAATGGTTATAGATGAGGCTTTCCAGGTTGCTGCAGTTATCGAAAAGCTACCACCCAGCTGGAATGAGTACAAGAAGAAACTCAGACACAAAAGGAAGGACATTGACATGCAATACTTGATTCTTCAAATCAGGGTTGAAGAAGAACATCTGAAACAAGAGAAAAATGAGGTGGCTGCTTCACTTGTATCCAAAGCTCACATCGTGGAAGAGGTAAAGAAGAAAAAGCTTACCAATTACAAACCTTCTAACCAGCGGAAGAAAGGTAATTCTAAATTCAAATGGGCTGGTTCCAAGCCTAACCATGGTAATTCCAAACCTTGTTATGTATGTGGTAAGTCTGGTCACCTAGCCAAGGACTGCAGACACAGGAAAGCAAACCCTAACCCTAACCCCCCGACCAAACATCCCACACCCAATCTTGCTCACGTAGTCGAAACAGAGAACTTTTGTGCAATGGTAACTGAAACCAACTTAGTGACGAACACTAAAGATTGGTGGTTCGATACAGGAGCCACCAAACACATCTGTTCAGAAAGGTCACAATTTTCTTCATATAACCCAGTAAAAACAGGAGAACAACTGTATATGGGTAACAACTCTTCGTCCACAATTGTAGGAAAAGGGAAGATTGTACTAAATATGACTTCTGGAAAAACAATGACTCTGAATGATGTGCTTCACGTTCCTGAAATTAGGAAAAACTTAATCTCTGTTTCGGTACTAAACAAGAAAGGGTTTAAGATTGTGATTGAAAGTGACGAGGTCATTCTGTCCAAAAGGGGGGTCTATGTGGGGAAAGGGTATTGTACTGAGAGCCTATTTAAGTTAAATGTTGTTTCTGATTCTGAATTAAATAAAGTATTTTCTTCTGCTTACTCGATTGTGCATAATCCTAATAGTAATTCAGATGTTTGGCATGGTAGGCTAGGACACCTTAGTGTCTCCACTTTAGAACGACTTATGAAACAAGGATACATTCCTACAACTAAACAACAAAAAGAAGACAAATGTGAAATTTGTGTAGAGACAAAACTTAAAAAGAAACCATTTAAAACCGTAGAAAGAACAACTAATGAACCGCTAGAATTAATTCACTCTGATCTAGGAGACCTAAAAGCAACTCCTTCGAGAGGAGGCAAACGCTTCTACATAACTTTTATTGACGATCACTCTAGATTTTGTAACATCTACCTTCTAAATAGCAAAGATGAAGCCTTAGAAAGTTTTATAACCTACAAACTAGAAGTAGAGAATCAACTAAATAAAAAGATAAAAGTCCTTAGATCAGATAGAGGGGGAGAATACGTAGGAGATCTCTTCACTCAATTCTGTAAGAATCACGACATAATACATCAAACAACTGCTCCTTACTCACCTCAATCCAATGGGGTAGCAGAAAGGAAAAACAGAACACTAAAAGAAATGATGAACTCTATGCTAGTAAGCTCAGGGTTACCTTTTAACTTGTGGGGAGAGGCTATTCTGTCTGCCTGTTATGTGCTTAACAGAGTACCCTCTAAAACACAAGATAAAACTCCATATGAACTATGGAAGGGTAGAAAGCCTACCTTTAAACACTTAAAAGTGTGGGGGTGTCTGGCAAAGGTTGCAATACCTTTACCTAAAAGATCTAAGATAGGACCTAAAACTATAGATTGTGTATTCATAGGGTATGCACAAAACAGCAGTGCCTATCGCTTTCTAGTGATAAATTCTTCCGTCGACAGCATAAACTCAAACACGATTCTAGAATCTAGAGATGCTGAGTTTTTTGAAAACACTTTCCCTAGAAAGAGTGAAACTCTTAAAAGGAAAGACCCTGAGTCTAGTCGACCTTCCACTAGCTCAGATACTCCACTCTCAGATGATGAACCTAGAAGGAGTAAGAGAGCTAGGACAGAACACAGTTTCGGTCCTGACTTCCTCACTTACCTGACTGAAGATGAACCCCAAACATACAGTCAGGCAATGACTTCTCCAGATGCACCATTCTGGAAAGAAGCGGTAGTAAGTGAGATGGACTCCATAATACAAAACAACACTTGGAAACTCGTTGATTTACCTCCAGGTTCTAAAACCATAGGAAGTAAATGGATCTTTAAGAGGAAACGAAAACCAGATGGCACAGTAGAAAAATACAAAGCTAGGTTAGTAGCCAAAGGGTTCAGACAGAAAGAAGGACGTGACTTTTTTGACACTTATTCTCCTGTCACAAGGATCACTTCGATTAGAATTCTAATAACAATCGCAGCAATCTACAACCTAGAGATACATCAAATGGATGTAAAAACTGCCTTTCTAAATGGTGAATTAGAAGAAGAGATCTACATGGACCAACCAGAGGGGTTTGAGGTCAAGGGACTAGAGAACAAAGTCTGCAAACTCATTAAATCCCTATATGGTCTTAAACAAGCACCGAAACAATGGCATGAAAAATTTGATCAAATAGTATTAGAGAATGGGTTCAAGATTAATGAGTCAGATAAATGTGTGTACACTAAATGTGTAAATGGGTGTTATGTGATTATATGTCTATATGTAGATGACATGTTAATCATAGGCACTTCCTTAGAGATAATAAACCAAACTAAGGAACTTCTGATTAAAAACTTTGAAATGAAAGACCTAGGACAAGCAAATGTAATTCTAGGGATAAAAGTAATAAGAAAACCTGAAGGGATTATCTTGAGTTAAACACACTATATTGAGTCTGTACTAAGGAAGTTTAGTCAATTTGACTCCTCACCTGCAAGAGTACCCTTTGACCATTCCTTAGTCTTAAAGAAGAACAAGGGTGAGGCAGTATCCCAACTAGAGTACTCTAGGGTGATAGGAAGTCTTATGTACATAATGAACTGCACTAGACCAGACATTGCTTACGCGGTAAGCAGACTGAGCAGGTACACATGTAATCCTGGACAGACCCACTGGGATGCACTAATTAAGGTACTAAGATACGTTAAATACACATTATCACATTTATTCACGGTACCCTGCGGTTCTAGAAGGATACACAGATGCAAACTGGATTTCAGACTCTGAAGAATCCAAATCCACGAGTGGGTTTGTTTTTACATTAGCAGGAGCTGCAGTTGCTTGGAAATCATCCAAGCAAACCTGCATAGCAAGGTCAACTATGGAATCAGAATTCATCGCACTTGATAAAGCCGCTGAAGAAGCTGAATGGATACGAAGCTTCTTGGATGATATTCCAATTTGGCCTAAACCAATGCCTTCAATTCTGATTCACTGTGACTCCACGGCTGCAATAGCTAAAGCTAAAAACAACATCTACAACGGAAAGTCTAGACATATTCGCCGTAGGCATAACTCGATTAAGCAATTACTGGCTAATGGAGTAATTTCCATAGATTTTGTGAGATCTAAGGAAAACTTGGCAGATCCTTTGACGAAAGGATTATCAAGAGATGTTGTAAATTTAACGTCGAGGGGAATGGGGCTAAAGCCCATATCAGAGTAAATCATCTATGACGGATACCCAACCTTGGAATTGGAGATCCCATGACCTTGGTTCAATGGGACAACTAAGTTGTAGATGAGAGCTTGTAAACACTCAAGGGAGAAATCTCCTACCCATCCCTATGACAAGGCGAGTGTACCTGTTCAATGTGGGGGATGAGATCTATAGCTTGGGTATACCAAGTGGGGTGGAACAGGACACCCTTGATGGACTCACCTATATGAGTGTGGAAGTGGGGCCGCTTCCTATGAAAATTGGGCTATTCTCTAGAGCGCTCATGAATACTAGGATATGCTCATGGCCGATAACGAGCACAACCGAATGATCTTGACATAAATCAGAGGACTTGTGTGTGAGGTTTTTTGACCGAGTCTACAAAACAGAAGTTCAGTTCAAGAACATTATGTTCACTGAACGACTGGTAGTCCCAACGAACCATCACAAAGCAAAGGTTCAAGTCATAGCGACACCTTCGCTGATTCACAAAGCCTCGCACTCTTCTCTTCTAATCAGCTCTTCGAATTTTATTCATGTGGGGGATTGTTAGTAATAGGTTTTGAATAAAATCTAATAAGTACTAAAGAGACTTTCACAACATAAATTAATTTAGTCCCACATCTCTCAAAGAGAAAAATAAGCTTGTGTTTATAAGGATAAAGTTGGGTGTAAAGGGGTGTGGCCCTTGGGGTTACAATAGTGCTCTCCGGAGGAGAGACCCATCATTTTTTAGAGGCACCCTTACCTTAGGCACACTCATATTTATACCTTTCACACCCTCGCGGGTCGGGTCACCGACCCGACCCGACCCGGAACCCGGAACCCGGACTCGGACTCGGTCTAGGTCTCGGTCTAGGTCTAGGTCTCGGTCTAGGTCTTGGTCTAGGTCTCGGTCTCGGTCTTGGTCTCGGTCTCGGTCTTGGTCCTGGTCTACCAGAGAAATGCCCTAATTTTTCTCTGACCTTTTCCTCCCCTACTGGCCAGTGGAAAGAGTCCACTACTGGCTAGTTCTCAGACTTTTTCTTCCACTACTGGATAGTGGAAATAGTCCACCTCCTTAATCTTCTCAGACCTATTCTTCCTCTACTGGCTACTTTTTCTCCACCGTTAGATCAAAACTACCCAAGTCTCATGATCTGGTTTCGTACTCTATAAATAGGGATAAACTCCCAGAAGGAAAAGACAGAGAAAAAGTATTTCGTCTTCTATATCTCTCTCTCTCAGCTCTCTGTTTACTTCTCTCTGTTTCGAATTCTGTCAAGATCAGTAGATCAAAATTGAAGTTTGCTTCTTCAATTTTGATAAGGAATAGTTGAATCCTAGGGGACTACGTTCACAGACTGCAAAGTAATACCTAATTCTACGGTAGCAGGGGCGTTTAAAGTCTTCAGGAAAGCGAGTCCAACTTGTGCCTCTGTTCCACCTTTATTTTACTACGGTTTATTGCAGGTTCATTCTTTCTGGTTGGTTCGATTAATACTTGATTTCAGCACTGCAAAAAGATAAGTCCCTTATTTAATTTACTATTTATTGCTCATTGAAATTTTCTTTTCGATTTTTAATACTATTTTTATAACAAATCTCACTTTGTGGAAAGTGGAAACAAAGTCCCCATTCCAAAATCTGTACATATTTCTCTTTCGATGATAGCTTGTAATTAAACTATCTACTTTCTCAACCCCAACATCAAAAGTTTGCTGCAGAAAGGCAAGAAGACATTTAAATCAACATGGTCTGGCTCGTTAACTACTTTCTCGGTTCGTAAACAAAATAACAGATTCATGAAATTCAGTCTCAATCATAATTTAGGAAGAAAAGGCAAGAAAAATATGACATTGTGCGCAAAATTGTCATCGAAAGTAGATAAATAAATCAATCCGCAGTTACGTTTTCTCTAGTGAGACTAACATCATGAAATACACAAACAAAATACTTATGTTGAGACTCAACCACTTCTTTTTACTCAATTCCTTCTTTATACTATACATCCCTGCAAACTACAACCCAACTCTCAACTTCATCTCCTCTTGTCGTACACGATGGTGAAGATTCAATGCAACTTGCACTTCCCAATTTGGCATACAAGTGTTGGAAATATGCCTAAAGTCATTGATCTAAAGCAACTTCTCAAAGATCTTTTCTTATTAACTCGATCTATATTCTTCGACTTCGATGATTATATTATTGAATGTTGATCTATCTAACCTACCTACACGAATTTTAGTTATTAAAAGTGCTAATGAAATGTAAGGCTTCTGCATCCTTAAAAGGGCATTTTATAATTTGGGTGATCAATTAGGTTAAATAAGTTACAACACTTACCTCAACATTTCCCTCGTACTCGTCATCCACTTCTAACATTTAAGACGTGACGAGCCAATAACAGGCTGGTACAAATAAGATGGAGTGTCCATAATTGTTGTCAAAATGTGCAAATCTTTTGAAACAAGTATGAAGGATTACAAAGTCTATACCTATGACATAGCTTGTAAGCCCAACTTCAACACCATAATGGGGAAGCTATATGTGTAAGCAGCTCCAAGCATCAATTCACCAGTAATGGTAACATATATGATTTGTGTCTGCGCCAATCACCAATACACCAAACAAATTAAAAACAAACTATCCTCAAAACACACACCGATACACAGATACTTCTAAGGTCTAATGGTGTCAATAACCTAGGCTTTAAGATACAACCTACTACAACACACACCGATACACAGACACTTCTAAGGTCTTATGGTGTCAATACCCCTACATTTAGCAGTAAATAATATCGAAAGTAGCCAAAAGTTTTACAAGGGACAAATCGATACTTTCAGGGGTTTTATATATTTTTGTCACGGTAGATGAGGTCGATCAATGTTATGTAATTAGTCTTCTTTCTATTTTATTTACTTAAATAAAACATCATATTTAACTCCCCATAAGTACATGAAATAACAAGTTGTGAGTAAATTCGAATCCGAGACCAATCCTCCTGAAGAATGGCGCCATTATGTTTTGAATTCAAGCATGGTAGGGCTTGCAAGACCCATCTGTAACCGTCTCAGAAATCTCCATTAGATCATCAATTTTGTTATGTCGTTCCATTTCGAAGGTACTACAATAAAAGTTGTGGTTTACACGCTTCCGCAATCCGCATTAACAACCTTGGAATCATGAGCTTCACAGGTTAGTAGTTCATGAGAACAAGTTTGAGGGCACATTGTGAATTACTTTCTCCCAACTTAAAGGCAATCAGATCAACCTGCAACCTTATCCATCAAGTACTCAATAGAAATTCATGTTTTCACCAAAATTCGATAATTAATAAGCAAAATGAACAAGATCACAACAATCGGTGATACAAAAACAGATTGGCTAGGTTGAACTAAGCAATCACAAAGAATCAACAACACTTCAAATTGCATTTGGTTGGATAAATCGTTATGATAAAGAAATTTAAAAAAATTAAGCGCTTGATAACAAATGAATTTTTTTTCTTTTAATACTTCGATTAGATAGCACGCAATCATAAAGATTGAACACTGAATGGTGAGTAAGGCCAACAAAGCACCAAAAATTATGTGAACAAAAAGCACCTGAAGCTGATATTATCAACAATTAAATTGATATATTGAAGATACCAACTTATTATATACATCAAACATTAAGAAAAACAAAGATCGAATAATTACTTGGTGAAGAGTCAAAAACTTCTTGTTGTATATATTTGTTTCTAGGAAATCATAGTCAATTTCACCACCACACTGCATCAAAAGAAACGAAATTTAATTTGATCAATTCAAAACCCTCTTTAGGTAAATTTGAGAAACTTTATGATATAGAAATTTAAAGAAATCAAGCGCAAATAAAACCGAGACCAAAATCCTTCAAGTAATCAAAAGTTTATCATGTCTTTCAACAGACAGAAGTTTATAAAACTCCATCTATTAATTTGTAACTGTGCAAGATTCTTCTGCTTGAAGAAATCAGGCTCAAAGAAAATCAAAACCAAAATCCTTACAAATAACAAAAGTTTAAAATGTCTTATATCATTAGTATATACAATTTGTATAATGCATACTCCATATATTAAGTTTTAAAGGTTGTAGATTCGTTTGCTATGTTATTCAATTCAGTTTTCCACTCATGAAATAAGACGTAGAGTCCGAGTATAATCTACAGATGAAAGGTTACTTTTTTTTTCAAACCAGCAAGTAAGATTCATCATAACCTGGTATAAATTTATTAATAAAGATGTGTCCAACAATTACCTAATCAGGTGGTAAAAGTATCTCAGGAATCCTAATTTCAGTAGATTTCAACAATTAAAAGGCATTAGATCTACCCTAGCCATAAGCAAGAATGAGCAAATGAATTAAAAGGCAACAAATTAATCAAGGAAATGAGAAACTGACCCAACTCAAAGAAGAAGATGAAGATTGCAGATAATATCATCAAATCTCTCCTTATGATTTGCAACGGTTGTAGAGAGAGAGTCGATAAATCGATCAAAAGAAAGAGAGTTAATCAAGATTGAAAACTAAATCGTTAGTACGGAGAGTCATAAAGAGAGCGTTGGAAGAGAGAAAGTCGACGAAGAGATGGAGAGGGAAAGGAATAGTAATTCAAGATTTTTAATGAAGATCGATATGATCCAAATGCTGGACGAATGGGCATGATTCAGACTGAAAAGGAGAATGGATGGTTGGGATCTGTTTGTACATTGGTTGAGGAGTAAGCTAGAAAATGCATTAATTTTGTCCTAGTCAGCTTGCATAAATTTTTTCTTAGTCAGCGTAAACCTGTTCTGTTTTGTTACATAGATTATATATGTTTTTGTTTAAGTTGATGTATTCTTTTAAGTCGATGCCCTCGTTTAAGTCGAATGACTTTTCTTTCTTGATGTAGGTTGCATCCTTCTCCTTGAATGTTGGTTCCCCATTCATGAGGTCTTGAGGCATCATTAAAGGCTTGTAACTAAGGAAATAATGATAGTAAAGTTATGTACTTTGTAGTTTTTGTTATTTTAATGTTTGATGTTTTTTTTGTTGCGATGTTAATGGTGATATTGACATTAGTGATCAATATTAGTGTTGAATTGTTTATATCAGACAAAACTACATGAATGGATAAAATGTTAAATTTATTGTTACCTTTTATTCAAGTCATTATATTTTAGAGTTATTTATTATTATTAAATTATCCTAATAATGCTCTCCTTAAACTAATTTGGCAAAGGAAGAGCAAGTACATAAATTCACCTTCTTTAATGCACTGTCATACGAGATAGTGTTCTTCCTATGCTAACTAGGCACTTCTATAGGCACCGAGCCAAATGGTTGTAAGCAGGCGGCCATCTCATTGATGCACCCGAAAAGGTTGCACACCCAAGCGGAGGTATCAAGCAGTAATCCGGCAAAGCCGGGATCGATCTAAGGATAGGAAGGTAGTTTGGATATCGAAAGGGTCTCGTTCAAAGGTTTAAGTATCACAAACTAACTTAGACTAAAAAGGAAAGGACAAGGGTAAATGGGGAGTTTAAAGATTGATTAAGCAATAAGAAATAAATCAAATAAAACTAATGATGAGACATGAAAATGTCCCATCTGAATCTCTTAATTCAGGTTAGTTAGTCCAGTTAGAGCGGTTACTCTGATCATTTGTTTGATTTTCCTTCTCAGGTGTCTTTTACGGAGTTCGGTGTGAAAAACAATTAAAATCGGGAGAAAGACACACATGAGGGGCAGTTTGGTCATTTGCTAATTTTGGAAGTTGTGATACTCGGATGAAACTAGAGTCCAAGACGAACCCGTTGGCGAAAGCGGAAGTCAAATCGGAGCTTGGATGCGAAAGATAGACCAGGTCAAAGTTTTAGTCAAAGTCAAGAACAAAGAGGGACATGTGGCGAGAATCCGAAGGGGAGATTTTTATTTCGGTATTCTGGTGGGCTTAGGGGGACTGCGCTCGGGATTTGATTTCAACCTTTACTCGGTGTGATGCAGAGCAGGATATTACCGTAGCCCGAAAGGATCTAACAGTTATTACCAGTTAGGTGACACATGTTTTACATCCTAAAGGAGGTCGCAACATTTTGAAAGTCCCGCGAGACACTGTAGCGGCCCATTTTCACTGCCATGTCAGCGCCAGCACGTGAAAACCGATTGGACAGCTCACGTATTTCCTCTTTCTCTCTTTCTTCAACTAATTATTTTGGTAACAAACAGAGAGAGATTTTCTCTTCTCTCTCTCTAAAGATATATGAAACAGAGAAAGAAATGTAGAGAGAGGAGTTAACCGAATCGAAACAGAAAGAGGATAATACCTGGAGAAGGATCGAGAGATTGGTGGAAACATAAAGGAATAGATTGGGCCGAGATTGGATGAAGATGAAACTGAATTTGGGAGTCGGTTAGAGGAGAGATTCGATTTGTCTTTAGGTCTATAAAGCAAAAGAAGAAGCAGAGAGAAAGGGGAGGTTTTTAGAGAACATAAAACAGGAGAGAGAGAGAAGGATTATTATCACATTTTTGGAGAGAACACACACGGTTTAGAGAGCAGGAGGGAAATCTGAGTCTCGGTTTTTTTAGAAGAAAACAGTAGAGAGAAGTTGGGAGGTTCTGGTTATTCTGTTTCTTTTCTTTTTCTATTTTATTGTTTTCTCTTTAGTTGTGAGAGATAGAGAGATTAAGAAGAGAGATATTGTAGAGAGAGAGAGAGAAACAGAACAGAGAGACTCGGTTTTAATAAAGCATTATTTTCATCTTGTTTTTGATTTTTCTTTTTGTTTTCTGTTTTCTTGGTGAGAGAGAGATAGAACACTTAAAGAGAAAGAGAGAATCAGAAAGTTAGAGAGAGAAAGAGAGTTGGAGAAGACGAGAAAAGAGAGTGGAAAATAATTTTCCCACAGAGAATTCATTTCCGGGAAGACGAAAAAATCGTTTTCCCTGAGGGTGCGTTTGGCAGAATTCTGGGAAAAACCGAAGGAAATCACTTCCCTAAGGCTCTGTTTGGCTGCAAAATCAGTAAGAAATCCAATTTTTCTACTTTTCTCCCATAATTTACTTAGTTAAACTTCCATCTTTAATCATGAGAAAATAATTTGACCATTTAGGGTTTAGATGAAGTCCATAACGAGAATTTTATTAATTTTGTTTTTATGCAAGTCAATTGATTTCTAGATTAAATTTTCATATCTTTTAAAGTCCTTATTGCTTTTAATGACAACATCTTCCGGATTCTAGAGCGTTCATGTGATAGAACCCGAGTAAAACAAATAACTTAGTTGACTAAAGCAAATATATCACATTTAGAACTGTCACGTGGACGGATTCGAAAACCCTAGATACCTCTTTTTCTGAATATCAACTTAAGTGTTATTTAAAGTTTATTTGCTATATTTTTATTTGATTTGATATTACCATTAATCAACTTTTGAAATCACAATAGTTTTAAGGTTAGTATTTGAGTTTGACTTAGTCTCTGAGGAACGAACCGGTCTTTCCGGAAATATTACAACTTGACACCCGTGCACTTGCGGGTGTAGACCTATTTAGGAAACTTTTTAGGCCATCAACTAACTAAACAATATATGTAAACGGGCGAGAGAGATCCGAGAGAAGACTTCGGAGGAACAAGAGTCGGGGAACAAGAGTCGGGAGACACATAAGTGAGAGAGGTGTCGAAGTCCGGGAATCCATAATGATAAATCTACGACTATGTGTAGTCCGATCTAATGTTTCAAAGTATAATCGATGTTCGACTCCTAAGGTGATGTCTATAAGCACTACGTATATCCGGAGATCATACTTAGTTAAACAAACGTCATAATCGGTTAATCCCTAGTCAACGAAAGTGTTGTCTAGTCGCCTAACTATGTGAAGTGCATGATAAGACACATGAAATTATGACTTAGACTACGATCGATATCGAATACTTCCTTTCGTCTATTAACTATGCAAAGTACTTGACAAGACACATGAAAATACGATCAAAACGATAATCGAATTAAATGAACATCAATTCATAATCAAAACATCAAATCATATTAAACATAATCACGAATTCGTCACATTTCATCTCATATAATCGACACACTAAAGTTAGCTAAACATGGTGATTGAATAAGAAATGGAAATAAAATGATGAGAGAATCCCCCTTTTTCGATGTGGTTCGAGGCTAAGATCGTCGGAAAATATGAGTTTTTTGTTGCAGCCGATCTCCCCTTAGCAATTTTCTGGGTTCCCCATAGTGACCACCATCATCTTCTCCATTTAGAACACAACCTCCATTAAAGCTAACCCTAGCTTTCTCTCTCTAGAAATTTCTAACCCAAAATCAAATCAAACCATATGGGAAGCTAGCCAAGATGATGGGGAGTAAAAGCCCTAAGATTTCGGACCAAGATAGTGGCCGAATTCCAGCCAAAGAAGCTTCAAGATCCGGCTAAAAAGATGAAGTTCCGGCCAAAAAGCTTAGATCCGGGCCAAAGGAAGCTTTTCCCGAGCATGGAGACGCGCGTCCGGTGCTAGCAGCTGCAGCCCGAGCTAGAAAGCTTGAAGCTCGAGCTGCTCCTCTTGGCGTCCGATCTGCTACCCTTGATTGCAGCCCGGGCTGCTGCTCGTACTCGGAGCAGCTGCTATGCTACAGCTCCCGTCCCCTTGTGTTGCAGCAGTCCCGAGCTGCTGCTCGTATTGCAGCTCAGGCTGCTGCTCGGCAGGCCAAACTAGGCCGGCCTAGTGTGCTGGCCGGCCTATGCTTGGCCGGCCCTCCTCCTTCTTCCTTCTCTCTTTCTAACTCTCAACTAGGGGTGGGAAAACGGTCCGGGAACCCGGGATCCGGCCCGATCCGCCCGGACCGTTTAGACCCGTAGACCGGCAGCTACCCGAGCCGGACATACCCGGCCCGATGGCTCGGGCTTATTGGCCGGGACTCGGATAGGCTCTCAAATCCGAGTCCCGGCCCGAAAAGCCCGTCTGCTGCCCGCCCGATAGAGTCCGCCCGCTACCCGTCCGTGAGAACCCACCCGCTACCCATTTGTGAGACCCGTCCGTCCCAAACCCGCGTGGTTTCTTAAGATTTAACGGCTGAAGTAAGGTGACATAAACCTCAGCCGTTAGATCTAAAGAAAATGACCCTTCCTCTCCTATAAAAGGACTCAAACAGCTAACCTAACCCTAAACCTAATGACGCCTCTTTGCTCTCTCTCTATCTCTGCCTCTCTCCGCATCTCTCTCTATCTCTGCCTCTCTCTGCATCTCTCTCTATCTCTGCCTCTCTCTCTCTAATAACCAGTAACCTCCAACCCTCCATTAAACTAAACACTCATCTCATCTATTAATCTATTATTCTAGTGTCGATTTGGTTACTTGATCTCTCTTAGTAGTGCACTGGTGCTTGCTTGACGACAATGAGTAGTTAGTTTTTTTTAATATGAGATGATTGTACATTATTTAATGATGATGATGATATGAATTTTTTATTTTTTAAAGATGTAATTTTATTTTTTATTTTGATAGTAGTGTTGTAATCTTTTGCTTCACTGTAACCTTGTTTTATTTTTATGATTTATTTTTATGAAGATTTAGGATTTAATAAATCGGATATGTAATCAGGTAAGTGATAATCTAGGGTTTAATTTCTTTTTGAAGATTTGTTATTACGAAGATTTAAGGTTTAATCTATGGTTTAATAAATTATATTTGTTTATTTTTTGTTAAGATGTAAATGAGATTTGTTTATTTTTTGTTAAGATGTAAATCAGATTTGTTAGTATGAAGATGGAGGGTTTAATATCCTTTTTGAATCTTTTGATAAACTAATTTTCCTAAATTTTTGTTAAGATGTAAATCAGATTTGTTTATTTTTTGTTAAGATGTAAATCATATTTGTTAGTATGAAGATGGAGAGTTTAATATCTTTTTTGAATCTTTTGATAGTCTAATTTTCCTAAATTTGTAATTTAGGGTTTCACACTAATATATTCTAGGGTTTCATAAATATTTCCTAAATTTGTCCTTTTATATGTTTGTTTTGTAAATTCTGTTGTGTAATTTAGGGTTTCACACTAATATATTCTAGGGTTTTATAAACATATATAAAATGGTATTTTAATTAATTATTTATTTTTTTATTAAAAAATTGTGTTTTTTTAAAATATTTTTTAAGTCTCAAAAACCCGAGGCCGTCCGGCCCGAGCCCGTTGGAACCCGCTCGGGCAGCCGGGCTCGGACGGGCTACGGACTCCTATAGTGAGAGTTTGGTCCGGCCCGATCCGCCCGACTCCCTATCGCGGGCTCGACTTATCCGAGCCCGAGTCCGGCTCATAGTTGCCCGAGCCCGTCCGCGCCCGCCCGATTCCCACCCCTACTCTCAACCTTTTTTTTTTTTTTTTTTTAAACTTTGAATTAATATTAAGAAAAAAAGAATGAAATGCTGTACAAATCGATAGGGGGGAAATACACTAATTACATATCCCTCATAATACCCCCCCCAATTCGACAAAAAGTCAATAAACGAGTAACCCCTAGTCCAACCTAGGGACCTACTCCAATGAAAAAGGACCCCCAACCCATCTTCCTCCGCTACCTTGAAAGCCGAGGTAGAGTTCCTAAAGGTACCCTCATTTCTCGCCTTCCAAATACACCACCAGATAGCAAAAGGAACCAAGTTCCACAGACCTCTTTTTGATTTCTTAATTGGCACCTGCCTCAATTGGCCTAATAACTGATCTACCGAGGCTGGCAATGCCCATAGGACCCCTATAGACCCAATGAAGAAGTTCCACAGCTTCATTGCCTCCGGACAATGAATCAGCAGGTGAGAAACAGTTTCCTCACTATCTTTGCACCGACCGCATCTGTTGGGTAGTATCCAACCTCGCTTCTTAAGGTTGTCCACCGTTGGGAGTTTATTCAGTACTGCCGCCCATACCATAAAACTCACCCTAGGGGGAATAGAGCTCGACCATAATAGACGAAAGTTAAACTCGTGCGACTGAGGAAGCGGATTAGAGCTAAGCCTAAGATAACAATTCTTGACTGAGAACACTTCATCTTCCTCTCTAACCCACACCCTATTATCCTCCTTACCAACACTTGGAGCAAACTGATCAACAACCCTCAGAAGATCAGCATAAACTGAGATTTCCCAATCATTTAACCTCCTTCTAGTCCTAATCTCCCACGTACTTAAAGCCCAGTTAAAGTGGCTTGCGACTGATTCCCCTTTCGAGACCGAGATAAAATATATAGCTGGGTATCTCTCCTTGAGAGGAATAGTGAGACACCAGGCGTCCTCCCAGAATCTAATAGAATTTCCATCACCCAGATGCCACTTAGTAATCTTCTTGAACTCCTTCTCACGAGCTACTATTCCTTTCCATACTCCACATCCAAAAGGAGCCTTGATGTTGCCCTGACTCCATCCGCCATTGGAACTGCCATACTTTTCATCTATTATGTCCCTCCAGAGAGAGGTTTTCTCCTGAGCGAACCTCCACAGCCATTTCGAGAGCAGCGCATCGTTCATTACCTTTAAATTCTTGATGCCCAGACCCCCATTCTCTAATTCCTTGCAAATGGTTTCCCAGGCTACCCAATGTATCTTTTTAGTATTCTCCTTATCGTGCCATAGGAATTCGCACATTTTTCTATCAATCACTTTCAACACTGAAATAGGCATACTGAAAAGTGATAAGTAATATAAGGGCAAAGCTGAAAGAACTGACTTGATGAGGGTGAGCTTGCCGCCTTTCGAAAGAGTTTTAGCCTT
This sequence comes from Eschscholzia californica, assembly GCF_041429995.1. Taxonomy (NCBI): domain Eukaryota; kingdom Viridiplantae; phylum Streptophyta; class Magnoliopsida; order Ranunculales; family Papaveraceae; genus Eschscholzia; species Eschscholzia californica. Next base: position 30,414,558 of record NW_028238472.1, on the reverse strand, counting down.
CCATGAGGAGAGCCTTCGATTAATTCTTTCAATCACTGGATCCCAGATTCCTTTGCATTTGTAAGCCTGTCCTAGAGGAAGCCCCATGTAACTAGCTGGAACAGACCCTACCACACAACCAAAGACGCCTACTTGAGCCGACATGGGAGCATTAGGAATAACCGGCATGATTACTGACTTAGAATAATTCACCTTCAAGCCCGAGGCAATTTCAAACCAGATCAATATATCCTTTAATTTCACAACCTGAGTCGTAGAGTCACCCATGAAAAAAAGAGTGTCGTCCGCGAATTGAAGGTGATTAACCGCTGTCCCATTCTCTTCCACCTTGAAGCCCCGAATCCACTCCCTCCTCTCTGCCTCTCGAAGACAATGGCCTAAAGCTTCAGCAACCAATAAGAACAGCAGGGGAGAGATCGGATCCCCCTGCCTAAAACCTCTAGAACTCTGAAAAGGACTAGTAGGGGATCCATTAAGAAGAATCGAGAAAGATGCCGAGCTGACACACCCGTATATCCACGACCTCCATTTGTACCCAAATCCCATCTTCTCCATAACTTGATATAAAAAATCCCAAGCCACCCTATCATAGGCTTTTTCTAGGTCGATCTTAATTACCAATCCTTGTTTACCTTGCTTCCTACGGGAATCTATGAGCTCATTAGCAATCAGAATACCATCCAGAATTTGCCTGCCTGCCACGAACGCTCCTTGAAAAGGTGATATCAACTCGTCCATCACCACTTTCATCCTAGAGGCCAAAACTTTGGAAACAATCTTATAAATTCCACTGACCAGGCTGATTGGTCTAAAATCCGACAAAGAATGAGCTTCCTTCTTCTTAGGAATTAACACAATGAACGTGTGATTCAACCTCCAATCCATTCTTGCAGTCTCCGAGAGTTCCTTCATCATCATCATGACGTCTTCTTTGATGATCTTCCAACACCGAATGTAAAAGCTAATAGGGAATCCATCCGGCCCTGGGGCCTTATCACTGGTTAAATCTTTCATAGCTTTTATGACCTCCTCTTCTTTAATCTCAGCTTCTAGATAAGTGCTACTCTCTGGCTTAATCCTGGGGAGGTTCATATCCTCAATGGAAGGCCTCCAAAACCTGTTCTCGGAATACAGCGAGCTAAAGTGATTGATAGCAGCCGCCTCTAACTCTTTCTCTTCTGTCACCCTCAACCCGTTGTGCTCTAAAGTGCTGATCCTATTGAGTCTAGCCCTACAATTTATGATTTTATGGAAGTAGGCCGAGTTCCTGTCCCCTGCTTTTAACCATTGCACTCTAGATTTCTGCCTAAGGCTGATTTCTTCCAAATTGAGCAAGTTATTCAACTCCACTCGAGCCACCTTCCTATCCTCAAACTCCTGTCTGGTTAGATTCCTCCCCTCTTCTTCTAGATCCCACATCCTTATCTTCTCTTTTAGGCTTTTAAGACGATCATTCATTCTTCTATGCTTCTCTCTCGACCAACCTTTTAGTTTATCTTTTACTACTTGCAACTTCCTCCATAGAACTTCACTGTGTACTCCACTGAACTTACACTCATCCCACCACAACTTGATGTTGTCTAAAAAGTCTTCTTCTAACATCCAAATTTCTCCATCCTGAAGGGTGGAGGCTGAACCTTGGAAATTTCCGTTCTCAAGAGGACTGGGGAGTGGTCTGAGCCTATTCTAGGGAGAATGAGTTGGGTCACATCCAGATATTTCGCCTCCCACTCTGAAGATATAAGGAACCGATCAAGCAAACTCATAGAAGGATCCTCTTGATTACTGGACCATGAGAACTCGACCCCTTGCTTGGGTAACTCGGCCCCTTCAAGCTCCAAGAACAACCCTCTTGCCTCTTTTCTTTCTCTTCCTTCTTCCTCCTTCCCAAGGTAGAAGATGATGAATAGTAACTCTAACTTGTGTTTACTACTCAAACCCTAAGGTCCCTTGACTTAGTCAACTTCTTTAGACTATGTTGACTTGGATCCATAAAGAGAGGGTGCCCATATAATTCTTCCTTGGGCTCTTGGGCTTTGATTTAGAAACCAAGAGAGGGCCTCCATCCTTGTCTCTACATCTTCAAATTCTCACAAAGGACTAGAATACTCTCGGACTTGTTTCTTTCATATCTTCCCCGTCCGAACTCCGAATTGAATACCGTTTTCACCGTCGGACTCGTCATTGACTATACTTGTCATTTGATTTGCTTGAGGTTTTTTTCTCTCATTTTTGGCACATGAAATGATAGTGATAATTCGCTCTCTTTATTCCAAATTACATGTTTAACTCCAAAATAGGTACCTAACATGAAAAACACATAAAATATTATTGATAACACTCGAAAATGACTAATTAGTCTAAGTTAGGCTCTCCAAATGTGACATTTTCGTGTCACATCACTCATTGACTCGTGTCAATGGCCATTGACCCGAGTTCTCTATAAGCATCCGGTCAACTAACCTGGGTGAAGTTCACCTTTATTTTCTTCTTCTTCCAAAACACAATTTATTTTTCCTCCAAACAAAAACCCTGGGTAAGAGTACACTTACTACCGAAATTATCCAGCAACGACACCGACACCTACCGGCGATAACTCAAATAAATGAAACAGTTAATTCGAGTGAGATTTTTCACCACTCAACTGGGTTATATCATCTATTATATAAAATAGGATGGTGAGTGCTGTCTGGGACAAATTCAGAGACAAACCAAAGATGAATCTTGTCGTCCGTTATCCCATAATAAATCTTGTCCCTCTATTTATGACATGAAGAGTGTTGACTAGAACAAAAAGAAAAGAAAAAATCCAGCCGTCTGTCCCAGATCAACATTAATTTCAACCTTTAGATAATTACATTATGATTAACGTCAAAAGTTTATTAATGTCTAATCATGAGCCCCCGTCTTGATAGTCCATGTTGATTTAACTCCAATTGTGGCCTTTAGACCCCTCTAATGTCTAATCAAAATCCTAATATTAATGACGTGAATTAATGTGGTGCTTTATTGCTCATCAAAATTCTACTATTACGTTAATTAATATAAATGACCCTTGACACCTCTTTATCTCATTTTAAGTAATTCACCTCTTTATCTCCTATATGCATGACTTCATCTCCTTTCCCTCCTCTCAAATCCTTAACGTCTTCATCTTTGATCTCTCCTTCATAATTACACCCACTAATTCTTATTCAAATATAATTGCTCTTCAGTTTTTTTGGTCTTCCAAAGACCAAATTAGCTAACCCATTAAGATTAGAGTTAATTCCTATATGACCCCCTACTTTGTGACCAGCTTTCTTTATGGCCCCCTGTTTTCTTTAAATTCTAATATGACCCTCCTTTTTAATGTAAATGTCATAACTACCCTTCCTATAAATATTTTTCAAAATAAAATTTAAAGTTTATGAACAGACCTTGCTCCGGCGAAGGGGAACCCCTTCGCCGGAGTGTTTAGAGAGATAGAGAAATGAGAATTTTTTTTATTTGAAGGTCAAAATTTTCCGGCCGACGACCTTTGTCGGAGAAGAGAGAGGTGAGTTAGAGAGAGAGAGGTGAGTTGGAGATAGAGAGAGGTGAGTTGGAGATAGAGGTGAGATGGGGAGAGAGAGAGGTGAGGTGAGGTGAGGTGGAGAGAGAGGTGAGGTGAAATTCATGTTTTCTATTTAATTTTATTTTGAAAAAAAATATTCGTAGGAATGGTAGTTATGACATTTACATTAAAAAGGGGGCCATATTTGAATTTACAGAAAGCAGGGGACCATAAAGGAAGCTGGTCATAAAAATAAGAGGCCAAATAAAAATTAACTCTTAAGATTAATAAGTTTTGAACTGTCCTTTTTATTTTCCTCATAAACAGACCCGTTGAAGGGTCCAGCCTGCAACACCTCTTCACCATTTTGGCAAGGTATAGTTTCTTTCTACCAGTTAATTTAGTTTGTTAGATTTGATCAGTTTTGAGTTTCAAATAATTTAAATGTTTAGTTTTAGTTTTCCAAATTTCCTTTTGAGATTGTTATAGAATATTGTTCATGGTTTTTGTTTGTATAGGTATGCACAAGCGGAGGTAATTGTTGATAGGGTTTTTTTAGGCCAAGACCCCCATTTATTTAGATATATTAGGGGGACACCACTAAAAACATTTTCGTTTAGGCGTTAACCCCCAAAGTTCATTTTCCGTTCACATAGCCGTAAAGTAGTGGTCGTGCCAATCACATGCTCGCCTACTGATCAAAATACTCCCGTTCTAATTTTTGGTATATGGCCCCCATTTGTTTAGCTATATTAGGACTACACCCCCAACTAAAATACCACTTGGAGATTCACAACCACCTATTTCTCAAGTATTTTCTTCCTCTCAACCATCAACTTCACAACCTATTGATGAGCCTAAAAGGTTACCCTAAAAGGTCTCCACCCGCAAGTATACGGGCGTCAAGTAATAACCCGGTAAGATCGGGATTGATCCACGAAGATAGGAAGGTAATACGAATATCGAGAAAGTCTAACCCGCTGGTTTAAGTGTCAGTCACTAACTCAGACTAAAAACGAAAAGATAATAAGTTGGGTTTTTGGATTGATTTCAAATAATAAACAAATAAGGCTAACTAAACTAAAGGTGAGAGATTCAGGAAGAGTCGAGCAAGAATCGAATGAGAGGGATACTTCGATCCACAAAATCGATAGTGACTAGTACTAATGATCTATAAGCATGAAAAGTTAGTTAACTTCACCCATTTACTTGGATTGCAACGAACTCTTGGTTTAACTCAGATTCCAGTCCATGAACGGTCTAAAAAGAACGGAAGATTTTATCATTAAAAGCAATAAAACTCTTTTGTCACATCAAAACATGTTTCACGAGTATCCGACTACAAAAGCTAGCTAGACATGGCGATACAAGTAATAAACGGGAAGAAAATAAAGAAAGCCACGAGTTTAAGGTGAGAATCTCCCTATTCCGATGAGGCGCGAGACTAAGATCGACGGGAAATATATGTGTTAAAGTGCTGTCGATCTCCCTGTAAAAGAACGCAGGAGTCCCTTTAACAGAATACAATAGGTGTCCTCTCAGCCGAACTTGACCTCCCCTTAACGACAGTGTCTTCTTCTTCCTCACAACAAATCCACCATTAAAGCTATAACTAAGCTTTCTCACTCTAGAGTTTTCGACCGAAAATGAAATCAAATACCAAGGGAAGCAAGGAAATGATATATTGAGTACAAACCCTAAACTTTCCGGCCAAAATACTGGCCGAATCACCACAAAATAGTCCGACCAGATCTGATTTTTCCGACCAAAGGGATGAAAAACCGGCCAAGAACAGATCCTTCCCAAGCCAAATGTAGCCGTCCTTGCGCGTCCCCTGGTTAGAAGCTTCCTGTCCCGTGCCGGTGATGAATCCCGAGCTCCTCAACTGCTCCAAGCTGCTCCCGAGATGCACAGCAGCTTTCACGGGCTGTTCTGCCGTCCTGAGTTGTGGCAAAGTCCCGAGCAGCTACTGTCATCCCGTGCTGTTGTCCCTTTCCGACCGGTGATAGAACCCAAGCTTGCTGTTGTGGAGGAGCTGCTGCTCGTATCTTCTTCTCGTCCCGAGCTGCTGTGGAGGAGCTGCTGCGCCGGCCAGCCAAAGCTATGGCTGGCGGCTGCCTCCTTTCTTTCTCTCTCTCTATCCAACTCCCCAAGACCCTGGAAACCTAATTGAGAAGAAGAAGTAAGTCTGATTTTGCCTTTTATTTGCCCTCTTTCTTTTTCTAAAGGCAGCCCAAAGCCTAAACTCTCCAAAATCTTAAGTCACTTGGTAGGGGTGCCTACAAGTTTCTTTATTTGTCTCCTTTCTTTCAACTCTTGGGCCTTGGATTTTGGGCTCCATTAAGTAACCAAGGGGTGCTTGCATAATTGTTTCTACTTCTTTTAATTTTCAGAAAAGACAAAAATGTCCTTCAGCTTCTTTCCTCCGTAACTTTTCCGTCCGACCACCGATTCGACTTCCGTCTTCACCGCCGGACTCACCATTGACTCCACTTTCCATTGAACCTCTAATTTCACCAAAATGACCAAAATACCTCTGGTGCTATTTTTCTCCGACTTCGTCTGCATGAGATGAAAACGTGATGAATCGCTTCGTTTTATTCCGAATCAAACATCAAACTCCAAATAAGGTACCTACCAAGAAAAACACATAAATAGTTAGAAATAAAACTCGAAAAGAACTAACTCATCAAAGTTAAGTGATCCAAATGTGGCATTTTAACGCCACATCACCTATAGTATCTTCTTCTTCTTTTGGAATAAGTGATGTTTCCAATAGTAAAATTTTCACTATAAAATCCAGATTTTTCTTCAGTTTGTGGATCTGCTGAACCTAAGCAAATGGGTGTTGGTTTCAATCTGGAGTTCACCAATTTCTTGTTTTTGCACTTCTTCATTGTCAAACTTGGGTTCTGTTTTTTTGCTCTGAATCTTGGTTAATTGTTGAAGGACAATCAGAAAACCGATTTAATATGGATGAATTTCTTCCTCGATTTCTTTTTTTTGATTGCTTCTCCTTCTTCTTCAATATCTTCTACTTCTATTCTAGATTTTAATTATTCTCTAGCAAAATATTCTAAGATTTCATCTTTTCTTCGAAACTTATGTCTAAGAAATGGATACCAACTCCTTAAAACATGACTAGAAGATTCAAGATCGGTTTTTTGTGAGAAATCATTATAAAACAGAGACTTTTGAAACCAATTACACCATTTTTGAGTACAACTACTACTAGTTGTTCTTCTATTTTTTTTTTGGGTTATGTTTGGTGGATATTATAACTTTAACTTGACCCATACAAGTAATTTTTGGATACAACTACCTCATACTGGTAAAGACACGATCCACCCTATAATCGGAGTACAAGTGACACCTCGGACAAAGTCACTCTCTGATTGGCTCTAGCTCGGGGGAGAGTATGACCCAATCTATAGCCGAACCTCAGACTTATGAGACAAAGCACGTAACAAGGGTCAACTAACCGGAGATAGTCGTGGATTGGATCTAGCTCTGCCTCGGGGTGAGCATGACCCAGCTTATGGGCGAACCTCGGAGTTAGTGGTTCGACATGTACCTAGGATGATTCAACCAATCGTGAGATGGGAAGGTATTGGCTTGGGATAAACTATTCGAATGGACCAAGTATTTTGGTTGGGGGTGTAGTCCTTATCTACCTAAATAATGGGGGGTCATATACTAAAAATTAGGACGGGGTATTGTGGTCAGAGATCGAGCATGTGACACGACCACTACTGCACGACTATTTGAACGGAAAATGAACTTTGGGGGTTAATGCCTAAACGAAAATGTTTTTAGGGATGTCCCCCTAATATATCTAAATAAATGGGGGTCATTCTTTAAAAAACCCTTGTTGATTTTTCTCCAAACTGTAATTTTCTTGAGGCATCAGTAGATATAATAACTGTGGTGGTGTCATCCCAGGCCTTATAAGGCTACCTCAGGCTCCCCTACCTTCAGTAGAAGATATCAAACAATAGAAGTCGTTTGAACATGAAGTTGAGCAGGGGAACACTTTCGCTCTCGGGCTTGTTATTGTTCAGGTAAGACAATGCCGATTTTGGGGGTTTCCTTCATACCAAGTGATCAACATCTTTATCTTCTTTGTACAATAAACCTTATTTTGTGGGATTTTGAGTTGGACTTGAAAAATGAAGTTGAGGTAAGAGTAATTGTCGTATTACGACTCATATCTAATATATTTGAATCATATCTAATATATTTGTTCCTAGGAGAGTAATAGTCGTATTACGACTCATATCTAATATATTTCAAATACATGTTTCTTACCCAAGGAGTCGCCCAAGTGTCAGCAGTTTGAATCATCCCTACGTTTCTCAAAATATTTTACACTTCATTTGAACACAATATCACAACAATCATTGGCATTACTGATCTCATTGCCCCCGCAATTGTCACATTGTTCTTCTGCAACACCTTCCCGTGCAAAGGACAAATAGTATGCCGAATTGATAGTTTACTACATGCTATTTGGCAACATTGAATATGTTATGGACATAGGCATTAAGTAATTATAATATGTTCTTTTTTATATTCTTTTGTAAAAAGAAAGTTGATGTTGGTGCCTTGCCTTATCTTATGGACTCATGAAAAAGACATGACTGTTATTTAAGACCGACCATTGTTCGACGAGTGTCATCGATAACCTCTTCACGAGATTAGTAGTATAAAATCCTTTGTAGGTCTGTTTTTTTGTTTTAGCATTTCGACTTATTACTTTGAAGTTGCATATTTGTTATGAATTTAACCTTGCATTTGTTGTTTTAGAGAAGCTTTCTTGTTTACAGAATTTATACAGTAATTGTTCGAGGAAAGGTAGAGAGTGAGAAGAGAAGGACATTCCAACTATAAATTCTCTCATCTTGAATATGACTAGAACCAACCCAAGCTACCTTAACACCCCATCAGGGTGGTAGGGCTCGACAATATCGTCCACCGCGATGCATCCGGTGTAAAACGAGTATTCTGGAAGGGGAAGTACAACGTCGGACTATAAGGGACGATAGGGGTCCCAAATGACCTACATGACATAGATGCTTTACAAATAACAAGAAAACATTCACAATTATATTAGAGAACACATGAAAAATAAAGTACTTACGTCTCTCTCGGTTAACCCGTCCAACTATTCACGAACGCTCCCGAGAATTGTTGGTGTTTCCTCCCATCTACACCTACGGGGGATGTTAGATGTAGGAACTTATCTTGGGTTGGGAACATACACCCCAAGGTTAAATTGTTCATCGATCTACGCCTACCAATGTAAAGTTAAATACCAAATCGTTATTTGTTACTCCAATATAATTATTAAATAAATAAAAAATTGAGAAAAAATATATAAGCATTTACCTGAAATAGGATATGGTAACTTGCCAATTGGTTTCCTTCCCTTGAAGCAAAATCAATCTGCCTATAAAGATAAGCAAACACCGCAGTTCCCCACGAGTAACCACCAATATCATCTAAGTTCTTCAGATAACGTAGAGAGATAATAGGAACCTTAGTAGCACTCTTATCTGCAAAAAAAAGATTCAAGAGGTATGCCCATGATGAGTTTGTTAAAACTCAATTATATGTCGTCAATTTACGCTTGTTAATTTCCAAAGTTGATAAAATTAATGGAGTTAATTGATTTTTCAGGAATAGCCTCAAAGATGTAAAGAAGCCAATATTACGAGAAATAGATGTCTAATTTGATATGTAAATTAGTCGGTTCAAGTAATGTTAATTTGGGGATGATTTTGTAAATGAGTTAGTTTATAGGCATTATTACCAAAGGAACCTAAAATTAATTATCAAAGACCCTTTAGATGGACCTCACGTGAACCACAGGAACAGGTTTTTAGACTGGAATTGGATGGTGATGTCATCCAATTGATTTGGTTCAAATGGGTCCCACGTCTATTATATAAAACACAATGTTTTTTGTTGACTGGGACAAACCAAAAGATAAATCTAGCAGTTTGTTCAGTTTGACAATAAATCTTGACGGTTAGATCTCTTACCTCCCTAACAAAAACATAATTTGTTCACCCACCCATTATCACGGTTATCCATTTTATATATCTCTAAATCATGACCATCTGATTCACTATCTTTAAATCTCAACCCTAACCTATCTTACCCTCACAAACCACTCATACACCCTCCTTTAAATGTCCTCTACTAAATGGTCATTATATATAATAAATGTCATTAAATTTTTTATATAACTTCTACTCTCTCTAAAAAAAAAACTGAAAAGTTCAAAAAAGTTCTATGATTTTTAGAGTTAATGATGATTTAGTATACCCTTTATACTCAGAAATACCAAAAGGTTCCATAATTTTTCATATAATAAAACATGATTTTTGAATTATGAGAAATTGGTCAAACATATGGAAAATGGTGACGCCCAGCCTTTAGATGTTTAAAGTTAATGGTGATTTAGTATACCCTATACACTCGGAATTACCAAAAGGTTCTATGATTTTCATATTATAAAACATGATTTTTCACATGATATAAAACAACTAGCCATCAATTATTTTATCTTCTAATCATAGCCATTAGATTGTTATTATTATCACTACATTATATTTATGTATAATAGATATATTACATATATATATGTCATTAAAATAGAAATAAAACCTCTCACATCTACTCCTCTTTTTCTCTCTAATTTTTAATTCTGTTTTTATTTTTCTCATTACTAAATTGTAACAGTCCCTCTTCTTCCTCTTCATCATTAATATAATTTATTATAATAGATATAGGCCATTAAAAATGAAGTAAAACCTCTCATATATACTCCTTATTTTCTCTCTAACTTTTAATTTATGTTTATATTCTCCATCATTACTAAATTGTAACTCCCCTCTTCTACTTCCTCTTCACCATTATAAATTACAATGAGCTAACAAATCATCTCAATTTCTTCCAGTGATATCTGTCTCTTCAAGGTATTTATTTGTCTCTCAGATATTGCGATATAGAAATACAAATTTACCTATTTTTCTGACATTATTCTCTCTTGCAGGTACACATTTATTTCTCTCATATTATAACCCAGCAACTACCAATTGGTTTGTCCTTTTCTGATTGTTATTTGTTGTGTAAAGGGATTCGTGGACCATGCACTTTCAAAGCAATGTATATGTAGTTATGGTGATTTTTGTATAGATTTAAGGCATTTGGTGAAGTTGATGGAATTGAAGTAGCTTGGAATCAATAATAGGAAAGGTTGTACTTTGAAGTGTTTTCTTGATATGTCAATGTGAAATATAGAAATAGTTTATGTAGAAAATTATGAATTTCTTTTTTCTCTAAATAATATCTATTATTAGGTTTGCAATATCCAAATTGATTTTTGTTTTCAAATTTTACAGGTAACACATGCAATCTGTGTTTGTTCTTTTTGTATTTTTGTTTCTTGAGATGTACTTATTAAGAGATTCAAACTATTAACTGGGTGAAATAATGTTCTCTTTAATCGTGATTTGGGCTTCTCTCTGCAACCGAGGTGTTCGATAAATTGGGTTATTCATTTTAAGAAAACAATGAAATGTTTATTTTATTTTGTAGATTTTTTAGCAGCTCCAGATTACAGGATTTTCAAGATTTTCAATCTTGATAATGTACATTACATACTTTTCCAAGTTTTTCGGTTAATAACTTCTCAACTTCCTCAGTTTTCTCTCATTTTTTTTTTTAAGAAATGAACGTTAGATTTTCGTATAGTCGAAAGGCTAAATAGTTTATGTCAAAAAGTGTAGATCAATTTCTAAACTTACTTCTTATCATCTATCTAATTTTCATTTGTGATTAGTATCATCTAACTATTAATTTTATAATTATTCATAAGTTTTTGTTATTTTAGTTTAGAGAAGATAGATTTGCAGAGAGTAGTGGAGTTTCCTCTTCGAAGTATTTAGATTTGTAATATTTCTTATCAAGATCTCTCCCTCTCCCTATATACATAAATATTATTTAGATATGTCAACACAAATATTTAATTTCATAGTTTTTAACGCAAAGAGAAAAGTTAAGGTCCTTTTGCTTTCTTTTTTTTTTCTAACATCTGTTAATATTAGTATTCGCTTTAATTTGTTCATTATACTAATTAGTATTATTTTTTATTTATTTTTAATTCGGTAATTTTATCCATTGAACTTCATTTATTCCGAACTAACAACTCAAAATTGTATTTAGCTTAAAAATCCGGCTATTAGTTGTTTATAAAGATCCTATATACTACCAATATTAAAAAAATTCTACAAGTCTGTGACAACTAATGTGAAACCCTTTTTTTCATATGAAATTTGAAACAAGTGGCTGAGCTTATATAACCTTCAACATAGTTCAATTTAGGATTTTGGTTTGCTAAACAAATAGCTATGACATGTTTTGATGTTGCACTTTATCAGGAGAAATTGAATGAAGTGTGGAGACATATATAAATAAATAAGACATACCTATTAATATTTGTGTATGTCTCTATGAATCGCCTATGAAGTATTTTTTTTTTATCGATGAAACTAGACAAGGAATGATGCACAAATCAAGAACTATATGAAATAATTATGAATTTAGGACTTGAAAATAGCATACAATCTTCAAACCAAGTTAGAGGATATAGTAAATTAATCAGAAACATGACCAACCCATCATGAAAAAATGGAACATTAGAATACCAACATAGTGGACTGGACCTTTGTAGTTGCTATTACATAATGCGTCTGTTAGTTTCGCCGTGCCGGAGGCACGGGCTATACCTAGTGATGAGATAAAAAGGAATACCCCGACTTTTGTTATCTAATGGGCAGCCAGGATGCTTTCCAAATTTGGTCCTTGGTAACCGAAAATTTGAAGGAAACATTCTCTTCCCTGCTGAATGGTTACAGTAGAGAATATAGAAAGGGAAAGTGTGATTAAGTGAACCCGAAATCAATTTTTGGAATAGATTTTCATAAAAACAGAAAGAGGAAGATTTGTATAGAAACACTAAGAAGATTGAAAGGAGGAGATTTGGTCAGAGATTTCTGAAGATAGGATTCAATGGATGTTCCTAGAGAGAGAGAAAGACTCCGGATATTTTATGTGGAGAAAAAAGAAATCAAAGAGATTTCCAGGGAGGCTAATTTGAAGGAGTTGATTGAAATCAATAAGGGAGATTCGAACAGAGAAGGATTTGTTGCTGGTTTTAGTGAGAGAAAGAGCTGGAACAGGATTTTCGAATTTTCTCTTTCTTTTCAGCTATATAACAGAGTTAAGAAAAGAGGGAGGAGCATCTCATCTTTTGTGTGGGAACAGGGGGTTATTGGAGCTCTGTTTCTTCTTCTCTCTGGGCTTCAACAACATATTTCAGAGAGAGAAGAAGAATAGAGAAATTTAGAGGGAGAGTCTTTGTTGTCTTCATTTTCTTTTCTTTATTTCCTATGTTGTTCTTTTTGTGAGAGAAAGTCAACAAAATATAATAGAGAGAGATCAAGAGAGTAAAACAGAGAGAAAGAGTGACTTGTAGTGAGAGAGATTTGTATTGGGAAATCAAAAGTTTAATCCATTAATGATTCATACTATAACTGTATTTTCCTTCTCCGTCTAATAATTTTAGTGAGAGAAATATTAGAAGAAAGTGAAAAACAGTAAAGAGAGAGAGAGACTACAGAAAGTTAGAGAGAAAAAAACAGTGAAGAAGATGAGAAAATCTGTGGGAAAATATTTCTGAGAAGACGAGAAAATCGTTTTCCATCAGGGGTGCGTTTGGCTGTCAGTGGAAAATCAGAAGGAAATTGTTTCCAGCGAGAAAAAAAAGTCTGTTTTCTTCTCTCTCTCTCTTTACTTTATTTTCCAATTTTTTATATAATGTCCATGAGTAACTAATCTTTTATCTAGGGTTTTAGATGAAGTTCTTCATAATTAATTTTATCGATATGATTTGTTAATAATTTTTATTGTTTTTCATGATAAAATCTTCCGGATTTTTAGACCATTCATGGACTAGAATCTGAGTTATGTAAGAAATTTGCTAATTAAATCATAATAAATCGTCATTAGAATTGTTAGGAGAACGGATTCGAAAACCCTAGGTTCTTCCATCTCTTGAATTTTATATCATTTAAGTTTATTTGTTATCCTTATCTGAATTATATCATCAAAACCAAGTTAGATTCCAAGTTAGAATTAAGGTTAGAATTTGAGTTTGACTAAGTCTTTGAGGAACGAACCGGTCTTACCGGAATTTATTACAACTTGACACCCGTGCACTTGCGGGTGTAGACCTATTTAGGGTAACCTTTTATGCCCATCAGCCCATGCAGTAGCATCTTTGACACGTTCGGTGTCACTTCTTTACCATCATTGATGAGCCATGAAAATGTCCCATCTGAATCTCTTAACTCGGGTTGTTAGTCTATTTCGGGCAGTTACTCTGATGAATTATGTGTTTCTGTTTTTCAGGTGTCTTTTACGGAGTTTGGCGTGAAAAATGGTTAAAATCGGGAGAAACACACACTTGAGAGCATTTCGGTCATTTAAAGATGAGAGTGTTCTGGAAATTTTAGTACTCGGTTGATAAGTAGAGTCCAAGACGAATCAATAGGCGAAAACGGAAGTCGAATCGGAGCCCGGACGAGAAAAATAGAGCGAGTCACAATTTTAGTCCATATCACTTGACTAAGTCAACACAGAACTAATAGAGACAAGTGGCGCAAGACAGTCCGATCTCACGACTGAACTTAATCTCGGGATATCTTCGGGTAGGCGCAGTTGTACCACGGGGTCTTCTGAAGTGTATGATCCGATGTGCTGCAGCGCAAGATAGTTCGGTGTTCCCTCCAGAACGGTTGATTCTTCTCCATACACGCGACCTCATCCGTGAAGAGCGATGTAGCCTGTCTTTGGTGCTCCGCGATGCACCGGATCTGCCTCTCTTGTCAACCATCGGCACTATCCAGATTTCTTAACCGTGTTACCCAAAATCTGGGGAAGAATCTTTCTTTTCCTCTCACTCTCTCAACCGCCCTCTTATATACTTAACCGGATTAGAAAAGTCATAGATGGAAAGAGATATTCAAAGAGCTATAAAGAGGGAAAGAATCGAGAAAGATTGAAAAGAAAGAGACATATTTGAGAGAGAGTGTGTGATGGGCAGTCAATCACAGAGAAGATATGGAAAGAATTCACAATTCGAATTGGAAGGTGAGCTGTACTCAAAGATTGGTTCGAAAGAAAGATTTGATTCTTTTCATTTCTTTTCATCCTTCTTCTATATAAAACGACAGAGAAACAGAGGGTATGAATATCTCAGCTGGGGGTAAAACCAGGAACTCTAAGCTTTGTTCATTCTCCTCTTCTCAAGAACTTCAACAAATATTTTACAGAGAGAGGGAGAGGAGAATAACAGAGTCAGTAGTTTATAAGAATATAAAGATCAAAGAGAAATTATAGACTGAGAAAGAGATAAATCGAAGCAAAAACAGAGAGAGACCTTTGTAGAGAGAGAAAGAGAATTTTTCATTGTTCTTCATCTAATATAATCTTCTTCTTCTTCAATTCATTATTATTTTGATCTTCTTGATTGAAATATAGAGAGAACAAAAAGAATGAGAAGAGAAAGAGAAAACAGTAGAGAGAGAGAGAGAAAAAAAAAATCAGTTGAGGAAGACGAGAAAACTGGTTGGAAAATAATTTTCCCACAGGGAAATCGTTTCCGAGAAGATGAGAAAATCGATTTCCATAAGGGTCTGTTTGTCTGTAAAACAGTAAAAACAGAAGGAAAACTGCTTCTTAGGATGCGTTTGGCTGCCAGACAGGAAAAACAATTTCCAGCGAGAAAAAGTTTAGTTTTCTTCCATTCTCTTTTATTCTTCATATTTATTTAAATCTCGATCATGATTAGCTAAGACTCTCCATCTAGGATTTTACGATGAAACCCATTTTTTTTTTTGCATTTATGAGCAGGGATTAAAGGGCCCAGACCCAAACAAGGAAACAAGCAAAGAGCAAACAAAAAACCAAAAAGAAACAAGGAAACATAAAACAGACTATACAATCAATTCCAAAATTTTCTTAATCTCACCCTACCCTTGCTGTCATCCAAAGTGATCCTGCTCAAGTAAGGAGGTAGCTTAGTGGGGTCAAACTCAATCTCACCAATGGGCTTCATGTTGGCTAAGAGGTTTGCTGCCTGGTTAACCTCTCTATACACATGCTTAATCTTGCAAATCTGAAAAGAGGCCCAAAGTCTTCTTATACTTAGCCAAATAAACCAGGGGTTCCAAGGAGGAAGCTTCTCAAAGCAAGACAACAACAGAAAATCTGCCATAGAATCAGGGATGAAATCCATTTTTGATCTTTTAGAGATATATTTTTTTGATTAACTCTTGATTAATGCTTCATAGTTTAATTCGTTTTAATTTGATAAATAGATTTTCAATTCATTATCTATACTTTTAGTTTGATGCATCATACTTAGGTTGAATCCTTTGATGATGCATACTTACCAATTGATAGATAATAGTTTAGAGATTTATTTAAAATAAAACGATTACATCGTTATGTTTTATTCGGTTTTAACGAAAACATCTCCCGGAATTAGGATAGTTCATTATCCGAAATTATAAGTTATAAAAAAGAGAATTAACCATTTTAAGTATTTGTTTCTAAAGGTGATTTTATGTGGTGAATTCCTAAAACCTAGACTCCTCCCCCATTTGAGTTCATTTTTATCATTTGTATTTATTTTCTATCCGTAATTTTATTTTAATATTTTATCACCAAAACCACATCAAAACCAAAAACCGTACTAATTCTGAGTTATAGAATAGGTTTCACTTAGTCCCTGCGGATCGACCCGATCTTACCGGATTTTATTCCTTGACGCCCGTATACTTGCGGGTGTAGACCTTTTAGGCCCATCAAGTTTTTGGCGCCGCTGCCGGGGACTAAGTTTTAAATTTGTTCTATTCTTGGAAAATTTTATTTTTGGTAAGTTTTGATTTTGGACACTTTGACTTGCTTTTCTATTTTTGGTGTGTAGAACACTAAGGAGCGAAGGAAAAGGCGCAACAAGGAGAGGAGCTCAAGAAGAAGAATATACAGTTTTATTTTTAGTTATTTTTCCTATTTTTGGTGAGAGAGTGACTTTATACTTTCTAGTTTTTATTTTTGGATTAAAGTTTTGACCCTAAATTAGAGGGCTTTTAAATTGTAACCGAAAATCAAACGAAGCCCCGGGTTCGGATACTTAACGGAAAGTGGCCCGGGTCTTCTACAAAGGTCGTCGCCCGTCTTGAAAGGGAGGTAACTTTTATGATCTCCCACGAATCCCCTGTCAGTGGGTCCTTGTATGTGTTTTGTGTGCCTAATTGATTTGACGAACTGCTTAGTTTAATCGTCTTTAGTAAAGGCACAAACCCCATTACAAGATAGGAGTCGGATTTAATCACCGATCTCTTGCCCATTTAGGAAACAACGTTGCGAATCCCAAACCTCACTTAAAATTAAAATCTGGTTTAGACATTGGCCTTAGGGTATCGAGCTCATAGGATCTTTAAAACAATCCAGGAACTCGATTTTTATTTGGGCATTCCAAAAGGGAAAGTGTCATACAATTCTTTAAAAAAGGCCGCCTCGAGAAGAGGAAACGTTGCCTCAGGTTGGACGGTTGCAATTTTTCATAGTTAGCTGTCACCTGGAGAATTGTTTGACCATAGTACTTTGACGGAGTAACCCTCATAACAATCATAGTTCAAGCTTTGTTACGAAGTAGGAGCTGTCTAGATTTTTAAGTGAAATTGACCAACCTGTCTGTCGTCTAGATTTTGTTTAGGTTGCTTGGTTGAGTCAGCTTGATTGTGGTTGTTTTCCTTCTAGGATCTTCGTAGTGCTTCCTCGGTTTTCGTGTTAAAAAAAAATTGGACCAATAGAAAGGAGTCAAGTTCAGTTACATAAGTGTCAGTTCTCATCTTGTGATCGTGCCTGACCATCATGGCACATTTTTCTAATGGTTGGACGTACCCTGTGGTTGATGATGACCTTGATCTAAAGGGACCCGTCATCAACCGACCTGATATAACCTTAAGAGACCACAAACAGTTGCGTAAAGACTGGCTTAACCGACCTGATACGACTCTAAGAGATTATCAACGACTTAGTGAGGGGAATAGGCAAGTTGAGCCTAACCGAACTGGTATGACCCTAGGAGAGTACCAACAAATGTGTAGAAACGAGCCTAACCAACCTGGTATGACATTTGGGGATTATCAACTATTGTCTGGAAACGGTCCGATTAGTGAGTGGAATAGACCATATGAGCCTGATCGATCTCATATGACATTAGGAGATTATCAACAAATGTGTAGAGATGGTCCGATCAGTGATGGATATGGTCCGACACCAAATATGTATGAGAGACCTTACAGTCCACACTATTCTGAGACCAATGACTTTAGAGACAGGTATGATCCTAATATGTACGGAGGAAGTTATTATGAGGAGACTCTTGAAGATAAATCTCGATCAGAGTCCGCGAGTCGTCTCAGGGAGATGATGTCGCAATTTGCGACTCAAATGCAGCAGGAGATTGAGTCCTTGACTCAACAAGTAAAAATGCTTAAGTCACAGTTGTTCGCCGACGAGGAAGGGGTTTCACCACCGCAAACTCAGGAAGGTACTAGGTACTATGACGAGGTTAATACGTCTAACCCTAGTACTAAGTTAAATGTCGATGAATTTACTGATAATATCCTAGAGCCTGAAAGGTCTGATGACCTTGTTGTCTTGCTTCCTCCACCTATGTCATCTCACCATGATAGGACTGCATGAGACGTTGATATCCAGGATGATGGCTCTATGAGCAAGTTTGGGGATGACACAATTCTGAACTTTCCGACATTTGAGATTTGTAAGGGGTCAGTCTTAGATGAAATGCTAAGAAGGCATGATATTATGAATGACTGCGAGGCTCCAGATGTCTTTGAGGACATCAATGACGTTAGAGACATGTTAGATAGTTTGTCAGACTGTTTACCTAAGGAAACCATGGACCTTGACTGGGTCCCCGAGCCTATTGCCTTACCCTTAGAGTCTAGTTTGACCTTTCACATGGTCTCAAACTCGGTTGTTGATCCCTTTTGGGGCAATTCAGACGTCTCCTCAAGAACGTCTTTGGAGATAGTGGATATTCTGTCCACTAAGCTTGCAGATGACTTTTTGCCTTCGACTGATATATTAACCCTTCATTATTATGTCGATCCTTTTGATAACTTTCTAGACGTTGGTCCTAGTATTTATAGTTACTTAGTGGACTGTGTATCCACTAAGTTTGGGGATTGCCCCTCTTCTTTGATAGCCTCACATGCACTCTCTGCAATTCACAAAAATGTGAGACTATCGTTCACTGAAAACTTTGTGTTTTGGGTGGACCCACAGATGTATCGGTTATTGGTTTACAGTTAATCACATATTTGTAATCCAGTAGGTATAATTTTTTCTATTTTTCAAGTCATCTGTTTCGTCTGGCTGAAGACGTTAAACTTAGCGCTTTCTGGGAGGCAACCCACGGTTAGGACGTTGGAATCAGGTAATATTTTTCCCTTCACCCTGTTATTTTTTTGCATAGTCTTCAAAACATTGAGGATAATGTTTGGTTTAAGTTTGGGGATAGGGGATTGAAATTTTTGCTAAGTCCTTATTTCAAAAATTCAAAAGGGTTTCTAAGTCCTTATTTCAAAAATTCAAAAGGGTTTAAAATTTTTTTTTCAAAATTTTTATTTTTTGATTAAAAAAGTGAGTCTAGTTGTTTTTGCTTGTTAATAGTTATAGAGTCTAGTTAGTCGTGCTATGCTGTTGCTAAAAGTTTTTCCATGAATTTTGAGTCTTGAGGTTGTCTGTGCCCTAGCCATGTGAGTGTGAGATAGGTGACGAGTAGCTTTTCTGAGAGAACTTGATCGATCATTAGTGGAGACTTAACCTATGTGAGATTCTGAGCCTTTTTTGTTGTTTTGAGTGATCTCTTCTGAGCTAATTCCGAGTAGAGTGAAGAGCTACTCAACCTCGCAATATTCATTAGAGCTTAGTTGATCTCTCGAGTTCACATTTTACGATCCACCATTTAGAACCCTGAGAATTAAGGCATGAAGCAAAAGGAAGAGAATATTACCAAGGAAAGAATAATGTCAAGAAAGTATTTGTATTTTGAGTATAGTACTAGTGTACTGAAAAAAGGAAAAAAAAAATCAAAGAAAAAAGTGTTTGTTTGTGTTTAAGTGTTTATTGATAGGCCCAAAATAGGTCTATTCCCGCAAGTATACGGGGTCAAGTTATAGTATAATTTGTAAATCGGGAAATCGTCCCAAGGAATAGGTAGGTAACTTCGGATATTGACGGCGAGTTTAGCCCAATAATCAAAATGTCAATAGCTAACTTAGACTAACATACACACCCCACTTTATAAGTTTGATGATTGATTGGTAAGAAATAAGAAAACAAATAAAACTAACTAAACTATCTAAGAAAGAGGTGAGAAGATATCTAAGGTTATAAAATCCACCGCATAATTTCACTTTATAAACAAGCACTTAATTACTTAAATCTCTTTTGTATTTATTCGGGATCCAATATAATGAACTATTTGGATTCCGGATGATGTTCTAGATAAAACAATTTTATAATCACTCATTCTAATTGTCTTCCTTATAAAGATTCGGATCACTTAACTATTATTCATCATCTAAAAAGCATACTCCATCTAACAACTTAACGAAAGTATGAAATATCTAATTATGAGGCATGAGTAATGGAAAGAAAATCCAATCCATATAGATAAACAATCAGTAGACATTAAAGCACATCAAAGGATTTAATTAATCAAGAACAAGTATTATAAAAGATCCAAAATGGGTTTCATTACAACCTTAGATGACTAAATTAACTATATATGGAATCTAGAATAACATTCATTGACATTGTAAAATAAATGAAAATACTAAGAAATTAATGGAAAGAAATCACCAATCAAATTCCATATCCCCATGTATCTCCAATTTGTCTAAGATTTGCTCCATTTGTGCTCAAGAATCTTACTCCAAGAATTCCAAGTAATAGCTATTTTATTGCACCCAAATAAGAAAAAGAAAGAAAAGGAAGAAATTAGATGTAGAAAGAAGTTAGAAAGAAGAGATGAAAGGGGATAAAGATGATAGAAGAATATGGAAGAAAGAAGGAGAAGACTATTAATGGAAGAAAGAATAGTGGTAGAGAAGAAGTAGTAGTAGAGAAAGATGAAAAAATAATGGAGAAAATGGATTTAGTAGTAGAGAAGAGAGAAAGAAATAGGTAAGAAGGGATAGGTTGAAGAAAGAAATAGGTAAGAAGAGGATTGAGAGGATGATTCTAGGGTTAAAGAAAGAAAAGTAGAGAAAGAGAAGGTATGGGAATAGAGAAGAGGGATTAGGTAAGAAGAGGTTGAGAGGGCTTTCAAGTCTAGAGAGAAATGAAAGAGGTAGAGATTTATTTATAGATGGGTTGATGGCTAGGGTTTTAGGAGTTAATTGGGAGAAAATGGGAGAAAGATGGTTAAAATAGGAAGTTAGGGTTGCTTTCTACTCAAGGAATGATTTCTTATTGGTTGAACATAAAGTGAGACAAAAAGGAGGGGCATAAAAGTAATTTCCGGAGGGCTTAAAAGTGAAAAGAGGGACCACATGCTGCTGTCCGTTTTGTGCAATCAGGACGTGCCACGTCACCTGCTATTATCCCACCAGCCAGAATGATGCCCGAAAGTGTCCCACTAGTCTACATTGTTTGACTCCAACTTTGACTATGCATATCTCACTCTTCCGGACTCCGAATTGACTTCCGTTTTCTCCTACGAGTTCGTCTCGGACTCTACTTTTCACTCGTTACTGACCTTGTCCAAATTTCCCAGAATACCCTTGTGTCCAAAAGACCAAAATGTCCTTCAAGTAACTTTTTCTCATTTTTAACCGTTTTTCACACCTAACTCCGCAAAAGACACCTAATCATAAAAACCAACCATTTTATTATAATAAAGACTCGAAACGAACTAACTTGGCTAAATTAAACGACTTAGATGGGACATTTTCATTAGAGCTTAGTTGATCTCTGGAGTTCACATTTTACAACCACTAGGGTTGTCCTCAGGAATGTAAACCTTACTCTTGTAGTCTGGAAAACTTGAAAACAGTGTCAACTAGAGGAAGATAAAAACTCGATCCACCATTTAGAACCCTGAGAATTAAGGCATGAAGCAAAAGGAAGAGAAATTACCAAGGAAAGAATAATGTCAAGAAAGTATTTGTATTTTGAGTATAGTACTAGTGTACTGAAAAAAGGAAAAAAAATCAAAGAAAAAAAGTGTTTGTTTGTGTTTAAGTGTTTATCCCAAAGTAGTTCTTGAAGATTTGAAGACGTCGAGTTCTCAGGAGTTCTAGTTCATCCTTAGTCTATCGACCTCTAGGAAGCATTGTTAGAAAGTAAATCAGGTGAGAAGAGTTGGTTAGGTTCCCCATTCTGTATTAGTGGTTGTTTCCTTTCTATGAGACAAGTCGTTTACCAAAAATTTAGTTCGTCTTTTGTAATGTGTTGAGTTTTTCTTCATACTCATACTCGCACATTGAGTGAACCATTTCTGAGTGATTTAAATTTTTGAGTGTATGACTGTGAGGCAACAGTCGAGGCGAAATGTATTGAGAAAGTAATCGAGCTTTTGTCTGTTTGGAACCGAAATGATACTCATATTGGCTGGTCACGTGCACTTCGGATCTTGATTACTAGCGAAGGGATTTTTAGCATTTGTATGGTTTGGCTGACTTGGATTTCATTTCTATTAGCTTTCAAAAACTTATCTCGGATAAACATTTTTAGTCCATGTCATATTTAGACCCTTCTGAATTTTTGAGATTTTAGAATTTTGTGGGTATATTCACTGCAAACCCTCACGAGACAAAACTCGTCCTCTTGGGTAACCTAGAGGTTTAACGGCTTGTTGCACGTGCTAAGTGCAATCGTGATTCCCTACGAAATTGGTGAACCGGGCTTAATTCTATCTTTCTGTTTTGCTCGAGGATTAGCAAAATCTAAGTTTGGGGATGTTTGATGAGACATGAAAATGTCCCATCTGAATCTCTTAACTCGGGTTAGTTAGTCCATTTCGGGCAGTTACTCTGATGAATTATGTGTTTCTGTTTTCCAGGTGTCTTTTACGGAGTTCGACGTGAAAAATGGTTTAAATCGGGAGAAACATACACTTGAGGGAATTTCGATCATTTAGAGATGAGAGTGTTCTGGAAATTTTAGTACTCGGTTGAAAAGTAAAGTCCCAGACGAATCAATAGGCGACAACGGAAGTCGAATCTGAGCCCGGACGAGAAAGATAGAGCGAGTCAAAATTTTAGTCCATATCACTTGACTAAGTCAGCACAGAGCTAATAGAGACAAGTGGCGCAAGAGAGTCTGATCTCACGACTAAACTTAATCTCGGGATATCTTCGGGTAGGCGCAGTTGTACCACGGGGTCTTCTGAAGTGTATGATCCGGTGTACTGCAGCGCAAGATAGTTCGGTGTTCCCTCCAGATCTAACAGCTGATTCTTCTCCATACACGTGACCTCATCCGCGAAGAGCGATGTAGCCTGTATTTGGTGCTCCGCGATGCACCGGATCTGCCTCTCTTGTCAACCATCGCCACTATGCAGATTTCTTAACCGTGTTACCCAAAATCTTGGGAAGAATCTTTCTTTTCCTCTCACTCTCTCAACCGCCCTCTTATATACTTAACCGGATTAGAAAAGTCATAGATGGAAAGAGATATTCAAAAAGCTATAAAGAGGGAAAGAACCGAGAAAGATTGAAAAGAGAGAGAGACATATTTGAGAGAGAGTGTGTGATGGGCAGTCAATCACAGAGAAGATATGGAAAGAATTCACAATTCGAATTGGTAGGTGAGCTGTACTCGAAGATTGGTTAGAAAGAAAGATTTGATTCTTTTCATTTCTTTTCATCCTTCTTCTATATAAAATGACATAGAAACAGAGGGTAGGAATATCTCGGCTTGGGGCAAAACCAGGAACTCTAAGCTATGTTCATTCTCCTCTTCTCAGGAACTTCAACAAATATTTTACAGAGAGAGAGAGAGAGGAGAATAACAGAGTCAGTAGTTTATAGGAATATAAAGATCAAAGAGAAATTGTAGAGTGAGAAAGAGATAAATCGAAGCAAAAACAGAGAGAAACCTTTGTAGAGAGAGAGAATTGTTTTCATTGTTCTTCATGTAATACAATCTTATTCTTCTTCAATTCATTATTATTTTGATCTTCTTGATTGAAATAAAGAGAGAACAGAAAGAATGAGAAGAGAAAGAGAAAACAGTAGAGAGAGAGAGAAAAAAAAAATCAATTAAGGAAGACGAGAAAACTGGTTGGAAAATAATTTTCCCACAGGGAAATCATTTCCGAGAAGATGAGAAAATCGATTTCCCTAAGGGTCTGTTTGTCTGTAAAACAGTAAAAACAGAAGGAAAACTGCTCCTTAGGATGCGTTTGGCTGCCAAACGGCGAGAAAATTTTTAGTTTTCTTCCATTCTCTTTTATTCTTCATATTTATTTAAATCTCGATCATGATTAGCTAAGACTCTCTGATGGGCCTAAAAAGTTTCCTAAATAGGTCTCCACCCGCAAGTATACGGGCGTCAAGTAATAACCCGGTAAGACCAGGATCGATCCTCAAGGATAGGGAGGTAATTCGAATACCGGAAGAGTCTAGCCCACCGGTCTAGATGTCACTGACTAACTAAGACTAAAAACGAAAAGATAATAAGTTGGGTTTTTGGATTGATTTCAAATAAATAAACAAATAAGGTTAACCAAACTAAAGGTGAGAGATTCGGGAAGAGTCGAGCAAGAATCGAATGAGAAGGATACTTCGATCCAAAAAATCGATAGTGACTAGTACTAATGATCTATAAGCATGAAAAGTTAGTTAACTTCACCCATTTACTTGGATTGATCAACGAACTCTTTGTATAACTCAGATTCTAGTCCATGAACGGTCTAGAAACCCGGAAGATTTTATCATTAAAAACATTAAAACTCATTTGTCACATCAAAACATGTTTCAGGAGTATCCGAATACAAAAGCTAGCTAGACATGGTGGAACACACAATAAACGAGAAGATAATAAAGAAAGACACGAGTTAAGGTGAGAATCTCCCTATTCCGATGAGGCGCGAGACTAAGATCGACGGGAAATATATGTGTTGAAATGTTGTCGATCTCCCTGTGAAAGAATATAGGAGTCCCTTTAACAGAATACAATAGGTGTCCACTCAGCCGAACTGGACCTCCCCTTAGCGACAGTGTCTTCTTTTTCCTTTACACAAAATCACCATGAAAACTTCACTTAAGCTCTCTCTCTAAATATATTAACCCAACAGCAAGATCAACCACCAATGAAATCAAGACAGTAGACTCAATAACAAATCCCTAAGTTTTCAATCACAAGTGAAGCTTTAAATTCCGGCCAAGAAGATGGTCTTTTGGTTTAGGGCTTGAAAACCCGAGCAGCTCCTGGCCGACCAAGGTACAGTTGATGTTCCCGGTCAGTTCCTGTCGCGGCACCCCTTCTCGAGCTTGATGCCTTGAGAACCCGAGCTCTCCTTGTGCTGTTCGTGGAGGCCTGGTGCGAACTCGCGGGAGCTGCTTCCTCTTCTTTGAACTGCTGTTCCGAGCAGCTTTGTGGTGCCTTTCTTCCCGTGCCGGCCAAGCTATGGCCGGCTAGTGTGCTGGCCGGCCTAGCTTTGGCCGGCAACTTTCTCTTCCTCCTTTTCTCTCCCTCACTCGAGAACTCTAATCCCTAGTTTTCTCCCCCTTCATGAACCAAAACCCTAGCTGCTTGATCATAGAAGATGAAGTCTCCCACTAAAAACCCTAGGTCCCTTTGACTTTTGACCCAATTAGACTTAGTCATGAGACTTTGAGGACCCTTTAGACGGGGGTGCTCATAAAATCTTGAGTTCTTATCTTCTTTATACTCTTGGGCTGTTACTTCTCATTAGAAACCAAGGAGGTGCCTTCAAATTTGTCATTTCTCTCGACTTCTTTATTTCTTCTCTAACTTTTTCGTCCGAACTCCGATTCGACTTCCGTCTTCGCCGTCGGACTCACCATTGACTCCACTTTCCATTTAACCTCTAAATTTCACAAAATGACCAAAATACCCCTGGTTCCCAGTTAAGTGATCTCAATGTGGTATTTTAACGCCACATCACTCTCCATCTAGGATTTTACGATGAAACCCTTTTTTGATCTCTTAGAGATATATTTTTTTGATTAACTCTTGATTAATGCTTCATAGTTTAATTCGTTTTAATTTGATAAATAGATTTTCAATTCATTATCTATACTTTTAGTTTGATGCATCATACTTAGGTTGAATCCTTTGATGATGCATACTTACCAATTGATAGATAATAGTTTAGAGATTTATTTAAAATAAAACGATTACATCGTTATGTTTTATTCGGTTTTAACGAAAACATCTCCCGGAATTAGGATAGTTCATTATCCGAAATTCTAAGTTATAAAAAAGAGAATTAACCATTTTAAGTATTTGTTTCTAAAGGTGATTTTTTGTGGTGAATTCCTAAAACCTAGACTCCTCCCCCATTTGAGTTCATTTTTATCATTTGTATTTATTTTCTTTCCGTAATTTTATTTTAATATTTTATCACCAAAACCACATCAAAACCAAAAACCGTACTAATTCTGAGTTATAGAATAGGTTTCACTTAGTCCCTGCGGATCGACCCGGTCTTACCGGATTTTATTACTTGACGCCAGTATACTTGCGGGTGTAGACCTTTTAGGCCCATCAATCATCATCATCATCATCACCATCTTCTTCATCTATTCCCTTCGACATAACAATGGACCGACCTTCAATTGGAAGACCACATATGCGATACACATTCTCTAACATGACCGGCATCTCCCGAACGACATGTGGAAATTATTTGTGTCCTCGTACCACCGCTCTGTACGTAAATGCCGTGAGTAGAGCCCGATCTAACTTGATGTATGAATATTTGGAAATGTGGGTCAATCCTATTTTCCGGACACTCTCTTGAACACCTTGACACTCCATTTTTAAGTCCGACCCATTATTCTTCTTCAAACGAGAACCTTATGTAACTTCATTACTGCTATCTCGTGAAAACAATAAAAATATATTTTAGATTAATGATTAACAAATTTTTATTATATGTACCAAAATTAGTAAATAATATTTGTTTATCTGTTTGTTCCAAATCGTGAAAGCAGCATGATTCTTAAAATATTTTAGCAGCGAACGATATGTGAGACCTCTATAATACGGGTCCGAGCCAGAAGATGACACGACACCACTTCTTCTGTTTGTAATTTCGAAACAGGAGGCTCTTCCTCCGAAGGTTAGTCATTATAATTTCTTGTTCTTCGTTGTTGCTTACAAACCCTTTTACTCGCGGTAGGAACATGTGATGTCATAATATTTGTTCCCTAATACGTGATGCAACGACTAAACGTTAAATAATTAATATGCTTTCTTAGAATAAATACATCATAATAGAATTTCCGAGTAATCATATAAATTTAGATTCTTATAAATTCATGTGTCACTAGTAAAAGACAAGATATAATGAAGATTAGGGCGAGTGGGATCCTTCGATAAGGAAAGAAAAGGAAAAAAATAACATAAGTCACGGCCTGCCCGTGACTTTTCCGTCCCTAACGAATTACCCTATCTGTGGCGGACTAGAAAGGCAATCTGTGACGGTATGAAAGGTCTTGGATAGGCCTCTCCTTGACCACGACGAGTCGGACGGACTGGATCAGTCTGTTACCTTCGTTACTACATCACCTTCGCTAGGGCAGACTCATTCTAGGTCAAATTATCACACAATAGGCTCTAAATATGTTCGAAATTATTGAAAAAAGTATTCTAAATGTGTTATAAGATGTTATTGACTTCCACAATCATTCAGACAAAAAATTAAGTAAATAAATTGATAAAAGTTTAGGGTTTTCTCAACCAACCTTAAAGGATCAAATCTAGCTTGATTTCTACTTCGTCTTCACCAAATGATTGAGAGCAAGATTTGAGAGAGACGAGTGAGATTATTTTTTGATTAATTGAGGAGATTGAGGTTCGATTATTGAGTTCTTATAAAGAGAAAATCTCGGTTTTCCCTTTTTCATTCTGAACAGGTGACAAATTTGGTTTGGACGGGTGCTTACAGATTGACCTACACCAATAGAGAAAATAGTTGTTGGGCCCGGTGCTTATAGAGCTGTCCACTTACAACCATTTGGCCTGGTGCCTGTAGAAGCGTCCATACTAAATTTATAAATGATATTACAAAGGAAGAGAGGAAACTTACCAAATTTATAAATGATATTTTTTTATGTTATTGATGCTTTTCAGAATTTAAAGATTCCACTTTTAGATATCCATTTTAGGGGTGCTTTGGTTCAAGTTATTAATGAATGTTCATTATTTGAAGTTCATGGAGAGAAAGATATTAGTTGAGGAGAGAAACTAATTTTTTTTTTTTTAAAAAGATAGAATATCATAAAAGAAAACACTCAATGAATGGTTAGTAGATGAAAGTTTTAAAACAAGAGTCTTTTTTGTTTTTTTTTTTTGTTGAAATAAAACATGAACCATCTAACCCAAAAGAACTAGTTACACGGAGGTAGGGAAAAGTGCTCCAAGCTCAAGTACAGTTATGGCAACGTCACATTTGGCAAGTTTGTCAACTTTGAGATTTCCTTTGCACGAGGTATGCCAGAAGACGATGCATTTGAAGTGTGAGCTATGTTGACGGATTAACTCGATTTGGCCTAAATATTGCCATTGAATAGTCGTGTAGGGGTTACCAAGATGATCTATTAGACTCGTTCTCGCTTTTAATGTGCAGGAATTCGATTTGTTGTTCTAGCGCACATGTGATGCCGTGTAAAATAGCTTTACATTCACATTCTTTCGAATTTCTGCTTGTGCTTGTTTCTGAAATAGCAGCTTTGAATATAGCTTGGGAGTCATATATGATGCAGTCAATACTTGCCACTTCTTGAATTTTTTTGAAGGGGGCGATTGTTTTGATTTTGATGTAGGGGAAGGTTGGAGGGGACCCTATTTCACGAGACGTGGAGATCGTTGTAGTGTGGGGTGTGTATTTGATGTCTGGGAGAGCCAGTATTATTTGTATAACTTGCATGGGTAAGAGTACCTATTTTTGGAACCATAATTCGCATCTTGCTTTTCAGATGAACCATAGTATTTTTGCATATAAATCGATGTTCTTTGACTGAGTTGATATTATCAGCTTTAATAAAAAAGTAAAACCAGATCAAGCTTGCATATGAGCAATGAAGCAAAGCATGGTTTAAAGTTTTTATGTTATTACAGTACATGCAATTGTAAGTGTTACCAATGAATTTACCGATTTTATGTTTGATCGGTTAGTTGTCCATGCAACATTCCCATATGAATATAATTCAGGGGGTGGTAGGAATCTTCCAAATGAAAAGTCAGTTTATGTTTGTGGATTGGTGGTCTCCTTGGGTAACTCTAATATGTCGGTACATGGAGCTTATGGTATAGTTTCTGAAATTTCGTGAGTGGCCATCTCATAGTGTCTTGCCTGTGTTTCTGTAAGTCAATGAAATCCAGTAACCAATTCAAATGTTAATACGGGTACCTTTATGAATCTCCCAGAAAACGAAGCTTTTTATAGAGTTGTGATGTTTAACGAGAGTTTTCCAAACTCAAGGATGGATTTGTTTGGTCGGACCGGGTCGGGAGAAGTAGGAAGTATTTGGTTTTGAGGAATTTGAAACAAGAGTCATGTAGATATCTATATAACAAATGATATAGGTTTTGGTGCCATGTCATATCTTTTGTTTATAAATCTCGGTCGTCCAATTTTCTTTTGTAAAGCATGGCCCTTCATTTTATCGACTCTTTGAAAAGATAGATATTTAACTGTTAAAATAACTACCCACTCCCTAAAAACTCTCTAACTCTTTTTCTCTCTTTCCTCATTTCTCCCTTCAAACAACTCATAATCTGGGTTATTATTTTAAATATATTTTTATTACTTCAATATTTGTATAAGACCAAAATATTTGATAATTATGTATAACATAAATATAGAAATTTCCGTATCCCACAAGCACGGACTATACCCTAGTTTTCTTAAAAACAAGAGGCTAGACAAAAGATTATCTTAAACTAGAAGGTCAGGGAACAAACGGCTCATAAATTAGTTTCTGGGAAATAACCGTTGAATAAAACAAAACCACGTGAGTTGTTCCCAAGGTAGGAATCATTTAGTGATAAATATCTTAGGCCACGGCTTTGGGGAATAAAGAAAATTCTCCGGAGAATAAAGACGAAGGGAGCATATTTACTTTTAACCCAAAAATTTATAAAGTTGTATCTTGCCCCCTAATCTTCATCTTCATCTTCCATTAAGTTTATATTCTTCTTCTTCTCTCTAAAAACCCTAATCCAAGAAACTCAATAATAGTACTACAAATCAAAATTCCTATTAAATCAAGAGAAGAAGATTGAGGAATTAGGGTTACAAATTGAGTTTTAGAAGTAATATTCATACACCTTCAAAAATCCAATTAGTTTGAAACCTACAAAGTGATGTTATATCAAAATTGGGCGAGTTGATTGACAATGATTTAGTATCCATTCCAACACAAATTTGATGGAAGAAGAACCCCGTTGGTCTTTAAATTCCTCAATCTTCTTCTCTTGATTTATTCGGGATTCTGATTTGTAGTACTACTATTAGGTTTCTTGGATTAGGGTTTTTAGAGAGGAGAAGAAGATAAACTTAGTGGAAGATGAAGATTAGGGGGGCAAGATACAACTTTGTAAATTTTCGGTCTAAAATGTAAATATGCTCTCCTTTAGTCTTTATTACCCGGAGAATTTTCTTTATTCCCTAAAGCCGCGACCATATCTTAAATCATTTGGTGATAAATATCTTAAATCTTTTTTTTGAGAAAATAAATATTTTAAATCTGAATGGACAACTTCGTTAGAAACTATGCTGCAACTTTCTTTTTGTTACGAGAGGATGCCCACATAATTCTCTTAATGACGGGCTTTCCCACCAAGTATGTGTGGTGCCTTCATAGTAATGTCTGAGGCGTAATAAGAAATGATGTGGGCACTCTATTTCACACACTGCAGTGGCTGCATATCCAATGCAAAGGCTTTCCCCTAAGCAAAGTACACAAGCTTCAATGGCCGCATTACTTTCTCAAAAAAAAAAAAAAAAAAAATATATGGCTGCATTATACTGGAATCCTCCACCTCATGGATACAGAAGCCTCATTGAATGCATTCGTGGTACATGACTTTTCAAGTACAAAATTAAATTCGATTCATCTTTCTTATCTTGTAACACCTCACATGACAGCATGAATGTAACCAATATGAGCTTGAATGAATAGATTTTGTTGTTGTCAAAAATGGTTTTAGAGCTGGTATATTCTTTAGACCAATAGTCCCCACAAATGCAATTTTATATTGCTTTTATTTGGACAAACACAAACATATGTAACTGGACCATCACCATGTATACCTAATTGAGGTTTCTTTGGGATATTGGATGGTGGCCTGGTGGGGCTCCAAGTATTTAATCCATCAAGTTCAACAAAAAAAAAAAGAAATATTTAGTCCATCATAAATAGTGTAGACCCTGCCATAGTAGTAGTAGGCCAGGACTGCCAGCTCATTTTTTTTTTTTTTTTTGTTGAAAACTGCCAGCTCATTGATAACCAATATATGGAGCCTGTAGCATTCTTTTTATTTTTATTTTTTGTTAAAAGAGGTTGTACTAATTACATCCATCTCCTGATCTTTCATGGATGTAATTTTCGGCGGGTGCTAAGAGCAACTTCAATGTGTGGGTGGGGGGGCTGGAAAAATTTGGGAGCCCCAGTCCCTAGCCCACGGAGTCTAACCCGGGAGCCCCGGGGCTGGGCTCCCGGTGGGGCTGGGAGCCCGGGCTGGGGGGTTCCCAGCCCCAAATATGGCCGTTGGGGGTCTCCCAACGGTCATATTTGGGGTGGATCCACCCCACTTCTTTTTATTTTTTTTAATTTTAATTTTTCTTTTAAACTAATTTTTTTTTCAAAAAATATAAATTGTTTTAAATTTGTTTTTCCAATCATTTCTCAAATTTTTTCCTTTTTTAATTCTTTTTCATCTTTTCAAATTTCCTTCTCTTTCTAACATAATATTAAATTTTAATTTTATATTTTAAATTAATAATTTATAGTTGAAAATTGAAATTAAAAGTCCGCACACGTACATTACACACGTACATAATTTAGATTTGGGAGCCCCTGTTAGGAGCCCGGCGTTGGAATTGAAAAAAGCCCCGGGGCTCCTAAAAATCAAGGGCTCCCAAAATTGGGAGCCCGATCCCCACATTGGACTTGCCCTAATGGATGTAATTTTCGGCGGGTGCCGAAAGTGCTATAAACGGCGGGGACTACTAATAGGCAGCCTAATAGTTAAAAAACTAAACAACTCCGAGATTTTGTAAGCACCTAGCCCTTTTGCCGTTGATTTGGAGAAATTGGAGAAATAAGAAAATATCTGGGTGCAAAGACTTCATAGAAAACTGGTCAACTTTAGTCGACTAATATATTTTCTAATTGTTACGGGAAATAAAACTGTGTTCACCATATCTTCTCCATGCCGACAAGAGTCGTCGGAAAACTGCCAATGCCGGCAACCTTAAATGATTTTTTCAAATCTTTCTTTCTTATCTCTCTTTCCCCGATCACCAAATCCGGCCACACCACCTCCGACCACCACCATCATCATTTCTTTCTCACTATTTCTCTCTCACTCTTTCTCTCGTTAACTCTCTTTGTCTCTTTCTCTATTTATCTCACTTTCTGTCTCAAACTGCATCTCTCTACCTCTCTCACTCTCACAGTCTCTCTATCCCTCTAACTCTCACTCGTTTTTTCTTTCTCACTATTTCAGACTTTGCGGCCGATGAACGACGAAATGCGTCGTGGTCGGTAAGCCACGAAAAACTTCGTGGTCGACAGACCACGAAATGTGGACTCTACATCTCGTGGTCGGTTGACCACGAACCATTTTGTGGCCATCCGACCACGAAAAACCTGTGGTTGGTCGGCCACAAAAAGTTTTATGGTCAACCAGCCACGAGTCCCTCGAGGGGGGATGGCAAAACCATCCTCGAGGTTTGTTTCTGGCGAAGGGAACTGTTCCGTTCGCCAGAACTGTGTATGAGAGAGGGGGAAAGAGAGATACTATGAGAGAGAAATGGACTGTGCGGGAGATGGACTGTGAGAAATACATATATATATATATATATATATATAGAGAGAGAGAGAGAGATAAAGAAAAAGATGTCATGAGAGATAGAGGGGGACTGTGCGTGAGATACTTAGAGACAGAAAGGGAGATATAGTGAGAGAGAGAAAGACCGTGAAAGAGAGAGGAATTGTGTGAGAGAAGGAGACAAACAGTGAGAAACAGAGTAAGCGAGAGGAAAGGAGGAAAACAATAGGAGGAAAATGGTACTAGTGGTGGCGACCAAAGGTGATGGCCGGAATTGAAGAAGAAGAAGAAATATTTTAGTTCCCCTTAAAATTTGTTTCCCCGAATAATCTTCTAAATTTCACATATTCCCTATAAAATTTTCCACCCTGGATAATATTCTTAGTTCCAAATCAGCGACCCCTGCATTATCATATCACAACTTCACCGAACCACAACTGCACTCTCTCTCCTAATCTCATAAATCAACACATTATAGGCTAGAAATCATAAAAATCTAGAAAGAGAGAGAAAAACCCCGCCCGCTTATAATATTATGGTCAGATTAGTTGACTGGGTGCTTATACAGACCTCGGGTCAATGATCGATAACCCGAGTCAAGAAAAACCCCGCTCGTTTATAATATATGGCCAAATTAGTTGACTAGGTGGAGACCTCGGGTCAATGATCATTGATCTGAGTCAAGAAAAACCCCTCCCGCTTATAATATTAATGTCGGGTGCTTTAAGCGCTCCCTTTTATATACTGTAGAATTTAAGTAGAAGGGTGCTAGTGTCAATAAT
This sequence comes from Eschscholzia californica, assembly GCF_041429995.1. Lineage (NCBI taxonomy): Eukaryota > Viridiplantae > Streptophyta > Magnoliopsida > Ranunculales > Papaveraceae > Eschscholzia > Eschscholzia californica. The sequence continues at coordinate 30,380,814 of NW_028238472.1, read as the reverse complement.
TATTTATTTAGTTACCAAAAAAAAATTAGTATACCAAAATCGGTTATGGTCTCCCTAAAATAACTACCACGCCACGTACTTTTCTCTCTCTCTCTCACGATTTGCATCCATCTCATTCTCTTTTCACTATTATCTTCCGGTTTTAGAGATATTACCAATTTATATGAGTCAGATCATGAGATAATATCTATTTCCTTAGTTTTCTCGATTTAAATATTTTGAGTAATTGTACAAATAGTTATAGGATAATTTAGTTTTTTGTCCCCTTATTTTTAGTTTTGAAAAAATGGGAGGTAGTTAAAACCCAGTGATTTTCTCAAAATATTTAAGAATATCTCTCACTATGTTTCTTCTTCTACCCGAGAGACAAACTTAACCATCATCATCCTCATCTTCTTCATTTGATGTAAATTAAAACTAAATGTGATCTATGGTCTTTAACCGAGAGGGATCTACCGGATAAACCTTGTAAAAGAAGATATGAATTCTTGTAGTTTTATAAACATGATAACATGAATACATACCTAAATTTGTGTCAGACTCTTGTAAGCTAATTGTTAAGTGATTTATTAGGTTAAACTTTAAATAAAAAGTACAAGATGTGCATAAGAAATCTAGAGAATCCTAAACAACATTCCAAATTTTGATCTTAAAAGTAAAATCCAAACATAAAAGCTACATGATCCACTATGTTATTTCATCAGCAAGAACAGTTTACCTAGTTCCCAACAACATCTATATTATAAGGGAGGAAGGTATCTCCCCCCTCCTCCTAACGACCATGATTTAATCTAATGACTTTATATTTAGTGGCTGAGATTTAATTTTTCAAAACTTGATGGTTGAGATTGGTTTTGCAAATGATCTAAGGGCTTAGATTACAAAGGAAATAAAAAGAGCATCTTGCAAAGATGCTTTTTTCGAGTATACCTTCCCTCCCCCAAAACCTCTTTCCCGCTTGTTCATCAACCCCGTCTCTGCCACTCTTAGGAAACCGACATCCTCCTCTCACCTTCTCTCACCTTCCTCAACCTCTCTCATGCAACCCCTGCAAGTATCTGTCCCTCTGTATATATATATATATATATATATATATATATATATATATATATATCTCACTTCTAACTAAAGGATTCAATCTATTCTAAAACTCTAATCTCTTTTTGTACCTCAGAGCTCCCAAAACAATAATCATTTATAGCCGCCAATAGAAGTGGAGGTTTGAGAATGAAAGAGACACCTGAAAGATCATTTGAAAGAGACACCTAAAACTGAAAGACCAATTCCTTCTATAAAAGAATCTGATGATCCTTCATCATCATCGACGTCTGTTAGGTCTAGGTTTGAGAAGAGGATCAGGGATGCTCAAGATAGTGTTTGCATAGCAATCGAAGAAACTGTTGGAGGAGGTAAACTAAAGGATGGGAATGTTTGGGAGAAAGTTGGGGTTAAGGTCTTTGTTTACGGCGTTATGCCTCCTCAAACTTATAGAGCTTCTGCTAAGGAAGTACCTGTTCCCTTCTTTTCTGCTGGAATTAGATAGGTGTGTCATCTCTCTCTCTCTATAACTGCACAAATATGATACATATATATATAAGTCTCCATTTTGGGTTGAGAAAATGTGGGTTTTTTTTTCAGGTTCTAAGCAGTATGGCTCTTATTTTTGTTCATGTTGGTGTATGGGTCTTACATCCAAAGAACCCTTTGGCGTCCATATTCCACTTCAACTATCGCTACTTCAAGACTTATTCCCCTGAAGGTACAACATTTTGATATGCACATTTATGAAACTACAAAGTAGACTTTTTTAAAAAGTAAAATTCCTCTTTTCTTTCATATTGTCGAGTTAGGGCTTCAATTATGTCGAGATAGGGCTTAAAGAGCATGTCTTCTAATATCTATATAATAAGGGAGAAAGGTATCTTTCCCCCTCTTTCCAACGATCATGTTTTAATCTCATGAGTTTATATTCAATGGCTGAGATTTAATTTTTCAAAACTAGATGGTTCAGATTGGTTTTGCAAATGATCTAAGGGCTTAGATTACAAAGGAAATAAAAAGAGCATCTTTCAAAGATGCCTTTTTCTAGTATACCTTCCCCTCCCCCTAAACCCCTTTCCCTCTCATTCATTAATCTCCGTCTCTGCCACTCTTAGAAAACCGACGACCTCCTTTTAACTTCTCTCATCTTCCTTAACCTCTCTCATGCAAGCCCCGCTGATATCTCTCTCTCCCTCTGCCTATATATATATATATATATATATCTTTCTCTCGGAACTGAAGGATTCCATCTATTCTAAAACCCTACATCTCTTTTTTCGCCTCAAATCTCCCGAAACACTAATACTTATAGTTGCCATAGAAGGGGAGGTTTGAAAATGAAAGAGACACCTAAAAGATCAATTGAAAGTGACATCTGAAAATGAAAGACCAATTCCTTTTATCAAGGAGTCTCATGATCTTTCATCATCATCGACGTCTGTTAGGTCGAGGTTTGAGAAGATGATAAGGGATGGTCAAGATAGCGTTTGCATAGCAATCGAAGCAGCTGATGGAGGAGGTAAATTCGAGGATGGGAATGTTTGGGAGAAAGTTGGGGTTAAGGTCTTTGTTTACGGTGTTATTCCTCCTTAAGCTTATTGAGTTGCTGCTAAGCCAGTACCTGCCCCATTCTTTTCTGCTGGAATTACATAGGTTTGTCATATCTCTCAATAACTGCACAAATATGATATATAAGTCTCCATTTCGGGTTGAGAAAATGTGGGGTTCCTTTTTTGTTTAGGTTCTAAGCAGTTTGGCTCTTATTTTTATTCATGTTAGTTTATAGGTCTTACATCCGAAGAACCCTTTTGCGCCCACATTCCACTTTAACTATCACTACTTCAAGACTGACTCCCCTAAAGGTACAACATTTTGATTTGCACAATAATGAAACTACAAAGTAGACTTTTTTTTAAAAAGTAAAATTTTTTCCTTTCATATTCTCAAGTTAGGGCTTCAATTATGTCGAGCTATAGCTTAAAGAGCACGCCTTTTGATATTGGAACAAAACAGATTTGCTAGAATTTGATTCACATTATTACTTTAACACAATTGTCTCCAAATAATTAGTTTAACTCAACAAATTGATACACTTCAGATTAATTGCACCATAAATATTTAGTTCTTTCATTTGCTTCTTCTAATTCATTTTTTTGCATTTGTTTGTATTAGTTGATATAATAGTTCCTTTAGTATATAATAGTTCTCTTTATGCGGATTTGTCAAATGTTTGATTGAATGAGGGTTTCACTACAAAAATACGGAGTATTCATAACGGGCAGAAGCCATTACAAATAGCGGGAAGCCGTTACAACTGCACCTATTGTAACGGCTCCTGGCTGTTACAAACCCATTACAATAATCCCCATGGATACTACACTTATAACGACCGCAAGTCGTTACAACAAAAGTATTTATAACGTCTATCTTTTTCCAAGCCGTTATAATAAAGGGACGCGGGAATGGTTGGCAGTAACACAATTGTAACGGTTGTGGAGAGGATAGCCGTTACAACTGTTCTTATTGTAACGGCCTAATACAGGACCGACCATTACAAATGTTTATATTCAGAAAAAAATCATGTAGAAACTGCGAAAACCAACAACAATATTTTGCTACTTTTTACTTTATTTTCCTATTTCAAAACCATAAAAATTCAACCCAAACACAATAACTTAAACTAAACAAGATCAACATAGACAAGAGGACTCAAACCAAATTGGATTAACTAACAAACTACTTTATAATGTTTCACATTAGATCGATAGTTGTTAATCGAGTACCATTTCATAAAAACTAAACTAATTTGTCAAGATTCTTAATGAATTTCAACTACTTCCAAATAGAGATAACAAGTAGGTAATGATAGGTTTCATACGCAATGAGAGTTCAAGCAAGATCTCGAATCGGTGTGGATCCATCATTGCGCAAACCGTTAAAAATCCTGCCAAAACGATGAATATAAGCATATTAGCGCATTTAACGTGACAGTAACAACAACATAAACAACATGAACAATAACAAGATAAACAGTTCAACAGCAAAATCTATCATCAACCCATGAATAGTAAACATAAACAAGTTCTCTTCTTATTTATGAACCAGAAAACTCTATTGTTCTTAGCAAAATCCATCATCAACCCATGAATAGTAAACATAAACAACATGTATGATTCTAGTTCAGTTAATGGCAAATAAAGCATGTGTGCCTATCATTTGCTCTTAAGACTATAATTTACAAAGAAAGCATCATAGACATCATCACCCGAATATAAGACCATTTGTCTCATGAACCAACGCTTGCACATGCGTTTGTTAGCTACTTTCTACCGCTTTGTTTTTTGCTAGAACCTATCGTGTACCATATAGAGTAGATCATACCTATATATGAACTATTCAAAAAACAATACATATGGAAAATCAGGAAGGAGAGGCCCAACCTCCAAACACTATCTAAAAGTTGCATGGTCCTTCAATAGTCACCGTTCATGTAATACTAGAAAAGCTATTTATAAACTTTCTTAAACCAGTTATTCATATATACATATACATTGTTAAAAGCTACTAAATCTACCCCACTAATCAATTTGCATCCAACGATTCCAAATCAACGGCTTTTTAATTAGTGCGGGAATCGGGACACACCACGCGGGCACTTAGCGGAGACAAGAAAATAGAAATATAAAGTCCGTTGGGATTTCAAATTGATATATCCAACTCAATATAAATGAAGGAATCCTAGACTAGAGAGAGAAACAATAAATTTTTTTCTAAAAATCTTATATAAATGGGTGGCCATTAGTCTGAACCAGAGTCGTGGCTGAAGGGGGCAGGGCATCTGCCCTGGGCCCCACCACAAAGAGGCCCATTTCCTCTAAGAGTCTCTAAGTATTATATAAGTAACAACATAGCCTACATCGTGAAAAGTGAGTTAGCTCAACTGGTTAGAGATGGGGGTTTTCAAGGATTAGACTCGGTTCGAATCCCATTATCCCACTTTTATTGGTTATTTTTCCCTTTTTTGTAATTGACAGTTCGATTGCTAAATGACTCTTTATTTCTGCTCAGCTATACGTTTCTTAACAATTTTGTTATTTGGGGTGTATTTCTTCCATCTTTTTTAGGTGTTTTTAAGAAAAAGAAATCTAAATGTTTTCTAACAAAATTCCAACGACACATAAATACATATGTGAAAATTATGATGCAAAAGATACCATATTCAAAAAATCTCTTGGACTCTATACTACACGATCTACAAAGTATAATTTTGTATCAGTTTGCTCGTAATTTCTTTTATTGTGCCAAAGGTCCCAAATCAAATTTCGCACAGGGCCCTCAATTTGTCAGCCACGGCTCTGGTCTAGACAAATACGTATTCACAAAGGAAACATGCTTACGGAGGTTGTGAAGATTCTGAAGTAGATGGTTGTCGTTGTTCTTGTTGAATGAGTGTCATAAGTGGAACCACATCTCTTCCTTGTCTCTCTTGCATTTCACGCAGTTCAGCCACTTTCTTTCTAACCTCGTCATTTTCTTTTCGAACATTTGAAATACCACCCAAGTTTGAATTTCTAAACCCTGATCCTTAGGTGCGATAAAGGGCATGATTCGGATTCGCCCACGTCTCTCGGGTGGCATATGGCTTCCGAAAACATCATTTGGACCAGGGCGTCAACAAGCTCGCTTCGTGAGGTGCTATTGCTTCGTCGTTTCTCCTCATCTTTCTCCATCTGCTCCTGTTAATATTACACACGCTTGATTAGCTATATAAGATTGAGTTTGAACACATTATATGAACAAAATAAAATTTAAATTGAGTTTAATAAAAACTTTACGACTAAATCTGTTGTCTCTTGGTTAACGTAAGTTTGATCGGTTCTTAATCTAGTCTTCTTGAACATTTGAAATTGACTAGGCTGAGTGCCATTCTTCTTTTTATACTGCAAATAGACAAATGCCTAATTTGGGCTATAGACTTAGGCCCTCCAACATAAGGATATTGTTCATCTTGTTGGTATCAGCTACCTTTTGTACATCGGATTTGAATAACAAGGTTGATTTGCATCGATCGCAACACCACTATTCTGCGTTTTAGCATCTCTTTCGTTTGCAACTGTTTTGAAATTATATCCATTAATCGTATATCCTGTCAATTTCACGGCACGTGGATGTATTCGATTGACAAGGTTGTCAAGCCTTTCTAGATACGACTGTTTAGATTCCTTAAGTTGTTTCACAAACTCCTTTAACCACGTATCGTACTCTTCTATGTGTTTTCTTTGAATCGCATGAGCATCCATTTTACGATAGTGAAGCTTCAACTTTCTTTTGGGAGCACTGCAAAGAGGTTGTGTATTTTTATCATCTCCAGTAAAATACGCTTAGAAAGACTTTCATAAAAGAAGTCATAATAGTTAAAATCATACTTACTTGACATAAACAGAGGCATCATTGTCGTTTGACAAGATATAATGATGTATCTTATTATTCCGAACAGTTCCAATCGGATTGTCCTCTGTGTACCGAGGAGCTACGTTAAAGCGTGTGTCAACGTTACTCATATATGTTGTACCGAGGAGCTACGTTTAAAGTATACAAAACCTAATCGCACAAGTACCTCATTAGACAAGTAACACACGAGTAACTAAAGAATAAATTAATGAAACAAGAAAGGTAAATACCTTTCAGTAGGATACATCCATCGACATTGGACTAGTCCACATACTTTTGCCTCCGATGCCAGATGGTTGGCTAAGTGAACCATTATATCAAAAAATGTTAGTGGAAATATCCTCTCTAAATTGCACATAATAAGTGGAATTTTTCTTCTAGTCGTTTGTAATCTTCAACACTACCTACTTTTGAACATAACTCACGAAAGAACATACTAAACTCTATTAATATAGAGCAAACTTTTTTTGGCAAAACTTTTCAGATCGCCAAAGGTAACAACTGTTGGATGATCACATGTGAATCATGACTCTTCGAACCTATTATCTTTTGTTGTTTAAGATCGATACGAGTAGAAATATTTGATGAATAGCCATCCAGAGTCTTGAGATTCTTCAAAACATTGATAACCAACTCTTTACCTTTTTTGTCCGTAGAATAACATGTGGCTGGAAGGGTACATGTACGAGATCCCTCCTTTTGTTGTAGTCAAAGTTCTTGTACCATATCTTTCAAATCCAATCTTTCTTTTTTATTATCTTTCGATTTTCCATCAAAATGAATAATGGTACCGAGAATATTGTCACAAATATTCTTTTTAATGTGCATAACATCGAGGTTGTGTTTGAGCAGATTATCTCTCCAATACGGCAATTCATAAAAGATGTTCAGTTTTCTCCAGTTACCAGGCATTTTGATGGGCTCATCATCTCTTCCTCTTTTTCTATGAGCGCGTACACTCCTCTCAAGTTCCCTACCAAATCTGTGTCGTATGTCTTTCAGCTTTTGCAAGGTATCTAGACCCGAAGGAGGATTTGGAGCTAGTATACGCTCAGTTTTTCCATTAAACTCCTTCGTATTTCTACGAAATCTATGTGTCACAGGTTAGAAACGCCTATGCCCCATATAAACCTCCTTCTAGTTACGCAACCTAAGATGATCTGTCTCTTCGCCACAAGTTGAACATGCCAATTTACCTTTCGTGGACCATTCAGATAGCATCCCAAATCCAGGATAATCACTAATAGTCCATAATTAACTTGCATGCATTTTGAATGTTTCTTTCTTGGAAGCATCGTACGTGTCAATCCGATCTTCCCACAATTCTTTCAGTTCATCAACCAAAGGCATCATGTACACATCAATGTTAGTTCCAGGACTTTTAGGTACAGGTATAAGCATAAACAGTATCATATAAGGTTGTTTCAGACACAACCACGGTGGTAAATTATAAGGAATAAGTACCACTTACCACATGCTGTGGGAAATATTCATTGTTCGGAAGGGATTAAAACCATCATTTGCCAAAGTCAATCTTACATTTTTCGAGTCTGCAGCGAATGTAGGATACCTAACATCGAAATCTTTCCAAGCTTCAGAATCTTCTGGATACCTTAATACCCATCTTCACTACATTTTTGATGTGGCGTGAAAATGCCACATTTGGATCACTTAACTTCGATTAGTTAACTTGTTTCGGGTTTTATTTCTAATAATTTATGCATTTTTCTTGTTAAGTACCTTATTTGGAGTTTGACGTTTGATTCAGAATAAAACGAAGCATTCATCGTATTTCATCTCATGTGGAGAGACCAGAAGGAGAACCAGGGGTATTTTGGTCATATCAGTAAAAATCAGAGATCAACTGATAACTGGAGTTTATGGTGAGACCAACGGTTAAGATGAAAGTCGAATCGGAGTTCGGACGGGGAAGCTATAAACCAGAGAAGCCGATGGACATGTTGATATATTCTGAAAACTTTAGAATGTAGAGACACATTTGAAGGCACCCCCTTAGTTTCTAAATGAGAAACAAAGCTCAAAGCCCAAGAGTCCAAGGAAGAGAACAAATGTAGAGATTCTATGAGCACCTCCCTTTTAGGTCAAAATAGTCATAATGCATAGACCAAGTCAAGAGTTTTGTGGACAAAAGGAAAAGGGACAAGTCTGATTTTGTGGCTTCTCTATTAAGAACTTAGGGTTTGAAGTTTTGGAAAGGGAGGGCTAGTGTTTGGGTGGAGTTTTGTGAAGGGAGATGATGAGACATGGAAATGTCCCATCTGAACGTCTTAATTTGGGCTAGTTAGTCTATTTTGAGCAATTACTCTCACGAATTACTTGTTTCTTTTGTCCAGGTGTCTTTTATGGAGTTCAGTTTGAAAGACGGATAAGATCGAGAGAAAGACATACTTGAGGGCATTTTGGTCATTTGGAAATTATGGTGTTCTGGAAGTTTTAGTACTCAGTCGAAAACACGAGTCCAAAACGAACCAAACGGCGAAAACGGAAGTCAATTTGGGGTTCGGATGAGCAAAATATGGCTGGTCAAAGTTCAAGTCAAAACCAAGTCAACATGGATGATTTAGTGACACTTGGCGCACATCTGAACGTTAGGCTGAAATTTCGGTATACTAGTGGGCTGTGCGGGACGCTTGTTCGGGATTCTCGGTGGTCATGATTCAGTACAAACGAGCACACGATGCTTAAGTTGTTCCTGGACACGCTAGCAACATCAGACGACTGGTGGACGTTGCGTTGGATCCTACGTTGCTGGGCTTGTGTCGCAACTTATTTTCTCTAGCCGCGAAGCACAGAATCCTCCATTTTATCAGCCAAAACCGTACGTGCTTCTCTCTCCCTCCCTTATCTTCTCGAATTCGAATTTAAACAGAAATGAGGGACAGAGAGAGATTTGGGAGTTGGTTTTTTTGACGAGATTTTTGGAGACTCAAAGTGACCCTCTCGGCTTCTATAAAATAGAAGAAGTTCACAGAGAAGATATCACGTTTTGGGGAGAGAGGGCTGAAAACAGAAAAATCATACCACCATCTTCATCTATCATCATTACTCGTTTTCTTTGTTTTTCTTTTATCTATTTTATTGTATTCTCTTCATTTGTGAGAGATAAGGAGATTACAGAGAAATAGAGAGATTACAGAGAAAGAGAAAGAGATTGTAGAGAGAGAGAGAGAAACAAAACAGATTGTTCATTTCGGTTTTAAAACAAATATCATCATCATCACTGATTTTCTTGATTTTTCTTTTCGTATTCTTTTTCTTTGTGAGAGAGAGAGAGAGATTACAGAGAGAAAGAGATTGTAAACAGTAGAGAAAAAGAGAGTTGGAGAAGGTGAGAAAATAATTTTCTCACAGGGAATCCATTTCTGGGAAGACGAGAAAATCGTTTCCCCTGAGGGTGCGTTTGGCAGAATTCTGGGAAAAACAGAAGGAAATCACTTCCCTAAGGCCCTATTTGGTTTAAAAATAGCACAAAAGTTAAGTTTCTTTACTCTTTTACTTATATAAATTTAAATGTTTATCTCTTCCAGCATGAGTAGCTAAATCTTGTCTATCGAGGGTTTTAGATGAAGTCCATAATGAGAATGTTATGGTTTTGATTTATATGCAAGTCAATTAATGTTTAGATTCAAATCTTAGTATATTTTAAAAACTTTATTGCTTTTAACGATGAAACTTTCCGGATTTTAGAGCGTTCATGTTATAGAAACATTATTTTAAAAACTTTATTGCTTTTAACGAAGGCAAATACATCATCTTTAGGATTGTCACTTGGACGGATTCGAAAACCCTAGGTGCCCCTTTTCTGAATATCAACTTATTTGTTTTCTTTTGAGTTTTATGTGCTATTTTTATTTTGAATCATCTTACCATCAATTCACTTTTTAAAATCTCAATAGTTATAAGGTTAGAATTTGAGTTTGACTTAGTCTCTGAGGAACGAACCAGTCTTTACCGGAATTTACAACTTGACACCCGTGCACTTGCGGGTATAGACCTATTTAGGAAACTTTTTAGGCCCATCAGGAGACAAAGAGATGAGGAATGAGTGTCGGCCAAGCTCGGTCTGCCAAGGTGATGTGGCGTTAAAATGCCACATTTGGATCACTTAACTTTGATGAGTTAGTTCTTTTCGTGTTTTATTTCTAATTATTTATAAATTTTTCTTGGTAGGTACCTTATTTGGAGTTTGACGCTTCATTCGGAATAAAACGGAATATTTATCACATTTTCATCTCATGTAGAAGAGACCGGAAGGAAAGAGCATCAGGGGTATTTTGGTCATTTTGAGAAAATCAGAGGTTAGATGGAAAGTGGAGTCAATGGTGAATCCGACGGCAAAAACGGAAGTTAAATCGGAGTTCGGACGAAGAAGTTGTGAAGGAACGAAGTCGTGGGACATTTTAGTCTTTTCTGGAGATTAGATGTGTACATAGACATGGTGAAGGCACCCCCTTGTCAAAGCCCAAAATCCAAAGCCCAAGAGTCTAAGGAAGGACCAAGTAGAAATTCTGTGAGCACCTCCTCAGGGTCAAAGTCAAAGTCTATGGAGGTGGTCAAGTCAAGGGTTTTAATTTTAATAAAGGAAGGATAAAAAGAAAAAAAAAGGCTGAGAGAAGAGGATCTTCTACATTAGGTTTTCTAGGGTTCTAAGGACTTGGAGAGAGAGAAAGGAGGGAGGAGGTGTTGCCGGCCAAAGCTTGGCCGGCAAACACCTTCTCGAGAAGAAGGTGAGTGAACACGGGACGGATCTTCAACAACTCAGGACGGTCATAGCACTTCGAGTTCCAAGCCAGCATTAAAGCTGCTCGGAGCAGCAGCTCGCGGGAATCATCTTACAACAACTCGTCTGCGGCAAGAAGCAGCTCGGGTATCACCATTCAAGGGACGAATAGCAGCTCGGGCGGTATCACCGGCACGGGACAGCAAGGACGCACCTGCTCGGGACCGGAATTTCTTGGTCGGAAAGCTTGAATCTGGCCGGTTTTGTTCGTGGTGGTTCCGGCAACTCTTTTGACCGGAAACCATAGGGGTTTCACTTAGAACATCTTTACCTTGAATGTCCTTGTGTTTGATTGAAGTTTTGGCTAAGAAATCTTAGAGAGAGAAATCTTGCTTTGAGCTTTCATGGTGGATTTTTAGTTTGGAGGAAGAAGAAGGTACTGTTATTAAAGGGAACCCTGGTTTGACTAAGGGGACACTTAATCTGCATTATTAAGGGGAAATCTGGATATTGCTAGGGGGAGATCAGCAGCACTTAATGAACCATTTATTCCGACGATCCTAGCCTTGCGCCTCATCGGAATAGGGAGATTTTCACCTTAACTTATGTCTTTCTTTATTATCTTCTCGTTTATTATGTGTTCCACCATGTCTAGCTAGCTTTTGTATTCGGATACTCGTAAAACATGTTTTGATGTGACAAATGAGTTTTAATGATGAAATCTTTCGGGTTTTTAGACCGTTCATGGACTAGAATCTGAGTTATACAAAGAGTTCGTTGACCAATCCAAGTAAATGGGTGAAGTTAACTAACTTTTCATGCTTATTGATTATTAGTAATAGTCACTATCGATTTTGTGGATCGAAGTATCCTCACTTTATTCTTGCTCGACCATTTTTCCCGAATCTCTCTCACCTCTCACTTTTAGATTAGATCGTTTTATTTGTTTATTTATTATAAACCAATCAAAACCCCAATTATCATCTTTTGATTTTAGTCTGAGTTAGTGGTTGACACCTAGACCGGTGGGCTAGACTTTCTCGATATTCTTATTACCTTCCTATCTTCGTGGATCGATCCCGGTCTTACCGGGTTATTACTTGACGCCCGTATACTTGCGGGTGGCGACCTTTTAGGGTAACCTTTTAGGCCCATCACAAGGCTTTGGCCGGCACGGGACACCTTAGACTTAGGTTCAGAATTGCAAGGAGCAGCTCGTTCTTGGCAGAATCACCATTATAGCAGCTCGGGATTTGAAAACAGTAGCTTGGGACAGCGACTCGGCTGGGGACGCATCTAGCAGCAACCGGCAAGGGACGAGCACAAAATAGCTAGGGGACCACGACATAGGGACTTGTGGCTCGGGACAAAATCTATATTGGCTGGAATCTTCTTCTTTGGCCGAGATTTCTCAAGGTGTTCCAGCCATTATTCTGGCCGGAAACCTTGGGGTTTTTACTCCTCATCCCCTTGTTTTGCTTTGTCTTGTGTTTGATTTTGATTTGGTGAAAATCTTCTAGAGAGAGAAATCTTAAAGCTAGCTTCCATGGTGGATTTGTGTTGAGGAAGAAGAAGACTCTGTTCTTAAGGGGAACTCTGGTTTACTAAGGGGACACCTATTTTGCACTGTTAAGGGGAAATAAAAAATTTCTAAGGGGATATCGGTAGCATATACATATTCATATTTTCCGACGATCCTAGCATCGCGCCTCATCAAAATAGGGAGATTTTCACCTTAACTCATGTCTTTCTTTATCGTCTTTACATTTATAACTCGATTCGCCATGTCTAGCTTAATCTTGTCTTCGGGTACTCGTGAAGCAGGATTTGAATGTAATGAATAACTTATTATTTGTGTACATGTTAGTTAAATTAACTTCGTCTAATTTTGTGAATTAGAAACCTGGATCTTAATCATATATTGACATATCATTTGATACTTCGTACTTAATTTGATAATTGATGCTTAGTGAGTTTTGATCGGTTATACTTAGTTTGACGTACTATGCGTAGGAGTGTCATACTAATTCATTGTCAACTCATTTGATGGTGTGTTCTTAGTTTGATAGTCGATATTTAGTAACTTTTGATCGACTATGATTAGTTCGACACATTATGCCTGTGAGGGTAGGACATCGCGGTCAAGAAGTCAGCTGGACCGGGCCGTTAACCGGATGTCCAACCTCCACCTTTTAATATTTTTGCGGGCACCGACGACGTCTTTGGGCTCAACCTGTGACAAAAGAGAAAAGAACACACGTGACCGTTAGGTCTTAGGGGACACCGAGATGGTGCGCCTAAGGAGGCTCCGACGGTCAAGTCAGTAAGCTTGCAAGAGATATAATATATTCGTGGATATTAACCTAGGAGTGTTACCGTTAGTTGGATAATGGTCGGAGTTTAGGCACGGCTCGTAGAGTGGCCGGAGCTCGCTCTCTACGGATGACTGACTCGATTGTAGAGAGTGATTGTGACAGCCTTGTAAAGTCCGTCCTTGAGTAAGGCAGCCCTGGCGAGGTATGTCTTGGTCGAGGGTATGAACCGTAAATAAAATGGTAGGCTTTAAGGTCTGACCTTGTAAATATTCACGTGGGTGAAATATGGAAGGCCTAGCCCCAAGGAGTAGCTTGCCCACGTTGATCGTTGAGAGAGATAATGGTAGGTCGCCTTTCTTTGATAGTACGGTCGTCCAGTCATCCAGGACAGAGAAAGTAATGGTCCACCTCCCTCGGTTGTCTGGTCGCCCAGGAGAGAGAAAGTGATGGTCGACCTCCCTTGGTTGTCTGGTCGCCCGGGAGAGAGAAAGTAATGGTGTATACTCGTTGATTGTAAGATGATAATGTTTAAGCAAGTACTCGATGTGCTTGCCCGAAATAAGATGATCGAGTGCTTTGAATGGGAATTGGATGATGGTATTGAGTCTGTACTCGATGCGTTTGTCTGGAATCAGATGATTCGTATCATCTTCTTCTTGGTCCTTTTATAGAGTCTTCGATCGACTGCTACTCGGTGATGAGTTGTCATCTTTAGTGGTGGTAACGCATGAGTTGTTACCATTAATCTAGATTCTGTAACCCCCTAACGGATATATCCGGGATGTTGTCATCTTGAATGACTGTAACGTCTCTCCAACGGATATCCGTCAGGTGGTCCGTTGAGGATTTGAGGGCGGACCCCTTTATCCAGAGTTGGATGTATTTTCGTACTTAGGTTGCTGAGGAGGCGAGGGCATATCTCTTCTTCCAGGCTGGAAGTGCTTACATATTTCAGCCTAGTGAGGAGGCGAAGGCGGACTTCTTCCTCCAGGGCTGGAAGTGCTTCTTGGTGTTGCCTCGGGGTGCCCGAAGAAAAATGGATCGGGCCCATTAGCCACTAGTTCATGGGCTTGGTCACCGAGTAGGCCCATTAATCGTGAATTTCTTGGGGCACTCCTGGTGACGTTTTTTGGCCCATACAATTCTTAGGATTGTCAATGTGGGTGAAGTAGCTAAACCTTTCATGCTCTAGATAATTAATATTAAGCCATATCGATCGTGTGGATCGAAGTATCCCCCTCACTCGATTCTTGCTCGATTCTTCTCCCGAATCTCTCCCACTTCTAGTTTAGTTAGTTTTATTTGTTTGTTTATTTAAAATCAATCTAAAAACGCAAATTATTATCTTTTCATTTTTAGTCTGAGTTAGTCACTGACACCTAGACCGGTGGGCTAGACTCTCTCGATATCCGTATTACCTTCCTAGCTCCGTGGATCTATCACGGTCAAGTCAGTAAGCTTATAAGAGATATAATATATTCGTGGATATTAACCTAGGAGTGTTACCGTTAGTTGGATAATGGTCGGAGTTTAGGCACGACTCGTAGAGTGGCCGGTAATGATGCATAAAATGTTCATCCATTGACTAACGACTGAAAAAGTCAAGATCAGACCTGAAGTCTCTTGGAACGACTCGGCTTAAGACAGCAGGACAGCTAAACACCTGACGGTCCACCACACGTTCCCCTAACTGGGAGGTCGGCCGAAAGAAATCAGCTCTGCACTGAACACCCTTGGCATGGATAGTTCAGCCCTGGGATCTCAAAAGGAATAAGGGGGGTCTCTACAAGTTCGGCCCATATCTTACACCCAGAACTAGGGAGATATCACCGTTGCGCGACCTAACGACTTAATCCCGGACTTTCTAGAAAGATCTCAGTCGGCCTCACGTCTTGAAGTGTTTAAGCCCGGTTGGATGTATCTAGAAGAGGAAACTTCTCCTTTTAAGTCTATCACTACGGCAAAAATATATACAAAGTATCCTTGAGCATAGGAACTTTCACTTATCAAAGATCCAGGATAGACTCGAAGAGAAACCCTAGATACGCAAAAGAGGTAACTTCCCTTACGGCTTGACAGCCATCGCCTCACCACCGCCACTAATCACAGTTGGTCTAACTTCGCCTATAAAATGCCCCCCACTTTGTCTTTCAGAGGACACGATCTTTTCACGCCAGAAAGATCACCCGAAACTTAGAGTTCTCATAACTCGCCCCCAAAAGGATCGATCAATATTCATTCTTTTACTGCAAAGAGCACCCTGACTTTCTTGAGCGTCGGAGCGGTTTTCGAACCCTTTGCAGGTTTTCCCCCCTCAGGAACAGACGAACAGGAACAAGGAGCACAGAGCAAGGAGTTGGAGCAGAGGAGCAGAGCAGAGCAAAGAAGCAAAGCAGAGAAGCAGAGCTGAGACGCAGAGCTGAACAGAGGAATCTCTCCTCTCCAAACAGAATATACCCTCATAACGGAGGTGGTCATGCATCAACTCCCTTTTTCATGTTGATTTAACCGGGAGCCAATTTTCGACATCAGCATTTGGCGCTAGAAGGAGGGGAACTCAAACAATTCTTTAACATTCGATAGCTCGAATCTCGTTTTCTTTGACATTCGATACCTCGAATCTCGTTTTCAATTTGAATTTCTAACTCAAAATCTACTAATGGTTGTCTACGACGAGAAAAAGGAAAAATCTAGGTAATTCTAGGGCTTTTCCTCTTTTTCCAGTTTTTAGGGTTGTAGCCACCGATGATTTAATGATCGTTCTCCGATATCGATCACTCGAATGGATGTGCTGAGCTACAAGGTTAAAGCTCTCGAGCTTGGAAGAAGGTTGTTAATGGCCACAGAAAGGAAAACACACCGAAGGAAAAAAGGAAGGACACGAAATCAACAATGGTGCAGCTCAGCAGAGATAACCCATGACTAGGAACAGAGCAACCAACCCTACCAACTCAGGTTGGAGACAACCGAACCAACAACGTTAATAAGGGGAGTTTTCTTACCCTCGTACTCTTATTATAATTATTTCACTCCTGTTTCTCA
Source organism: Eschscholzia californica (assembly GCF_041429995.1). Taxonomy (NCBI): domain Eukaryota; kingdom Viridiplantae; phylum Streptophyta; class Magnoliopsida; order Ranunculales; family Papaveraceae; genus Eschscholzia; species Eschscholzia californica. The sequence goes on along the minus strand of NW_028238472.1, from coordinate 30,364,224 downwards.
ATTTTATATAGTCTAATGATGATTGGGTCAATCTCGACCAGTTCTCAAACGACTATAAATAGACCTTATAACCTAATCATGGCCAACGCTCCTGCGAACAACTTGACTGAACGGTCTACGATTACCTTGATTAATACTAGTTCGATATTCGATAATAACGATAAAAATATATATAAATGTATATATAATATAGTTACATACATAGTTCTCCGAGACCATCTTGACATTAAAACAAGTTGATTGAAAAGTCAATTCGCTGCTTAGAAACCTGATGTTAAGAGTGAGATTATGCGAACCCTGGTTCCGCCTCTCCATTAACATCTAAATAGCTCATCATTAGGTTCTGGCTATACCAAATCCTAGTTAGTTATCAAGCCCTAAATCTTATGTGAAGAAATTATAGCGTGTTAGTTATCAAGCTTTGACTTGCTCATCACTAACTTAGATTTGTTTGTTTCGGAGCAATAATGGACAGAGCTCGGTTATGAACAACAAGGAACCGGAGAAGTCCAAAATTTGAAGGGAGCAACCAATCGACCAACTCCAGCTGGCGCTAATCAAACTACAATGCGCCAGGGAAGTTTCTCATCTCATAATAATAATAATTGCTTTAATAATTTTTTGATAGTATCCTTCATACACTCGAGTCCTTGGACTTGGTAACACCTTTTAGTTTCCTAAAATTACGAAAACTGAGACACGAATAATGTGAAAACAACTTGACAGATGTTCGGAAGAATGCCTGAAAGAGATTTGATGATGCATAAAATGTCCAGACGTTAACTAACGTCTGAGAGTCAAAGATCAGACAAGAAGTCTCTCGGAACAGCTCGGCTTATGGCAGCAGGACAGCTAAAACCCTTGATGGTCCACCACACATTCCCCTAACTGGGAGGTCGGCCAGAAGAAACCAGCTCTGCACAAAACGCCCTCGGCTTGGACAGATCAGCCCAGGGATCTCTAAAGGAATAAGGGGGGTCTCCACAGGTTCGGTCCATATCTTACGCCCTGAACTGGGAAGATATCAGCGATGCGCAACCTAATGACTTAATCCCGGACTTTCCAGAAAGATTTCAGTCGGCCGCACATCTTGAAGTGTTTGAGCCCGGTTGGACTCCACGTATCTAAAGGAGGAAACTTTTCCTTTAGAGCCTATCACTCTGGCAAGATATATACAAAGTATCCTTGAACTTAGGAACTTTCACTTATCAAAGATCCGGGATAGACTCGAAGAGAAACCCTAGATGCGCAAAAGAGGTAACTTCAATTACGGTTTGACGGCCACCGCCTCACCACCGCCACTAATCACAGTCGGCCTAACTTCGCCTATAAAAGATCCCCCACATCGTCCTTCACAGGACACGATCTCTAGAGAGGAAAAACATACTCTCTCTCTCAAAAATAGGATCTCTTCATACCAGAAGGATCACCCCCAAAAACAGAGTTCTCACAACTCGTCCTCCAAAAGGATCAATCAATATTCATTCTTTTACTGCAAAGAGCACCCTGAATGTCTTGAGCGTCGGAGCGGTTTTCGAACCCTTTGTAGGTTTTCCCCCATCGGGAACAGACGAACAGGAACAAGGAGCAAGGAGCTGGAGCAAAGGAACAAAGCAGAGCAGAGAAGCAGATCAAGGAACAGAGCTGAACAAAGGAATCCATCCTCTCTAAACAGAATATACCATCATAACGGAGGCCGTCATGCATCAACTCCCTTTTTCATGTTGATTTAACCGGAAGCCAAATTTCGACATCAGCAAGATTGATCTCTCAAAACCCAATAATTGTCGAAACTCTCTCATTCGACTGACTTGGTGACCAAAGCGTTGAAACAAGCATGAGCCTTGATTTTAATATCTTGGACCGGACTTTAATAAGTATAAATGCTTTAATAATTCTATTATAAAGTTGTCAACTGGCGAAAGCCGATACAACGTCTGGCTCGACTGAAAACTCATAAGCTGAGATTAGAGAAACAACTCTCATTACTGAATAACGGTGTTGAATATAAACAAGATGCCCTCTGTGATTTCTCTTAACGGAAAGAGTCCAGGATCAAGATTCTCTTAAGATAGAATATTAAAGTTCTTTAAGTCTTAAATATTTCCTTTTAGAAGAATGTCATGCAGGACACTCTATAACGGAAAAAGACGAACGACTTCGACAGAGGTCAAGACTGAACTCTTCAGACAAAGGTCTCATGTCAAAAGTGACGGAGCAAGGACATGAAAAACAGGGAGTAACTCTTACTCATATTGGTTATACTTCTCTAGTTTGATAATTAGTTCATTACTTTCACTAAAAATCAAACTAAGGAGGGTGTATATGCATATATATGCCGCTACATCGAAAATATTGACAAGTAAGAACAAACCTATGCATATGAACACATAGATGAAATGCTTGGAAGAAAAACTTGAACTGCTATAAACCATGAGCATGAATTGACAACTGACTGCTAATACAAACTAAGCATGCTACATGTTATATTGTTAGTAGAATGCCTGCTAAAAAGCCTAAAAGAATACTTATACTCAAAATATGGAAGACACAATCCCTTGACGTCACATGAACATACACGCTCTATGTTTGAAATAGACTTGGAATATATTAGACTTACTCTTAAACAATTGAGTATCTATATATAACTCTAAAACGACTGAGTATCTATCTATCATACAAACCATGTTGTTATTACATGAACTGAAAAGTATGTGTGATATTTTCTATATTAACTTTGCATGATATGAAACAAGTAAACACGTCAACGACATGAACTGAGTAATACACATAACACATGATTTTGTGCTACTATGTTCAAAGCTATATAATGATCCTCATGTTATTAGCTAATAATGAATTAACAACTCTTGAAAGTCTAGATGACTGCTTTGAAACTGTTTATGGCAGATTCAGAGGATGAAATAGTTCAACCTGGCGAACTCTAAGAAGAAACTGAAAGTCTCAGTTGGAGGACACATCAAGAAAGCCTCAGCGAAAGGACCCAAAAAGGTCTCTAAGGTACACGTACCTATCAAACTCGACTTTGCTTCGACGAAGTCACAGATTAAGCCCTACTCCGTTAGGCACAGATCCGACTTTGCTTTAATAAGGCCACATACAAAGGTAGCCCTGGTAGCGAAAGCAACAACCAGGGGACCTAAAGGTAGCCCTGGTAGCGAAAGCAACAACCAGTGGACCTAAAGGTAGCCTTGGTAGCGAAAGCAACGATCAAGGGCCCTAATTTAAAAACAGCCCTGCTAGCGAAAGCCACGATCAGGGACAGGACAACCTCTGTAGCTACGACAACGACCGAGGGTCCTAAGGAGCAGTCCTAGTTAAACTGAACTTTGTTCGAGTAAACCCGACCCTTCACCAAGGTCCTAAGGAGAAGTCCTCGTCACACTGGTCGGCTCAAGCCGGAAAATGAGGTAGCTCTAGTAGCTACGGCTGCGACCCGAGGCCTCGCAAGGAGAAGTCTTAGTTGAACTTAGACTCTTTACTCGAGTAAAACGTGGTCCTTGAGGATCCCCAAGGAGAAGTCCTAGTTAAACTACAGCCCTGGCAAAGGTGTCCGGGGGTATAAGAAGTCCTTGCGAAACTATATATGCTTAAAATGAGGAAGACAGCCCTGGTAGCTAAGGCAACGACCAGGGGCACGGGAGGAGTCCCGACGAAAACTAGTTGTGCTCAAGCCAACGAAACCAGCTCTGGCAGCGAAAGCCACGACCAGAGGTCTAAGGAGAAGTCCTAGTGAAACTAGTCGAGCTCAAGCCGACGCAACCAGCTCTGGTAGCGAAAGCCACGACCAGAGGTCTAAGGAGAAGTCCTAGTGAAACTAGTTGAGCTCAAGCCGACGCAACCAACTCTGGTAGCAAAAGCCACGTCCGAAGGACCAAGGAGAAGTCCTAGCTAAATTGACCATGCTCGAGTCAACACGACCAGCGCTGGTAGTTCAAGCTACAATCAGAGGTAAAAGGAAAAATGTTAAGATCAAGCTAATAAACAACCCTGGGAGCAATAGCCATGATCAGGGGCATAAGGCAGGCTCGAAAATCACTATGATTTACGGAGCCACGCTAACTCGGGTTCTATTTTGCAGAAGGAAATAGTAAGCTTAGGGCATGCTAGATTAGGTCTGAAACTATTCTTCTGCAGGAGCGATCATTCGGAGCATGCGTAGTAAGCTTTGGAAAATTGCATTAGTAAAACAGGATTTATGCTAACATTAATTTTGCAGAACTGGCACACAAAGCGCAACACATCAACAGAAGTCGCAGCAAGCAGTCACGACTGAGAAGTAGGGAATCAACGGACTCAAACGTGAAAGATAAAATGAAGCACAAAAGAATAAAGAAAAAAGGTAATGCTTTATTGATTCGTAAGAAGGACCTATTACAGAAGAAATTACAAAAGCCTAATAGTTGAAGGGCGAAGAAAAAAACAAAGAACATCGAAGACTAGGAGAGTAATCCCGCGGTTCTGTTGGAGAAAAATAGGGAAATTACCGAGAGCCACCTTCAAGAGAATTATCAAGACAAGAAGACAACCAAGGGAAAAATAAACCCCCTTTGTCATCATCACCATGTCTTGAGCGCCCCAATTGGAGGCAGCACTGGAATATCAACAACCTTGAGGGATCCTCCAGAATAACTCATGGGATTACCACGACCATTATGAAGAAACCAATCTTTTACCACGGTCATTATGAAAAAACACTCCTCAAGCAGCTGATCTTGTACAAACTCAAACAGAGGCCGCATCTCAGATCTTTGACAGAGACGGAAAAATCAGAAGACAACCTCAAAAGAGGGGATCTTTTAGATTCCCTCTCGAACTTTCGGTGATAAGGAATTAGAGAACCAAAGCAAGTTATTTATAGTGGAAGAAGATGACCAAGGGACTTCTTGAACACAAACAAGGGTCTTTAAAGACAAAGACCAGACATATCTCGGAAACACGCAAAGGAATAATGACCAAGAGATACACAGGGCACGAGATCGATCAGGTCTGACGGAATGACAGCAGATTTCAAAGTATCGCACTCTATTCCCCAATAGCAAGACTCCACGCGTCTTTGCGTAAGGGAACGAACTGCCGTAGGCAGTAACGCAGAAGAACAACATTGAAAGCGCATGATCAGAGGATCAAATCTATGACATCACCGAATCGCGCATGAAAAAGAAATTAATTACTTACGCAAATAACGAAACGTGTCTGGAAGACTAAGCCACACGTCAGAACAAGAACACGGCTGGGATAGCTCTGGAAAAAACAACACTTAGTCGAAAAAATACCTCCACTTAGCAGATACCAATCAGCTCTGGAGAACCAGCACATTATTAACTTCTACTAAACAGCTCAAGTCCAGGTAAGACCCAAAGATTTTCTTAATACAACTCTGGGACAGGTAATACTCTCGACTTCAGGCCTTAAAATCTATTATATTAAAACAGGTCAGTCGGTTATCCAGGGGATAAGTCTGACCGTTCATTCTTTGGTTGGTTTTTCAATCTGACGGATGAAAATCTATCAAAATTTATAGGGTTTAAAAGTTTATGTAATTAAGTTCCCCAACTGAGATTTTTTAGTCATTTACAAAAAATCATTTTTGCCCTCCCACGTTTTCTTCTTCTTCGTCTCTCTCCCACGTTTTCTCTTTCCCACTCCACCAAATCAGTTTTGCAGAACTCTTTATTTCAGTTTCTACCGCTCCCTCTATCTCTCTCTCTGGCAAAAAAACCAAACATGTTTATCTAAATCTCTCACTTGATTGAAGATTGGTACTGTTCTTGATTTAGGATTGATGAATATAATAGATTGGTACTGTTCTTGATTTAGGTTTTATTTTTTGATATTGATTTAGGATTGATGAATATAATAGATTGGTACTGTTCTTGGTCATTGTCTAAAATATTTATGTTTCTGTCTGTTGGTGCTGTTCTTCATTTAGGTTTTATTTTTTGATATTGATTTAGGATTGGTGAATTGATGAATATAATAGATTGGTACTGTTCTTGATTTAGGTTTTATTTTTTGATATTGATTTGGGTTTTATTGTTTGTAATTGTGATCAGATCGGATTGAAATTGGGTGAAGTATGTCTACAATTCCAAGTGAGTTCTTCCATTCTTGGTTTCAAACAGATGGTTCTCATTTGTGTTTTGTTTACGTTTGATTGGTAAAACCGAACTCTCTATATCAGAATGAATATGTGGTTTAGATGTTTGAATAAATGTCTCTTAGGTTAGAGGAATTTGTCTTCTTCCTTAGATTGAGTTATCAATTTCTGATTAGTTTACTTTAGATTCATTTGTCAATTGTTGTTTGTACGAAGAAACGTGATGGTTACACGTTTTATTGTTATCTGCCTGTTTCAATTTGTCTTGATTGTAGTTTCTCTTTGTTTCTTTGCTTCTACTGATTTACTTTATGCTAATTTTCGTCCTCTTTTTGCAGGAAATGATTTTTTTTGTTATCCATAATGGGTCTCGGTTGTACTATCTCTATTACTTTTGTAATTTGGTTATTGTTGTTTCTGTGAAGAATCCTCATGGTTACATACTCACATGTTTGAAGGAGGGAAGAGTGTGATTACCTTTGTGAAGGATCCTGATGTTTACATGTTTGAACTATTCAAAGAGGCCAACACCTGAACGACTTTGTTAAGTCATGCTTCGTGTAGGCGACCAATGGTGAACTGCAGTGGTATGCTTGAGTGATGTTCTTCATCACAAAGGTGAATTTTTTGGTGGTTTGGAATTAATTTTTTAGTCTTGATTTTTTATTTCTTTTACTTATGTGTCTGTTTCAATTTGTTTCGGTTGTAGTTTCTCTTTGTTTCTTTGCTTCTATTGATTTACTTTATGCTAATTTTCTTCTTCTTTTTGCAGGAAATGATTTTTTTGTTATCCATAATGGGTTCGTTTTATTATTCAGTTGCAAAGGTAAAGGTAATGAGTTTTTATGAAGATTTTTTTGTTGTCTCGCTGATTTATGTTACAAATATTAAGTTTAATCTTTTTAGGCCAACAATTTCGAGGGCTATATATTCTTAAAACCAAATTTGGAGTCCCGAAATGTCTGATTCAACTTTATGTTATTGTCTTCTTCCCCTTTTCCTGCTTTGATCCCCCCCCCCCCCCCCCCCCAAAAAAATATAAAAATTCTAAATGACAAAGAATGCAGGTTGATTAAAGCATAGATTTAATGGATTACATTCTTACCAGTCAAAGAATGCAATAATTTGATTTGTTCGAGCTCGAGGTATACAATCTCTCTCTCTCTCTTTATGTGCTTATAGGGTTTTTAATTTCTTATAATTTGGTGATATGTTTCTCCTTATCTATTCTTACCAGTTATATTTTCTCATTACAATTTATTTTTTCTTTTGTTACAGATGTTTTTCGCCTTTTGTCATACTCATTTATGATGGAAATCTTCCTCGAGAACTCATCACTTCTACTGCGAAGCAAAATTGACATAACAACTGCTCTTTGCTATAGCTCAATGTTCTTCCTCATCGGATCTGTGGGATAGGGTTTCTAAACCCTTTCTGACATTATGATTTTATTTAAGTTGATATCCATTGTTCAATCAGAATTTGAACTATTTCATGTACTCATGTATATTTTTCAAGTTTGGATATTTAGCAATAAAATTCGACCCTTTCTTTATAATGTGTTTTGTTACATTCTTAACATTAAAAACAAATGCATCTTCGATCAATTTTCTTACCTTGCTTTTCGAATTTATAATTTTTTATTTAGTTGTAGGTAAATTTTTATGAGAGCTTAAGGTGGTTGAAGAAATGCCTTACCAGATGATTTTTCTACTTCTTTTGTTTCGAGGTTGAAGTTAATTTAGATTTGAGTTATAAAAATCTAGGTCTCTACTAATTTATATATGAGGGGTTTATCTCACAAGTCTTATTGTTTGTCAATTCATATAGTCTACTTTTATCTATTTAAATCATTCTTTTTCTCTATACTGTGGTAATTAAAGAAGTTTAAATTTGATGTAGTTACAGGTTTTAAAATTATACCTATGAACATCTAATTCATCTGTTAATGGTATTTAGATTACCCTCGATATTAATTAAGGTTGTTTTTTTCTGTTCAGGTTAGTAGTAAAGTTTTTAGTTTTCCCTTTCAACTTCATTATTTTTTTTTTATGTTTTTACGATGAAATACATGATAACTAGGTTCCCACCGCGCCCTACGGGCGCGGTAGATCCCTCTTGGCTAACACCGTTGTAGTAGATCCATCTCAGATTTGCTGGTGAAGTGCTTTTGAGATTTCTCCGTGTGTGCGCATACCGTTATGACATCACGTTGGCTCGAGCTTACCCAAAAAGTACATGCACAACGGTGCCCATTTTCACACAATGTGGGGTCACGCGAGTACCTGTCATCTGAAATCATGTACTGATTTCGAAGAAATCACGTACTGATTTCGGATGACAGGTAACCACATGTCGGCAGAACTATGTTGGGGCCAGGAGGGGCCATGGCCCCCCTTGACCTCAACATAGTTAAACCTATATGGGGAGGCCAATTATCTCTAATGGTAGTAGTTTTACTAATTTATATTTGGATTGTGATTAAGAGTTAACATTCTATCATAAACTAATTCCCCAGTTGAATATATATTAAAAATACTTAAAACTTTTATACATTGCATATAAATATCGATAAAATTGTATGTAAATATCGACTATTTTTGTCGTATGTAAATAGATATGGATTTTAGTGCAACTATTCTAGTTGTGTTCTATTTGATGAAATTTTGTAATTAATAAAATATTTATTTATATCCAAAAACTCATATCACGTTAATATAGTGGCCAACGTTAAATTTAATATAAAAGTTCGAGCATCTGAGCGTTTAAACTGATAAATTTTGTTGGTTACGTTTTGTGAAAAAACTGGTTGTGTAAAATTCATTGAACACTGATAACTTGATCAATGACTTGAAGCGGTTTAGTTCTTAGTCGTCTATTAGTTTAATACACTTCACCGATTTCATTGTGTTTGGTATAATGAGGTGATCGTTCTTGTAAAATATCAAATTTTATTTTGTCACCGTACTATCTCGATGAATTAACGTAAATATTATGTAACAATAATTTTAGGTACTGTATAACAAAGTATAAAAGAGAGAATTTTTCTAAGCGTTTATTTGCTTTTGGCCCCCGGTGATTCTGATTTCTAGTTTCGTCCCTGGCACTGTCGTACATGCACTTTTTGGGTAAGCTCGAGCCAACGTGATGTCATAACGGTATGCGCACACACGGAGAAGTCTCAAAAACACTTCACCAGCAAATCTGAGATGGATCTACTACAACGGCGTTAGCCAAGAGGGATCTACCGCGCCCTACGGGCGCGGTGGGAACCTAGTAAAGTAAAAAACACACGAGTTACTTCTACTCCTTAGTCTATTTACTTTCAACTAAGGAATGGCGGGACTCATGATGATGCATAAAATGTTCATCCATTAACTAACAACTGAAAAGTCAAGATCAGACCTGAAGTCTCTAAGAACGACTCGGCTTAAGGCAGCAGGACAGCTAAACACCTGACGGTCCACCATACATTCCCCTAATTAAGAGGTCGACCGAAAGAAATCAACTCTGCACTGAAAGCCCTTGGCATGGATAGATCAGCCCTGGGATCTCAAAAGGAATAAGGGGGGTCTCTACAGGTTCGGCCCATATCTTACGCCCAGAACTGGGGAGATATCAGCGTTACGCGACCTAACGACTTAATCTCGAACTTTCTAGAAAGATCTCAGTCGGCCTCACGTCTTGAAGTGTTTAAGCAAGGTTGGACTCCACGTATCTAGAAGAGAAACTTCTCCCTCTAAGTCTATCACTCCGGCAAGATATATACAAAGTATCCTTGAGCTTAGGAACTTTCACTTATCAAAGATCCAGGATAGACTCGAAGAGAAACCCTAGATACGAAAAAGAGGTAACTTCTCTTACGGCTTGACGGCCACCGCCTCACCACCGCCACTAATCACAGTCGGTCTAACTTCGCCTATAAAAGGCCCCCCACTTCGTCCTTCAGAGGACACGATCTCTTCACGCTAGAAAGATTACCCCAAACTCAGAGTTCTCATAACTCGCCCCCAAAAGGATCGGTCAATATTCATTCTTTTATTGCAAAGAGCACCCTAACTGTCTTGAGCGTCAGAGCGGTTTTCAACCCCTTTGCAGGTTTTCCCCCCTCGGGAACAGACGAACAGGAACAAGGAGCACAGAGCAAGGAGCTAGAGAAGGGGAGCAGAGTGGCCGGAGCTCGCTCTCTACGGATGACTGACTCGATTGTGGATAGTGATTGTGACAGTCTTGTAAAGTCCGTCCTTGAGTAAGGAAGCCCTGGCGAGGTATATATGTCTTGGTCGAGGGTATGAACCGTAAATAAAATGGTTGGCTTTAAGGTCTAACCTTGTAAATATTCACGTGAGTGAAATATGGAAGGCCTGGCCCCAAGGAGTAGCTTGGCCACGTTGATCGTTGGGAGAGATAATGGTAGGTCGCCTTTCCTTGATAGTATATATGGTCGTCCAGTCGTCCAGGAGAGAGAAAGTAATGGTCCACCTCCCTCGGTTGTCTGGTCGCCCAAGAGAGAGAAAGTGATGGTCGACCTCCCTTGGTTGTCTGGTCGGTCGGGAGAGAGAAAGTGATGGCCGACCTCCCTTGGTTGTCTGGTCGCCCAGGAGAGAGAAAGTAGTGGTGTATACTCGTTGATTGTAAGATGATAATGTTTAAAAAAGTACTCGATGTGCTTGCCCGGAATAAGATGATCGAGTGCTTTAAATGGGAATTGGATGAAGGTATTGATTTTTTACTCAATGCGTTTGTCCGGAATCAGATGATTCGTATCATCTTCTTCTTGGTCCTTATATAGAGTCTTCGATCGACTGCTACTCGGTGATGAGTTGTCATCTTTAGTGGTGGTAACGCATGAGTTGTTACCATTAATCTGGATTCTGTAACCCCCTAACGGATATATTCGAAATGTTGTCATCTTGAATGACTGTAACGTCTCTCCAACGGATATACGTCAGGAGGTCCGTTGAGGATTTGAGGGCGGACCCCTTTATCCAGAGCTGGATGTGTTTTCGTACTTAGGTTGCTGCGGAGGTAAGGGCATACCTCTTCTTCCAGGGCTGGAAGTGCTTACATATTTCAGCCTAGTGAGGAGGCGAGGACGGACTTCTTCCTCCAGGGCTGGAAGTGCTTCTTGGTGTTGCTTCGGGGTGCCCGAAGATAAATGGGTCGGGCTCATTAGCCACTAGTTCATGGGCTTGGTCACCAGTAGGCCCATTAATCGTGAATTTCTTGGGGCACTCCTGGTGACGTATTTTGTCCCATACAATTCTTAGGATTGTCAATGTGGGTGAAGTTAGCTAACCTTTCATGCTCTAAATAATTAATATTAAGCCATATCGATCGTGTGGATCGAAGTATCCCCCTCACTCGATTTTTGCTCGATTCTTCTCCCGAATCTCTCCCACTTCTAATTTAGTTGGTTTTATTTGTTTGTTTATTTCAAATCAATCGAAAAACGCAAATTATTATCTTTTCATTTTTAGTCTGAGTTAGTTACTGACACCTAGACCGGTGGGCTAGACTCTCTCGATATCCGTATTACCTTCCTATCTCCGTGGATCTATCCCGGTCTTACCGGGTTATTACTTGACGCACGTATACTTGTGGGTAGAGACCTTTCAGGGTAACCTTCTAGGCCCATCAGTTTTTCATCGTGCCATCTCATTTCAGCTGCAGTTTCTGGTGCCATGTACAACCGTTGTAATCTCGCCTTCAAAGAAAAGTAACAAAGAATCTTTGCAGGTGACTTTTTCTTGCTATACCTAGACTCGCCACATCCAGGACATTGTTGTAGCTCCTAATTTTCTTTGTAATACAAAATGCAGTCATTCGGACATGCATGAATTTTAATGTAGTCTAATCCCAAATCTGAGATGATCTTCTTGAACTGAGTAAAAATTTGGGGAAGATTACAACCGTCAGGTAGAGTTTCATGCCGTAACTTGAGCATTGATTCAAAAGACGCGTTACTTCAACCTCCCATGATTTTAATATTCCATAATTTTATAACAAAAGACAGTACTCTCATCTTAACGCAACCTGGGTATAAAGATTTCTTCGCTTGTTCTAACAACTTTTCAAGGTCTTCGTTTCGACCTCGTTCTTCTTCATTTGTAACCTCTAGTGGTGCGGGCAAAGGATTCGATATTATCGGTATAGCTTCTTCATGCAAAAAACCAAGTACTGTAATATTTTGCCATCCCATTGTAATACAAATGCTCCATAACACTTTGTTTAACTCCGAATGTAGAGTTATTACATCTCCCACACGGACACTTTATTTGATCACCTCCCATAACAGGACCGTGACAAAATGCAAAATCTAAAAATGCATTTACACCAACTGAAAACTTCTTTGAACTCCTATCATCATCGATCATCCAAGATTTTTCCATGATTTCTAACTTCAATCAAAGAAATAAAGATATAAAGAGTAAACTTTAATGTTTCCTATCTACTTCGTACTTTCGAACAAGCTCATGGAATCATAAAGTATTCTGATGGGCCTAGAAAAGTTTCTTAAATAGGTCACCACTCGCAAGTATACGGGTGTCAAGTTTTAATATTTCCGGAAAGACCGGTTCGTTCCTCAGAGACTAGTTAAACCTATTCTAAAACTTAGAGATAGTACGGTTTTGGTTTTGATTTTGGTTTTATGATTTTGGTGATAAAATACTAAAGTACTAAAACAAATAAAAATGAACTCAAATTGGGGAGAAGTCTAGGATTTTGGAATCCACTCTATAAAATCACTTTTTGGAACAAATACTTAAAATGATTAATTCTCTTTTCCTATAACTCAGAATTTCGGTTAATGAACTAACCTAATTCCGGGGGATGTTTTTGTTAAAACCGATAAATCATAACAATGTAATTGTATTTATTTTGAAAAACAAACCTCTAAACTATTATCTATCAAGTGATAAGTATACACCATCAAAGGATTTAACCTAAGCATGATGTATCAAACCTAAAAGTATAGATAATGAATAGAAAAGCTATTTAACAAACTAAAACAAATTAAACCATGAAGCATAATAAAGAATAATCAATCAAAGATATATCTCTAAAAGATCAAAAATGAGTTTCATCGTAAAATCCTAGATGAGAGATTTAGCTATTCATGATCAAAACAAATATGACAAATAAGAGAAGAAAGGGAAGAACAACTAAACTTCTTTTTGCCGATTTCCTGTCTGGCAGCCAAACGCTTCTCTGGAGAAAATAATTTTCCAGCGTCAATGGAAAATGATTTTCCAGCAACACTTCTTGACCAAACGCGGTCTTCTTCTCCAACAAAATCTCCCTCTCTCTCTACTGTTTCTCTCTCTGTTTCTATTTCAATATGAATCAGCTAACACATGGAAATTAAAATTGAAGATTGTATTATATAAAGAATTAAATTACAATCCTCTCTCTCTATATACAAATCACTCTCACTCTCTGTTTGTGTTTCTCAATTTCTACTCTGTTAGTACTCTCTCTCACAAAAAGAACTACACAAGAAGAAGAAAAGAAGATAGATGATTCTCTGATTTAGAAAAGAGGAATAAGAATACAATTCGGAACTCTCTCTCCCCTTCTCTCTCTAATATTTCTGTTTAATTGAGCTTCAAAGAGGATTTGATCCCCAAAGATGAGATGCCCTATTCCCCCTTCTGTTTCTCTGATTTATAGACGTTGAAGAAGAAATCAAAATCCGAAATATCTTGGTAGCTGTCCATTTCTGAAAATAACTCAATCTTTCCATAAACTTTATTCTTTCTAAAGTCGTCTTCCAAGCTAAAATTCCCTCTTCATTCCCTGATTTCTAAGAAGCAATCAAATCCTCCCTTCTCTGTCTCCAACGAATATATCCAGCTCCCATCAAATCTCACTACAAATCTTCATTTCTTTCCTTTAATCTCTGTATTCCTCTTAAACTTTCTTTTTCTTCTTTAATAAAAGCCAGCCATTAATCTTCACTCTCAATCTCTTACCAAGTCCAACCAATATTCATGATTCTTTCTCATTATCTCCTTCAATCTCTAGAGATTTCATGTTTCTTTCCATCTATGCTTCTAAATCAATCTCTATATTATCTCTAACATTTGTTGTATTTTAATCCTCCATCTTATTTCCTTCTTCATGCTTTCTCTTTTTTTTAAAGAAAGAAATTTGAATAATATCTTTCTCCCTCTCATTTCCTTAATAGTAGTAGGCTAGTAGATAAGAGAGAATAAGGGTCAAATGAGTGAAGATGAGAGAAAGTGGGAAGCGGACTTGCCATAAATATGGCACCAATTAACGAGGATTTGCTGGCTCATGCATTAAAGATGATTCCATGCTTCTGAGTGTAGGGAATAAATTAGCAAAGAAATTCCAGATGCAGCCACGTGAGTAGATAAGCCCACAGACGTCCAAGTCCTTCAGATTTGCGTGGGGGAGTATTGAAGCTCAAACGTGCAATGCACCGAATCTTTAATCATCCTGAATCTGGAAAGTTGTCCCGCACTGCCCGATAGTATACCGAAATTCCTTGTTAAGGCTTGGGTGTGCGCCAAGTGGCACTAAAGTTGATTTGGTCAACTAATTTTTCTCCCAACTTCGACTTGCTCTATCTTTCTTGTCCGGACTCCGATTTGACTTTAGTTTTCGCCTCTAGGTTCGCCATGAACTGTTCTTTCATCCGAGCACCAACAATGCCAAAAATGCACAAATGACCAAAATGCCCCTTTGTGTCTTTTACCCGCTTTTAACTATTTTTCCGCACCAAACTCCGTAAAAGACATCTGAGAAAGAAAACACAAACAAATCATCAGAGTAACCGCTCGAATTGGACTAACTAACCAGAGTTAAGAGATTCAGATGGGACATTTTCATGTCTCATCATATTCACCATCAAAGGTATAGTTAAATAGTTAAAACCTAAACATTTTAAGGAGATAGATATCACATAATAATAATAATAAAAAAATCTTGTAAGTTCTGATACAAGTTATGACTATAGTTTAGGATAGTCAGAATCAATCAGTTGTAATTGAATTATCGTTTCTTATCTAGAATATAGCATTAATTTAAACTAATTCTAATTTGGCTACTTTCCTCAGTGTGGTGCTTTGTGTGTCTATCACATAAACAAGATTTCTAATGGAGAAATCCAGTAATCAAATACATATCATTATATCACTGAACAGTCAACAACATAACATAGAGAATAATAACATAAATTTTGAAACAAAAAATGATAAGAGAACATAATAACTCAAGTATCATTCACCACATCAATGATCAACTAGCATTTCCTTCTACAATCTAGTAGAATTATATCCAAATAAAATAAGTAAAATGACCAAATCCCCAACTAAAAAACCTACTCCAGCCTCCTAAATCTAGGGTGTATAATATCTTGAAAAAAAAGTTAAGGACAACAAAATCAGAAGTCACAACCAACTGATAATTAGATATATATTAAACAAAATGTCCTAATTGTTAAAACTGAATCAAATATCAACTTACTTGGGCAAGACTTGCTGTAATCGAATCCCTGAAGCACTGACCAGAAATTGCAGAGGAGAAAGTTTAAATTATAGAACAGGATCTAAGCAAGAAAGAAGAAAAAAATAAAAAAATTAGGGCAAAGATGTATCATCAATAACGTTTTATCACATCCAAAGTTTACTTGAAATTAAAAGGCAGCAGTGAAAACCAAAGCTTAATATATATATATATATATATATATATATATATATATGAATGAGGAGACTATATGTTTCATATCATATCTTTCATTTTCGAGTATATTAGCTCATCTAGAATTTTATCAAGATATCTGTCGATGGCAAAGATAGCAATTACAGCAAAGATGAAGAAATTAGGGCTAACATGAAGCAATTAGGGCATAGATGAACCAATTAGGTTAAATAATCCTTCTGGACATTCAAAACTCAGTCGTTATCAGACTTCCATGTTAAATCCTTCAACATTTGAACTAACGGACAAAGATAGAGCAAAGATGAGAGAGAGGGAGAGAGAGAGAGGTAGAACTTACCAAGATAATCTTAACGGAAAGAACTCTAATTACGAGAGAGGGAGACCGAGAGTTCTTGAACGATAGGATATCTTCACGATCAGAGAGAGAAAACGAAGTTAAAAAAAATCAGAGAGAGAAAACAAAAGAGGGTGCGATGTAATTTAGGGCTTTTTAACATTTATAACAGCTGTACTTAGAAAGGTTGTTATAACTACGACCTGTTGTAACGGGACAAAGGCCGTTACAAATGTTTTTCACCAGCGCCAACCGTGCGTCCATTATTTGGGTTTTTGTAACGGATTTTAAAAATTAAAGTCGTCATAAAAAGCCAAATATAGGCGCAGGAGGTGGCGCCAATTTTTTTAGGTTATTTGTAACGACAGTATTGAGGAAGGTCGTTATGATTGGTCTATTTGTAACGGCTTAGCTGAAGCCATTACAAATACTCCGTATTTTATAGTGTTTAGTTCCTTTAATATTGTAGACGGTAAAATGTCTACGGGTCGGAAAGTCCAACAGTCAACGAGTTGACGGTCAGAAGTTCTGTCGGGTCGGATGCTTCGGGGACCATCTACCTGTCGAAAAGAACATGCACACAAAAAGAGAGAAGAGATCGTGAAGCCTCTAGGACACCAGGATGGTGTCGGCCTAAGGGGGCTTCGACGGTCAAGTCAGATACTCGGTCAAATATAAATAAGAAAGTCAAAATGGGCGATAGAAGGGTAACCTTCGTCGGAGTACTTAGGTGTCGCGGCTCGTAGAGTTGTCGGAACAAATCTCCACGGTAGTGATATACTTACAGTAATGAAGAGGGTGATGGTAATGAAATCGTGACGATAACCTGCTGGTCATAAGTGGGTTTTGCAGTAAGTTGTTGGTCGTAAATGAGTCTTGCAATAAGACTCTGGTCGTAAGTGGATCGAACGGTGAGGATCTGTAGATGGATGATGTTGATACGCCTAGCTTCTTATCGTTAGATCAATGATGCGGTAAGAGGGTGGTCGTATAAGGATGGTGTTACGACCAGCTCGTTACTGCTGGATGAGAGATAGTTTATACCAGAAAGCTGTTTTATGCAGTAAGGTGGTGGTGGTGGTGGTGGTATGGTGTCGATATGGCTAGCTAGTTATCGTTTGATTTGGGACTACCAAGATCTTATCTCCCAACTTCTAAGACAATAAGTCGGAGACTTTGAGAGAACGGGAAGATCTTTGAGATGTTTATCAGAGAGTAAGTGAGTAGAGAGAGAACGTAGTAGGCTAGACTGTTATTGCTCAATATTGGATGATTTAGTCTGGATGTAGCCTCTTCTGTTTATAGTGGTAGAGGGGGGTCGTTTTGATGACAACCAGCTAGTAACCGACGTAGTTATTCCGTGACGTTACTCATGGGAGGTACGTTAAAGGATAGAGGATCTGACGTATTGACCGTCAGATGAGTTTTTTAATGACTCGAGGGACGACCAGGATGTTACCGCGTGTGCGATAAGATACTGGCCGGTAACGTCCGTCTTTAAGTGGTAGATACGAGATACTTAACACCGTGTGGTTACGGATTGCACAATAATTTTCTGGCCGTAAGATAGCTTCATACTGGCAGGTGGCTATTGCGTGACACGTGTCAGATATGCTTAGTGTCAAGCGGGTATGGATTCAGCGGCCAGAGTAGCGACTTGGGCCATTACCGGGCCTTGTGATCGGGCCTCGCGGATTTTATCCTTACGAAGCAGTTGTTCCATTATTTTACAGGCACCTCGTTAGGCGAATATTTGCCCATATAAATATAAAGTTAGGTCATCTTGCACCATATATGTTTAGTTGTTTCATGGACAATAGGTAGTTCAGATGCACCATAGAGCACATGTTTGGGTGTCAATCTATTCAAATGACCTTGAGTGTATATCTATTCTATCTTAACAAAATACAACGCAACAAACTAAAAAAGAAAACTTAGATCAAGATGAGTCGGGTTATCTCGACAAGTTCACTGCTTACATAGACAATAAGTGGTTCAGGCGCACAATAGAGCACCCGTTTCATATGCTTGCTACATGTATTAAATTTTTCTCCTATGCTACATATTCGATCTCGTGAGTTTCTTCTATGAATTCATTTCATATTTTAATACTATATACACAAATACTTGAAATTAAGTGTTTGACTTTAATTTATTTTGGTGCTAAATTAAATAAGAATTTGGACCCAGGTTCTCACTAAGTTCACTCATTTCTTTGCGAGTTTGATATGTTCGATTAAATGTCTCACTAAATTGTTTTATCTTTTACTTTAATAGTTTTATCTTTTACTTCAATAGTTTTATCTTTTACTTAAATAGCTTCTGTTCGATAAAATTCAATTTAAGTCGATGTTTTTTTACTCATTGTAGTTTTATCTTCGTAATACCTATAGATAAAACGCGATGAAAACAATATGTAGGATAGCTTCAAAATGCAATGGAAGCTAACCTTAGTTCAGTTTTTTTTCTCACAGTAGTTTTATTTTCGTAATTCTTATAGATTAAATGCAATGGAAACAAACTATCGAGCCTAAATAGAAAGAAAAAATGTTTAACCTTTTTCTCTTTGGGTTTGCTTTTCTTCTTGGTGTCCTTTGATATGTGTTTAAGGTGTTTGAAGGAATTCTTTTCTTTCTTTTAAAGAGAATAATGTTTAAGGCGTTTGAAGAGTATTTTTGCTTTGCCTCGTGCTCTCAACCTTTTGTGTCTATAGTTTTTAAGTTGGGTTTGATTCCTAGGTAATCAATTTGGTTTCAACTGAGTTTATAATTTTACCTCTTCTTTGGTTGTGAAGGGTAATCTTAATGTCAAGTTGTTTCTTTGATTATAATCTAATCTAGGAATAAACTGTTTCATCGATTCAATTATCGTTTTGCTTTTGACTGGTAAACCCAAATATCTCTCTTTGAATCAATCGGCTCACTCTTTCTCTCATTCATTCTCTTTCCCTTTCTCCCTTCTTCTAACTGTGAAGCTACATGTTTAGCTCTTCTAATCCATCTTTTTGTATCTTTTATTTTCAGGTGGCTTTAAGTTTAACATTCGGCTCAGTTTTAAATTGTGACGTTACTGCTTCTTCATTCAGATTAAAATCATCTTTCTTTTCTATTTCCTTCTTCCCATTAAGTAGAACACGACTAATTTTGTCTATTTTATCTCTCAATTTGCAACAACAATTTGAAAGAGAATGATACACATCCTAGCATATAGTTCGGAAATACTATATGTGCCCTAGGGGCACGGTTACACCCTCAAAGATAATTGTGGTTTCACTCCAAATCTCTATAACTTAATTCGCACTTCACATGTATTTGATAGAATTGTTCGTGCCCGACGGAAACGGGTTATACCCTCGTAAACTAATAACCTAAGAAATTTTTGACGGGTCAGACAGAAGTAGTCATACAAGCAGGGGCAATGTTAGTAAAGGGCCTATCGAGGCACATGCCCCCACAAACCCAAAAGTTGTTTCTATTTAGTGTAAGTATGATTTTAAAAATCCAATTGGAGTTACTCATTTTACGGTAACATAATTTATACCTCCAACTAAAACTCGTTACGAAAAAGTCCAAGTGTGAAGTGGTTAATCCTATTTACAAAAAACTCACAAGTGTGAAGAAGTTAATCTTATTTACTATATGCACACATATTTTCTCTTACATGATAGATTCACTAAGGAAAAATCAATTGTTAGTTGCACATCGATTTTTTTCAATTTTTCCTGACGACATAACGAACACTATAAGCTATCTCTAACATATTGTCTCTATTTTTTAATGTTTGACTCTCTTTCTCTTTATGCAACACCAACACATTTTTTCTGTCATTCTCTTTCTCTCTCTCTCTTCAACTTCTACTTCCTCAGTATCAATTAATTGTGGCGGCCAATTGTTAGGTCTCATCCAGTCTCATCTCTCACTCTCTTTGTGTTACGTCCCCAGTCAAACGTAGGGTTATGGTCCTGACTTTTGGATCAAGTTAGAGTCCAAGTGTGAAGTGGTTAATCCTATTTACAAAAAACTCACAAGTGTGAAGAAGTTAATCTTATTTTCTATATGCACACATATTTTCTCTTACATGATAGATTCACTAAGGAAAAATCAATTGTTAGTTGCACATCGATTTTTTTCAATTTTTCCTGACGACATAACTAACACTATAAGCTATCTCTAACATATTGTCTCTATTTTTTTATGTTTGTCTCTCTTTCTCTTTATGCAACACCAACACATTTTTTCTGTCATTCCCTTTCTCTCTCTCTCTCTTCAACTTCTACTTCCTCAGTATCAATTAATTGTGGCGGCCAATTGTTAGGTCTCATCCAGTCTCATCTCTCACTCTCTCTATGTTACGTCTCCAGTCAAACGTAGGGTTATGGTCCTGACTTTTGGATCAAGTTAGCTACCACCAATAAGAGGTTGTGGGTAACCATCAGTAGCATCTTACTAGCTATGCAAAAGGTTTGCCAGTTAAGAACACATCGAAATTTCTCTTGAAACCAGTGCATGTCTCTACACGTCGGTCAGACGCAACTGATGTAACCAGCAGTGTCTTACTGGATAGCAAAGAGCAAATCAGTTAAAACTAAAATTTCAATTGTGACATCATTGACCACCTATCCGTAACTAGAGGTCAACAACAGTTGGATAACCGACTTTTTGAGCCTATCCATAGTCTGATCTGAATGGTTCGGTTATTGTAAATCTCAGTCCGAACCAAATTATGCATGAACGGTTTGGTTCGGTTGGATAACCGAACCAAAGATTAAAATTTTACCAAGAACAAAATTTTAGATTTTCGACTTTAAATGCTACAATTATACTAAGAACGTGTTAAAATTAGTATTATCACACAAACCATTAAGTCTACATGTACGTGATTAATTCGAGATAGTTTATCAACATTCGGTGAAGATAAAAAAAAATGATAAACAATTGAATCTCCACCATCCATGATGCGCAATCACATATTATTACATATATATATATATATATATTTATATAAGATATAAAAGTTAATAATAAATGGTTCGGTTCGATTTTTTCGGTTATCCATCAAACAAACTCTATAAACCGAACCAAACCCCTCAGTTTTGACCTTTTAGTATCTGCATCAATCCGAATAACCATTGAATCGGTCCCCAAATCGCTCAAATATATTTGGATCATATTGGTTTGGTTGGTCCGGATACTAAATGTACACCCCTAGCATAACCATGACAAAGAGAAACTCGATGATATTACTAAAATCAATTTACATGATTTATCTTGTTATTTATTTTTATTTTACTGGGGGGGTAGTGGATAGGGATTTAGGAGGACATTCGTGGACAAAATGTCTCGTAGACATTTCGAGACATTTTAAGACATTTCGAGGCATTTGTCTGTAGACAAAATGTCTTTATAGACATTTTAAGACATTTGATTCATCATGGACAAAAAGTCTTTATGGACATTTCAAGACATTTGGTTTATAGACAAAATGTTTTGGAGACATTTCAACATATTGAATCCATGGACAAAATGTGTAGTGGATATTATTATTATATTATTATTATTATTATTATTATCATTATTATTATTAATATTATTATTATTATTATTATTATTATTATTATTATTATTATCATCATCTCATCATGGATGACAATTGGTAGGCATTTATTATTTTAGTATTATCATTATTGTCTAACCATACAAAATAATATATTTGTACTCATATTTTAAAAATATATTTTCGAGTTTTGTGGACGTCTGTGGATATCTGGGGACATTTATGGACAATTGGTGGACATTTATTTATTTAATTTTATCATTATCGTTTAATCATATGAAATAAAAATAATTGTACCATTATTTCGAAAATATATTTTTCGACTTTGGTAGTCATCCGTAGATATCTGTGAACATTAATGGACAATTGGTAAATATGTATTATTTTATATAGTATACTAATATATATATATATATATAATATAGTAATATGATAATAATATCATTATTACTATAATATAATATAATAATATAATAATATAATAATACAATAATATAGTAACATATAATAAAATAATAATAATATAACATAGTAATATAATAAGATAATATTATAAAATATAATAATAATAATAATACAATAATATAATAATATAATAATAATAATACAATAATATAGTAATATAAGAAAATAATGTAATAATAATAGGATAATAATAATATAATATAGTAATATGATAATAATATCATTATTACTATAATATAATAATAATAATAATATAATATAGTAATAATATAATATAATAATAATACAATAATATAGTAACATATAATAAGATAATAATAATATAGTATAATAATATAATAATAAGATAATATTATAATAATATAATAATAGTATAATATAGTAATGGCAATAATATCATTATTACTATAATAAAGTATTATAGTAATTAATATTTTTATATATTATTTATTATAAATTATTTAATCTAATTTGATAATAATAATTATTTTTTTATTTCTTAATGAAATGTCCACAAGTGTCTTCCATATTTTGAGAGACATTTTCTCTCCAAAAGCTCTCTAAATTTACACTAAAATGTCCTCACATGTCTCCAAAACCAATTTGTCTTGAAATGTCCTTAATTTCGTGTCTCTAACGAATACCACAGACATTTGAGGATATTTGAAATGTCTCAAACGAATAACACGGACATTTTGAGACATTTTAAATGTCCCCAGCCAATAACACAGACATTTGGGGACATTTAAAATGTCCCCAACCAATAACATAGGATTTGGAGGGACATGACAATGTCCGCCATGTCCCTCCAAATCCCCAACCACTACCCCCCCCCCCCCTAAATGTGCTCCGGCAGACTATATAAGTCCTGGCCTCGCCACTGCATACAAGCATCAAAATTAGCCTCTAATAAGTGTTGAAATCGGAGCCGATTTAGGCTCGACCCGACTCGTTAAACTCAGAAACGGAACGCGCCATTGCGTTCGTCTCGTCGAGCTCTTCAATTTAGAGCCAAGAATCACTCAAATCCGATTCCGGATGAATGAGAAATTCAAGGTTAAAGTTTGAACGAAGATCGGTTGAAATAGGTACTAAATCGTCAAAGAGGACAAGTTAAAATAGGGACCATTCAAGCAACGCACGCACGTCCGCATCTGGACGGCTGGCGTTCTGTCCGCGGGAATCCGCGAAGATCTAACGGTCCGCGTTCTCTCCGCGTCAGGACAGAGGCGGGAATTTGCAAGATCCCACCGTTGACGGACACGTGGCTAGCGCGTGGGATAAAATCGGTACAGATCAACGCCATCTGACGGCTGCTGCTTCACCCGAGTTGTTAAGGCAAATCCAACGGTCTAAAACCCAGCCGAAAATCCCAGTTATATAACCAACTCTTCTCAAAGAGTTGTGTCCCCAAAAACCAAGAGTTTTGTCCCCAAAACTCTAGAGATGTGTCCCAAAATAATGTACCTATTCAATTCCTATATAAACCCACCAAACCCACTTCATTTTCATCAATTCAATTCACTCTCTTCTTCTCTTCTCTTATAAGAAATTAGAAATTCTGGTTTGTCTAGAATATCTAATTAGCAAGTATTTCTAAGAGTTCTGGTTAGACTAGAATATTTAGAAAAATAAAGGAAAGAAGATTTAAGTGACATTTGAATTTCCGAAGCATCCAGAATATCATCCGCATTTAGTCCAAGAGCTCATACAACTTACAAAGGTTCATCCGCTTTCAGAATATAGAAGTACCATCTTAAAATTTCTGAAAGGTTAGTCGTTGTATCCCGAAGGCATTCACCCTAACGTTTGGTACTGTTACGGGGGTGTAAAATGTCTTAAGGAAAGAGAATCTATTCTCGCCTCGACTACATTAACCGAAAGAAGGAATATTGATAAATCATTATTCTTTAATAATTTATCTCTCCATCAGTTAGAGAAAGGAAACTCTGTCTAAATCAAGCCAAGACAGAGAGAAATCGACTTATCGATTAATAACTAGAGAAACAACAATCTTAAGACATTTTATATTTCGATTATTTCTCTAGTTTTAAGAAATTGATTTGTTTTAATTTCTGTATGTTTCCAGAAATGGCAAGAACAAGAACCACTCTACGGGTTATTCCGCCTAACACCACGAATGGGGAAAAACCAGAGAAGTTCAAGGGAACTGACTTCAACCGTTGGAAATTGAAGATGATGTTCTACCTAATAACATTGGGCCTGGTTAAATACTTAACCGAAGAGAAACCCACCTATGCAGAAATAGAGGATGAAGCACAGCGTACCGCTGAAATAGAGGCGTGGAAACAAGAAGACTTCTTGTGCAAGAACTATATCCTGAACAGTTTAGATGACGGACTCTATAATCTATATTCGATTATAGAAACATCTAAACAACTGTGGGACACCCTTATCAATAAGTATAAAACTGAAAAGGCGGGTGTCAAAAAGTTCATCGTAGGACGATTCTTGGACTACAAGATGACTGATTCAAAACCAGTTATGACTCAAGTCCAAGAATTGCAGAGTCTCCTACAAGAACTACAGGCAGAGAACATGATAACGAATGAACCTTTCCAGGCCGAGCTCTGATTGAAAAATTACCCACGGGGTGGAAAGACTTCAAAAATTATCTCCGCCACAAGAATAAGGATATGAGCCTTGAAGAACTCATCCTAAAGCTTCGAATCGAAGAGGACAGTCGCCTTGCCGAGAAGAACTCTGAAAGACTCTCAAACGTGAACGTCGTAGAAACCGGTCCGAGTAAAAAGCGTAAACATCTGTCTAAAGACGGAGGAAAGCAGAAGAAAAAGACAAGCTTCGGCCAATGTTACTGAAGGAGTTGAAGGAGATGTCCTTCGACCAAGGTGACAATGCGAACAAATTGTCGGATAGGACAATTGATGTGGAAGATCATCAAGTCCGATTGATTTAGGGATCGTAGAGTTGTAGCTAGAGACCAACTACGATCGTCGAATTACGAAGTAATTCGCGGCTAACTTCGATCGGATCCTACAACGGGTTACACATAAGAGTGACAAATTGATCTAGGATATGACTAGTGGGAGTGAGATATAATCATGGGAATGTCCCATAAACATATCTCATAGGCCTAAAAAGGAATTAGGCAAAGATAGTACAAAAAGGCCAAAAACAGGGTTTTTGGGCCTAGACCGGTTCGGGTACTTCTAGGACTCGGATTGGGCTGAATTTTGGAGGGTTAGTTTCTGATATAATAAACATTATATCTGCCAATTTTCGTGGTGTTTGGGCACCTCCTCCTTAGGGAATTGAGAAAATACCAATAGTTGCTATTTTCGATTATTTCCCTAAATCTTATTCTAAAGGGTGTTTTAGGAAACCTAAAAGGAGGTGGATTCTTATTAGGGTTCTATATAAACACTGTTAGGGCAGAGAATAAGGTGTGGAATTTCTCTCTAAGCTTTCTTACTCTACCACATCAAGTAGAGAAGAGAAAGTGAGCTAATTCCCATTAACTATCTATCTAGTCAAGAAGAAAGGAGTTCTTCTTTTCCAACCACCATTGGTGTGCTAGCTATACAACAAGGTGGGAGATCAAATTGATTGCTCGTGTCCCAAGTAGAGGAGCTACACTTGAAGCTCTTGGTCTTCTTCAATCAATTCAACTAGTTCGAGGGAAAAGCGATTAAGGTAATCTACTATCTCCATTAGATTAATTACTAGTTTTGCATGTGATCCTGGGAATACTAGTGTAGACATTAGATGTCATATTTCCGCTATAAACACTAGTAGAAGGGTGTAAATCCCTACAGTGGCGTCAGAGCCTCTTGCCATTAACTAGTTTTTGCTAAGAATCGAACTAATTAATATGCTTAATAGTTTGAAAATTGAGTTTATAAAAGTATTTTAAAAGATGTTTTTAAAAGTATTTTAAACTCATAATTTGATGGGATTCAATAAATTTTCAAATTGAGAATCAAATTGATGATTAAAAGTGTTTTAAAAGACTCAATTTCATTGAATTTCAAACTAATCCATGCTTGATTATGTTGATAGTTATATTTAAAAAGGTTTTAAACATAAAATTTGATTAATTATGAATTGGATTCAAAGATTTTTCAAATTGATTTCAAAATTGTTCTTTGAAAAATTTCAAAAACCTAGATTTTGATCCAAAATTGGTTTGATTAAGAGTTGTTTTTTAAATTTTGGAAACTTTTGAAAAACAAAGATTTGGAATTTTAGAAGTGTTCTAAAAAGAGTAGTTTTGAGTTTGGGAAACTCTCAAAACAAATTTGGAAAAATTTAAAAAGTTTCTAAAAGTTTTGAAAAATTTTAGAAGTGTTCTAAAAGGAATTTCAAAAATTTAAGAAAAGTTTTAAAATTGGAAAATAGCAACTTAAAGTTGCATAAGAAAAAAAAAAATTCTTTTTGGAAACTAGGGTTTTTCAGGTTTTGAAAAACCCTAGTGTCCGGCCAGGAAGCTTACTGGCCGGACCAGAAGCTCCTGGATGCGTCCTCTGGACGCGTCCAGAGCAGCTGCTGAGACGCGTCTTGAAGACGCGACCAGCAGCTGCGACAGAAGCTTCTGGACGCGTCTTGAAGACGCGTCCACAGCAGCTACTAAGGACGCGTCTAAGACGCGACCAGCAGCTGCGAAGGAGCTTCCTGGACGCGTCTAGGACGCGTCCAGAGCACTCGACCAGACGCGTCTGGGAGGTTCTGGGTGTCTCGGACTAGTCCGAGACACCTAGTGCTGGTCCGGTCCAGTACCAGACACGTCCAGAACGCGTCTGGTACATGGACTAGCGTCCTGGCTCCGGCCAGGACGAGACCAGGCCTTGATAGGCCTCGGCCAGGACATGCCGGCCCTATGGGCCGTGCTATGTCCGGACCTTGTCCGAGCCCTTTTTGGGCTTGGGCCGGGACTTGTCTAGGACTTGTCCCGGGCTTTTTCGAGGCTTTTCGGACCACGAAAAGGGACCATCATTCGAGTGGGAGTTTTTGCCAAAAAAAATTTTCCGATTCCAACCAAATAATTCCAAAATCAATCCGGGTCATCCAAGGGCCCAAAACGGATTTCTCTTTAAATTGATTTATGAAATCATTAAGAATCGAACCAATATTTTTTCCGAAATTGACCCGGGCTTTCTCGAGCCCAAAACGGAGTTTTTCTAAAAGATGATTTTAATCATAAAACATAAAACCAGAAAGCACCATTAGTTGAATTCTTCGAATTTAGACTTAAGGTCCGCAATGTGACATGTGATGTCAACAAAAGTATCTCCCAAGATAATCATGCATATATAATTCTTAGCCTTGATATATTATATGATTGCATGTGATGTGAATGAGGGAAACTAGTATGGCCATAGATTTATTTCCTTATTCTTGTTTTAAGCACGGATGGGTGCATGCTTTGTAATTAATTTTAATTTCAAGTTTATACGATCTGCGAATCGTTAGAGTCTTGTAATTAGAGTTTAGGGTCTATGAGTCCATTGAAGAAACTCGAGGATGAAATCCAAAGGCGAGTGGGAGAAATCAATGGAGGTTCAAAGATGGCGATCCAAGACGAACCAAAAGGCGAAACAAGAAGAAAACCAAGGGAGATTAGATCTTCTAGGTTAGGAGCCATACTAGGATCCATGTCTGCTTGATTTACTTTCTCGCGCGCATTTACTTACTTATTTACGCTTTATGTCGTGGATGTTAGTTAGGCTAAATAGTTCACTATAACAAACGCCAGACTAGCGTAAAAGTCCCCAAAAGTAATCTTGAGTAATCGCCTATCCAGATTAAGACACTCGTTGCGCCCTTGTTCGAGGAAGGTGGGTCGGCCTTCGCAGAGTACCTCCTCTACCTTGGGACAATGCGGGTAGGCCTATAGAAGAGGCCTACACGTCTAAATGGTTCTACTCAACGAGATCAGCAAGAGAGTCTTGGATACTCGAGGCAAAAGGATAGATTAGTCATTCATTAATGAAATCTATCAACCAAGAGTCATAAGGTATGATCAGTGAAGTAGTTCACTCACCCGGAACGACGGAGTCAAAGGGTAGGGCCTTCGTCCGCTTTACTTCGAAGAACTGGGGTCTTGGAATCACTTATTCAATCGGGGACGATTTTCATTGAATAATGTGGGAAAACTAATGTTTTTCAAAAACGATAACGAGTTTTAAAACTTTGCCATTTCTTTTATGTAGTTCAAAGATGACAAAAGATATTTTCAACTTCCGCTCACTTCTCGACAAGGAGAAGCTGAATGAGCACAACTTCCTTGACTGGGAAAGGAACCTAGGAATAGTTCTCAGGATGGAAGGAAAGCAACATGTACTAGAAAATCCAATTCCTTTATTGGATGATAATTCGACTAAAGAAGAGATAGATGAAGAAAGGAGTGTGCGGAAAAAGGCAGAGCCCGTAACTTGCTTAATGCTAGCAACCATGGAACCGACTCTGCAAGAGCAGTTCATAGACATGGATGCTTACTCCATGATGCGACAACTTCGGGAAATGTTCTAGAAACAGTCGAGATTGGAGAGGTTTGAAACCTCTAAAGCAATTATGGACATGCGCCTTGAAAAGGGAAAACCAGTTGGGCCTCATGTTCGCCAAATGATCAGGCTCATAGGCAAGCTGGCTAAACTAGGTTTCCCTTATAGCCAACAAACGGCTACCGACACTATCCTTCACTCCCTCCATAGTGGTTTTAATCAGTTTAAGATGAACTACAACATGAATGGATGGGATAAAACGTTGGAGGAACTTCATTCTATGCTTCTAACAGCCGAAAAGGACGTCGCTATAGTGGAGACTAAGAAGGACGTTCTTATGGTACAAAAGGACAAAGGGTTTAAGAAAGGTGGAAAACAGAAGAAGAAAACCGAGTCAAAAGGTAAAAGCAAACGAATTGCCAAACCTAAAGACAAAGGTCCTCCTCCTGACACCAAATGTTTCTACTGTGATGGCAAGGGCCACTGGAAAAGAAACTGCCCTAAGTTCTTGAGGACAAAAAGAATGGAACAGTAGCTTCCAATTCAGGTATAAACAGTTAACTTATCAAATACTGTAAAATTCCCAAATTATGGTATGTAATACCTAAAATTGCCCTTTCATTGTGAATGTACAGGCGCATCTGGGAACTGAGTATTTGGCTAAGGAAGACAAGATCCAAGAGGGAGCAGAAGCCTCGACTGCTAAGGATGCTGAAAGGGATCGAAGTCTACTTTAGGCACTATTCTAGATTAATCGTTTTTCTAGTTTTTTAACATCATCTCTGTACTAAGTATTATGGAGAATCAATAAAGAATTTTATTTCTAAATTGAGATGTTAATAATTGTTAAGTTTAACAAACTATACCAAAAGATTCTAAACTTGGTCAAAAACCTATAAGATAGGTTCATCCCAATCGAAAGGGATGAGGACAACAAGTCCACTATAACCAAAACATGAATCAAACTGACAAGAAAGAAAGCCTTGAGTCAAAAACAGAGATTGATCTTCAAACGTACTTCTAACCTATCCATATTTGGAGTGTCCAAAAGGATTAAGATGAAGAACACGAATCAAACTCTATCCTCCAAAATCCATTTAGTCTAGACATAGCTTCTCACAAAACTACCAAAATTCCGTCTAACAGCTAAGCTTGTAAAAGCATTACAAAACTAGCTAATATCTGACGCAATTTCTTTAAAAGAAATTTGGGCTTCTTCCATAACTAATCAAGAGAACAAAGTGTTTGTTGCTCATGATAGTATTCTTCTAATAATTAGCACACCTAGTAGTCTGGGAGAAAACACTAATTATTAAAAGAATAAGTGGGAGAAAAGTACAAGTCGATTTAATTCGATCATGAGAAAAATCATGGAGGGTCATGAAGAACAATCATGAAACTTGTACAAGTCGATTAAATTCGACCAAGAGCAACAAACTGCGACTCCTTGGAAAAGGAAAGGTTAAAGATATGATCTTATAAACCCACCGCACAAAAGCGAATGTCATTCGCCGGAGAACTCTCAAAACAAGTGAAAGTGTCTCTAAAGGAATATCTCAAAGTAGTTGAGAAAATTCCAAATTGTTGTTCAAAAGCCCTAAAAGGTCAAATCTCAAAGACACAGAAAATAAAGGTTATTTCTGAAGAGATAAAAGACCTGCGCAGAAACGGAAACTGACTCTAGATTTTGGCTAGAAGCCAAAATCATCGTGGAATCCATATCTCGTCAAGACATGAAGCTTGATAATTTAAGTCAACAAAAGACCTAAATTGGTTTTCCAAAATAGAAAACTGAGAAGGATGGAAACATTCGTGTTTCCCGAAACGAGACAAGAAGAATAAAGATTCTTCCAATCAAGTTATGTCCACAAGCATGCTTCAGAAATCTATCGACGGATTAAAAGCACGCAAGAGTTAGAATCTTCGATTCAAAAGGCAATCAGAGAAATTTGATTCCTGGAGAATGAAGAAAATCTTGAATCACGAGTTTCAAGAAGGTAAGTGGGAGTAAACAAACCTTCCGGGTCCGTATGCAGAGTACATACAAAAGATTGAGTACGACATAAGGTGTTGTATAACAGTAACGAACTGACTCAATAAAGGACCACACACAAAAGGATAAAATGCCATTTTGGGCATCTGAAGATCTATAAGCATAGATCAAAAGGATGATAGGATTAGAGAGACTCAGTACGCTGAGATGCTTGAGATCCGAAACAGAAAATCTAAGACTCGGAAAGTCTAAAAGAATTTCGACCCAAAAACTCATGACAGAGGGCGTTGCAAAACTCGGAGTCTAAAAGACACCGATGAGCTAGCACGCATGAGAGAGACATTTATGTTCGAAAACATAAAGTCAATCATGTTGGACATGATTAGCATTTAAACATCCGAATTCGGATTGGAAAACCGAAACACTACTTAGTACATCCTAGAAGGCTAAAGGATGAAGTAGTACAAAGTTGAACATGTCATCGTAGCAAACTTCCAGACATGGAAGGAAAGTAGGCTAAAAGTGTTTTAAGCCAGGAACTGTTGCAAATACTACACAAAGAATTAAAGGCCTTAACCCTAGTAAAGATTACTAGATATTATCAAGGTTGAAGATAGTAATCTTCAAATTAATTGATAATAAGCAAAGTTTAAAACCGACTACCACGGTGGTCAAACTAAACTGTCACCTTAGACATAGTATGAGATTCATACACAGTCTAAGGCATGAGGTATAATTTTAAACCTCGACAAGTAAAACTGAGTGGGTAAAAGGAGTTTTACGGAAGAGGCTCAGATTTACAACTCTCGTTATCAGAAATAATAAGAATTATTTCACCAGTCGTCTAAACTTGGTTTAGTGTTTAAACGATAGTCCATCGATAATAAAACGTTCCGAATAGGTTTGTCAGATACGTGATCTGATGAATGAAACCCTATTAAGTGAACTTGGAATAATTATTATCAAAAATCCCTGGTCCAGGTCATTGCATGGACAACAATGACTCACGAAGACTAGCACGGGAGTTGATGGGATAGCGCAGTTTCATGGGCTATATGAATAGTATATTCTATTCGACTACGTGGGTGTGTAAAAGGTTTATACACTGGATAACCCTCAAATGAGAAGTACATCACTCGTGATGAACGTCAATACTTCTCATAAAGACAATTGGAGAGATTCCTCAAAACATGAGTGCTCCACTCATCTTATGTAAGGAATGCCCGACTTTGGTTCCGTTAAACGCCGCGCCGTAAAAGGAGGTTATAAAGACGGATACTGGGAAGGACAGGATAGACATGAAGTTAAGTGGGAGCGCAAGAATGGATTGTGTCATCCTAATCACATTAGGTACAAAGTGTCTCAAGGCCACTTGATGAGTAGCAACTGAAAATGCGTGGCCGCGCTCAAACGGATTAAAGTTAATCGTTTGTCTTTTACAGTTGTACTCGGATATCAAGAAAGTCTGAATGACGTGACGTATCAGATGGGATACTAAATTGACACGGGAATCGAGGCATTGCACTTGTTCTAAGTCCAAGTGCGAGTCTGAAGGAGTTGAAGGAGATGTCCTTCGACCAAGGTGACAATGCGAACAAATTTTCGGATAGGACAATTGATGTGGAAGATCATCAAGTCCGATTGATTTAGGGATCGTAGAGTTGTAGCTAGAGACCAACTACGATCGTCGAATTACAAAGTAATTCGCGGCTAACTTCGATCGGATCCTACAACGGGTTACACATAAGAGTGACAAGTTGATCTAGGATATGACTAGTGGGAGTGAGATATAATCATGGGAGTGTCCCATAAACATATCTCATAGGCCTAAAAAGGAATTAGGCAAAGATAGTACAAAAAGGCCAAAAACAGGGTTTTTGGGCCTAGACCGGTTCGGGTACTTCTAGGACTCGGATTGGGCTGAATTTTGGAGGGTTAGTTTCTGATATAATAGACATTATATCTGCCAATTTTCGTGGTGTTTGGGCACCTCCTCCTTAGGGAATTGAGAAAATACCAATAGTTGCTATTTTCGACTATTTCCCTAAATCTTATTCTAAAGGGTGTTTTAGGAAACCTAAAAGGAGGTGGATTCTTATTAGGGTTCTATATAAACACTGTTAGGGCATAGAATAAGGTGTGGAATTTCTCTCTAAGCTTTCTTACTCTACCACATCAAGTAGAGAAGAGAAAGTGAGCTAATTCCCATTAACTATCTATCTAGTCAAGAAGAAAGGAGTTCTTCTTTTCCAACCACCATTGGTGTGCTAGCTATACAACAAGGTGGGAGATCAAATTGATTGCTCGTGTCCCAAGTAGAGGAGCTACACTTGAAGCTCTTGGTCTTCTTCAATCAATTCAACTAGTTCGAGGGAAAAGCGATTAAGGTAATCTACTATCTCCATTAGATTAATTACTAGTTTTGCATGTGATCCTGGGAATACTAGTGTAGACATTAGATGTCATATTTCCGCTATAAACACTAGTAGAAGGGTGTAAATCCCTACAGTTACAACTGTGGCAAAAGAGGCCATCTGGCTAAGGATTGTCGTTCCAAAACAAACAAACGACATAAGAAGGCGACTGACCAGGCCTCGCTAGTAGAAGACACCGAAACTCAGAATCTATGTGCTATGATTACTGAAGCCGAAGAAGTGACTGAGAAACTTCAACACTTGAACCTCTGTACAGTGGTATCTGAAGTTAATCTAGTTAACAACCAGAGATAGTGGTGGGTCGACACCGGAGCAACTCGTCACATCTGTGGTGAGAAAAGTCTCTTTTCTTCCTATACCGAAGCAGCTGAAGGAGAAACCTTGTTCATGGGAAACGACTCAACCACCCAGGTCAGAGGAAAAGGGAAGATCAAACTAAAATTCACTTCAGGAAAGGAAGTAACTTTGAACGATGTACTTTCATGCTCCAGATATCCGAAAGAATCTGGTTTCTGGCTCTCTTCTAAGCAAGAATGGGTTCAAACTAGTCTTTGAGTCAAATAACTTCGTCCTGTCTAAAAATGGGATGTATGTTGGGAAGGGTTACTTATGTGGGGGGTTATTTAAACTAAATGTAACCTCTGTAACGCCAAAGGCGTCTATTATTAATAAAATTAATAATTCCGTTTATATTGCTGAGTCCTTTAATATTTGGCATGAAAGACTAGGACATGTGAATAACAAGTCATTAAAGAAATTAATGAACTTAGAGTTAATTCCGAAAGTCGAAATTGATTCAAAACGAACATGTCAAACATGTGTAGAATCAAAGATGACTAAGACATCGTTCAAATCAATAGAACGAGACACATAACCTCTAGACTTAATTCACAGTGATATTTGTGACTTAAAGATGGTTCAAACCAGAGGTGGTAAAAAGTACTTCATCACCTTTATCGATGACTCCACTCGGTTTTGTTATGTTTACTAAGGAGTAAGGATGAAGCAATCGATAAGTTCGAGCTTTATAAAACCGAAGTGGAAACTCAACTTAATAAAAAGATTAAGACTTTGAGAAGTGATCGAGGTGGAGAGTATGAATCTCCTTTCGCCGAGATATGTGCGAAGAATGGCATAGTTCATCAAACGACGGCTCCTTATACACCTCAACAAAATGGTGTAGCAGAGCGGAAAAACAGAACATTAAAAGAAATGATGAACGCTTTCTTAATAAGTTTTGGTTTACCTCAGAACTTGTGGGGGGAGGCGATATTATCGGCGAATCACTTATTAAATAAGTTACCCCATAGAAAAACCGGTAAAATTCCATATGAATTATGGAAAGGAAGGATGCCGTCTTTTAAATACACGAAAGTGTGGGGGTGCCTAGCAAAGGTATTAGTTCCTCCTCCTAAACGGGTCAAGATAGGACCTAAAACTGTGGACTGTGTATACATAGGGCCCGCAACAAATAGCAGCGCCTATAGATTTCTAGTACAGAAGTCTGAAATCGAAGATATACACGTAAACACCATTCTGGAATCGAGAGATGCTAAGTTCTTTGAACACATCTTTCCTTTCAAACAGAATTCAGAAGTCTCATCTGAAAGTAGAAAACGTGTAAGAGATGAGGAAGAGGAAAATCTAGAAACATCTAAAGAAGATGATATGGAAATCGAGGAAACAACACTCGAACCTCGAAGAGGCAAAAGAATAAAGAAAGCTAAGACATTTGGTCCTGATTTTCTAACCTATATGGTAGAAAATGAACCTCAAACTTTCACAGAAGCAATGGCTACTCCAGAAGCTCCATTCTGGAAAGAAGCTGTTAATAGTGAAATAGAATCCATCATCCAAAATCATACATGGGAGCTAGTAGACCTCCCACCGGGTTGCAAGCCTCTAGGCTGCAAATGGATTTTCAAAAGAAAATTGAAAACGGATGGATCTATAGACAAGTATAAAGCAAGACCTGTCGCACAGGGATTCCGACAAAAAGAAGGGTTAGATTATTTCGACACCTATTCTCCAGTTAGTCGAATCACCTCAATAAGAGTGTTAGTAGCTATAGCATCCTTATATAATCTAGAAATTCATCAGATGGATGTGAAAACCGCTTTCTTAAACGGACAACTCGAAGAAGAGATTTATATGAACCAACCAGAAGGGTTCATAGCTCCAGGACAAGAAAAGAAAGTGTGTAGATTAGTGAAATCACTATATGGGCTAAAGCAAGCTCCAAAGCAGTGGCACTTAAAGTTTGATGACACATTATTATCAAACGGATTCAAGATCAACGAATGTGATAAATGTGTCTATACAAAGATCACTGCGAAAGGATGTGTTATTCTATGTTTGTATGTAGATGACATGCTAATTATGGGAAATAATTTAGATGTCATCAATACAACTAAAAAGATGCTTTCGAAAACTTTCGACATGAAAGATTTAGGGAAAGCAGAAGTCATTCTTGGAATTAAGGTTTCCAAGACGGCTGAAGGGATAAGTTTATCTCAAACGCATTACGTTGAGAAAATCTTAGAAAAATTCAGCAAAGATGACCTAAAAATGGCGAATACTCCGATAGATCCAAGTGTTCACTTAATGAAGAATACAGGTAACGCAGTAAAACAATTAGAGTACTCTCGGATTATTGGAAGTCTGATGTACCTAATGAACTGTACTCGACCAGACATAGCCTACTCAGTCAGTAAGCTAAGTAGATTTACGAGTAACCCGAATAACACACATTGGAACGCCATAACGAGAGTGTTACGGTATCTAAGAAAAACAAAGGAGTACGGACTCCATTATACCACATATCCCGCAGTCTTAGAGGGATATGCAGATGCAAATTGGATATCAGATACCGACGACACTAAGTCAACCAGTGGATATGTGTTTACACTGGGAGGGGCTGCCATATCTTGGAAATCTTCGAAGCAAACGTGCATTGCTCGATCGACAATGGATTTAGAATTCATTGCTCTAGATAAAGCAGGGGAAGAAGCAGAATGGCTGCGACAATTCCTTGAAGATATTCCAATATGGCCAAAGCCGGTGCCTGCAATCAACATACACTGCGATAACCAAGCAGCGATTGCACTGACACAAAGCAAGATGTACAACGGTAAATCTCGACACATTCGTCGAAGACATAATACCGTTAAACAACTTCTCTCTGAAGGGATCATAACTATAAATTATATAAGATCCAAAGATAACCTGGCGGATCCATTTACAAAAGGGTTATCTAGAGAGTTAGTAGTTGCATCATCAAGGGGAATGGGGCTAACGCCTAAAATAAATGAGTAAAGGCATGGTGAAACCCTACCTAGATGACTGGAGATCCCACGATCTAGGTTCAAAGGGAAACTGAAGCTATATCCTGACTCGACAGTAACACTGTAAGAGATTTCTATCTCTTACCCATTCCTAGGATGACAACAGTGTTACCTGCATTGAGAGGTTAAGCATTAAGCTTTTAATAAATCCGAAAACTTAGAACTTGATTCTAACGTGAGGTATAGCAGGATACCTTATTACGGATAACCTATATGTGTGTGAATTGATGCCGGTTCTATGGGAAGGTCGTCTAGGCCGACTTCTCTAAAGCACACACGAAATCGGGAATGTTCAGGGCCGAAATGAACACAACCGAGAACCTAAGTAAGTAAGGGATTAGCTGTGTGATAGCTATTTTGGATTACAATTCCCAGGACTCAGTTCAAGACGTAAAGTTCACTGCCGTCCTTGTAAACCTTGTAGTTATTCACTAGGAAAGGTTCAAAGTCGAAAGACTACCTTCTTCCGATGCAGCGAAGTTCCGCTTATGAGCTCTGTCAGTGTCAGTCTGTCAGTATAGTATGTCTGCATATATCATAACATAAAACCTCAAATTTCCATTCATGTGGGGGATTGTTGGAATCGGAGCCGATTTTGGCTCGACCCGACTCGTTAAACTCAGAAACGGAACGCGCCATTGCGTTCGTCTCGTCGAGCTCTTCAATTTAGAGCCAAGAATCACTCAAATCCGATTCCGGATGAATGAGAAATTCAAGGTTAAAGTTTGAACGAAGATCGGTTGAAATAGGTACTAAATCGTCAAAGAGGACAAGTTAAAATAGGGACCATTCAAGCAACGCACGCACGTCCGCATCTGGACGGCTGGCGTTCTGTCCGCGGGAATCCGCGAAGATCTAACGGTCCGCGTTCTCTCCGCGTCAGGACAGAGGCGGGAATTTGCAAGATCCCACCGTTGACGGACACGTGGCTAGCGCGTGGGATAAAATTGGTACAGATCAACGCCATCTAACGGCTGCTGCTTCACCCGAGTTGTTAAGGCAAATCCAACGGTCTAAAACCCAGCCGAAAATCCCAGTTATATAACCAACTCTTCTCAAAGAGTTGTGTCCTTAAAAACCAAGAGTTTTGTCCCCAAAACTCTAGAGATGTGTCCCAAAATAATGTACCTATTCAATTCCTATATAAACCCACCAAACCCACTTCATTTTCATCAATTCAATTCACTCTCTTCTTCTCTTCTCTTATAAGAAATTAGAAATTCTGGTTTGTCTAGAATATCTAATTAGCAAGTATTTCTAAGAGTTCTGGTTAGACTAGAATATTTAGAAAAAGAAAGGAAAGAAGATTTAAGTGACATTTGAATTTCCGAAGCATCCAGATATCATCCGCATTTAGTCCAAGAGCTCATACAACTTACAAAGGTTCGTCCGCTTTCAGAATATAGAAGTACCATCTTAAAATTTCTGAAAGGTTAGTTGTTGTATCCCGAAGGCATTCACCCTAACGTTTGGTACTGTTACGGGGGTGTAAAATGTCTTAAGGAAAGAGAATCTATTCTCGCCTCGACTACATTAACCGAAAGAAGGAATATTGATAAATCATTATTCTTTAATAATTTATCTCTCTATCAGTTAGAAAAAGGAAACTCTGTCTAAATCAAGCCAAGACAGAGAGAAATCGGCTTATCGATTAATAACTAGAGAAACAACAATAAGTCTGTCGGATCAAGCATTTCCTTGGTAGTGCATGTGCTGGTGACTGGAATGACTCGGACAAACAGATCGAGTTACCCAACATGAATGCCGTCATGAAAACAAACTTTTTCATGACATGAAAACTAACTTATCACATGGAAAATGTATGCATCCCCTATCCTACGCAACCCTACTACCTAGGGAAGATAAAATCCCACATGTATACATCACGGAAAGCCTTAAAATCCTCAGTCAACTTGCTGATGACTTCCCTTGGTTCTATATGAATCAATTGAATACCTCGATACTCCTGAGATATTTTTTAGATCTGTAAAATGTTGCCCCCCAGAAAATGTTCACCACTCCTAACGATCTATTTCCAACGTTCAGTCGCATTCAAGCCAGCCAACCTAAATAAAGTAATAATCCAGCAGGCAGCAGTCTAGAATGCGTTACCTCACTCTGCCGTGTCTCTTATAAATTACATGGGTAATTTTGTATATTTGGGTTTGAAATTGAAGCCTCACTATCAGAGAAATCTATTTATAATATTAAAGAGGTTATAAAGATATAAAGAAATTGAAGAAATAAGCATTAGACGGGTTGATTCATATTTAGAATCACATCTTTTTTCTTCTGGATTTCCTTCTTTTAATATTATGCTTACCTTATTATCATCCTGCAAATTGAATTTGGAATAAATTTAGAGTTTTAACTTCAAAAAATAGTTTTATCGAGACGAACTGTGGACAGATTACTCATTACGACCGCCATGGAATTGATTCTTAATAAACTTTTGTTCAGGTATAGATAAATCAAATAATTAAGTAAAATTGGGACAATGGTGATGTGAAAACATGGCATAATTAATTCAGATCACATAAAAAAAATGGCATTTAGTCAGCATAAAATAAACATAACTAATTTGGTTCAAAGACTCTTCATGAACTACTCATAATAACACTGTCATTTCTACGGACACTTAAACAATAATTGAATGTCTTCCCCATGTAAATTCACTTGCTTCACATATTTATAAGGAAGGATATTTTAAAAACTCAAAATTTTAGGGATAATAGGACATTAAGTCCAAACCTAAACAATATTTTTTGAAAAGTTTATTTTGTAAAAGTACAACATTACTCTCGAAATGAAACTTCCTTCGCAAATCAACGTAAAAAATACTTTTAAAAATTTCTGGATAAATCTAAGTTTGTTCTCAACAATTTTGTAAATTTCTGAATAAATTCGTTTTTGTTCAAAATTTGTTTTGCAAAAATGTTTTGCATTTGACAAACACATTGACTGGTACTTCCATTTTGGCTAAAATATTTTTCGATTTGTATTGTGAAGAAAGAAATAGTTTCCACATTTTTTGTTATGCTTTTGACATAAACATTTAGACTAATGCATTTTTTTATTTGGCTATTCCAAAATTAAAATGTTATGCCTGTTATCTTTTGTGTTTGACAAACCCATTATCGGAAAAAATAATATTTTGGCTAATACATTATATATGTTGTTAAGAACATAATTATATATGTCGTAAACATTTTATAACAAGTCAGGACAATTATATATATTGTCAACATTTTATTACAAGTCAGAACATTATTTTACATGTGGTCAAGAGTTTATAACTGTTGGAATCGACTCTCCAGCAGGAGCGTTTTTTGCCCTTTTGACAAGGTTCCCTTTGTCGAAACAACTCAAATGATGCACCGTTGCGTTTGTCTCGTCGAGGGCTTGAATTTCAAGCTTTGGTTTGCTCAAAATCGATTCCATATGAATAAGATATTAATTTTCGAAGTTTGGGTTTAAATATGGAAATATGTTAAACATTTAAGGAAGTCCCATATTGGGTAAGTTAAAGGAAGATGTAGGGTTTATAATAAGCTGCTCTCCCATACTATAATATGAATGAAATAAAGGTCCAATGATTTGCGTGGTTTGCACCACGCAAACCGCGCACGCGCGTGGGCGTTTAGGGCGCGCGCACGCACTTTGCACGTGCGCATCGTCGCTAGGAGCATAAAAGCCTTTATTTTTATTTTAATACCAAAGGAAATCCGACGGTCATGATTAAATCTACATCCGACGGACCAGATTAAACCCGTGGATCAGTACCTCATCTCTTCAAGAGGGTTGTGACTTTTCCCCCCAAATGTGAGGGTTGTGACTTTTCCCTCCAAATGTGACTGTTTGTTAACAGTCACCTGTCAC
Organism: Eschscholzia californica; assembly: GCF_041429995.1. Lineage (NCBI taxonomy): Eukaryota > Viridiplantae > Streptophyta > Magnoliopsida > Ranunculales > Papaveraceae > Eschscholzia > Eschscholzia californica. Next base: position 30,323,928 of record NW_028238472.1, on the reverse strand, counting down.
CTTTAAATAAGCCATGAAACCAGACTTCAAGATTCACTTCGAATTAAGAGAGTTTAAGGCATTCAAGAATTTTCAATACTTACTGACGTTCGAAAGAGTTTTCAGATCCAAGTACCTCCGATCTGAGAAGGTAATCCGTTGTATCCTGGGAGACAAATCGCCTATACTGTTGGTACAATAAACAGGGCGAATTATTGTCTTAAGGAATGAGATCACTCGCCTCGGTTCTAACTAAGAGCATCTCCAATGCAAGACTCAATCTTAAAATTTTAAGTGCCACGTAAGGCTTTAGAATTTTTTTTGAGAAAAAACCTCTCCAATGCAAAACTCAATTGAGATCTTAAGATGATGTGGAAGCATTAAGTTTTAAGATGTCTCAACTAGAAACTCTATTTTTGAGATCTCTTTTGAGAGTCTTAAATGTCCTAGTCATCAAATTTAATTTTTGGACTAATAAAAAGTTTTTCTTTCTCAACCACTTTTTCCTATTAAATGTATGTGTGACATGTGTATCTATTAGAGTTTTTTAGAGTGTTGCATTGGAGAAGGACTTGAATTAGAGACACTCAAGTTAGCCACATCTCAATTGAAAATCAACACATAAGCCAAATAGAGTTTTTTTTTTAAAGTTTTGCATTGGAGATGCTCTAATATAATTTCTGTTCTTTATCCTCTTTCATATTTTATTAGTTATAGATACAATTTTATCTGAAATTTAAAAACAGAGTACTAACCTCCTGTTTTTCGTTTAAGGAATTTTATTTAAAATATTATTTGTTTATCTCTGAAAAAGCCTCAGAAGGATATTATCATTGTTGAAAGAAACAAGACGATAATATAGTATAAATCAGAACAACAATCTTAAGACAATTACATATGTTGTCAACAATTTATAACAATATATTTATATATGTTGTCAACATAGAAGGGTAAAAGGGGCTTATGAAAAAATAGTGTTGTCTTGTTAACAACATACTCCTATATATGTTGTCAACAGTTTAAGAAGTGTTAAAAATGGGTTTTTCTTACATTAATTTTTTCTGGTGGGTTTTCTTTACATTAATTTTCCCGGGTATTTTTTTCCTATTTGGGCCTAGATTTTGGATTTTTGATGCATTCTTTCTACACCCCACCCATAAAAATCACACCAGCACAAACCTGCTAAACTGAATACTAAAGCTTCACGAATCCATTTTATGAACTTTTTTTTTAACAGACATTCTCATGAATCTCATGACCTTGAAACTCAACAACTACTACGCCCTCTTTACCACCACAAAACTTGAGTAACCAAATAGAAGCTAAGGTGGCCAAAAATCATAAACAGCTGACTTGCGAAAAAGGGGGGGATCCCTATTCGCTAAGGTGGCGATTAAGGCAAATAACATTCACTGAAAAAAAAAATCAGAGAAACAATAACAAATCTCATCAGCTTGTAAGAGAAAACCTTCAACTGATCGAGCGTTACAAGCCTGGTGCGAGCAGACCCCAAACCAAAGTAATTCAAAATAAGCCCAGCTTTTCTAGGCAATGACAACAAGCCCTGACTCCCCAGACAGTATAACCTCCGCTCCGCCAAGTTATTTTGTCAAAGCCCCAACATGCTAAGGAAGGTAAGCCAAATCGGAGCCAAACACATCTTCCTAAGAGGAATATGGAAAAATAATTGTGGAAGTAGAATCACTCCTAAATCCATTATGTTGTTATTTCTTACACAAACCTACTAACATTCATGTTTAGTGTCTTAAGTATGCAGGTACAAAAATTAATCAAAGGCTAAGGTCAAAATCAACCAGTAAAAACACAATAATAGATAATAATCTTATTTTATAGTTTGGAAGAAACTACAAAAATGGAGAATAAAGGAAAAGATAAAATAGGATTAGAACAATGAGTCGTCGATGAAACAGAGATGTGCTCCTTGAAAACGACATAGTTGAGTCGACGAGGGCCTCCAATGAGTTACAAAAATGTCCCCTCACATTAATGAACAATTCAAGAGAATCACGGAGGCTTCTTCGTTGAGTTGGTGGAAGAAGCACAAATGTCTAGCCCGCAAGAATCACCTAATAGCTCAAAGTATTAGCAATTTACAAGAAATAAAAAGTCTTGATGCCTCCTGGGAGACCCTCCATATCCACCTAAAAACAGATGATAGGAAGGTCAATATTAAGCCCCAAATGGAAAATAAGCATAGGGGGGAACAACCTAAATTGAATAGGGGAAAAGATACGTGAGCAACATAATAAGCCATATCGATATCTGATGAAGAACAAAACTTTGGATTGTAGGGACATTTACGGACAAAATAGGTTGATCCGATCCCCATAAAATGTATAACCCAAGTGAAGACATTTAAAGGCGTATTAATAAACCAGCTTAGAAACATACTACGGAATCTCGCATTGAAACCACAATAAAGAAAAAGAAGCAGACGACGTTGATAGTAAACAATAAGGGTGGAACAGAGGCACGAGTTAGACTCGCTTTCCTGGAGACTTTAAACGCCCCTGCTACCGTCGATTCTGGTACTGCTTTTGCAGTTTATGAACGTAGACCCCTAGGATTCAACTATTCCTTATCAAAAATTAAAGAAGCAAACATCAATTCTGATCTCCTGATCTTGACAGAACTGTAATAGAGATAAGAGTAAAAGCTGGGAGAGAGATAGAAGACGATTTGTTTTCTGTGTATTTTTCCTCTGGGAGTTTTCCCTATTTATAAAGTGGGGAAACCTGATCTGACGACTTCAAGTTGTTTTGATCCAAAGGTGGATAAAAACTAGCCAGTACACACGTACTTGGACGATTTCCACTAGCTAGTAGTAGAAAAGGAAGTCAGAAAAAATTTCGTGCTGAACTATTTCCACTAGCCAGTAGTGGGAGGAAAAGGTCAGAGAAAAATAAGGTATTTCTCTGGTAGACCAAGACCAAGACCGAGTCCGGGACAGAGACCGGGTCGGCTCGGGTTGGTGACCCGACCCGCAGGTGTGTGCAAGTGAGAAATATTGGTGTGCCTCTAAAAAGTGACGGGTCTCTCCTCCGGAGAGCACTATTGTAACCCCAAGGGGCCACACCCCTTACATCCAACTTTCTCCTTATAAACACAAGTTTATTTTATCTTTGAAAGATGTGGGACAAAACATTTAGTTTGAAAGTTTTCATTTCTACTTTAATAAGGAGGATTAAAGTGCTCTCTAATTTATTCTATAAGTGTTGTAAGTACAAAAGGTATTTTGTTTGTTTGTGGATAAAAAAGTTCCCTCCAAAAAGTAAGCTCACTTTAGCTCATTTTATTTCAAAATAAGACTAAATATCATATTTTATTCAAACACAACTAACATAACCCAAGTGAACACATTTAAAGGCGCATTAATAAACCAGCTTAGAAACATACTACGAAATCTCACATTGAAACCACAATAAAGAAAAAGAAGCAGACGACGTTGATAGCCCTGGCAATGCTCCCAGGTCAAAGTTTAGTTGGGTTTGTTGGTAACAATGAAGAAGAAAATACAAAACAATGCTAATGACCTAGCGAACAAGTAGTGATGCAAAAAATTCAGTATCAAATAAAGCATCAAAACAAAAAGAACTGATAAATAACATGTCTTTATTCCTATCCTAAAGATCTGTTAAAGAAGAAATTACAACCAGAAGAATAAGCTTGCACAACATATGTCAAACCACTACTGAAGAAATTGCAAAGACAGAAGCATGACGGACGGGAGAGGCAACATTTAACCCCTCTCTTGGACAATAAATTCCAAAAGGCAGCTAGACATTTGGTCCAGGCCTTCCCCTAAGGAGGAAGTCGGTAGAAGAAAATATAACTCTAGACTTTCGGAAGAAGACATAAATCTCCTTACAATCGCATCTAGTCACCTTCAAATTATGGATTCGCAGTTGGCGCCCTCAACCCCTCTACCAATTGTTGAGGGGAACGAAAACATTCCCAAGTGGGAGTTACACCCAAACAAAGAGCAAAGCCACTCCAAAAGAAGAAAGCAAACTCCCGAAGAGAAATAAGACATAACTGGAGGTCATCCTACTGTAACTATGTCCCATTATTGGGATAAAAAAAAAGGATGTAACTCCAAGTAATAGCGTCTACCCCTCAACCATCTCCGACAGGAAGCATTGGCGATGGCAAAATTTCACCAACGTATCGTCCACTTCATTGGTATCGGCGAAGAAGATCGGGAACCCTCTTAAGTTACCATAGCTTCCTTGAGTGGGCCTCTGTTTTAGCATAGCTTCCTTGAATGGAAAGAACTGATCGAAATTAGTATCATGGAAAGAAAATCATCAGACACCAAATAGGCCAAACAGATGGTAATGCTTGAACAGAATTGAGAGTTGTCCATGGAAGACCTTACAAGGAATGAAAGACTATATATAGATTCAAGAATAGGAAGAAAATACAGAAAGGACTCAAAAGAAAATTAAAATGCATTGGAACTAGCTGAACATCGTAGGCTTTTGGTAGAAATCGCAGGGAAACTCTGATTTGGTTAGAGGCGAAATAATTGTTGAGGGTACGGGTCTTAGAAAAGATCGCGGTAATGAAGTCCTAATGAGGACAACCCATTAAAAAGAAGGCACCTGCAAAAACACGTGATCAGAAAATGAATGATTAAGTAAACGAGAGATCGTGGGATCAAGAAAATATATCAGCCGCGAAAAATTAAATAATGATCCTCAAAATCTTTACGCGTCAGAACAGACGTTAATAGTCCTGAGAAACAACACTGGAAAAGGTGGCCTAAAAAACGGTTTACCCGGGCTTAGCACACAGCCCTGGCTCAGGTTTGCGTCTAAATTTAAAATCAGTAATTATCGTACATTATTTCTTTTAAAGAGAAAAGAGACAGTAAGTTCATGTACTCCTTAGTGTCTCACTTTTCAGCTAAGGAGTGGTGGGGCTCGTGATGATCTAAATATTGGTCATCAGTTGAACGAGTCAATAAATCAAAGAAAGACCGGGAATCATGTGGGTCGACCACACCAGAAAGGTGAATCCGAAGGAGCTCTGCCATTTAAGCCCAAAATCGAGAAGTCGGCACGTGTCTCTTAGGCGACTTAAGCTTGCTCTGACTCTAAAACTAATCACGTCATCAACCCTAATCATAACTCTGCTTTGAGTGGAGGTTTGCAGAAATCAACTCACACCTTAAGCCTATATTGCCTCAAGGAACGGGAAGGCGAATCTAAATCCTTGTCTCCCAACCTAAACCCTGACCTAGCCTATCTAAGGTCTAGGGAGGAGAAGTCCATAAAATCTAAGACTCGAAGTAACGTGAAAGGCAAGGCTAGGCTGGAAAGTAGCTTTTCACAAACAATCTACAAAATCAACAAGAAGATTTATAAAATTTTATAAAATTTCTCAGAGTGTTGGATTAGAGATGATGTAAGAAGAGAGGTGATTGAGGACTTCGTTGTTACACCATTTATAGAGATCAGAACTTCAAAAGGTGATATCACATGACAATAACAAGCAAAAACTATAGTGTTGCAAATTTCTCCTTCCATATTAGATTAAATAAGAGGTGGTTAGTCCACCACCCTTTGGTATAACGGTCGACACCCCTCTTAAGTCCATGAGGTAGTGGGATCGAATCTCGGTGGAAGCAGTTTGCCATCAAGATTTGTCTCATGAAATTTATGCGATATATAAAATAAATATTATAATAAATTTGTCGAACTTTAGACCTCTTTCTTATGATTTAAATTTGGCAGATTAAATTAGGCAATTAGCACATCTTCATAATGTATCAATGCCTTGTAACGACTTAGATTGATAATAGTTGATTTCTCTGTAATAACTAATTTGAGTTAGTTTTTTTTTTAAGTAATTTGAGTTAGTTAAACCACCGAAATTATTGAACAAAAATTTAGCAAAAGTATGCTCTCATAGAAATATAATAAAACTCAAGAACAACTTTATTAAAAGAAAAATGTAAGCAGCTAAGTAAGTTGGAAACATATTTACATTTTGTTACAACTCAGAAAAAAAAATCAGATCTTGAAGATGAAAAACAAAAAAGTAATCAGACCTGATTAACTAGAAACACCACAAACGCCAAAAGATTCAAACAAACACAAACAAAATTAAAAGAACTCGGTCAATTTCAAATTTGATCTTGTCTCTACCAAATTTGTCTTGATCTTTTATAGGATTGGGGATTGATTTGAGGTACTGTAAATCCATGATCCTTCTCTCTCTTGTTCATCTTTCCGGTCATTGCTGTGTTCTTCGATCCATTTTTCTTGTGAACTTCAATCTGGGTAAGATGATTCTGATTTTGATTTTGAGGAGGAAGAGGAATTTCAGGTACCCAAAGTGCAAAATCATCAGAAGGAGAACACCCCATGTTATTTGTTTGATCAAAACTACTTGAATCAAAAAACGGAAACAGATCTTCGTTCTGCAAAATAAACCCCAATTAAATAAGATAAAAAATTAAAGAATCAAAGAAGAAATTGGAAGGAATTCAAGATGGGTTTTGAGTAATTCAAACCTTAGAGAAATCATTATAACTGGTGATTGGAGCTAAAGATGAATCAAGAAGATCTTCAACTTGATAACCAGGTAACATCCCTAGATACTCTGATATACTGCTTGTTGATCCTCCAAATTTAGTCTGATTAATATCATCATAATTAGGGATTGATGTTGGTACTGTTGTATATTGAGCTTGTTGTTCTGCAAGTGAAATTTCTGAAGATCTTGATTTCGTCCCTAATGTCTTCTTAGAGGTGCTTGTGGTGGTGGTGGTGGTTGAGGTAAAGATAGAGGAGGTGGCGGAGAGCTTCACTCCGGTAAGAAGAAATCTATTATGTTTCTTCGTGAGTTCATTGACTGTATGAATTGAAAGATCACAATCTCTGCATAAAATCGCCCGATCTTCTTTACAAAATAAGAACGCCCTTTTCTCCTACAGAATTTAGAGAAAGGAAGTTAGAGAGAGAAAGAAAGTTAGAGAGAGAAAGAGAAAGTTAGATGAAATTAGTACCTGACAGATATCGCAGAGAGGTGAATCGGAAGAGGAAGGGTGAAGAAGAGAGAAGCGATGGTGTTTTTCAGCAAGTTTATTAGCATGATGAACACGACGATCACAAGAATCACAGAGAGCAGCTTCATCAGCAGAGCAAAAAACAGAAGCTTCATCTTTATTACAAACATCACACTGAATCTTCATGATCTCTAAACCTATAATTGGAAAATGAAAGATTCTGGACTATAAAATGGAACCAAAAGATATAAGATATATCTGAAGTTTCGAGTTAATTGGCAGAATGGGTAGTGGAAGAGATGACCTTTCCCATGCCTCTCTGTGTCTCTAATCTATTGGGTAAACTCTAGGTATTCTGATATGAATCTAATCTTTGTGCAGAGAATCAGAGATTTGGATAGATTAGAGAAGGGGAAAGAGAGTGTGAGAGAGGGGAAGTAGAGAGAGAAAAAGAATCTGAGTTTTTTACTTTTATATAGAGGAAATGAAGACACAACCCGCAGAGTACACAGCTCACAGGTTATATATCAATTTTATATTTAAAATGCTCTATTATGCTACTTTATCTTCCCCACAAACAAAAGAAAAAAAAATGTCTTTGTATGGGCACCCTGAGGGCAAGTCCGAAGTATTAGGGTTATTTAGTGTATAGACCCCAGTTATTTACCTATATTAGGGATCCACCCCCAAAACGATAATGCTTTAAGGGTTACCTCCCATTCTTTATTTTTTCGTCAAAAACCCGTTAAGTTGCGAGCGTGTCAGTCACGTGAGTTTCTTTGACAAATTTGCCCTCTCCATCAGCTTTACTGTTGGGGGTCATTCCCTAAATAGTTGTTTCACAGTGGGGGTCCTTCACCATTTTAATACTACTTCCTATCTTTTCATAAGAAAGCTGTGATTTTAGTGAAAACAAAGTTCAACTCTCTTCCAAGTGAGTAACTAGGTCGAGGTTTAACTTGGGTTTTGGAGCTCAGCTATAATAGAGTTTAGAAAAGAAGGTTTCAGGTAAATGCTAGCTAAAATTGGAGATAATTGTTAGGTTTGAGTCATTATGCTCAATTTTAATGTTTTCTTTGTAAATTTGTGTTCTTCAATTTAGTACTTGATCTTGAATTTGAAGCAATTAAGCAAAAGTTCTTTGCTTTTGAAAAAAATTCAAAAGTTTTTCAATCTTTTTCTCTTTTTCTCAAAATCAGATTGTTATTCATGTAATGTAGTTGGTATTTCAATCTTTTTCTCTTGATCTTGATCTTGAACAGATTGAAATTTCAACTACATTACACGAATAACAGTCTGATCTTGAGAAAAAAAGAAAAAGATTGAAAAACTTCTGAATTTTAGCTGGCATTTATCTGAAACCTTATTTTCTAGAACTCCATTATAGCTGAACTCCAAAACCCAAGTTAAACCTCGACCTAGTTACTCACTTGGAAGAGAGTTGAACTTTGTTTTCACAAAAATCAGAACTTTCTTATGAAAAAATTGGAAGTAGTATTAAAATGGTGAATGACCCCCACTGTAAAACAACTATTTAGGGAAAGACCCCCAATAGTAAAGCTGATGGAGAGGGCAAATTTGCCAAAGGAAGCTCACGTGACTGGCACGCTAGCAACTTAACGGGCTTTTGACGGAAAAATAGAGAATGGGGGTAACCCCTAAAGCATTATCGTTTTGGGGGTGGATCCCTAATATAGGTAAATAACTGGGGTCTATACACTAAATAACCCGACGTATTATGATGTATTGATATATTTAGATTGTTCTTATGAAATTTAGATTGTTCTTATGATACAAAATGTATGGTTGTTGGATTCCCAGGTTGTTAAATGATGGATAGGTAATAGGTTTGTTTGTTAATTCGGTTTTTCATGTTCTTATGAATAATGGGTCTTGTTGGGTTATGGTGTCTCCTAGTGGTTTAAGCGGAATCTCAAACATCTAATATCTAACACTAGCATCCCCAAGATCTCATGCATAAGTAAATAATGAACTAAGTTAGTTTAGAGATTACCTTAATCATTACTTTTTCCTCAAATCTTTCCGGTTGGATAAGAAGACCAAGAGCTCCAATTATAGCTCCTCTACTTGAAACACCCGAGTGATCAACTTGAACTCCCACCTTTTAATTAGCTAGAACTCCAATGGTGGTTATACGAAGAACACCTTTCTTCTTTAGACTAGATAGATAGTTGAGAACTTTTCTCCCTTTCTTCCTTCACTTGATGTTGTAGAGTTACAAAGCTTCTTGAGAATTTTCCACACCTTATTTTAACTCCAATGAGGGGCTTATATAGAACCCCAAATTAGAGTCCAACCCTAATTAAGTTTCCAAAATGTCTCTTTTGAATAAGATATAGGAATTAGTCGAAAATAGAAACTAGTTTCTATTTTCTACTAATCCTTGTTATGGTCGTTCAAGCTCTACCCTGAGGGGTCGGATCTGGCCGGCCCCTTTATGGCGTGGACGGCCATGCCTAGGTCGGCCCACTCATGGGCCCAAATTGCCCTAAAATGCCCCGACCAAAAACACCTTTGTTTCGCCCTCGAACTATCTTTGCCTTAGTTTTCCTTAGGCCTTCTGGACATATTTATGGTTCTAACCCATGTTTATATGTCTCATCCCTCTAGTCATATCTTCTGATCAAATTGACACTCTTTGGTGTAACCCGTTGTAGGATCCGGACGAAGTTAGCCGCGAATCGCTTCGTGATTCAACGATCGTAATTGGTTTTTAGCTAAATACTACAATCCCTAAATCGTCCAGACTTGGTGATCTTCTTCATCAATTGTCTTATCCGACAAATCGTTCGCATTGCATTTGGTCGAAGGACATCTCCTTCAGGTCTCACCTCATTGTTATTACTTTTGGGGTATTGGTTTACGAAAACAGATTTTAGAATGGTATTACGAAGTTTCTCCCACAATAAAATATTTGTGCAATAAACGGACAAACTTAATGTCCGAAAGTTGTAGTTTTGCGAAAAAAAAAGTGAGATATGATATGAGGTGATGAGGTTAAGGAAAGAAAGAACAAAAGCAAAAAAGGTTTGTGTAGTAAAAAAGGGGGGGGGGGATATTTTACTTATGCCTTTTTCTTCAATTTCTTAGTTCATTCAGTGTTGTCACTTAGATTTTCCTTTAGATGTTACTGATAACCGTTATTTTCATTTTATGTAGATCAAGTCTTAGGATGCTTCGAGGCAGGAAGCGAGTGACGAGTTATTAGAAAATTTGAGAGATTACTAGGCTACCTGTATTTGTAGAGTTTCAATTTGATCTAATTATAGTTTTTAGTTACCTGTTGATATAATAAGGTGGTGAGATTTTCGATTAATTAAGTATTGATTGTGATATAACAAAAGTGGAAAGTTGCTCCAAGAGTAACTTACATCAACAAAAAGTTATTGCTCCTTGATCTTCCACCAAGAGAAACCAGGCTATCAGGAGACGCCTTATTCAACATTAGGTCATTATTATATTTTATTTTTCTTAATGTTTAATGTTTTTAATAAGTTGATTTTGTGTTATTATTTAACAATTAGTTTCATCTTCAACACAAAATTAGTTGTCAATACTCTAATTCTAACATGATATTCACTTTGGATGCATTTGTTACAGACTGGTGTTTCATTCCGTTCCCATGAAGTCGATCTAACATTCGCAGAATATATTTTGAATTCAGCTAAGCATGAATATGCAGAGAAATAACAAGTTACAATAAATCTACAATCAATTGATCATCTACATAAATGGATCCAGTGATTTTTGAAGACTTGTAGATCTCTCTAATTCTTTATGCTTTTTGAAGTTGTACTGTTCATCAAACTTAATCTAAATAGAGTATATTTTGCATGGTACTACCAAGGGCGGAGCCAGGATTTTAAGTTTGCCCGGACTAGCTTATATCTAGATAGCAAATTTTTTATTTTGAACGGATATGCACTCACAAGTAGTATTCTACAAGCAATTTTTGCCGAATAAGATATTTGTTCTATCACCATTGTCACATATATCTTAATTTTTCAATTCAAAACAAGTTATTCCAAAACTTCCAATTAGAATGAATTAGATTCGTTAATAATTCAAATATCAAGAAGTTAAGAAAAACTAAAGTTTATAATTTATGTGATCATTGATATTCTGGGGACAAAGAAATAACTAGAACACAGTTTGGATAAAATCCAACAAAAGGCTTAAAACCGAACTTAGCGAAAAGAAGGGTTAGAAAAAGAAAAACCTGACTTAAAAGAAAAAAAGAGATTGAAAAGAATTTGGTCCAAAAGTGAAAATATACCTAATATAAGGGTCTAATAGAGAATTAACTCAAAACTTAAACAAAAACACCAAATTGACAAACATGGGATTTGAAGTTCAGACTTCATGTGGGATCCAACTTGGAACCAATTCACCTAAGCTACCTATATCAACTATATTATACACGGATCAAAATAGTACCTCCTGGCTGCAGCGAGGGATTACCCCACCTTGGCTCCACCGGTACTACTAAATGTGAGAGAATTTCGCCAACCGTTGGTAGCTCAGTTGGTCAGTGCATATACTCTGCAATACATTGGTCCCAGGTTCGATCCGATGGAAGTGTAAATCCAGGAATATTGAACTTGGGTATAAATAAAGTAGTTTATGTAGGTTTTAGGTCATTTCATTCGTCAGGCTATAGGTCATTTAATTCGTCGGGCTTTAGGCTCAGTAGTATTTCGACAGTTATTGTGCTTATCACATCGTCTCGATGTATCACTGTCTTGTTACGACTTACGTTGATCGTAATCGGATTCTCAACAAAAAAAATGTAAGAGAATTTAAACGTAGGAGTCAGAGTGGGGGAAAACTTTAGTTATTGTCAAGGGTCGAAAGCCAAGTATTAAATATAAACTAAACATTCTAGTAACAAAAAGTAGAACTAGCAAAGTGGTGCAACTCTTGGTCTTGCCCGCAAGTAGTCATTGGCTCAAATACCACCATAAGCTTTGACATTTTACTCTCATATTTGAGCTAAAATCGCGTTGGTTTGTACTCCAATTTTTATCTGTTTTTTATAAAGACTCCAATTCTTATCTTGGTTTTGTGAGATTTCATCCTGTTACCCTAATAAAAAATTTTGCCTTTAAATTACTTATGGCACCAGATAACTCTCTATATAAACAATAAATATTCATAAGTAAAAATTTGCATGAATCTTATATTATTTATTTCTAATTGAAAAGTTCAGAAACATAAACTGTAAATCAGGTCTGATTTACAATCTTTGGGAAGTGACAGAACAAAACAATTTGCGCTGAGATTGTTCCGAATCACGTCCAAGACTCCATACCACTACACAACTAATTAAATTTTATCAGTTTTTTTTGTTGAGGCAATCTGCTATATTTTTTTTTTTTTGATGAAGGAGGCAATCTGCTCTATTATTCTATCTTGTATATTTCCAACACGAATTACAACAGATGACCTCCCAATCAGAAAGTAATTAATAACTAAATTCAAATAAGACAAAAGAAGTTCATGTCTGTTTGACTGATATTGGTTAGATGGATGATCTTAAAAAGGAAGATTAATGGGGAGGGATGGGGGAGTTCGAGATTGAGACTAGTATGGGCAATGGGTATTAGGGTAGGGCTGTTCACTGGCTACAACTGACCACCCTCCATCTGTCACTATCTATCTCCATCCTTCTGGATCGATACCGCGTTTGGTGTGTCCCTTGTTAGTGAAGCATTTATTGGAGAATTCCAAAACTTGGAATGGGACATGAAATTTGACTGAAAAAGAGAAACCCCACTAATAGATTTGTTTATAAATTATTTTACTCTCCACCATCAACCTACCTAATCTAAAGGGAAGTGGGTAGATTATCAGAAAATTCATTTATAAAAAGGGGCAGATATTTGTTATCTTCTTTGCAAATGGCAGATATTTGTTACAAAAATGATAAATTCCCTCCCACCTTACTCCCTTGTATCTGAAAGTTCACATACCTGAAAGGTGTAAAATTACAAATTATTGTCTTATACTAATACGATAGACAAGATAGACAAGAGAGTGAGGTGGGAGGGTAGCCTATTACGGTTGTAATTGTTAACACCTCCTAAGATCTTTCAGAATAGAGTTAATTCTTATATGGCCCCCTACTTTGTGACCAGCTTCAAATATGACCCCAAATTTCTGTAAATTCAATTATATCCCCCTATTTTTAAGTTAATGCCCTAACTACCCTTCCTTTAAATCATTTTTCAAAATTAAAAATAAAATCTTAATTCCACCTCATTTCCCTCTCCACCATACATCTCTCTCCATGTCAACTCTCTCTCTCCACATCGCCTCTCTTTCCAAATCACCTTCATCTTCTCCGACTGAAGTTGCCAGCCGGAAAATTTTCCGGCCGGCGACCTCCAATTTTTTTTTTTTTCTCTCATCTCTCTTTAACAATTCGGCGAAGGGGGTCCCTTCGCCGGAGTTTTTAGAGAGAGAGAGATGAGAGAAATTTTCCGGCCGGCGACTTCAATCGGAGAAGATGAAGGTGAGTTGGAGAGAGAGAGAGGGGTGAGTTGGAGAGAGAGAGGTGAGTTGGAAAGAGAGGTGATGTGGAGAGAGTTGACATGGAGAGAAATGTGTGGTGGAGAGGGAAATGAGGTGGAATTAAGATTTTATTTTTATTTTTAATTTTGAAAAGGGATTTAAAGGAAGGGTAGTTAGGACAATTACAGAATTTTAGGGGCCATATTTAAAGCTGGTCACAAAGTAGGGGGCCATATAGGAATTAACTCTTCAGAATATTTGAAAATATTGGACGGATTAGATGGCATGTCTTGTTGTGGTTGTTCACTATATTGATTCCATATACAAGATATGAAAGTAGATATCTTTTTAAGTTTATTATTTTTTTTTTGTTGTTATGAAAAGACATTATACTATTATTACCTATTAATCAAATCAAAATAGAGTGGATTATAACTATTAATAATACTATTATTGTTCTTCATACTATTAATTACTATTATTATAATATATTTATTGTTAGTTTCTTTTGAGAAATCGATTACGATCTACGTTAGTCTTTACGAGACATTGATACATTATGAAGATGTGATAAGTACGATAACTACCTAAGTCACACCAGTAATGAGAGAGGCCTAAAACCCAACAACATGAAAAAGACCTAAAGTCCGACGAACTTATACATTATTTATACCTTTAATAACCCAAATTTTATAATGGTTATTTCTCAAATGGCCCCCAACTTTGTGACCAGATTCCTGCCTAGCCCCTTACTTTAGCAAAATACCCATATGGCCCCCTTTTTCAAATTCTGTTATAACACAGTTAACTAGTCATCATCTCTCTCTCCCCCATCGCATCTCTTCTCTCTGCCACCTGACGACCTTCAAACATAAAAAAAATAATCAATTTCTCTCTCCTCTTTCTCTCATTTCTTTCTCTAGTTCTTCAAACATAAGAAAATTATTTTTTTCTCTCTCATTTCTTTCTCTCTCTAAATCTAGTTCCTCAAGAACCAGATCTGCCGAACAGACTGTTCGGGACCTTCCTTCAAGAAGGACTGAAACAAAGAAGGTTTGTTCGACAAATCTGGTTATTGAAGAACCAGATCTAGAGAGAGAAAGAAATGAGAGAGAATTTTTTTTTAGAGAGAGGAGAGAGTATATGTTTTTTTTATTTTATGTTTGAAGATCGCCGGCCGGAAAATTGGCCGGCCGACGACCTTCGTCGGAGAAGATGAGGTGGTAGAGAGAAGAAATGAGATGGAGGAGAGAGAGAAATGATGACTAGTTAACAGTGTTATAACGGAATCTGAAAAAGGGGGCCATATGGGTATTTTGCTAAAGTAGGGGCTAGGCAGGAAGCTGGTTGCAAAGTTGGGGGCCATTTGGAAAATAACCCATTTTATAACCATGGACTCCACCTCCTCTGAGAATCCAAGACCTCAAGAGTTTTGGAGTTTATGTCAACACTACAAACCACTTAGACAACCAAGTGTTGACTATATTTATTGTTATAATATGCTAAAAATGATATTTTTATTAATATGATAAAATAGCATATTTAGTGGCATTTCAAAATATCTTGGGCTTTTGTGTAACAGGAGTTGGGCCGAAGACCCCAATTTTAAATTTTTTTAGTTAAAAAGGCAAGTTATATCTTTTTTTTGTTAAAACCCCAAAAATTAATTTATATTTTTTTTTGTTAAAACCCCAAATATTTGTATTTTATTTGATTAAAAACTCAATATATTTTGTAAAGGTGCTGCAAGGGGTTGCAAAGCGTTGCAAAACGTTACAAAACTGTTGCAAGGCGCTCCAAAACTGTTGTAAAGTTGTTGTAAGGTGCTCCAAAGTTGTCGCAAGGCGTGGAAAAACTGTCGCAAGGTGTTGCAAACTAAAAAAGTACTCAAGGAGCTGAAGACTAAATAAAATTGACTGATCATTTTCAACCAAATGCGAAATTTTTAGGGAGTTTTGGCCAAATTTTGTAAATTGATGAAAAATTGGTTGAAGTAAGTTTATTATTAGGCTATATTATTATCTCATTATATTTAATATTATACATTTTGTGATAATTTTTTTTTGTTCAGAGAAAGTAACAATCAGGGAACAAGAGAACTACAAAAATTCGCAAACTCTTGGAAAGAGTGCCAAGAACGATGACGCTGGTTTTGCCTGCCCCACTTAGCTAGGAAGTCTGCTTGACTATTGTTCTGTCTGGCCGTATACGTGAAGATAATACCCTCAAACTTGTCCTGAGAGCGCAGATTTCGTCCATGTTTTTCTCCGATTGCCATTGGATGGTTGCATTGGAGTTGTTGGAGATGTTTGATGAGATTTTGATTATCACGTTTGGTTATCACTTTCAATCTGAATATATGGGATACATAATTCACTTGCCCATTGCATTGCATATAAGATCGCTCGACATTCGCACTCCTCTGGATTTTGCCCTATAGTGGAGTCTGTATGGCCACTACAAAGCTGGCTTGGTCATCAAACATTATACAACCAATACCTGCAGGTTCAATGAGGGAGGTGAAAGATGCATCTACATTGATTTTGAGGTACGGTGTTGCTGGTGGCGTCCAATAACTTTGTTTTGCCTTTCTCACTTCGTTAGTTTTGGGGGCACTGATGGTTGTCATGCCTTTTATTCTAATAATAATCTGCATTGGAAGTTGTTCCTGCAAGGAAAATCATTTTTCACATCTAGCTTTCCAAATAACCACATAATTCTAGCATATAAATCAAATATTTTCGTTTCCATATCGTTCCATTGGAGAATCCAGTCTCTAACATTGGTTATATTATCTGTTATAACATAAAAATGGAACAAGATGGATTTAGCATAACAGCATTGAAGTAAAACCTGAGTAATCGTTTCTGTGTTGTCGCAGTATGGACACGTATAATAGTTACTTATGTATTTACCGACTTTGTCCCTGATTGACAGACTATTTGTACAACATTTCCATAAAAGTATCTTGATTCTAGGAGTAGTGTTGATATTCCAAATAAATCTCCATTCCATCGTTTCATACATATTGCTGGTTGTTCTCAGTCTATAATACATAGAGCTGATTGTAAAGTTACCTGATTTAGTTAATGGCCATATGACTGTATCCTCCTTATGATCCTGCAAGGTTATGCTTTGGATAGCTTTACATATGTCATTGGTAAAACATTGAGTCAAAACATTCATATTCCACTCATTATTATTAATAAGTTGAGACACTGTAGTCAAAGGGTTGTTCATAGTGTTAATAAGTGGTGGAGGGTGGTATGGGATCCAGTAATCATGCCAAATGTTAATTTCAGTTCCCTTATTAACATCCCAGAATATAAGGCTCGAGACATAATCAAACTGCTTAACAACTGATTTCCACAGCCAAAAGTGGTTTGGTTTCGAAGAGGAAGGTTTGAGTGTTTTGGGGGAAGTATTTAGATTTGAGGACTTTAACCCAAGGTTTATCAGGATTTTTGAGAATACGCCAAACTAGTTTGCTCAGAAATGCTTGATTATCGAGGGTTGGAAGACGGAAGCCTAGCCCGCCAAGTTTCCGGGGGAGGCAGATGGAGGACCAGTTAATGGTGTGAATAGATTTTATTTTTCCCCACCAGAAAGACCTTTGAATGGCCTCTATGTGATTGCTTATACCTTTCGGAATGACAAAGCATTGCATTTGGTATCGGGGAATGGCCGCTGCGATTGTGGAAATCACAACAGAGCGGCCAGCTTGTCAGAGGAGATTAGTTTTCCATTTGGATAGCTTGTTTTGGATTTTTGCGAGAAGGGAGGTGAAGACTTGTTTCCTGTTAGCACCAATGAGGAGGTGTATGCCCAGGTACTTGTCTAAGGGTGAAGATTGATGCACTTTAAGATTGCGAATGATCATTCTCTTGAATTTGGGGTGAGCATTCCTTGGGAAGATGATTGTGGATTTTGCATAGTTGATCATTTGGCTCGAAGCTTCACTGAAGGTGTTAAGGATTTGTGTAAGGTTGTAAACATTCTCTAGAGTGTTCTGACCAAAGATGATGTAATCGTCTGCAAATAACAGATGTTTAATAGTGATGTCAGAGTTGGGAATGGGGAAGCCTACAAAGTGATTGGGGTTGTTGCTATTTTCTAAGAGCCTACTCCGACCCTCCATGCAAATGGTGAAGAGGAAGGGAGATAGAGGGTGACCTTGGCGAATCAATTACTAACATTAAATGTTGGGCCAGGACGACAGTTGATGAGTACCGCCATCGATGAGGTGGTGATGCAGGCGTGGATTGTCTGGATCCATTGATTAGCATAGCCCATTTGAGCCATGATGCGCTCTAAAAAGGGCCATTCAATACGATCAAAAGCTTTAGACATATCCAGTTTGAGGCCGAAATAGCTTTTAGATCCTCTAGCCTTTTGAAGGAGTGTGCTAGTTCCTGACTGATGATGATGTTGTCTGTGATCTGTCTCCCAGGGATGTATGCCGCTTGAAATGGCGATATAATATCCGGGAGCGGTCTTTTGAGCCGAGTAGCCAGGATTTTGGTGATAATTTTGTACGTATTATTAAGCAGGCTTATCGGACTAAAGTCAGTTGTGGTTTGAGGAGATTTTGTTTTCGGAATGAGGCAATGGGTGTGGTTAGAAAGGGGAGGAAGATTGAAAGAAGTTGGTCACCATCTCTAACACATCGGTTTTAACGGTGCCCCAATTAGATTGGTAGAAGAAAGGAGGGTAGCCATCTGGACCCGGGGCTGCATCCATTTAAGAGAGAAAACGACCCTCTTGATTTCTTCTTCAATAGTGATGGTCGTGAGGGAGTGGTTCTGGGAAGTAGTAATCAGTGGTTGGAACAGGTTTAAGAGATCTTCCGTGATATGGGTGCTTGCAGTGGAGGAGATGTTGGTGAGATTGGAAGAGAAGATATGGGTTATCTCCGACACATCACTGGACCAGGTTTCATCCTCTCTTTTAATAGAGGTTATCTGTTTTTTCTGTTCTTATTGATCGCCTTGGAGTGAAATATTTGGTATTGCGATCACCCAATCGAATGTTAGCAATACGAGATTTTTCTTTCCAGAGGCTCTCTTGTTGAAGATAGACCCCTTCCAACTGGTTGTACAACCTAAGATAAGTCTCATGGTCATGAGCCTACTGATAATGGCACAAGTGAGCTGCTTGATAATCTTAAAAAAACTTTTTGGACTTTTGGTGACTAATGGATAGTTTCCATATTATTAAGACAATGCTAGTTGAGGTATTTCATTAATTGGTTTGTGGCCTACACTTGTGTTTGTTAGTTTATACTATTTTATTTGCTAACTAGCACATGGGAGGTACCACCATATGAGGGGAAATGGCTTTCAAAGCTAATGTCTCTTGACAACCTAAAAGTTGTTGTTGTTCTGGTATTATGAAAAACCAAGAATCTGATCTTCCTGTCTTTATTAAGTATTAAAACAGGGATACACTTTAGAGTGTCTTTCTAAAATAGATTCAGAGACAATTTTATTTCTAAAAAAATAAAAAAATTAATATTGTATCTTAAACAGATTAAAAGGAAAACAATATTTTTTAAAAACAAGGATTAAATAAAAGATTAGAGAGAGAAAGCCGAGTCGAGTTGTCTCTTTCCTTAAGACAGTGAACACCCTGGTATTAGTACTAAAACCAGTAAGATGTTTGTCTCCCAGGATACAACGGCTGTACCTTATAGAAGTATTGGTGACACTCCAGACAGGTGCCTCAGAAAAGAATGGATGCTTCCCAACAGTCATATTTGTCTGTTGGTTTTCGGGTGCCATGTTGACCGTCAGATCTTAACGGATCTATTAAGATCTCGCACATTGAACGCCCACCGTTAGATCATCAACGGATCTATCCTAAAGAGCGCCAAATATCCTGACCGTCAGATCATATCTATGATCGTAAAATCCAAGGCTCCAATCGCTCCTCGCGACGATGCGTACGTGCGAAGTGCAAAGTGCGTGCGGGAGCTTCAAAAGCGCCCAATGCGCCCTAAACGCCCATTCGCCCACGCCGCGCGTGCGCGTGCGTGGTTTGCGTGGTGCAAACCACGTGAGTCACCTTTCTATTCTAAAGAACATACCATAAATATATGGAAGGTTCTATAAAAGGAAATAAACCACGTGAGTAACCTTTCTTTTCTAAAGAACATACCATAAATATATGGAAGGTTCTATAAAAGGAAATAAACCATTTCCTCTTTCATAAATGTGGTACTAACTCAAAATCCCGGTTTTGAGTTAATGGTACCCATACCAAACGAATTTTGTAATAACTCACTCATACGAAATCGGATTTGGGCAAAATTTGAGTCTAAATTCAAGAGCTCGACGAGACGAATCCAACGAGACATCCTGCTCGAGATTCTAACGAATATAGATACATCAAATTAACCAAAAACCGGTCCAGCTACTTTTGAGCTGGGTACCGATTCCAACAATCCCCCACATGAATGATTATTACATGTTCGAAATCACAGCAAACTGACAGACCTTACTATGCTATAATGCTGACAGACAATAGTTCTTACGCGGAGTGTCGCTGCATCGGATGAAGGTGGCTTTAAAGCTTTGAACCTTCCCTAGTGATAACTATCAGGTTTACAAGGACAACAGTGAGCTGTTAGTCTTGAACTGAGTCTGGTAATTGTAAGCCAAATATAATTAACACACAGCTAATTCCTTACTTGTTTTAAGTTCTCGGTTGTGTTCTTTGCGGTCATGAACGTTCCTAGTTTCGTGTGTGCATTAGAGAAGTCAGCCTAATACGACCTTCTCATAGAACCGACACCAATTCCCACACATATAGGTGTTTCCTACTTAGGTACACTGCTATACCTTCCTTATAGACAAATTTCTAAATTTTTCGGATACATTAAAAGCTGTAAGCTTAACTTCTGCATTGCAGACAACACTGATTTCATCCTAGGAATGGGAAAGAGAGAAACTCTCTTCCAGTATTTTGTTCGAGTCAGGATATAACTTCAGTTTCCCATTGAACCTAGATCGTGGGATCTCCAGTCTTCTAGGTAGGGTTTCATTATGCCTTTACTCATTTCCTTTAGGCAGTAAACCCATTCCCCTTGATGAAGCAATTACAAGATCTCTAGGCAGTCCCTTAGTGAAAGGATCAGCTAGGTTTTCTTTAGATTTTACATAATCTATTGTAATAACTCCTTCAGAGAGTAATTGCTTCAGGGTATTATGTCTTCGACGGATGTGTCGAGACTTACCATTATACATTTTACTATGTGCCTGAGCAATCGCAGCTTGATTGTCACAATGAATCTTGATTGCAGGCACAGGCTTAGGCCAAATTGGTATATCTTCTAAAAACTGTCTAAGCCACTCGGCTTCTTCTGCAGCTTTATACAAGGCAATGAATTCTGAATCCATCGTTGATCTAGCAATACAAGTTTGCTTAGAAGATTTCCAAGATATGGCAGGCCCTCCCAGTGTAAATACATAACCACTGGTTGATCTTGTATCATCGGTATCGGATATCCAATTTGCATCACAATATCCTTCAAGTACTTCTGGGTACTTGGTATAATGGAGTTCATAATCCTTTGTATACCTTAAATACCGTAACAACCTTGTTATGGCATCCCAGTGAGTACTACTTGGATTACTAGTAAATCTGCTTAGTTTACTAACCGAAAGAGCTATGTCTGGTCTAGTACAATTCATTAAATACATAAGGCTTCCTATAATCCTTGAGTATTCTAATTGTCTTACTCCATTCCCAGTATTCTTCATAAGATGAATACTTGGGTCTAATGGAGTTACTACAGTCTTGAGATCATTTTTAATAAATTTTTCTAATATTTTTTCCACATAGTGAGTTTGAGATAAACTTATCCCTTTACTGGTCTTAGTAAGTTTGATCCCCAAGATGACTTCTGCTTTTCCTAAATCTTTCATATCGAAATTCTTAGAAAGCATTTTCTTAGTAGTGTTGATGACATCTAAGTTATTTCCCATAATTAGCATGTCATCTACATATAGACACAGAATAACACACCCTTTATTTGTGTTCTTAACATAGACACATTTGTCACGTTCATTTATTTGGAATCCATTTGATAATAATGTATTATCAAATTTAACATGTCATTGTTTTGGGGCCTGCTTCAACCCATATAGTGATTTCACTAATCTACAAACTTTCTTTTCTTGGCCAGGAACCACAAACCCTTCAGGTTGGTTCATATATATTTCTTCTAATTGTCCATTTAAAAAGGCAGTTTTCACATCCATCTGGTGAATTTCCAAATTATATAAGGATGCTAAGGATACTAACATTCTTATAGAGGTTATTCGACTCACCGGAGAGTAGGTATCGAAATAGTCCAATCCTTCTCGTTGTCGAAAACCTTTTGCCACAAGTCTTGCTTTGTACTTGTCAATAGATCCATTTGTTTTTAATTTTTTCTTGAAAATCCATTTGGAGCCTAAAGGCTTACATCTAGGTGGAAGATCTACAATTTCCCATGTATGATTTTGCATAATAGAATATATTTCACTATTCACAGCTTCTTTCCAGAATGGAGCTTCTGGGGTAGCCATTGCTTCTGTGAATGTCTGAGGCTCATTTTCAACCATATAGGTGTGAAAATCAGGGCCAAAAGTCTTAGCTACCTTTATCCTTTTACTTTTTCGAGGTTCAGTCTCATTCTCCTTTTCATCCATTCTATCTCTTTGAGATGTTTCTGGAATTTGGATATCTTCTTCCCTATCACGTTTTCTGATTTCAGAATATTTATCCAAATTTAATTTATAAGGAAAGATGTGTTCAAAAAACTCAGCATCCCTTGATTCTAAAACAGTATTTGGATGAATATCTGATATATCTGATTTGTGTACTAAAAATCTATAAGCACCACTATTCATAGCAGGTCCTATATATACACAATCTATTGTCTTTGGTTCTATCTTAACTCTTTTAGGAAGAGGGACTAGTACCTTTGCAAGACACCCCCACACTTTTGTGAATTTAAAAGAAGGTTTCCTTTCTTTCCATATTTCATATGGAATTTTTCCTGCTTTTCTATGGGGCAATCTATTTAATAGATGATTTGTTGTGAGTAAAGCCACCCCCCACAAATTCTATGGTAAACCAGAACTTAGTAACAAAGCATTCATCATCTCTTTTAAGGTTCTGTTTTTACGCTCGGCTACACCATTTTGTTGAGCTGTGTATGGAGCTGTCGTTTGATGAATAATGTCATTTTTGGCACATAATTCCTTAAAGGGAGATTCATATTCTCCTCCTCTGTCACTTCTTAGTGCTTTTATCTTTTTGTTAAGTTGATTTTCTACTTCATTTTTATAAAGTTCAAACTTCTCTACTGCTTCATCTTTACTTCTAAGTAAGTAAACATAACAGTAGCGAGTAGAATCGTCAATAAAGGTAATAAAGTATTTCTTTCCACCTCTTGTTTGAACCAATTTTAAATCACATATGTCACTATGTATTAAATCTAGTGGTTCTGTCTTTCTTTCTATGGAATGAAATGAAGTCTTTGCTGATTTAGACTCGACACATGTTTGACACTTTTCTTTAGTGTCAACTTCAAATCTTGGGATTAAATCCATATTCATTAACTTCTTTAATGAATGGTTATTTACATGGCCAAGTCTTTTATGCCAAATACTACAAGAATCAACAACAACATAAGCAACATTATCTTTATTAATAATTTTTGGAGATACAGTTATTACATTCATCTTGAATAACCCCCCACATAGATAACCCTTACCCACATACATACCACTTTTGCTTAATACAAAATTATTAGACTCAAATACTAGCTTGAACCCATTTTTTGAAAGCAAGGAACCAGATACCAAATTCTTACGAATATCTGGTGCATGAAATACATCGTTGAGGGTAACTTCTTTCCCTGATGTAAATTTCAGGACTACCTTCCCTTTTCCAGCAACTTGAGTAGTAGAAGCATTTCCCATAAAGAGGGTTTCTCCTTCTGGAATTTTGGTATATGTAGAAAACAAGTTTTTGTCTCCACAAATATGTTTAGTGGCTCCAGTATCAACCCACCAATCACTTGGATTTCCACCAACCAAGTTGACTTCAGAAACTACATTACATATATTAAGGTTCTGAAGGTCTTCTGTTACTTCTTCTATTTCTTCCTCCATTCTAGTAACCAAAGCACATAGGTTCTGGAGTTCTTCATCTTCCACAAGAGAGGCCTGATTTTTAGCCTTCTTGTTCTTATTGAATTTGCCGTTTTTAGTACGACAATCTCTAGCAAAATGACCCTTTTTGCCACAATTGTGACAAGTACCATCAAAGCGGTCATTATTTTTCTTTGATGGCTTACCTGGTCTCATTCTTTTTCTTTTCTGTTTGGGGTTTGGTTCACCCTCAACCATGTTGACTTTTGCAGAAGAAGACCCATTCTTTTCTATCTTCTTTTCTGCATTACGACTATCCTCTTCAATTCTTAACTTGAGGATAATTTCTTCAAGAGACATTTCTTTGTTCTTATGTCTCAAGTAGTTCTTAAAATCCTTCCAGGATGGAGGTAATTTTTCAATTATAGCGCTCACTTGGAATGATTCGTTTGCAACCATATTCTCAGACTTCAATTCTTGTAAGAGAAGTTGAAATTCCTGGACTTGAACCATTACTGGTTTAATATCAGTCATTTTAAAATCCAGAAATCTACCCACTATAAATTTCTTAACTCCTGCTGTTTCAGTTTTATATTTATTAGCCAAGGTCTCCCAGAGTTCCTTAGCCGTGTCTATACCATAATAGATATTGTGTAAACCATTTTCCAGTGAGTTAAGAATGTAATTCTTACATAGAAAGTCTGAGTGCTTCCATGCTTCAATGGCAGATACATGCTGAACATCTCCATCCCTTTCAAGAGTCGGCTTCGGTTCAGATAGGTACTTGACTAACCCTAAAGTAGTCAAATAGAACAACATCTTTTGTTGCCAACGCTTAAAGTCAACTCCAGAAAACTTCTCTGGTTTTTCAGCGTGAGTTGGAGCAACTTGCTTAACAACGGATTCTGTGGTTGTTGCCATTTTCTGATAATCAAAATACCAGAACAAATTAATTTTCTGTTTCAACCAGAAACACAAAAAGATATTTATTCACTGTCTTAAGATTGTTGTTCTTCTGGTATTATGAAAAACCAAGAATCAGATCTTCCTGTCTTTATTCAGTATTAAAACAGGGATACACTTTAGAGTGTCTTTCTGAAATAGATTCAGAGATAATTTTATTTCTAAAAAAAATAAATTAATATTGTATCTTAAACAGATTAAAAGGAAAACAATATTTTTTATAAACAAGGATTAAATAAAAGATAAGAGAGAGAAAGCCGAGTCGAGTTGTCTCTTTCCTTAAGACAGTGAACACCCTGTTATTAGTACTAAAACCAGTAAGATGTTTGTCTCCCAGGATACAACGGCTGTACCTTTCAATATGACGACGAGAGTACTTCGTTTCTCTGAAAGCGTGCGAACTTAGAACAAGCAGTAAGAACGACAGATGAATTGACTTCTTAAACTCTAAATGCTCTTAACTTTGAATGCTAAAAATTTTCGTGTTTTGTTTGCTGGATTCTGTTTGGTATTTATAGAAGTATTGGTGACACTTCAGACAGGTGCCTTGAAAAGAATGGATGCTTCCCAACAGTCATATTTGTCTGTTGGTTTTCGGGTGCCATGTTGACCGTCAGATCTTAATGGATCTATTAAGATCTCGCGCATTGAACGCCCACCGTTAGATCATCAACGGGTCTATTGTAAAGAGCGCCCAATATCCTGACCGTCAGATCGTAAAATCCAAGGCTCCAATCGCTCCTCGCGACGATGCGTACCTTCAAAGTGCAAAGTGCGTGCGGGAGCTTCAAAAGCGCCCAATGCGCCCTAAACGCCCATTCGCCCACGCCGCGCGTGCGCGTGCGTGGTTTGCGTGGTGCAAACCACGTGAGTCACCTTTCTATTCTAAAGAACATACCATAAATATATGGAAGGTTCTATAAAAGGAAATAAACCATTTCCTCTTTCATAAATGTGGTACTAACTCAAAATCCCGGTTTTGAGTTAATGGTACCCATACCAAACGAATTTTGTAATAACTCACTCATACGGAATCGAATTTGGACAAAATTTGAGTCTAAATTCAAGAGCTCGACGAGACGAATCCAACGAGACGTCTTTCTCGAGATTCTAACGAATATAGGTACATCAAATTAACCAAAAACCGGTCCAGCTACTTTTGAGCTAGGTACCGATTCCAACAAAAGTCTCATAGTAGTACTATTGATATAAACAAGTAAGAGAAGTAGAAAAGGGTCCCCACACTCGTGGCGGGCTTGGAGAATCTAAAATAAAACAAAACTCCTAATTGATACTCAGAGTAATTTTATTTTGACGCAAACTATATTTAACAAAAATTCGTGGGATAAACACAATTTATTTCTGAGTTAATCTTCAACTTCCCTATTCTCTCTACCACGTTTACTAGTTGGTTTGGTTTCTTCTTCTGCTACTGAATTGTCTTTCTGGTTTCTCCAATAATGTTCTTTTCAGTGCAAGAAGAAAACAGTAGCAATGGTAAATCCTTGTGAGTGACCGGAGTTATACAATTTGCACTAAGGTTGTTCCGAAATCACTTTCAAGGCAATGTCCTCCATACCACGAGAAAAAGTTATCCTCTTAAATTTTTATATCTCCATTGATATATTCTTGTATTTCCAACAATTTAAAAGTGATTCCTCTGATCGATGGTTGTTGTTAACCACAGAACGAAGCCTGTTCGAGCAGAAGTGTCACTAAATCCTATTACTGCAAAATTAGAGACAGAGATAGGGAGAGATGTGGCTACGTGTAGCTTCTCATTATGCATTGTATTCTACCATCAAAGCATCTCATTCTTACCAGACAACCTTTAGTTGGAAGTTATTACAGTTCTTCAACATTGAAATTGTTACTCCAGTTCATGTCTATGAGAATCTGGTTGCTGAAATTCTTGCTAAAAGGCATGATGATGTGCGAAGTATTTCAAACGAATGTCTTACTCGAAAAGTTTCCTCAATTCTGAAGTGACTACAAAAATCATCTCAAACACAAGAAGAAAGATATGTCTCTACAGGAGCTGATCAGTCACATGAGGATTGAAGAGGCGAATCGCCTCAAAGATAATCTATTAAATTTATCCTTAGATTCTTCTAATGGTAACCTAGTTGAATCAGTTCCTTTTGAAAATAGAGATAGGTCTAAATTCGTGAAAAAGAAGTCTAGAAAAGACCAGAAAAAAAATCGTGAGGCTTCAAGTCGGGCTCTAAAATCCAGAAGCCAAAGGGGGTTTGCTATAGAAAAACCAGACATAAAGCTTACCGATATACCCAGAGAAAGAACCAGATTTCAAACCTGATGTTGTGGTCAATGTTGCCCGAAGAAATCTTTGCTGCTGTGGTAGAAACTTGTCTAGTGGACTGCAAGAATGAATGGGTGCTGGACACAGGGGATTCAAGGCACATGTTTAAAAATAGAGAGTTGTTCTAGTCCTTCCAAGAGGTGTATGATGGAGGCAATGTCTTCATGAGAAATTCCGCAAAAGCTGGAATAATGGGAAAAGGAAAGGTTCATCTTAAACTCACCTTTGAAAAAAAGTTATCTTTGAACGCACCACGTGCCTGCATTCAGGGTAAATCTCATCTCAAGATCACTTCTCAACAGAGCTGGACTAAAATTAATTTTTGAATCTGATAAGATTGTAATGACTAAGTGCTGATGTCACAATTGTCAATCTGGTATCGATTAGAATAACGAATCCGTGATGCTGGATTGCATTACGATGGACGAGACTGCTACGTTGAATCCCGTTACGATCAATCCTTCTCCCGCTCTTGCATACCTGGGGGAAAATCTGCAAGGAGCTCGTAAATCTCTCTGACGCTCAAGCTAATCAGATTGCCCTTGTAGTTAAATAATTGATCATCGAGTAACCTGTGATGTTCATACCTTGTTAAAGGTGATATGATGACCTTTTATAGGCTGCTTTGACTGACTGTTGTTAGGCAGCACAACTAAGTTGGTTTAGATTCGAAGGCCACTCAAGCCAAAAACTGTTAGGTCAGTGCGATTGTCATAGGTGCCCTAAGCTCTCCCTGACTCAAATACAACCAGATCTGCCATGAGTTTTAGGAGAAGACTAGGGGGTCCGCGTAAGTAAGGTCGATACCTCAATCTCGAAATATGGGGGGTAGAAGCGTGCCTAATGTTTACCGACTTATTCTCGAATCTAATCAAAGATCCCAATCGTTGAGGATCTTAAGTATTTATTAAACTCGAGCTTCAAGAGTTTTTCAAGGTGGAAACATCTCTTAAAGAATCTATCAACTCAGAAACATAATCTATCGGGAATCCTTGAAACAAGGTAACTTCCAAATATCAAAGATACGTGGTAACCCTAAAGGGAACCCCTAATATCTTCAGACTACTGAATAGTAGTTTCATTCCAAGACGGTGGATCTCGACCGCCTCATTGCCGCCTGCTCGCAGTTAATCAAAGCAACCTATAAAAGGTGATCAGATTGTCTCAAAGTGGATACGATGAAAAATAGATTCAACAAAAATCGATGAAATCTCCAAAGGTTCATTCCACATTCAATTTTTTAATCTGCAAGGAAAATTTGACTGTCTCGAGCGTTAGATACGTCTTTGAGCTAGTTACAGGTTTTCTCCCCAGATCAGGAGGATCAAGAGCGAGATTTGCCGTAGCAGTCTCATCACTCAAAGTGGGTTTTAACATCATGGTCTAACTATCCTGACTGATACGAAGAAGGACAAATTTTGACATCAGCAAATTGACACTAGAAGGAGGGTTGACTCCACCAAATCTTGAATCATTTGATGTCTCGAATCCCACAGTTGGATTTCCTTTACGAAATCCATTATTGCCAGCGAAGCTATAGACATCATGGTGTTTCTCCTTTTAATTGGACAGTGTTAAACAAGTCCTCCCCTGTTTGTCTGGCTACCTTAAAAGGTAGTGTCGAATACCGAAGCGAGTTCATCCGACGATTTGATGGAGCCGCACCAAGTGCACTGTCCATGATCTAGGCATCTAGCCGGACCTTTTAGGACCGTCGGGTTGACCAGCCACCATACTGACTTATATGTGGTAGTTAAGCTCATGAGTGATATATAATCACAAATATGGTCTCCTCAGAGCCGTTGTAACTTTCCAAGTGAGGGCATTTAAAATTTTTGGATCTTTGTGCCTTGAGTGTCTCCTAGTGAGTTCTGCCAACTGTTGTATGAAAAGATCACTTAATAAAAGTCTTCATGTTCTCTCTTTATCCGTGGAAGTGGAATGAGTTTTACTTTTACAGTTTCAGTCGAAGGAGCAGTCCTCCTAGATTAGTGTTTGGGTTTTCAAGCTAGGCTTGCATTCGCCTTCTTCTTTCCACTCTACCTGAGTAGTAAGCCCATACTTTCAGAACTACTACAACTTTCGGTGTGAGGTGCGTTTGCATTGGCAAAAGTTGAGAACAAATTCCTTAAAGAGTTTTTAAGGCATCCTTCAGCTCTCCAGCTTCGTTAGTTACCCTAAAAAAAAATTTCCCCTCCTTGAACTTTTGAGAGGCTTGCTTGCAAGGCCTGCAAGTTTTCCCTGTCTTGTTGTTTTTCGGGCATGAGACATGCAAACTCAGTAGTTAGATCTTCTTTAAAAGACATCATTTATTTCAAAGTGAATTTTGAACGTTAAGTGAAGATGTGATTCAGCTAGGAATGGAGTTCGTGATTCGGGTTACCGAACATAAGATACTTTTGCTGGAGTTAGCCCTCCTTCTAGCGGCAGTCCGATGATGTCAAAATTTGCCCTTTCGTTATCATCTACGATGAAAGACTTCTTTGTTCAATCCGGAACTTGCTCCTCACGAACTGGGGCAAAAACTACAAAGAACTTGGAAACCTCTCCGACAATTAAGCTAGTTAGGGTGTACTTGCAGTTAAAGTAATGAATATTGCTTGATTTGAGTTTAGGCATTGGACATTTGATTGAACGTATTCTCTTTTGATTACCATAATTGTGATTATGAGCGTCCTGCCTTGTTCAAGGCGAGTTCAATACCTGTTATAAACTTGTTGGGTCGACCGCATCGATCGACTAAGATGAGGCGGTTGAAATCCACCGACTTGGATTGAAACTATTATTTCGTAGTCTTAAGATATTAGTATTCCTCTTTGGGATTATCCCATTTATTTGATTGATGCAAGTTTCCTTATTCAAGGATACTCAGTATTTCAGATATCGAGTTTTTGAACGTATTTTTCTTATGGGAAAAGTTTCCTCCCCGCGGGTATCCCAAGTTATTTGGATACTTTAGATCGTCGTTGACTGAGATCTTACATAGGATTCGGGATGAAGTCGGTAAATCATTAAGCACGCTTCTACACCCCCTATATTTCAAGATTTAGGTATCGGTCCCATTTATGTGGATCCACCGTGTCTTCTCGAAACTTCTGGGAAAACCTGATTGTATTTGAGCCAGAGCATGACTCAGGCGCCTAAGATAATCGTACCAAATCCCCAATTCTTGACTGGTAGACCTATTTTAGATTCAACCTCCCTGTTGACTTTGTTCAGTGGACCCGTTAGGCTTTTGATCTTTTATTTACTTATTGATCTTAGTCAACGGATGACCATTTTTGGATCATAACAGTACTGACTTGAATGTCGGAGAGGTATTCTGATTTGTTTGCATGTTCTTTTTCTTGAATACATAGGGAAGTTCATTGTTTGATTCATTGAGTCTTTATTAGTTGAATGATAACATAAAACCAATTTTAGACATTAGCACAAACTAGAAGTCTAAAAATGAAATAACATGTTATGATATATAGATGTGTGACTACAAATATTAGATGAAGAATCAACTACAGAGTTATTGTTGTCTTTATAGAATTGTAGATTATCACAATCTAATTCAATTATCATACAATCTAACATCCAACTTTACTTAATACTATGTCCATATCTCAATACTATTAAAAAAGGCTGATGGTATTTAAGGAGCAACTATTCAGAGATCACCTTTTTGACATTACAGAGAGAGTTTAATTATAACTCAGTATCACAGATCAAGCCCAGACCGCTATACAACACCACAACCGATCCACATCCAAGTACATATGATAATAGACTTGGTCTACTAACTAATGAGATTTGATTTCATTTGTAATCTTTATTGTTACTTATAACATACAAACCTATATATACATGTATCCTTTACTTAATTTAAATACAACAGAGAATATTTACTCTATCTCTCTCTACTCTATCTCACTCGGTTTCCTTCTCCATTTACTATACGTTTCATATGGTATTAGAGCAATCTTATTTTTTCATCAATCATCATGGCTTCTTTGATTGATTTCTCGGGTACCAATCCCACTCTCGGTTCTCGATCATCTGATGTTCACCATTCCGATTCTCCAACCACGATTTTGATCACACCTCTCTTATCAGGTGACAACTATCCTTCTTGGTCTCGCGCCATGAAGATGGCTCTTCGGGCTAAGGATAAGTTTGCTTTCGTCGATGGTTCAATTCCTCGACCAACCGATCCAAACGAGTTACATTTTTGGGATCGTTTTAAAGATCCCGTCACGAGTTGGATCCTTAACTCTGTCGATCCGGACATTCGTCAGTCCATTTTATATGACGAAAGTGTTGCCGATATTTGGCGAAACCTTCACGAGCGTTTTCAGCAAACAAATGCTCCCAAAGTTTTCCAATTGAAACGAGCTATCTCATCTTTGAAGCAAGACGACTTGGATGTTTTTGCCTATTTCACTCGTCTCAAATCCATCCAAGATGAACTCCAATCTCTCACTTCCATTGAACCGTGCATTTATGGCCACGGTAAGTCTGTTTTAGATCGATGTAATCAAGATCATGCGATGGAGTTTCTCCAAGGCCTCCACGATCGGTTTTCTGTTATACATAGCCAGATTCTACTAATGGACCTATTCCCATATATCCTACGTATTCATAGTTTAGTAAAACATGAAGAGGTTTAACAAAACCTCATGAACGATTCCCCCGTTGGTCCCGAGCTGCTGCCCTAGTCGTGTCCTGTACGAGTTTCAATAACTCTTCCCGGTCTGAAAAGTTTGACAGGACAGAGATCCTCGACCCAAACGACCTCGACCCTTTTGTGACTACTGTCGTACACATGGACACCTTCAATCGCGTTGTTACAAACTCCATGGTTACCCGCCTCGTCAGCAAAATACTCCGGTAGCTCCTTCTGTCCAACCAATTAGTCTGTGGTGCCTCTAGCAACTTCAATGAGTGCTGAACAATATACCCACTTGTGCAATTACCAGGCCCAACAACGACCAACCACATCTACATTGTCTGGAGGCACCTCTGTTAACTCTCCTCAGCCCATTACTGCTGACCCAACGGTAAACTTAACAGGTATGATTTCTGAACCCACCCCTTGGGTTATTGATTCCGGCCCCTCATCTTCGGAATGTCGTTACTTCCTCACCCTCCTCGATGATTTTTCTCGATGTACATGGGTTTTCCTAGTTAGATGCAAATCGGATACCAAAATCTTCTTATCTAATTTCTACAATTATGTTAAGAAACAATTTCGCACTAATATCTCCACTTTAAAGTCCTGAAAGGGAGATATTATTTTTCCTCAAATACAAACCTTCCGCTCTGACAATGGTTCTGAGTTTATGAATCATGATGTCCAAAAATGGTTAAACGATAATGGCATTATTCATCAACGGTTTTGTCCTTATACCCCGCAAAAAAACGGGGTAGTAGAACGGAAGCACCGTCATATATTAGAAGTCGCACGATCTCTCCGCCTTCAAGCGAATCTCCTTCTCTCTTTTTGGGGACAATGCGTCTTGACCGCTGTCTATATCATAAATAACTACCTACTCCTATGTTAGATGGTAAATCCACATGAGAAGCTACTTGGTTCCCCTCCTTCTTTTTCCCATTTACGTGTTTTTGGTTGTTTGGGTTTTGCTCGGAATCCTCATCCAAAAACAAAATTAGATCCTCGAGCTATTCCGGGTGTCTTTCTTGGTTATCCACACGGCCAAAAAAGGCTACAAAATTCTTTGTCTTGACACCAAGAAAATAATCATCTCAAGAGATGTCGTTTTCCATGAAACCACATTCCCCATGCAACGTATTCACACTTCATCGTCTGTCGTTCCTCGACCTTTTGTCT
Source organism: Eschscholzia californica (assembly GCF_041429995.1). Classification (NCBI taxonomy): domain Eukaryota; kingdom Viridiplantae; phylum Streptophyta; class Magnoliopsida; order Ranunculales; family Papaveraceae; genus Eschscholzia; species Eschscholzia californica. The sequence goes on along the minus strand of NW_028238472.1, from coordinate 30,291,118 downwards.
CGATCCCGGACGACGGAACCTTCAACTTGCCTCGGTCTCCATTAGCTTCAGGGTCTGTTTCATCTTCTACAAGCACTCTTTCTCTGGGCTTCGGTCCCATTCTTCTAGAAGCCCAGTCGGTCCCTTCTACTGTAGGCACACCCAGCTTTCCCTTGCTGGATTCCTCTCGACCCATCCCTGTCCCTCTGTAGGCACCCGCCATTGACTTTGGCACTCTCCAGGATGACGTCTATCACCCATCTACGTCATTATAGGACCCTGATCCTCTTCCTTCAGCTCGATGATCTCAACGTCGCCGTCGATTACCTTCTCATTTGGGCGACTATGTTTGTTTGGCCTGACAACAATCCTCTCTTTCTTCTGACAAAGAAATATCTTATCCTCTCACAAATTTTATTTCTTTTGACTCTTTGTCGCATTCCCATCGAGTCCTTTTTACATCCGTCTTGGCCAATACTGAACCACAAAATTTTACGGAAGCTATGACTTCATCCCATTGGAAAGATGCCATGGCTAAAGAAGTTGTCGCTTTGGAATCCAATCATACTTGGTCACTTGTGAATTTACCTCCGGGTAAACGTCCCATTGGTTGTAAATGGGTTTATAAAACAAACATCGACCAGATGGCTCCATTGAGCGCTTTAAAGCTCGCCTCGTAGCTAAAGGCTATATACTCAGATTGAAGGCTTAGATTACACCGACACTTTCGCTCTGGTTGCAAAACTTGTTAATGTCCGCATGCTTCTTTCTCTATCTGCGATTAAAGGATGGACCTTACACCAACTCGATGTGAATGACGCCTTCCTTCGAGGTGATCTTGATGAAGAGGTATTTATGAAACCTCCACCTGGTTTCTCTGCTAAGGGGGAAACCCGAGTTTTTAAACTAAACAAATCGTTATACAGTCTTAAACAAGCTTCTCGCCAATGGTTTTCGAAATTCTCATCTATCTTACTTTCTCGAAGCTTTGTTCAATCATTTGCCGATTATTCTCTCTTTTCTTACACAAAGGGCTCCACTTCTCTATATGTCCTCGTCTACATTAACGACATTATTATGACTGGCATGGATGATACTGCTATTTCTAAATTAAAGAATTTCCTTGATAAAACATTCTCTCTAAAAAATCTTGGACGCCTCTAGTATTTTCTAGGGATTGAAGTTTCTCGTTCATCTAAAGGGATTTTCTTATGTCAACGTCGTTATACTTTGGATATCGTTGAAGATTCTGGTCTTCAGCTTCTCGTCCTTCTTCCTTTCATATGGAACAAAAGTCACAACTTAATCATGAGGATGGCAGCTTCTCGTCCTTCTTCCTTTCGTATGGAACAAAAGTCACAACTTAATCATGAGGACGGTACTCTCCTCGAGGATCTTTCCATCTTTCGTCGACTTATCGGTCGTCTCATCCATCTCACGGTCACAAGACCCGACATTACTTATGCTGTTAACAACTTAAGTCAATTTATGCAATCCTCACGTTCCACACATCTTGATGCCGCCCGTAGGGTGATCCGATATGTCAAGGGCTCTCTTGGACATGGCATTTTCTTGTCCTTCTACAGCCGCTACACATATCTGGTTACAGTGACTCAGACATGGCCGGCTGCCCCTCTTCGTGACGATCAACAACTGGTTATATTACTGTGTTAGGACCTAGTCCACTTTCTTGGAAATCGAAGAAACAATCTGCGATTGCTCGATCTTCGACTGAGGCTGAATATCGAGCTTTGGGTTCACTTACATGTGAACTCTAGTGGTGGAAGTATCTGCTTCACGAGTTCAGAATTGATAATTCAGATCCTATGTTTGTCTGCTGCGACAATCGTGCCGCCCTATATCTTTCTGAAAACCCGGTGTTTCACGAACGTACTAAGCACATAAAGATCGATTGTCACCTTGTTCGTGAAAAAATAAAGTCGAAACTTATTGCTCCTCGCTTCACACCAACCACGAAACAACTCACTGACATCTTCACCAAACCATTGGGTACCGAAGCCGATCCACATCCAAGTACATATGATAATAAACTTGGTTAACTAACTAATTAGATTTGATTTCATTTGTAATCTTTATTGTTACTTATCCCATACAAATCTATATATACTGGTATCCTTTACTCAATTTAAATACAACAGAGAATATTTACTCTATCTCTCCATACTCTATGTCACTCGGTTTCCCTCCTCTCTCACTCGGTTTCCTTCTCCAGTTTTCTGTTTACTATACATTTCATACTCAGAACTATTTAGTATTTATAAGTAGGGGTCTTCACTCTAGTTTATGTTTTGGTTCACCTTCGTTTCCAGACCCCAGCCAAAATAACCTACCACCACCCTACAACCACCAACAACTATCCATCACAAATACCACAAAAACATAAAGTACCACTTAGGGAGTTCATTTTTGTTCCACGAAGAAAGTTGACATTAATGCTCCAATAATGGAGTAATTTGATGTTCAAGAACTTTCGTTCATGAAAATGATGGCATCCATGAATCCAACTACCAAGAATCACTAGAATTATATGACAATTCTAGATGTAAGATAAATATTTTTTTATGGGGATTCTAAAAGAAAAACTATAACTTTTAGATCAAATAAATTTCTATATTTTAGTTAAAGACTCAAAATTTCTCCAGATATATGTTCTTAACAATGAAGAATTCTGGGCAATAGATGCTTTTAGCTGTGAAGATTTTTCCTTCTGCTGTTATCTTGAAATAAAAAAAAAAAACAGCATTGACCCAAAATTTGGAAAGAAATAAGTCAATTTTAAATCAAAATTTAAATGAGAAACACTTATCGTAAGAAGCATCTATTGGACGAAAATCTTCATCATTAAAAGCATCTCTTGGCCCAATTTTGGATCGTTGACAAAAATAAAGAAAATAATTTAACTTAGAAATTAGAGTCTTTTAAATAATCACCATATATCTTACTTCTAGAATTGTTTTAGGAGTGTTATGATTCTTGATAGTTGGATTTATGAATGTCAACCTCCTCCGTTATTGAAATTTTTTGAATATCAAATTTCGCCATTAGTGGAGAATCGTCAATGTCCACCTCTTTCATTAATATAATAAAAGTGACAATCCTACGTGGCGTTTTAAGTATTGGTAGTGTTTGTAATGAGTGGTTGCTAGTAGTTGTGATAGTGATTGTAGGGGTGGTAGCAACATATTTGGGGGTGGAGTTTGGAGATGAAGAACGCAAACCCTTTTTTAACTATATGTTATTGGCCAGCGCTTTGGGGAAAGCTAAATAGTTTCCGGGGTGTGAAATTTTAAAGGGAATATGCAAAATTTTGAAAAGTTTCCGGGGAAACATATTTTATGGGGAATATGGTTCAAAATAAAAAACTCTCCACCTCACCTCACCTCACTCCACCTCACCTCTCTCTCTCTCTCCACCTCATCTTCTCTCTCCCTACCATTCTCCCTCTCTCTTCTCCGATTAGGTTGCCGGCCGGAATTTTTTTTTTCTCACTCTCTCTAGAAACTCCGGCGAAGGGGTTTCCCTTCGCCGGAGTTCCGGTCTGTTGAAGAACAGACCAGATCGGTCTGTTTTTCAACAGACCCTTCGCCGGAGTTTCTAAAGAGAGAGAGAGAGAGTGAGAAATTTTTTTTTTTCATGGTCGCCGACCGGAAAATTTTCCGGCCGGCGACCTAATCGGAGAAGAGAGAGAGAAGATGAGGTGGAGAGAGAAGATGAGGTGGAGAGAGAGAAAGGTTAGGTGGGGTTTTTTTTTCCCTCTAACAACTTAGAAAATAAAATTGTCAAACAAAATTGACTAACTTTTGACCAAGTCTTCACACCCCGGAAACTATTTAGCTTTCCCCAAAGCGCTGGCCATGTTATTTTTATTTGGATTTTTGAGTTTAAGTTCCAAAAATAGGGGGGGGGGGGGGGTAATTAGTCATATATCCACTCCTAAATTAATAAGTAATATAAAACCAAAAGAAACAGAAAATAGAAAATAAGTCCAAAAATTTACTATTTAGTGGGCCCCATTTATCAAGTCATTTTTTTCCTCACATTCTTACCCTTTCATAAATATATATTTAACTATTGGTAAACCAAAGGTTTCTAATGGTTGAGTTAATACATTTATTCTTTCCATAAATTTCAAGAGAAATATTTATGGTGGATATTTATTATCAATATTTATTTCCAAATTTATATTTGTCTAAAGTAACCAACCAAAACAATCGTGATTTACCTAAAACGAGTTCCTGTCTCTCTCTCTAACTTTATGTTCTTCGAACTTGAAGAAATTTTGAAATTGTGATTGGCTTTTTATCTCTACCTCGATATTTCCATCTCTAAAACATATTTTTCCTTTGAAATCAGTACGAAAATTGTATATATGTCGATTAAACTTAGAATCTTGTTACAAAATTATTTTATTATAACAAAAACTTTAAAATGTAACACTTTTTCGTACACAGTGAATTTTGAAATTTCTATCACTATAATCTTGTTTCATAAAAAAATATAAACTGAATTTGGTTTTGCTACATTTTCAGTATTTTACTAGCATTTTCTTTATTCTATTAGCATCTGTTATGAATATGTTAGAAGCAGGTTAATAATCATTTTATTATTTCGCTAACATCTTATTGATTCTAACAACATTCTTATATATAACAGAATTCTAAATAAATTTCTAGCATTTTATTTATTTTAAAAATTCAACAATATAAATACAAAAATAAATTCTTCTGAAATTGGGATTGCATTTCTCTAGCATCTTATTGATTCTAACAACATTCTAAAAAAATCATTTAAGAAGAAGGACCATTTTTCCTCTAGAATTTCTTTGATCTCCTGCAATAATTATATTTCTCTAGCATCTTATTGACTCTAACAAAATTTGTCTGAAATTATATTATGTTAACCAAATTTTTAATATTTCTTTAGCATTTCACTGATTCTCCTGCACATGTCTTAAATTATGTTTCTCTAGCATCTTATTTATTCTGACACAATTATCCTGAAATTATATTATGTTAACCAAATCTGTGTACAACTAAAATCTTGGTCATTACGATAAACGAAAAAGGAAACTTTTTTGTAGAAGGAAATTTCTTTTTTGAAGAAATAATTTAGTGAATCTTTAATTTGGGTTTTTTTTTTTAACTTAGGATAGGTTAGGTAGTAATAAAAAATCAAAGGTTGTACATGTAATTTACTCTAAGTGGATTTATTTTCTATTTCAGATTATCTTTGGGCTCTGGACCCATTGATCATTCGATTTTGGACTTAAAACCCATCCTTCCCTTAGAAAATTCTCATTTTATTACCCTAAACTAATTATTTTTTAGTTATTTCCTTTTTGGTCCCCTATTCAGATCTTGTCTCGTCTCTGGTTTCCAGACAAAACCAGACCTGGTTTCGTCTGAAAACCAGGGGCTCCGATGAAGGGGCTCTTCCCCTTCGCTGGAGTTTTAGAGAGAGAGAGAGAATAGGGAGAGAAGAAAGGAGAGAGAGAGAAGAAAGAAGCAGATGAAAGAGAAAGGAAAAACAAATTTTGATTGTCGCCGGAATTTTTCTTCGGCCGGTGACCATCACTGGGGAAGATGATAAGGTGGCGAGAGAGTGATGACGTGGAACAAAGAGGTGATGAGATGGAGGTAAGAGAATGTGTTTAATGTTTTTAGAACAAATTTCATTTTGACCCCCTAACTTTTTCCAAATAAGTTGAAATTTTTTGAGAATCAACTCATATTTAAAAGGGGCCAAATGTGAATTTACAAAATCACTTTTACAGCAAGGGCAATTATGGAAACAAAAAATTAACCACTAAAGTTAACTGACTGTGTTAACAATAGAGGGCCAAATTTGAATTTACGATAAATAGGGGGCCGAAAAGGAAGATGGTCACAAAGTAGGGGGCCAAAAAAAAAATAACTCTTTTTTTTGTTGCGAATAAAATTAGATTAAAAAATGTAAGAGTCATTACAATCATTATGTCTAATAATATTGGGAACAACCTCCCAATTACTGATATTCTTATTCTTCCTTACCCATTTGGCTAGAGATTCCGCGAGCTCGTTGCTTTTGCTGGGTATATGATTGAGGATTGTGTCTTGGAATTTCGAGAATAGATGCTATGATCTTTTGGACATAAGCTTTCGTCTGCTAGTGGATGTGATGGTTGGAGTCATTCAGATGATTGATGATGGCTTGATTATCACTTTCGATGTGGAGGTAGTTGAAGTTATGAGTGATCGCCCATTGGATTCCTTCAGCTATTGCTATAATTTCACCTTCTTCAACTGATCTAGTATTGATGATAGTAGTATGTGCATGCAAGAAAGTTGCTTTGTCATTATGAAAGATGGTACTAATTCCTGCTGGTTCATTGATATAAATAAACGAGACATCCGTATTAAGTTTGACAAAAAGGTTAATTGGGGGTCGCCAAGGGGCCTGTAACTTGTTGGACTGATCTTTGACTCTGAGACGATTTAGTTTCGTAAAAGTTAAGATTTGATGTTATTACCTGAGTAGAATTAGTAGTAGTCTGCTGGAAGATATAAGTACATCGTGTAGGAATTTCTGTAGAACTTTTAACATTAACCTAATACAGAAACATGTTTGATCTTGCCCTAGATTAATCATTATCATATAATGAAGTAACAAACCAAATCATATTAGAAATGTAAATAGTTACATACCTTTGTGTAGAGAGATAATCCAATAGAATAATCCAAGTCCTTTTTCCTTCTTAGTCAAAACCAAAAGTGAGTTGTAAAAGAGTCTTCACCTCTCTCACCTCTTTTAGCAAAAGAAAATGGGTTTCTTTGCTTGTACGGTTGAGAGGTGGGACTCCCCTTCTTTTTTAAAGTAAAAAATATCTTCCAACTATCCCACCCATTAAGGGATGTGGAGAAATAAGGGGTACACCAACCAATAGGGAACTGCCAACACCCCCTAGCAGTTATATTAAATCAGGAAGCAATATTAGACTTAGTCAAATAGCTTATCTCTTTCCACTTTTGCAGCAACCAAAAATCCCAATAAAAAGTAGTGTTGTATTTGACCAAAATAGGTTTATTTAATAGTAGAAGAATAAATAGATTTTCTCAAACATTTAAATAAAATAATTTACATTCTCCCACTTGGTTAATAAAAACACATAGTTATATTTTGTAAAAGTAATAGTATGGGATTTCCAATGTTTTTTTTTAAAACCGGGTGACCACCCTAAAGTTAAAAAAGTATTTGCTGCATTAGTGTTTATTTAGAGATCATTCCTGATAACCTTCACCCAAATTAAAAAATACCACTAATATCGGATCATGAAGACACAATACATTCATTTTCGATGCAAAGGTCATTCCATGGTCTCAATGTTAGTACCATTAATCTTTTTCAACCATCCTTATACTTTACGGTGGTCATTAATATGGTGTATTATGGGCTACGCAATTTGCGTTCCCATTATTGTCCAAACTTCATGCAACCACATGTGCATGTCATCTTGATATTTTACAGCATCCGCTAAACTATCATCTGATATCCAAGATGAAGGCCTTAAAAAAACATGATGCCCTGCCATGTTCAACCCAAGTTACTTCCGGAGCTTAACTAAACTCATTGGGCTACTAATTAAATATACTCTGCATGTGCAAATTTATTTGTAATGCAGAAAAATAATATTTATTTCAAAAGGATAAGAAATTACAATTACTCCCACTGATAAACTCAATCAAAGGACTCTACAACTCCCATAAGTGATACAAGTTCTTTATAAACCTTAGGCGGAAGTCCTTTAGTTAATGGATCTGCAATCATGAGTTTAGTTGAAATATGAGGGATTACAATGAGACCTTCTCGAACCTTATCTCTCACATAGAGATACTTGATCATGATATATTTGCTTCTCTTAGACAGATTATCAGTCTCCACAAACCTTACAACAGCAGCGTTATCACAATATATTTTCATCGGTCGATGAACGTAATCTACTATAGACAACTCACTAATAAAGTTCTTCAACCATACAGCATGTTGGGTAGCCTCGAAACAAGCAACATATTCTGCTTCCATGGTTGACGACGTAATTAGTGATTGCTTTGCACTCCTCCAAGATATTGCACCTCCCGCAAGCATAAAAATATATCCTGAAGTAGATTTCAGACTATCTCGGCAACCAGCAAAGTCTGAATCAGTGTATCCACAAGCTTCCAAGACACCAGAATTTCTATACACGAGCATGTAATCCTTTGTTCCTTGAAGGTATCTAAAAACCTTCTTAACTGCCTTCCAGTGAATTACTCCAGGATTCTTTTGAAACCTTCCAAGCATTCCGAGTATAAAACCAATGTCAGGTTTGGTACAAATCATCACATACATCAAACTGCCAACCGCTGATGCATATTCAATAGGATTAACCTGTCGTTTTTCAATCTCATTTTTCGGGCATTGTTGTTGGCTGAAAACGTCTCCCTTCACAACTGGCATATCTCCTGGCGCACAATCTTCCATTCCAAATCTCTTTAGATTTTTATCAATATAAGCTCTTTGAGATAAACACAATACTCCAGCATCTCTATCCCTTTGAATTTTAATTCCAAGAAACATATGAAGCATCCCCAAATCCTTCATGTCAAAGCTTTTCAATTAGATTTTCCTTAAATCCATTGGATTTTCCTTAAATTAACTTCTCTCAGAATATGTTCACGGACATTTCCTTTCCCATCATATTTGAGAGAAGTTAATTTACTCAAATGGTTGTACTGTAAAGCCTTGGTTGACCCAACAAACTGTTTTTCAATCTCCCCCATGAATTATTTTGCAGTGTTCTTATTTGGGATACCTCCCCGAATAGCATCACCTAGAGAAGACTTGATAATCATAATTGACATCCTATTAGACTTTTCCCACTTTAAATACTTCAACTTATCAGAGACTGAAGACACGTCAGTGGGAACATCAGGCATTTCCTGAGTGAAAGCAATGTCATACTCCATCACACCCAAAACAATTTCGAGCTGAGATTTCCATTTGGTAAAGTTCGAACCATTGAGTGGCTCAATTCCAGTCAAATGACGCTGAATGATTGTTCCGTCCATAACTATTTTACCAAATATTAAATATACGTATCAGTGTAACAACAAAATCAGTTATCATATATTTAAATTTTATTTTTCAATCATTAACAATTTAATTCGGTCTCGGGGTTAAGCCGAATTTATCAGATTGTTACATATGACTATGTTACAATTTATCACTCTGCAAGACAACAAATGCATCTTTAGAGCACACCTTTAGGAAGTAAAATTTTATTGCAATTGTCTCCATAATTGTGATGAAGATCACACATAGAACTAGATTTATACAATTTGACTCAATACAAACACTTCATCACCTTTCGGCAGATGGTTATTAGTATTTTATCAAAGTATAAAACTATTCTACTCCACCCAGTTTACATAAGATCTAGACACCTTTAGGCAAGACTATAAAATTTATGCTTATGGATGCAAACTTGTGATCTTAATGATAAAATAAAAAAATCAAAATTAGAAAAATTTCAATTTTAATAAGTCACTCACCTTTCGGCAAGATTTTACTTATATAATTGTAATTTTTCTAACAACCACTTTAGTTGTCTTTCCTAACCCCTAATAGGATAGACTATACAAATTATTCATCATACTTAAGTAACCTTTTGTGTACAAGTTTATTGACTTTATTTGTTACTTATAGTGTGACTAACTAGACCATAATAAGAACTAACATATTATTTAGCCAAGCGGAAATTTAGGCATATTTAATTTAAGATGTTCAAATTATGAGGTCTAGTTTCAACTTAAATAAATATACTAAATTTTAGTAGTTATTTATTTGAATTTAAATTAAACAATTATACATCCAAAATAAATAGGTACTTTACAAAATAAAACCTAAGGATCATATTTTGTTGTTTTAAATATATGTCATAAATAAACTAGTCAATCTTTAATATCCACAACAAACACAAGAAGGAAAAAAATCAGATTCAAATAATGAACCTAAATAGTAATATTGACTAAGTAGTTGTGAAGGATATATATTTAACTAAAACTAATGTAACTTTTCCTTTAAAGGTCAATCAGAATGTACACATAGAAAAAGGTAATTCTCACTTTTTAAATTTATATTTTAACCTACTGGAATTTGCTTTTACACGATGGACAAAAAACAAATTCTGACTAAGTAGTTGTGAGAATTCCATATTTAATTAAAAAAGAATCTTTTCCTATAAAATCCAATCAGAAAGTACTCATACAAAAAGTGATTCTTACTTTTCTAAGTTTAGATTTTAACCTACTGGATTTTGCTTTTACACAATGGATAAAACGAATTTTCAAGTAGGAACACTAATTTACATTACCTTTTCTTTTGTGTAAAAGACACATAAACATAGTATGGATCTTTTCTTTATAAAAAAAAATCATTACTTAAAAGGATACATACAAATGTTGATGTAAATAAAATGTAGTAATTGAATAAAAATCAAATTTGTATAATCGAAAGACTTTTTACAAATATATAAATCATATATTTGAATTTTTCAGTTTTAAAATCTTAGATCTAAACTCAGTTTCATTATAAGAAATAAATTTAATTAGAGCATAACTCAGGCTCTGATACCACTGTAAGAATTTCTGTAGAACCTTTATGTAACACCCTCACTTTATAGGGGTGCTATTAGCAAAAACGAGGGTGCAAATAGCAACACCCCTATAAAGCTTGAAAACCCTTTAACCCTTCCCGACCCTTTAATTTCTTTCACCCTTTTTATTTATTTTCCTCTCATCAGCTGTGAATTGAAAGAAGGTAATACAACCTAGAGAGAGAAAGTGATTTCTAGAGAGAAGTGTGGGAAAGTGAGGGAGCTTCAAAGGGTTACTAAAGGGTTTGGTTTCTTCTTCTTGGTGTTCCATTATCAGGTAGGTTTCTTCTTCCCTAGGGTTTACATAGCCCTCTTTAATTTTTAACCTAGTTTTGGATAGTAGGACTATAATAGCTTCGAACCATTGTTGTTTACTAGGTTATCATCAACTTAGAACCAATTAGTAATACAATAGATATCCATTATGATTAGAAACTATTTACAACAACAATATAGTAACCCTAGACGATTATAGTTATATTAATGGGGTATGTATATACCCGGACAGTAACCTAGACTATTAGGATTATATAAACATAGTAGAAAATACATCCGGGCAGCAGCCTAGACGCTAATGATTATTCGTGTTTATGTTCTTGTTATTGATAATTGATTGTATGAGATTATTTGTGTGATATTGGAGCATGAGTGCTACCAATAGTTGTGTGTGATATATTGCTTTAGGTTGTTAACCTAGAAAGCATAGGCTAGTCGGAACCAAGACTGGTTGGCTCAACATGTGAGTCGATTGCAAACACTAGTTATTTATGTGATATTAGATAAATTGGTGGACCATGATCTTGAGTTCCGTTAATGGAATGAACTAAGAGTGGTTGGCTCGACATGTGGATCGATTGCAAACACGGGTTTGTCAATGTGATATTAGACAACCCAGTGGACCAGGGGTTTGAGTTCAAATATGGATTGACGATTGTAATCCTTAAGTAATCGGTGGTTGGCTCGCTTCCTGCTCATATGTGCTCGTGTTGCACGGATCCCCTTTTTGGGAGGTATCCATAGTTTATGAAGAGGTCTAAGTCGATGCAAACACAAGATCATTCTTGCGGACCACATACTTCTAGTTTGAGAAGTAATTACCAACTAGAGGTTGGCTCGCCTCCTGCTCATATGTAAAGTGCTCGTGTTGCACTGTGCTCGTGTTGCACGGATCCCCTTTTTGGGTGGTATCCTTTGTCTATTGAGATGTTTAAGTCGATGCAAACACGAATGGCAAGTGACGCTATCTTGTGAACCTCAAAACTGGTTATGTTCCTCCAAAAAGGGAAGTTGTATTGTATGAATCTCTTCAACCGTGTAACAGGTTGACTTCAATTGTGTTGGTACGAAAGGTGTAACATAATGGACTGTTATTATTGTTCTGTTGTTCGATACTTGGTTTTGTGTTGAATTGGTCTATTTAGACCTTAGGTAATTAGAAATCTACTAGCTCGGTTCTGACCCATCCTACTATTTTTCAGGTGATAGAGATCGGGGAACGCCACCAGCTTGATCCCAGTTCGTCAGCTCAGAGCTTCTTTCTTAGTTTTCGCTTTCGAGATTAGGTAGTTATTTGGAGTTTCACTTTCTAGATAGTTATTTGTTTCATTCGTTATTGTCCGACCTACATGTCGATGATTCAGAATCATTGTTTGAGTTAAGAAAGTTTAATGGATTTCTTTTAGATGATTTATTGATTCTTATGAGATTCACATTTGATATTATTTGTCTCTTTTGATGGATATATCGACTATGTTTACTGTTCTGCGGAGAAATGCTTTGAGTTTAGGTTTTCATGGCGGCCGACGTGGAAATCTAGATTTGGGGCGTTACAAAGTGGTATCAGAGCCGAGGACGGCTCTTCGCTGAGGGTGGGGGATTGTAATAGTCCCACATTGCTCACAAAAGTGTCCAGAGACTGGGCTATATGTGTAAGCTCAAGCTTAGTAAGTACCGAGGCCTTTTGGGTAGGCTTGTGGTGCCTTCGCCAAGGACAAAACCCCGTACCTGTGTGAGGTGGTTAAAGCAGGGACAATATCGGCAATTGCTAAGGCTTGGGGCGTTACACTTTAACACTAACCTAATACAGAAACATGTTTGATCTTGCCCTAAATTAATCATTACCATATAATGAAGTAACAAACCAAATCATATTAGAAATGTAAATAGTTACATACCTTTGTGTAGAGAGATAATCCAATAGAATAATCCAAGTCCTTTTTCCTTCTTAGTCAAAACCAAAAGTGAGTTGTAAAAGAGTCTTCACCTCTCTCACCTCTTTTAGTAAAAGAAAATAGGCTTCTGATTATTGCTTGTACGGTTGAGAGGTGGAACTCCCCTTCTTTTATAAAGTCAAAAATATCTTCCAACTATCCAACCCATTAAGGGATGTGGAGAAATAAGGGATACACCAACCAATAGGGAACTGCTAACACGCCCTAGCTGTTATATTAAATCAGGAAGCAATATTAGACTTAGTCAAATAGCTTATCTGTTTCCACTTTTGCAGCAACCAAAAATCCCAATAAAAAGTAGTGTTGTATTTGACCAAAATCGGTTTATTTAATAGTAGAAGAATAAATAGATTTTGTCAAACATTTAAATAAAATAATTTACACATCTCGCTTTCCATTTATGCCATAAAATAACAAAATTTTGGAGAGAAAAAGCAAAAATGAAAAACTCTTATTTTGCAAAGAACCGACTATGCTCTATAAACACTAGCAGCCTTAAAAGATCGACAAAAAAAAAAGATCAAACTATTCCAAAACAAATAAGTCCAACCCAAGCTAGCCAACAACTAGGATCAATAGTTCAAAAAAAAAAAACTAGGATCAATATATCTAACTACCCTCGTACCTAAACCTATATATTTGGAAATTATATAGTAGTAATACTTAAATCACTATGGCTTAGGTCACAAAAGGTGATATATGCATTTTATGTGAAGTAGATTGGTATTTAGTGATCTACTAGAACCTACCCTTCAGGGACCCCTCAAGGCCCAACTTACCACTAACTACAAACCCAAAGTTCAGCAATAATGAAGAACACACGTTAGTATATTATTTTTTACAGGAGGGAATTGTATGCAATAAGGCCATGCTGAATGTTTTGATAGGATATGGGTAAATTATTTTATCAGAATCAATTTGTTTGCGTTTTAGTCCGCCACACTTTAGGTTGTGTTTGCTTTTCTTTTTTTGTGCTTGAAATTGGCTGGGTTATTTTAAAAAGGGAGATTTTATATGGGATGGGTTTTAAGTCCAAAATCAAATGATCAATGAGTCTAGATACCAAAGATAATATGAAATAGAAAATAAATCCACTCAGAGTAAATTACATGTCTAACCTCTCATTCTCTTTTACTACCTAACTTATCATAAGTTAAAAAAAATAACTCAAATTAAAAAATACAATAATATTTACACATTCATAAAATTATTTCCTCAAAAGAGAACTTTCCATCCGGAATAAAAGTTGCCTTTTTCCGTTTAGTTGAATACCTTGATTCTAGTTCCATCCTTTCTAATAGACAGAAGTCGCCCAAATTAAACAGAGGAGAGAGAGAGCACCAACTCTTTCTAATAGAAGTCTAAACCGAATAGAGAGAGAGAACATCGAGTAAGAGAGGGAGAGAATCGATTTGTGGTTTCATTCATCTTCAACAGAAATCCATCATCATCTTCAACAGTGAAGAGTAAGTAAAAAGGATTTTGCTTTCTTTCCTTTATGTTATTCCTTCAACTATTCTTATGATTTTGATTGATTTTTACAACCAAAAACGAATTAGGTTTTGATTTTTATAACTTTTTTTTATGATTTAGTTTTCTGAAGTTGATTAGCTACTAAGAAATTTTTTTTAGGGTTTCGTTGTTTCAATGTGGATTATGGAAGTTATTTTCAAAACCCTAAATCTATGTCTGTTAAGTTATTGCTTACCTTTGTCTCTGAAATTGTAGATTCAAAGAATCAATATACACCTAAAGTTACTACTACATCTTCTCTATAATTTTTTATTTTTTCGCGACAATTTAGGGTTCTATCTAATTTAGGATTTTGTATTGTAGTTATAATGATTATTTCAAGCATAGTGTTACTTCCAGAATATAGTGACTTTCAATGAAAAAATAATATTTCGTCTAGCATTATGAAGTTTCTTATAAAACTTTATCAATTGTTACTACCCAAACCTGATTTTTTGACAACTATAGAACATTATATGATGTAGTATTGGATTGCATATAAAATTTCATTTTTTGTCTAAATTTTTTTAAGTTTAGTTACTACTACATCTTCTCTATAATTTTTTATTTGTCGCGACAATTTAGGGTTCTATCTAATTTAGGGTTTTGTATTGTAGTTATAATGATCATTTCAAGCAATAGTGTTAGTTCCAGAATATAGTGTTTTTCAATGAAAAATTAATATTTTGTCTAGCATTATGAAGTTTCTATAAAACTTTATCAATGGTTACTACCCAAACCTGATTTTTTGACAACCATAGAACGTTATATGATGTAGTATGGGTAATAGTTCCAGAATATATTAGATTGCATAACAAATTTCATTTTTTTGTCTAGCATTTTTGAAGTTTATCATAAAACCTTTTAAATGATTACTACTCAAAACTGGTTTTATGAAAGTCATGGAACATGTAATTTTGAAGTATTGGTTTTAGTCCCACAGTATATCGGGTTTCATAAGAAAAAAAATAACTTGTTGTACTAGCACTTTGTAATTTCTTATAGAAACACATATATGGTTACTACCCAAACTTGTTTGTATGTTATTTTGGTTAACACACATTTGTGATTTAACTAGTTTTATGTTTTCTGTTAATCATTTTGCAGATTCAAACAAATGGTTAGATTAAAGCTTCAGAACGACAAGAAAGTCGATTGTCGAACTTTGATGGCTTCAAAGGATAGTGTTTCTCTAACACCTAAGGTGCGAAAAAGTCAGAGGAAAAGGATGTTACAACAGATAAAGGAGCGTACGCTGAAACCTACTAAAAAGAAGAGGAAATCAAGAGAAGTTCGGGTGAACTAACTTGGTTGTTGCTGAATGAATCAAAGGATGCATGGAGAGAAAATGTTTAAGTTAAGAATTCACTTGTTTTTGTAACGGGCTATGTCATAAAACATAGCGAACATGTTAATGTTTTAAGTTGAAAAACATCTTGAGCAGTTATGGGATTATATTTCAATCTTATAGAATACCAAAATTATATTTTAGATTGCGTTCAACCGGTTTATAGATACGATAAAGATGTTGACAAAATTTCTCCGACGCTACTGAAATTATTCAATTATAATGCGTAAAATGGCAAAGGCATGATCAACTCAATCCTCTAAGTCTAAAACCAATGATAACATATAGAACAATGGAACGAAACGTATCGTATGCAAACATAACAAACATATAGAACAACAGAACAAAATGTATCGTATGAAAACATAGCAAACATCTAGGCGTAATAAAATATAAGAAAGTTGTAGTCAACTTGCTTTGATTATATTGAAAAATGCTAGAAACATCAAAATAATATTTTGGCGCATGGTCCAACTGGTATAAAGATGGCAGTAAATCGTTGACATTATTTCTCCGACACTATCAACATTTTTCCGGTTTAGCGAACTTTTGGAAGTCTTACAGTAGCAAAATCATAACACGTTCACGCTTAAGTTGGTAATAGAATAGGTAAAATGCATAAAACATATTGAAACTTCCATCAAGATACATATGAGTTTAAGTACGATAATCTGGAAACATTTATAATATTCTATAAACATATAAAAGACTTAAGTAGCATATTTCTGTTTCTAGCAGAACAAGTAAACAGTTGCATAATCAAAATTTAAGTTAGTTATCATATAGCTGACGTGCATGAGGGACTATTGTGATAAGACGACTTTTAACACCAGCTGCAGACTCTTTTAATAAAAACATATTAGGAGATTTCATGGGGGCATATCCGTGCACTTTGAAAGGTCATCCATCTCCATGGAGGCCAACATTCACCCTATACCGATCATTCTTTATAAATTTGTACTTTTTTTTTACTGATAGAGTAATGGCCGATAACATCTCGAAAGGCTTGAACCCCACCCTCAAACTCTTGACCGACGTGGGTGAAAATTAGACCGCATGCTTCTGGCTTAGTTATTTTATTCTTAAGGTAAGATCCATAAGAATTTGCAGCACTGAAATTCATTGAGTGATTGAATAACTGCCCATAAAAATGTAAGAGCATTACGTATAATAAGAATAAAAAAAAGGTGAAATAAAATGTTTAAAATGTTGTTCTCCTTATTTAAGTATTGCAGTAGAATCAATGAAATGCTAGAGAAGTATTACAAATTTGGTTAACATTATATAATTTTAGAAGAATTTTGTTAGAATCAATAAGATATGCTAGTAGAATCAAGAAGATGCTAATAAAATCCTATGCAAGTAGAATGTAAAATATGCTAGTAAAATCATGCTAGGAAAATAGTATTTGCTTTCCAACCTACTGTAACAAATTCATTCAACATATGCCAATAGAATGTAAAAAATGCTATTACAATAAATAAGATGCTAGAAAAATGGTATTTGCCTTTTAATCTACTTTAACAAATTCAGGAAGATGCTAAAGAATATAAAATATGCTAGTAGAATCAAGAAGATGCTAAAGAATTTTGATAGAATCAGGAAGATGCTAATAGAATCAAATGCAAGTACAATGTAAAATATGCTAGTAGAACCAATGAGATGCTAGCAAAACAGTATTTGCTTTTTAACACTATAACAAATTCATTCAACAGATGCTAATAGAATGTAAAATATGCTAGTAGAATCATGCTAGGAAAATAGTATTTGCTTTCTAACCTACTGTAACAAATTTATTCAACATATGCTAATAGAATGTGAAAAATGCTATTACAATAAATAAGATGCTAACAAAATGGTATTTGCTTTTTAATCTACTGTAACAAATTCATTCAGCAGATGCTAATAGAATGTAAACATTGCTATTAGAGTCAATAAGATGCTAGCAAAAGGGTATTTGTTTTTTTAAATATTATAACAAATTCATTCAACATATACTAGTAGAATGTTAACATTGCTATTAGAATCAATAAGATGCTAGCAAAATGGTATTTGATTTTGAAGACACATGTAACAAATTCATTCAACAGATGCTAGTATAAGGTAAAAAATACTACTAAAATACAGAAAATGTAGCAAAAACAAATTTACTCTATAAAACTTTTTTATGAGAAAAAGTTTGTAGTGATAGAGATTTCGATATTCATTTTTTACCAAAAAGTGATTAAAAAGAAGGATTTACATTTAAGTTTTTTGTTAGAATAAAATAATTTTTTGAAGAAGATAGTTGTAATAGAGATTGTGTTAATATAGATTTATAGATTCTAACGATCAATTTAGTCAAACATACCTCACAAACGAATTTGACGCTGTCTAATTGGATTGAGGTAGAGATAAAAAATAAATCACAAATTCATAATTTCTTGAAGTACAAAGAACATATAGTTATAGAGAGATAAATTCATTTTGGGAGAGAGCATTTTTGATTTAGGTAAATATCCATTGAATTGGTAGATTGATTTAGACAAATATAAGTTTTGGAAATAATATATTTTCTTGAATTAAAAAAACATAGAGAGTTACAGAAAGAGAATCTCGTTTTTGGGAGAGAGAAACTAGTTTTAGGTAAATATCCATTGCTTTGGTAGGTTACTCTAGAAAAATATAAGTTTTGGAAATAAATATTAACATTAAATATCCACCATAATTGTATTAACTCAACCATTATAAACCTTTTACCAATGGTTAAAAAATATTTATGAAAGGGCAAAAATGAGAGAAAATTAAATGATTGATGCATGGGGCCCACCGAATAGTGAATTTTTGGACTTATTTTACATTTTCGGTTTATTTTGGTTTTATTTTATATATTGATTTAGGAGTGAATATATGATTAATTACCCTCCCTATTTTTGGACCTTAAACTCAAACTCCATTTTATATGCCATAACCAAAGTTGTTAAAGGCAATGTGGTTTTTACCTAAAACTCGGTCAAAACAAGTCGACCAATAATGGTTAGAGGCAATACCCAATATTGAAGGTGTTTATCACCCACTTCATCTTTTTGTCTTCCACCGGCTAAGATTTGTGGTTGGAGTTCAGCCAACAACTCCGACCAACAATATTTTTCTTCTTCTTCTGCCAGCCAAGAGTCGAACCAGCAATAGTTCGAACACATGCCCGTCATCCTGTCGAACTATTACCACATGTTTCATCTCCCACTTGTGAATGAAGTTGTGTTGAAATTAAACTCCTTTCATTAGAATCAATCACCATATTCAAACCCTCTATCTTATTTAGCCTTTTATCATTTCTTCCCACTCAAATTCTTCATTAGTCCCTCTCTGATCACCCAAACTGAGACAATCATAACAAAGAGGTAGATCCAATACAACCTGGGTATCATCAAACTCATCATCATCTGTAGAATGGATTTCAATCCCCAAATCGCCTTCTTCTTCCTCATCTGAATTGGAACTGGAATCGATTCCAGTAAGTCGAAGTCCATACCTAAAAGGTTCAACACTCAACAGGACGATCGATAATGACTCGCCAGATTCACCCAATTCGATAAGTCAATAACTCACATAGCACTCACCTCTCAAACTCCTCAATCATAAACCCACCATTATAATCAGTTTCCTCCCTAATTTCTCCATCAATATCCAACTCAATTCAAGATAATTCAAACCCAATTCAAGATAATTCAAACCCATTTCATCATTTTCATCAATAACCCTAAAATTAGGATCATCATCATCATCACCAAACCGGTTGAGGAAAGAACTATTACCGTATTCAATAAAATGGATTACTTCGTTAAATCACCCCCGGGAAAGGGATTTCCTTAGAGAGAGTATAGAGAGTAGAGAGATAATATAAGAGGAAAAGAAGAATAAGAGAAGTAAAAAAGTTAATGTCGTCGACCGAAGTTCGTCCGACGACTTTTATTATAAAGGTTGCCGGCCGGTGATTCTCAGGTTGTCGACAACCTAACGACGTCAAGTTCCATTAGGTCAAACATTGAATGAGGTATTGCCTCTTACACACATTGCCTTTAATAATTTTATAGATTGCCTTTAGCAAGCTTGCCTATAACAACTTTGGACATTGTCTATAAAATCTCCCTTTAAAAAATATGTTTATTCTCTTGATTTGAATCGTTAAGTCTGAATTAAATTTTGACATTTATACCTTACTGGTAAGAAGCGCTAATATTGCTTTCTCGATCTTTAAAAACTAAAAACCCTAGTTTTCTCCTTCTCCTTTGTGCTCTCTCTCTTATCCTAACTATGGCTGTCTGGTAGGGGCTCATCCTTCTTCTTCTTCTTCTTCTTCTTCTTCTTCTTCTTCTTCTTCTTCTTCTTCTTCTTCTTCTTCTTCTTCTTCTTCTTCTTCTTCTTCTTCTTCTTCTTCTTCTTCTTCTTCTTCTTCTTCTTCTTCTCTATCTCGCTCTATCTCTGCAATCGAAGATTAGAAGACTAACGCTCACCAGATTCGGCAAGGGTTTCGAACAAAATAACCCTCGCCGGATCTGATGAGGGTTTATAGTCCTTTAAAATGTCAGGTTCTATCTATCTAGCTAATGTGGTGTATTAGCCAAAATCCGCCCTCAGGAGTGCCTCAATTTTTTTTAGGAAAAATGGACTTATGCACAAACAAGTGATGGGCCTAGAAAGTTTCCTAAATAGGTCACCACCCGCAAGTGCACGGGCGTCAAGTAATAATTCCGGTAAGACCGGGTCGATCTGCAGAGATTAGTCAAACCTATTCTAAAACTTAGAATTAGTACGGTTTTCTTGAAGATTGGTTTTTGGTGATAAAATACTAAAATACTAAAATAACAAAGACAATTAATAACGATGAAAAAAAATCAGTGGATGGAAGTCTAGGGTTTGAATCCATTATAATCAGGCATAAATATCAACCTAAATCTTATATCGTTTATGGCTCACTATGATTGATTTTGTACGACTCTAACTATTGCCTATCAACTATCAAGTATTCTTCATTAAAGGACTCAACCTAAATATGACGAATCAAGACTCATGAAGCATATGTAATGAAAGATTTACACACGTTTTCAACGTTCACCTATTAACTAAGAAGTATTGCCCATTAAAGAGGCTATCTAAATATGACTAATCAACTCAGAATCATAAATGAAGAAGAAATCATGAGAATTTATCGGAAATCAATGCATGAGTTGCTTATCAAAGTACAAAGATACTAAGTGAAAATTTACACAAAATCATAATTTCATCGAAACCCCAGATTCGATAAGTTAGCTACTCATAACTAAAGAGATCATACTCAAGGTAGGAGAAATAAAAATCAATAAAATAAGTGAGGGAGAAAGAATCGGTGAAGAAACAACCTTTTTCTCGGAAATTTTTCCTTGGCAGTCAAACAGTCCCTAAGGAGAATTATTTTCCAGTAAATGAGAAAATTATTTTCTCACAGAACCAAACGTGGTCTTCTTCCTCACTCTTTTTCTCTCTCTGTTTTGATTTTAATTTCAATTCAGAAACATCAACATTGAAGAAGACAATTCATTATTGATTGATAATTGATTCTATCTGTTTATTCCTCCTCTTTCTCTTTACAAAACACTATTTGTTTCTCTCTTAATCTCTCTCACTCACCGCTCTGTTTCTCACTTTCTCTCACAAAAAGATAAGAAATATAGAAGATGAAGAAGAAAAGATGAATAAGAAATGCTCTCTGTTTCTTCCTCTACAATCACTCTCTTCCCTCTCTCACAAAGAAAAGAAAAGTTATGAAGATAAGATGATGACAAGTTGATGATGCTCTGTTTTGTTTGGCTACTCTCTCTCTCTCTCTGATTTTTCTGTTTTAGTTGAGCTTCAGAGAGGAGATGATCCCCAAATGAGAGATGATTCTTCAGAGAAGATGATATGTGTATATATATATATGGAGAAGAGAAACAGTAGCTGCTCCATCCCCAAATCTCTCCTCAATCGATCCAATCCATTTAACAGTAAGAAATCTCCATCCAATCTCTCAATAAGTAGTAACAAGATAAAGAAAATAACTTGTCCATCTCTCTGTCTCTAAAAATAACCAGAGAAGAGAAAGAAAATCTCTTTCTCTAGTTTTACTTCCTTCTTTCTCCGAGCATATCAGGGAATTGAGCGCTCTTCTACTGTCAAAAATCTCAGGATATCTCTCTCTTCAATGTACAACTCACACCAATCTCTCTAACCTTATGATTTAAATTTCTTTCCTTCGCCAGACTCTAATTTTTGTGTCATATTAAGCTGGATTCAACAAAGAAAACCCTCACCAGACTCGACGAGGTTCGAACACAGGGAAACCTCGCAAGATTCGGCAACATTTCAAAATGAAATCCTTCCTGAGAAGGGGATATAGAGATACAAAGAGAAAATGATAGAGAAGGTGGTGGTGGTTTTGGTCGGCGGTGGTGGTGGATCTTGCCTGCAGTGTAGAAAGATGGAAATTTTTTCAAGGGATACTCGGCATTTGCCTTTTTTCTGATATTGGGCTATCATTTCACACTTGTTTTAAAGTCTGAAATGAGTGGGTCTTTATCCAAGCCATTTGGATGTTAAGTTAATTTAATCAAGATTTCAGATTTTCTTAAATAAAAAAACAAACATCTGAAATTTGAATTGGAGCCCAGTTCAGATTTCAAATCTGAAAAAAAAAACAAGCATAACCTTAGCTTAGTGGTTGGACACCCATTTGACATAGCTAAGGTCCCAAGTTTGGTTCGTGTACAAGTCGAGATCTATAATTTATTACTCTAGAATATAAATAAAGTAGTAAAAAATAAATGGGCTTTAATGCCCTATATCATGTCTGAAGGGTCTATATAGGCATTTGGACACAATATGTCTTTAAGATGATAGTTATTGAGTTTATTCAATTCATGGTGTAATATGTTCATGATGTATCCATGTAATGTAATGACGTGGCTCTTTCATCCATATCAAAAAACATTGTTCGCAAATTTATTAGTACAAGTATTACAAGTTTAAGCTGGTATATAGAGATCTATGTTGTATATTTACAAAGCCATTATAGATTTTATTATTTTGTTTTTATTTTTTGGAAATTCACTATGATAGTCAATACAAAGGCATTGATACACCAATAAGATGTGGTAAGCACGATAACCGCCAAATTTAAACCTTGAAAGAAAGGGGCCTAAAATCTAATTAAATTAATGACCTGACCTTAAACTAATGGCTTAAAGCCAATGTAACTACATTATTTATTACCGTGGAAAGTGAGGAGACAGTGGACGAAAGTTAAGAAATTGAAAAATTCAGAAGCTTTCGAGTAACACATGTATATAGAGAAAGGAACCAAGCGGCCGACTATCTTTCAAAATTGAAGTTAGGTGCTGGTGAAACCTATTTGGACGTTTGCAACTTGCCGGAAGAATTGAAGAATATAGTTCTTAAGGATACTCGAGGGACAGTTACAGTAAGAATGAGGAAAGGGTGGGGCTAATGTTACTACTAATGAGTGATTTTGTTTTCACTTGTTCTTTTTTTTGGTTATCTTGATTTATTGTAAGTGTGTCGGGCCCTTACACCGCTTATCATTTTCAAAAAAAAAAAGTTACATTATTTAATTTTTACCTCTTATACCTTGCGTATTTACTCGTTAGAATGCATTTCTCTCCCATTTCTGGCCTCTTCTTCCCTGTCTTTCGTTAATAACCCAACTAAAAAGAATAAGGGAAGTTTTATAGGACCTCCCCAATTTTGTTAAAAGTCCTCCCCATGAATCATTTCACTTGGTAAAAAATCATTGAAGGAGTCCTTTTAACAAAAATGAGGGGCCTATAAAATCTCATAAAGAATAATCCAACAACTAGGCTCTAGAACTAAAGGAAAGGACTGTTACTCCAATAGGATGGGTATCGGTACCGCTCTCTATATTATTTTTGCCGTCCTTAGGCTGTCATGTCACTCATTTGGGGATCCAATTATATTTTTTTTGTTGAAACTTATTGTTGGAGCTCACTACAAAGTCGATCATATGAGTGGCAAGGTATATAAAAAAGGGGAAGTGGTTTGTTCTAATTAAGAGTTGGGCTGACAATGACAACAACATAGTTATCCTTAATTATTTGGGTAACTTCCGTTTTGACCTCCAATTTGTGATCAACTCACTGTTTTAGCCCTATTAGTGTCCGACAGTTCGATTTGACCCCAAAGACCAAAATAAATTTCAACTTTTTTCGGAAGTACACTTTGGGGCCAAAACAAAATTAATCCAAAAAAAATTTACAAACATAAAATCCACCTCACCTCCTCTACTTCGTTTCCTCACCACCTCACCATCTTCTCTAGCGAAGGTAGCTGGCCGAAATTTTTTTCGGCCGACGACCCTTATAACATTAAAACAAAAATTTCACTTCTTCTTCTTCTTCTCCTTCTTCTTTTCCCTTTCTCTCACTCCTTTTCTCTTTCTCTCTACTCACTTCCCCAGTGAAGGGGAGGAGTAGAAGAAGGAAAAAGTTATTATTTTTTTTTTAATGTTCGAAGGTCGTCGACAGGAAAATTTTCTGGCCGGCTACGTTCCTCAGAGAGAGAAATGAAGTAAAGGAGAGAGGTGATGAAATGGAAGAGAGAGGGAGAGACGAGTTGGAGTTTATGTTTTTACAGTTTTTTGGATTAATTCCATTTGGCCCCCAAGGGTAGTTCGGGAAAAGTTAAAAAACATTGGCTCTTGAGAGCCAATCAAACAACCAGACACTAATGGGGACCAAAACCGTGAGTTGGTCACAAATTAGGGGCCAAAACCAAATTAACCCTAATTTATTTTGGAGGCTATGAGGTAGTCCAATTTCAGTTCTACCTCAACTGTAAATAAAAAGACCAAGTCACCAAAAAGATATTGACTCAGAAGCTCTAATCACCATCTTCTGAACAACATATTTTTGTTAGTTATTTTTTTACAATTATTCTCATCAACTACAACTTAAATCTTAAAAATATAAATTGTGCCATCAATGCATCGAGTGAGTTCTTTAGTCGAGCTCCAAATGATTATTCTACTGATCCCTCTAAGAAAACAGAGGTAGGCAAAGGTCAAAAGTATATGGTTAATAAGGGAGAGGCCCAAAGTTAGAAAAAAAATTAGGGCATACCCAAAAAGTTAGATTTAGAGTGGGCAATGGACACACGTCAGCAAAAAATGTCCACTCTGATGCATAGACCTCAGTCTATGTAACATAATTTCTCTTGTATATCAAATAATGTTAGATGCATTCTGCATTCAAGATTCTGTATTTTGTGGTGTACACATCTCAGCGGTTCATTGACATAAATGTGATCGACGGTTTTTATTGTTTACTCCTAAAAGACCTGTCGGCTGTGCATAAAAGATGATGCAATGTGCATAAATGTCATTGTATCGAACAAGTGTTGAATACAACAACTTAAAATAGAGCATACGTCATCTAATACTGTACATCTGACTAAGATCCATGAGCACCTGAGGTGATATCTGAATGTGATTTTAACCATTTGAACTTGAAAAATTTGTCTTCGCTCTAATTGACTTTTGGACTGATCTAAAAAAGGAGACCACGTGGGCTCATTTCATATGAAGTGTGTCTTTTTTGTCCGGTTGTTAATTTTTTTTTTTAAATATTTATAAATTTGGGAGGACACAAAATAACATTACACGACGTGGTCGGGTACCTTTGGCAGGCCCTAGTGAGAGAGAAACTACTCGTTCAATGGAGTCGACCACGTCATTTTTCGGCCTGTGATCGGCCCATATTTTTAGGCAGTTCAGTGTCGTCCTTTGTAGAAACCGTTTTGAGTCCGACTCTAATCGAACAAGTTTAGTCGCAACAAATACTTCTTGAATTCAAACTAAAAAAGGAAGCACATGTCCGAAGTAACTTCAATTCAGCACATGTCCAAAGTAACTTCAATTCAGGACATTTTTAACTAATCTGATTCTGATTGAAAAAGAAAGTAATCAGATTGAAAAATTAGAAGTCAAAAGGGAAGACCATCGAAACTTTCTTTTTTCTTTACGTCAAGGAACACCTAAAAGCATCAACTTAGCTTCCATTCGAGTAAACCAGTCAATTTTGTAATTAAAAGAAGAGATTTGGTTCAAAATCTCTACTGCTAATAAACAACCTATAAAGAGGTCGGCAAGAGGTAGAAGACGAAATACAACTTTTCCCCATTCAAAACTGGAATGATTCTAATAATCTCAATCACTTTAAACGATAGTAGGATAAAAAGTAGAACTTGTCGGCTTCATAAAAAATTATATTGGGATAAGAAAGGAATAAAAGAATACTTCTTTTTTATATTTGGGATATTTCTTGTTTTGGGGGGTGGGGGGAGAACTTGGAATGTGGACTTGATTTGGGTTTGAAAGTGGTATGGTGAGTCCTCAAAAAGGAATGAAAAAGATCATGTGATGTTATCTGTCTTTACTGTTACGAAGGAAATTGATTTTCCTTACGTTGATGATGGGGAGCCTTTAAATCAGGAACCTTATGAAATATATTTGAAAGGTATACCCCACTGTCTTCAAAATCTTGAGGATATAGGTCAGTTGGTTGGTAGTATGGGCAGTATCATCAGAACTATTCTAAGCAACTTTGGTTTTACTACATATACAGTTGTCAAAGTTTGGATTAATTTGAATGTTAAGGCCCCTTTGATCAAAGGAGCAGAAGTAGAACTAGATGGGATACCAAAGGAAATATCTTATTTTTACCCAGTATTTCCAAAGAATCTATGTGCTTTTTGTCGTATTTTGGATCATACTGAATCGGTTTGTCATGCTATTGAGATTTCGTCACCGGTTCACAGTACTGGCTTTCCCAACACAGATCAGAATATGCAAATAGCCATTCAAGAGATTGGAGATGTCAACCCGAAACAGTCTAATCCGATGCCTCTCTGTGAGCAACTTTGTGGTAAACATAAAAGTGATTCCTTTTTGCAGGATTTGGAAGAGGGGAATTGTATTCTTGGTGGGTGTGAACAGCTGAAAAAATATAGGGAAGATAAAGCGTTAGATCATAGTTTTCTTGATGTTTATCCTCTCACTATAAAAACTTCTGATGGAAAGGAAATCTCTTTTGATAAGCATCATGAATCACTTTTATCACTCCCTTCTTCTCCTTGGAATAGGCATCAACTTGATACCAACTCATCGCTCTCAACTTCGCTTGCTTCAACTTCTGTAAGTCTTTCTTTTCATCTCTTTTTCATTTCTTCATTAAATCTTTATTGTTGCTGGTCATTATTTCTTTTAGTAGTCGGATACAAAATGGTAGCAACAGGCCGTTTCTCTCTCAAAGTTTTGGCTTGGAATACTCAAGGTTGCGGACGGAACATCACTCTTCATTACCTCAAAAGTTTACTAAACAAACATCATCCTCGTATGGTTTTTCTTCAAGAAACGAAAACCTCCACACACAAACTTCATAATCTCATGCAAAATACCAGGTACACTCGTCCTTTCCATATCAATCCCATTAATAAAGCAGGAGGTTTAGTACTACATTGGATTGAAGATTTGCATGTTCAGATTCTATATGTTAACCAACATTTCATACATACTACTTGCATTCATGATACTACTTCTATGAATTTTAATTTTACTGGTTATCATGGCAGTCCTTATTATGCTGACAAAATTCAGTATTTGAACACCCTTTATAATTTAGGTCATGCTATCAATATATCTTGGGTAGTCATTGGAGATTTTAACACCATATTGCATAAAACTGAAAAATCAGGTGGAAATTCTATTGTTGCTTCTCTTATTTCCAAAATTACTACCATCATTAAATCGGCTGACTTGCATGACATAGGATGTATTGGTAATCCTTTTACTTGGCATAATAAATATTCTGGAACTAAATATATTCAGGAGAGACTTGATAGGAGTCTTGTCAACACTCATTGGTATAACACTTTCCCGAACTCTAAGCTTATTCATTTAGAAAGAATTTGATCAGATCACTCTCCTATCGTTTTTCATACTCACTATGATATAAACAACACCCCGCGACCTTTTAGGTTCTATCGTGTACTTGGATGCAAGACCCTTCCTGCAAAGAGCTTATCGACAACAGTTGGGGTACTTTATTAAATCTGACGCATGAAGATTATTATATTACTCATAAGCTTAAGATGCTTAGTCATAAACTAAAGGTCTGGAATAAACAAGTTTTTGGTCATATTAATCATAAAATTAACTCTCATTTCCGCCATACAACGCCTCAAAGATCCTTCGTTGATCCAACCTTTGCAACAAGAAACAGAGACTCAATACCTTTGTTTAGAGAGTTTTTTGAAGGAAAAGTCTAGAGAAGATAATATCTAACTAGGTGATAAAAATACAAAATTTTTTCATGCTAAAGCCATTTCTAGGGGCCAGAACAATCAAATTCTTTGTATAAAAAACTCTAATAACACTTGGACGGATAATATTGTAGACATCCACCATATTTTTCTCAATCATTTTACCGATATAGCTCAATCCACCAACCCTAATATAAATAACACTATTCTTAATTTATTCACTCCTAGCATTACTAATGAACAAAATCTTATGCTTACGCACATTCCTACTATTGATGAAGTTTATGAGGCAGTAAAGAGTCTTAGGGCTGATGCAGCTCCGGGTCCTGATGGTTATCCTCCGTTTTTCTTTCAAAATAATTGGGACACTATTAGCCCTAATATTATGCACATGGTTACTCATTTTTTTACTTCTCATGATATGCCTTTAGATATTAATCATACTCACATTTTTTTACTTCCAAAAACAAAGAATCCTCAAACGCCTGCGGATTACCGGCCTATTAGTTTGCTTAATACCACTTATAAAATCATATCCCGGATTATGGCTGATAGGTTTAAACGTACGTTAGATCACATTATTAATCCTTATCAATCCGCTTTTATTCCGGGTAAACACATAGTAGATAATGTAGTTATGGCCCAAGAACTTATTCATTCATATAATCATACCCACGGTACCACCTATTTTTTTGGACTGAAACTGGACATGTCCAAAGCGTTCGACCAAGTCGAGTGGTCGTTCCTGATAGACATTATGCATCGACTTAGATATTCTACGGTTCGGTGCAATATGATTTTTCAATGTCTTTCATTGTATCATCTTCGGTCCTTATTAATGGTCGAGCAACAAATAATTTTATTCCTTCTTGAGGCATTAGACAGGGAGATCCTCTTTCTCCTTTTCATGGAAGCTCTTACTAGACTAATCACCTTAAGACAGAACGAAGGTACCTACAAAGGATATCAGATTCCCCACTCCCCTTTGCATATCACTCAATTACTTTTTGCGGATGATTGCGTTTTTTTTGGTAAAAATGACCTCACTGTTATTGACACTTTAAAATCTATCTTGCATGATTTTGGCTTAGCTTCGGGGCAAAAAATAAACTATGAAAAGTCTAGTATATTTTTTAGTGCTAACACTCCAAATAAGTTCAAAAAGGTAATTAGGGGATCTTTGCATGTTAAATTACTTGACCCGAAAGATAAATACTTAAGCACACAACTTATCATAAACTCTAGAAAGATTGATACCTTTAAATCTATCCTAGATAGAATTCAAATTAAGCTATCTTCTTGGAATAATAGCCTCTTGTCTCCAGCCGCAAAAACTATAGTGGCTGCAGTCCCTAAATACCAAATGCAATGTTTTAAGCTTCCTAAAACTATTTGTACTAAAATTGAACAAGCCCGACGAGCATTTTGGTGGGGAAAAAAATCATTGCCACACTATTGCTTGGCACAACATTATGAAACCAAAATCTCAGGGAGGTTTAGGTATTCATAAAATAGAAAGTGACAATATAGCGATGCTAGCTAAACTAGCTTGGACTTTATCGTCTAATCCTACTAAACCTTGGTGTCATTTCCTCTAAAATAAAAATTTTCCGAAACAAGCTTGCTTCGGTACTACTAAGTCTTCTAATTCTTGGTTCTGGAAGCCACTTCATAATATGTTTAAGATTATTAACACTTATACTATCTGGGAGGTCCATACAGGTATAAATATAGATATTTGGACACAAAATTGGATTCCCGACACCGTTTTTCCAGTTCCTAATACTTATGGTTCGACTTTATCTACTGTTTCTCAATGTTTCTCAATTAATTAGAAATAATACTTAGCATGTACCCACTTTTCGAAATACTTTTGAGCCTCATTCAGTCAATCACATCACTTCTATTAAATTAAACCACAACTTAAAAGATACTAGAAGATGGAGTTTAACGAAAAACGGGGAATTTACGGTATCCTCTTTATATAAGATTCTTACCATACCCATCCCAATCCCTCAAGTAGACTCTACCTTTTGGAAACATCTTTGGCACATTGAGGCTCTGCCGCGTGTCATTCTTTTTATTAGGAAATGTTGTGTTCAAGCGCTACCTCTTAATGATCACATGTGTTATATTATTAAATGCTCCATCTTTGCCCTTTATGTCATAAAGATATTGAAACAGATTTACATCTTTTTTTACACTGTGATTATGCTAGAAACATTTGGTTTTATTTCGGCATCATAACTGATAAAATTAATGTTGTTAGTATGAAACAATGGATTGCATCTTGGTTTTGTAGCATGCATTCTTCAGTCCAAGTAAATACTACTCTTTTCTCTGCAATATTATGGCATATATGGAAGCACAGGTGTACATACGTGTTTGAGGGTATCTTGCCTCGCCTCAAACCACAATTATCAATATACAACAAACCATTTACTTGACAGGTATTTATCTTTTCCCTACTAAAGAACTTCCATCAAGACACTCCAAACCTTCACACAATCTATGGCAACCACCACCACCAGAGTATGTTAAAATCAATGTGGATATTTCTTATATCAAAGTGGGGCAGCCTGCGGCTATAGGATTAGTGATTCATGATCAATATGCTAACATTTTTCTTGCCAAAACAGAATCAATCATATGCAGATCCAGTGAAGAAGGAGAGTGCCGAGTACTCTTACCCTAGAATGGGCACTTCAGCTCCAGCTCTCAAAGGTTATTATCAAAGCCGATTCCAAGGACGTGATTGAAGCAGTCAACTCCTATCATAACTCATGCAGTTGGATGACGCAAGCTTCCATTTTCGAGATGTTGAAGCTGAAAAATATGTTTGTATAGGTTAATTTTGTTTGGATAGCTAGACACTCAAATAGGGTGGCTGATGCTTTAGCTTGCACAGCCCGAGCAAATGAACTTTATGCTACTTGGAGGTCTGTTCCAAGTTTTTTGAGTTCTTTTTATAAGAACAATACATTTGTAAACCCTCCTGTTTAAATCAATGAAATTCTAGCTTCCTATAAAAAAAAATGTTATCTGTTCAGATACCAAGTAGTAGGATGAGGGTGCAGTTTCCTTGTTAGTGCGTTTGGTTAGACTTCAGAGGTTCCAAAAGCTACTTGCCGTTAAATAGGAATAGGTAAGGCCAGTGAGGGATCCAAGATTTGGATATGGGTATCTATAAGGGTTCTAGTTTTCTGGATATGGTTAGACTTCAGAGGTTCCAAAAGCTACTTGCCTTTAGTTTTCTTTTAAATTTAAGTGAACAGAGTTACAACCCAAACAGAAAGGGGAAGTTTTAAAGACAATGTATTTTTTTGGTAAAGGCAATGTATTTTATTCTCAAGACTTGGTCAAAACAACTTGACCAAGTTTGGTTAGAGGCAATGATGTCTACCTTATTCTCCACTAAAAATTGTCGGTCAGGAATCTGAAGGTCGTCGGCATCTTCCTTTTCCTTTTTATTTTCCTCTCTTCTTCTCCTTCTTCTCTTTACTCTCTCTCTATCCTATGTCTCTAGCGAACTAAAGGAATTTTCCTGAATTACACATATTGAATTTAGAGTACTCAAATAAATAATATATTGAAAGGTGTGTAGAACCAACTGAAACTTTGTATTCTTATTAAATGTAAGGGCTAGATTGAGAAATGCCAATAAAATTAGTAATAAATATCCCAGATGCCCTAAGCATTTTCGTGAGAACGATATCATCGGTTTATAATAGGGTCCATGGGGATAAGACAAAAAATAAAACCCAAAATGGGATTACGATCATATCTTCCCACCAAAAGGGATTTTAGTCCTTTAGCACTTTGGACCTAATTACCCTCGTACACATAAAGGAAGGATATTAAAAAATCGTTTCCCCCTCTTATCTCTACAAAACCGCCAACAAAGAGAGAAATCCCACAAATCTAGGTTTTCCCAGTGAAGGGATCTCCCTTCGCCGGATCAGATCCACTTCGCTTTCTATGTTTAAGTTTTCCGTTTTAGTTATTTTCTTTTAGATCTAATCTAAGTTTTTTGGAGTACATAGAGTAGAAGAAAAAATGAAACAAGATGTTGGCATGGATACAAGTTTCTTCTCTCTTGAATAGTCATTTCGATCTTCATTAACATACGATTCTATCTTCTAGAAGTAATGGTTTTCCTTTATCTCATCTAGGGTTACTAAATCTGACCGAAGACAAGTAGTTCTTTCTTCATGAACATAAGGGACCGATATTTTCCTCGAGTTACACAAAATTCTTAAAATTGGACGAATGAGATAGAAAACAACGTTTTTTAGGAAATCCGATGGTTCTTCCCCCTATCTCAGAAGAGACAAAAAAAATAAGGAAAAAGGGATGTTGCACGAGAACTTCTTAGGAAGAGAAGGTCACCCATCCAAGTACTACTCTCGCCCAAGCACGCTTAACTTTGAAGTTCTGATGGGATCCGGTGGATTACTACTGGTATGATCGTATTTGTTAGTATTTTTCACTGATTACTACTTGTTCTCATCGGCGGGCTCCTATTTGTCCCCGCTCATTCGTTTTTACGCACTGTGTAGTGATACCATGTAAAAATAAATACTCCCTCCCTCTGATTTTGTTTGACCTTCTAGGAGATCCAAGTAATTAAGCATTTTCATTTATTGTTCGCTAACTAAAAGAATTTTCCTAAATAACCATATTGAAATTAAAGTACTCGAATAAATAATATATTTGAAGTATTGTGGAACCAACTGAAACTTTTTATTCTTTTTAAAAGTAAGGGCTAGATTGAGAAATGCCAATGAAATTAGTAATAAATATCCAAGACGCCCTAAGCATTTTCGCGAGAAAAATATAATGGGTTTATAATAGGGTCTATGGGGAATAAGACCAAAAATAAAACCCATAATGGGAGTATGATCCTATCTTCCCACCAAAACAGATTTCAGCCCTTTAGCACTAGAGGTGAGCAACGGTCGGTTTTTTCGGTTTTAGCTTGAATCGAAGTCGAACCAATAAGTGGCGGTTTGACTAAAACGTCGGCCGACCATGATTCGCCTCGGTTTGGTTCGACTCGGTTGAGTTCGGTTAATCGAACACAATTTCATTTCATTTCATTGGATAAAAAAATAATTTTCTTATTCTTGAACATGGTTCTTTTAGTATCTATTCCTTTTCTGTTTAACACTTTAAACTTTATTAAATAATTATTAACTTGAATGATAAAGATAATTCGGAACGTAATACTAAAATTTAGTATTTATTACTGTCTACTTCTATATATAATACTTTAGTATGATAAATACCTTAGAGTTCGGTCGGTTTGCGTGGGCGGTTTCCAGAAATCCAAGCTGAAGCCAAACCAAACCAAACCGATTTAAGATGTGCGGTTTTCCGGCCAAACCGAGTCAAATAGTGATCGGTTCGACCGAAAAATTGATCCGGTTCGACTTTGTATGGTTCGGTCGATTGGTTCGATTTTTGCTCACCCCTATTTACCACTTTCGACATAATTACCCTCGTACACATAAATGAAGGATATTAACAAATCGTCTCCTCCTCTTATCTTTGCCAACCCAGCGAGAAATACCACAAATCTAGGTTTTTACCAGTGAAGGGATCTCCCTTTGTCGGATCAGATCTACTTCACTTTCTATGTTTAAGTTTTCCGTGTTAGTTATTTTCTTTTAGATCTAACCTAAGTTTTTTGGAGTACATAGAGTAGAATTGAAAATGAAAGAAGAAGTTGGCATATATACAAGTTTCTTCTATCTTGAATAGTCATCTTGATCTTCATGAACATACTAGTCTATCTTCTAGAAGTCTTGGTTTTCCTCTATATCTTCTAGGGTTACTATATCTGACCGAAGACAAGTAGTTTTTTCTTCTTGAACATAAGGGTCCGATATTTACCTCGAGTTACAAAAACTTCTGAAAAATGGACGGGTGAGATAGAAAATAACGTTTTTTTGGAAATCCGACGGTCCTAACCCGCCTTTGCCAGTTTATTTTCTTCCCCGCTCTCGACAAAAAGAGTAAGGAGGAAAAAGGATCCGCCACGAGGACTTCCTCAGGTGGTCACCCATCCTAGTACTACTCTCGCCCAAGATCGCTTAACTTCAGAGTTCTAATGGGATCCAGTGGAATAGTGCCGCTATGATCGCATCTGGTATTATTTTACACTGATTACTATTTGTTCTCATCGGCGGGCTCCTATTCCTCCCCGCTTAATTCTTTTTACATAGTCTGTAGTGATACAATGTAAAAATAAATACTCCTTCCCTCTGATTTTGTTTGACCTTTTAGGAGATTCAAGTTATTAACCATTTTCATTTATTGTTCGCTAACTAAAAGAATTTTTCTAAATTACGTATATTAAATTTAGAGTACTCAAATAAATAATATATTGGAAGTAGTATAGAACCTACTGAAACTTTTTTTATTCTTATTAAAAGTAAGGGTTGGATTGAGAAATGATAATGAAATTAGTAATAAATGTCCTAGACGCCCTAAGCATTTTCGTGAGAAAAATATCATCGGTTTATAATAGGGTCCATAGGGATAAGACCAAAAATAAAACCAATAATGGGATTATGATCCTATGTTCCCACCAAAAGGGATTTTAGTCCTTTAACACTTTGGACCTAATTACCCTCCTACAAATAATAGAAGGATAATAAAAAATCGTTTCCCCCTCTTATCTCTGCAAATCCACCAACCAAGAGAGAAATCTCACACATTTAGGTTTTCCCAGTGCACGGATCTCCCTTCGCCAGATAAGATCCTTTTCGCTTTCTATGTTTAAGTTTTCCGTTTTAGTTATTTTCTTTTAGGTCTAACCTAAATTTTTATGAGTTACATAGAGTTGAAAAAAAAATGAAAGAAGATGTTGGCATGGATACAAGTTTCGTCTCTCTTGAATAGTCATCTCGATCTTCATGAACGTACGAGACTATCTTCTAAAAGTGTTGGTTTACCTCTATTTTTTTTAGGGTTACTAAATCTGACCGAAGGCAAGTAGTTTTTTCTTAATGAACATAAGGGTCCATATTTTCCTCGAATTACAAAATTATGAAAAATGGACGGATGAGAAGGAAAACAACGATTTTAAAAAAAATGCGACGGTCCTAACCCGCCTTTGGAAGGTTATTTTCTTCCCCTCTCACCGACGAGACGAGGCGAAAAAAAGTAAGGAGAAAAAGGGATGCAACACGAGGACTTCCCTAGAGGTCACCCATCCTAGTACTACTATTGCCCAGACACACTTAACTTCGGAGTTTTGATGGGATCCGGTGGATTAGTGATGGTATAATCACATCCGTTACTATTTTACAGTGATTGCTACTTGTTCTCATCCGCGGGCTCCTATTTCTCCCCGCACATTCCTTTTTACACACTCTGTAGTGATACGATGTAAACATAAATACTCCTTCCCTCTGATTTTGTTTGACCTTTTAGGAGATCCAAGTTATTAAGCATTTTCATTTTTTGTTCGCTAACTAAAAGAATTTTCCTAAATTACCCATATTGGATTCAGAGTACTCATATAAATAATATATTGAAAGTAGTGTAGAACCAACTGAAACTTTTTATTCTTATTAAAAGTAAGGGCTAGATTGAGAAATGCCAATGAAATTAGTAATAAATGTCCCAGACGCTTTTCGCATTTTCGTGAGAAAAATATCATCGGTTTATGATGGGTCATGAAAATGTCCCATCGGAGTCGTTTAAATTAGCCGAGTTAGTTCTTTTCGAGTCTTTATTATAATAAAATGGTTGGTTTTCTTGATTAGGTGTCTTTTGGAGAGTTAGGTGTGAAAAACGGTTAAAAACAAGGAAAAGATGCATAAAGGGTATTTTGGTCATTTGAGGTCAAGGACATTCTGGTAATTTGGCCAAGGTCAGTGCGTGGTTGAAAAGTAGAGGTCGAGACGAGTCCGTAGGAGAAAACGGAAGTCAATTCGGAGTCCGGATGAGTAAAAAATGCAAAGTCAAAGTCAGGTCCACATTTGGTGCATATTTGGTCAATTTTCGGGACACTATCGGGTACGGTTCTGGCGCGCGGTACAAAGAACGACACGTGGCGAATCCTGGAGACCGTTGTATATAAGTTCCGTGTACCCATTGTGCATTGAAATGGACCCTTGATGCAGACGATTTAATACAACCGTGGCCACATAACTTCCGTAGTCCCACATCATTTCTTTTAATCTTGGCCATCTAAATCCCCCTCAATCACATCTGATGGTTGTTGTTCCTTACTCCACTTAATAGCCTAAACCAAGCTACATGGAATCATCCATTTCACAACCACTTAGCGTGCAGACATCTGGTTGCTTTAATTTCACAACCACTTAATAGCCTAAACCTGAAATTACAACTTTAACCCCTCCTTTCTTTCCCACTCACATTTCAGCCAATAGGATTTTTCCTTGCACAAAAAGTCACCCCAACTTTCCCATTCTAACCCTCTTAACCCAACCAAAACCCTAACCCTATAAATAAATCCCTTTCTCCTCCATTAGAAGCTAGACTTGCAAACCCTCTCATATCTTCATCTCCTTCTCCTCTTTCTATCCCTCTTCTTACCTAATACTCCTTCTTCTCATCTACCTCTTCTACCATTAATGAACCTCTTCTTATTCTATCCCTCTTTTATTAAATCCATCTTTTTCTATCTTCTTCTCTACCACTATTCTTTCTTCCATTAATAATCTTCTTCTCCCTTCCATATTCTTCTATCATCTTTACCCTCTTTATCTCTTCTTTCCAACTTTCTAGATCTAATTTCTTCTTTCCCTTTCTTTTTCTTATTTGGGTGGCAATAAAATAGCTATTACTTGGATTTCTTGGAGTACAATTCTGGAACATAAATGGAGCAAATCTTGGACATCAAAATGGAGATACATGGGAATATGGAATTTGAGCATTCTTGGTGATTTCTTTCCATTAATTTCTTAGTATTTTCATTTATTTTACAATGTCAATGAATGTTATTCTAGATTCCATGTATAGTTAATTTAGCAATCTAAGGTTGTGAATGAAACCCATTTTGGATCTTTATAATACTTGTTCTTGATTAATTAAATCCTTTGATGTGCTTCAATGCCTATTGATTGTCATTTCATGTTGATTCTATAACCTTATTATCATTCATGTATTATAATTAGATATTTCATGCTTTTATTGATTTATTAGATGAGATATGCCTTTTAGATCTTGAATGATAGTGTAGGAAATTAGTTTTATATGGTAGTCAATCATACATTCTCAATTATAAAATTGTTTTATCTAGAATATCATCCAGAATCCAAATAGTTCATTATATTGGATCCCGAGTAAATACAAAAGAGATTTAAGTAATTAAGTGCTTGTTTTATAAAGTGAAATTATGTGGTGGATTTTATAACCTTAGATATCTTCTTACCTCTCTCTTAGTTAATTTATTTAGTTATATTCGTTTTCTTACTTTTCCAAATCGATCATCAAATTTATAAATGGGGTGTGTGAGTGTGTTAGTCTAAGTTAGCTATTGACATTTTGATTATTGGGCTAAACTCGCCGTCAATATCCGAAGTTACCCATCTATCCCTTGGGACGATACTCGATCTTATTTTCAATACTATAATTTGACCCCGTATACTTGCGGGAATAAACCTATTTTTAGGCCCATCAGTTTATCATAGGGTCTATGGGGCATAAGACAAAAAATAAAACCCAAAATGAGATTATGATCCTATCTTCCCACCAAAAGAGATTATGGGGCACTTTGGACCTAATTACCCTCGTACACGTAATGGAAGGATATTAAAAAAATGTCTCCCCCTCTTATCTCTGCAAAACCGCCCACCAAGAGAGAAATCTCACAAATCTAGGTTTTCCAAGTGAAGGGATCGCCCATCGCTGGATCAGATTCACTTCGCTTTCTATGTTTAAGTGTTCTGTTTTAGTTCTTTTTTCTTGAATAGTCATCTCGATCTTCATGAACATACGAGTCTATCTTCTAAAAGTGTTGGTTTTCCTGTATCTCTTCTAGGGTCACTAAATCTGACCGAAGACAAGTAGTTTTTTCTTCACGAACATAAGGGTCCGATATTTTCCTCGAGTTACACAAAATTCTGAAAAATGGAACAAAAGACAACGTTTTTTAGGAAATCCGACAGTCCTAGCCCGCCTTTGGCAGGTTATGTTCTTCCCCACTCTCCAACGAGACGTAAAAAGAAAGTAAGGAGAAAAAGGGATGCACTACGAGGGCGGTTTCGTCGGCTTGAGCACGACTAGTTTCACTAGGACTTCTCCTTGGGCCCTTGGTCGTTGCTTTCGCTACTAGGGTTGTTTCGTCGGTTTGAGCACGACTAGTTTCACTAGGACTTCTCCTTGGGCCCCTGGTCGTTGCTTTCGCTACCAAGGCGGTTTCGTCGGCTTGAGTACGACTAGTTACACTAGTGATGATGCATAAATTTTCCAGACATTGACTAACGACAAAGAATCAAGAATAGACCTAAAATCCAGCGGCTCAACCCGGCTTAGGGCAACAGAACTGCTAAACCCTCAGTACTCCGCTACCTACACCCCTAACTGGGAGGTCAGCTAGAGGTAGCAACCCTGTTTCGCCCCCGGCAAAAACAGATCAGCTATG
The DNA here is from genome assembly GCF_041429995.1 of Eschscholzia californica. NCBI lineage: Eukaryota > Viridiplantae > Streptophyta > Magnoliopsida > Ranunculales > Papaveraceae > Eschscholzia > Eschscholzia californica. The sequence goes on along the minus strand of NW_028238472.1, from coordinate 30,252,389 downwards.
GGGTCTTCAACGGAATGAGGGAGGTCCCCGTAAGTTAGGCCGATGTCTCACACCCTAAACTGGGGAGGCAAAAGCGTGCCAACATCTTACCAACTCAATCTCGGAATCTATTTAAAGATCTCAGTCAACTATAGATCTTAAGTGTTTAAGCAAGCTTGGGCTTCAAGTGTCCTAAAGGAGGAAACATCTCCAAGAAGATCTATCACCTCGGCAGGATATCTACGAAGGATCGTTGAACTTACGAACTTTTATTTATCCTAGATACGAGATAACGATAAGGGAAACCTTAACCACGAACAGTGGGAAACAACCCTTAATGGTGGATCATAACCGCCTCATCTAGATTGTCCTAACACAGTTGGTCTATCTCAGCCTATAAAAGGGCCCCCCATCGTCTTCTACAGAGGACAAGTCTTCTCATACCCAAGACGAGCTTTACACACGATCTCTTGATCAAAGAGATCCCCCACTTATACAGAGTTCCCTTAACTTGCCCCCAAAAGGATCAATCAATATTCATTCTTTTACTCAAAGAGCAACCTGAGTGTCTTGAGCCTCGGAGCGGTTTTCAAACCCTTTGCAGGTTTTCCCCCAGGAATCGAGGAACAGGAACCAGGATCAGGAGCGTGGAACCAGAGCTGGAGCGAGGAGCAGGAAGGAGGAATCACAATAAACTTACCAGAATATTCGGTCATAACGGACGCTGTTATGCAGCAAGTCCCTGTTTCATGTTGATATAACGGAAGGCCATTATTTGACATCAGCAAGTAGGACTTCTCCTTAGGCCCATGGTCGTTGCTTTCGGTACCAGGACTGTTTCGTCGGCTTGAGCACGACTAGTTTCACTAGGACGTCTCCTTGGGCCCCTAGTCGTTGCTTTTGCTATCAGGGCAGTTTCTTCAGCTTGAGCACGACTACTTTCACTAGGACTTCTCCGTGGATAATACTTGTTTAGAAAAGCATGATTTATTGATAGATATTGTAGTTATTGCAACATCATAGCCTAGCGGCCTTATTGTAAGATAAAATCAAAATAAACTAGAGGTAGATTCTGTTCGTCATACCTGGGCGGTTTCTGCCTTATTCTTGCATATCTGCCGTAGGGTCGTCGCAAAAGACTTCGCCTTCCCCGGCTTCGGTAAGGACAATTTTTTTCTTTTTGCACTTCTTAGTGGAGATCAGATAACATTCTCTAGTTACCTCGCCTCCCCTGCCTTATCCAGTTCCTTTTCCAAGTATAACAAGTCAAGGGCACTGGTACGGTCTGCTTCTGGTCCCGTTGGGAAGAGACTTGTGGGGGTTGAAAAAATCTTGCGAGCTTGCATCTTGACATTCTTCCACTTTTCCTTCAGGGTTGACTCCTTCATAGCTAGTTCTGTTTTTTCTTCGGCCTTACAGAGGTTCTCCCGCAGTTGATACATCTCCTCCTCCTTCTTCTGGTCTTCCGGTCGGAGCTGCTCGGCACGGAGTTCTTCCTTTGAGTAAAGCCTGGTCTGGGACCCTCGGGGGGAGGGGGGTATGGTCTTCGGACGACATGACTACTCGAAAGAGGTAAAAATGGTTGGTTTGTAAGTTGAATAGAGATTCGGGTTACCGAATTGATGGGATTTTTTTGGAGTTCCGCTCTCCTTCTAGCGCCAATTGCTAATGTCAAAAAATGGACTTCCGTTGCATCAACAAGTAATCGGGACTTGATGCATGACAACGTCTGTTATTATAGGATATTCCGCTTACGATTCATCATGTTCTTGCTCCTTGCTTTTGCTCCTGCTCCCGACTCCTTGTTCCTTAGCTCCTAAACTCCTTGAAAACCTGGGAGAAAAACCTGCAAAGGATTCGGAAATCGCTCCGATGCTCAAGAGAGTCAGATTGCTCTTTGCAGTAAAAGAATGAATATTGATCGATCCTTTTGGGGCTAAGTATGAGTTATTCAGTGGAAGTCGAGATGTCTTGTGGAAGACGACGTGGGGCCCTTTTACAGGTTGAGACCAAAACCTAAAACCCAAAATTGGGTTATGATTTTATCTTCCCACCAAAAGGGATTTTAGTCCTTTAGCAGTTTGGACCTAATTACCCTCGTACACATAAAGGAAAGATATGAAAAAATTGTATCCCCCTCTTATCTCTACAAAACTGCCAACCAAGAGAGACATCCCACAAATCTAGGTTTTCCAGGAGAAGGGATCTCCCTTCGCCAGATCAGATCCACTTCGCTTTCTATGTTTAACTTTTCCGTTTTAGTTATTTTCTTTTAGATCTAACCTAAGTTTTTTGGAGTATATAGAGTAGAAGAATAAATGAAACAACATGTTGGTATGGATACAAGTTTCTTCTCTCTTGAAGAGTCATGTCGATCTTCATTGACGTACGAGTCTATCTTCTAGAAGTTTTGGTTTTCCTCCATCTCTTCTAGGGTTACTAAATTTGAACGAAGACAATTAGTTCTTCCCTCATGAACATAAGGGTCCGATATTTTCCTTGAGTTACACAAAATTCTGAAAAATAGACGGATGAGACAAAACAACGTTTTTTAGGAAATCCGACAGTCTTCACCCGCCTTTGTCAGGTTATTTTGTTCTCCCTCTCTCCGACGAGACGAAAAAAAGAGTAGGGAGAAAAGAGGGATGCAACACGAAGACTTCCCTCGTGAGTCACCCATCCTAGTACTTCTCTCGCCCAAACACGCTTAACTTCAGAGTTTTGATGGGATCTAGAGGATTAGTGCTTGTATGATCCGTTAGTATTTCACACTGATTACTACTTCTTCTCTTCGGCGGGATCCTATTTCTCCCCGCCCGTTCCTTTTTACGCACTTTGTAGTAATACGATGTAAAAATAAACACTCCTTCCCTCCAATTTGTTTGACCTTTTAGGATATCCAAGTTATTAAGCTTTCTCATTTATTGTTCGCTAACTAAAAGAGTTTTCCTAAATTACCCATATTGAATTTAGAGTCCTCAAATAAATAATATATTGGAAGTAGTGTAAAACCAACTGAAACTTTTTATTCTTTTTAAAAGTAAGGGCTAGATTGAGAAATGCCAATGAAATTAGTAATAAATGTCCCAAACGCCCTAAGCATTTTCGTGAGAAAAATATCATCGGTTTATAATAGGTCCATGGGGATAAGTGATGATTTTATAGTCTTTACATGTTAATTTTGATGGAGTTAATTAAATTACATGGTTTTGTAGGAAACTCCCAAAAAGATAAAGAAGTTATTAATACAAGAAGTTCCTAAAGATATTGAGGTAGATATATGACTTGGTAACTATTAGAGATGAAGCTGGTTAAGAGAGGGGTGTGTCTGCAAGAAGACATTTGTTAGGGGCTAAGTGCTAAATAGTGAAAGGATGTAGGGTTGGAATCAAACTACTAAAGAGTTACTGTTGCTGCCTAACTAAATTTAAAGTGTTGATGACGTCATCATGACGTCATCATGACGTCATGGGTGTAATACTTAGGCGGTACTGTTTCGGGAATTTGATGGGTTTTAGATTTTGAGATTTCTAAATAAGATGTGTTTCCTAAACCTACTTCTTTCCTAATTTTTTATTGTTTCCAAAATCTTTGGCTATTGAGATATTATAAAAAGAGGTCTAACTCATACAATAAGACACACCCCCACACACTAGTGAAAAGAGCAAGTTTAGAGGAGCAACATTAGAGATAAATTAACTTCTTTGGGTGCAAGAATTTGGGAGATTCAAGGGCTATATTGAAGACAAGTTTTGGAAAAAGACGAGAGGAACGGGCTTCATCAAATATCAATTCGGTTTTATCTTCTTCACTCTTTTCCTTTACTTGTTTATCATTAATTGAACCATGTATTTAATATCCAAGGGTTTCTAACTCTTCCACTAGGATAGAGGATGAAACCCTAACATGAGTATTTGAAATCTAATATCATATTTATTTTATTATCTCTTGTTAATATGCTTAATGTTTCATAATTAATCGTACTTCAGTTAGTCTAATAAACTAACAACTTGGATTTGAATTGCAATATATTTTAAGTGAAGTGGGTTATGGATTTTGATCATTGTTAAAGTGTTTAATTGTCTTATTTTCCGAAAATTGAAGATTGATTTCTAACAATTTTTGAGTTATCAAAAGAGGGATAATAATTTGAATTAGATATTAAATTCGAATATGATTGTTAGTGGTGAATTCTAATATCCTAGATTTACCAACTTATAGTTTTTCATCACAACTTTATTTTATTTTCTAAGTTTCAATTTTTAGCTTTCCAAACATCTTCTCAAAATCAACTATTTTCTTTCCTAGTTTATTAGTTAGTTTTAGGTTTAGACTTAATTCCGACATATCCTCGTGAGATCGACTTCGTAATACAAACCATATTCACATACGGTTCGTGCACTTGCGAGTTTTAATTTAGTCTAGTTAGTCTATTATTTAGGTTCACTAGATATCACATCAATAAGACCAAAAATAAAACTCTAAAATGGGATTATGATCTTATCTCCACCAAAAGGGATTTTAGTCCTTTAGCATTTTGGACCTAATTACCCTCATACACATAAAGGAAGGATATTTAAAAATCGTTTCCCCCTCTTATCTCTGCAAAACTGCCAACCCAGCGAGAAATACAACAAATATAGGTTTTTAACAGTGAAGGGATCTCCCTTTGTCGGATCAGATCCACTTCGCTTTCTATGTTTAAGTTTTCCGTTTTAGTTATTTTCTTTTAGATCTAACTTAAGTTTTTCGGAGTAATAAGAGTAGAAGAAAAAATGAAACAAGATGTTGGCATGGATAAAAGTTTCTTCTCTCTTGAATAGTCATCTCGATCATCATTAACGTACGAGTCTATCTTCTTGAAGTGTTGGTTTTTCCTCTATCTCTTCTAGGGTTGCTAAATTTGACCGAAGACAAGTAGTACTTTCTTCATGAACATAAAGGTCCGATATTTTCCTCGAGTTACACAAAATTCTGAAAAATAGACGGATGATGCAGAAAACAACGTTTTTTAAAAAATCCGACAGTCCTAACCCGCCTTTGGCAGGTTATTTTCTTCCCGTTCTTCTCGACGAGACGAAAAAAAAAAGTAAGGAGAAAAAAGGGATACAACACAAGGACTTCCCCTCCCGTTCCTTTTTGCGCACTCTGTAGTGATACGATGTAATATTTAACACTCCTTCCCTCCGTTTTTGTTTGACCTTTTAGGATATCCAAGTTATTAAGCATTTTCATTTATTGTTCGCTAACTAAAAGAATTTCCCTAAATTACCCATATTGAATTTAGAGTCCTCAAATAAATAATATATTGGAAGTAGTGTAGAACCAACTGAAACTTTTTATTCTTATTAAAAGTAAGGGCTAAATTGAGAAATGCCTATGAAATTGGTAATAAATGTCCCAGACGCCCTATGCATTTTCGGGAGAAAAATATCATCGGTTTGTAATAAGTCCATTGGGATAAGACCAAAAATAAAACCCAGAAAGGGGATTATGATCTTATCCCTACCAAAAGGGATTTTAGTCCTTAAGCACTTTGGACCTAATTACCCTCGTACACATAAAGGATGGATATTAAATAATCGTCTCCCCCTCTTATCTCTGCAAAACCGCCAACCCAGAGAGAAATCCCACAAATCTCGGTTTTTACCGGTGAAGGGATCTCCCTTCGCCAGATCAGATCCACTTCGCTTTCTATGTTTAACTTTTCTGTTTTAGTTATTTTCTTTTAGATCTAACCTACGTTTTTTGGAGTAAATAGAGTAGAAGAATAAATGAAACAACATGTTGGCATGGATACAAGTTTCTTCTCTCTTGAAGAGTCATCTCGATCTTCATTGACATACGAGTCTATCTTCTAGAAGTTTTGGTTTTCCTCCATCTCTTCTAGCGTTACTATATCTGAAGGAAGACAAGTAATTCTTTCCTCATGAACATAAGGGTCCGATATTTTCCTCGAGTTACACAAAATTCTGAAAAATAGACGGATGAGACAGAAAACAACGTTTTTTAGGAAATCCGACAGTCTTCACTCGCCTTTGTCAGGTTATTTTATTCTCCCTCTCTCTGACGAGACTACAAAAAGAGTAGGGAGAAAAGAGGAATGCAATACGAGGACTTCCCTCGTGAGTCACCCATCCTAGTACTTCTCTCGCCTAAGCACGCTTAACTTCAGAGTTTTGATGGGATCTAGAGGATTAGTGCTTGTATGATCCGTTAGTATTTCATACTGATTACAACTTCTTCTATTCGGTGGGCTCCCATTTCTCCCCGCCCGTTCCTTTTTACGCACTCTGTAGTAATACGATGTAAAAATAAACACTCCTTCCCTCCAATTTGTTTGACCTTTTAGGATATCCAAGTTATTAAGCTTTCTCATTTATTGTTCGCTAACTAAAAGAGTTTCTCTAAGTTACCCATATTGAATTTAGAGTCCTCAAATAAATAATATATTGGAAGTAGTGTAGAAGCAACTGAAACTTTTTATTCTTTTTAGAAGTAAGGGTTAGATTGAGAAATGCCAATGAAATTATTAATAAATGTCCCAAACGCCCTAAGCATTTTCGTGAGAAAAATATCATCGGTTTATAATAGGTCCATGGGGATAAGACCAAAAATAAAACCCAAAAATGGGATTATGATCTTATCTCCACCAAAAGGGATTTTAGTCCTTTAGCACTTTGGACCTAATTACCCTCGTACACATAAAGGAAGGATATTAAAAAATCGTCTCCCCCTCTTATCTCTGCCAACCCAGCGAGAAATACCACAAATCTAGGTTTTTACCGGTGAAGGGATCTCCCTTTGTCGGATCAGATCCACTTCGCTTTCTATGTTTAAGTTTTCCGTTTTAGTTATTTCTTTTAGATCTAACCTAAGTTTTTTGGAGTACATAGAGTAGAAGAAAAAATGAAACAAGATGTTGGCATGGATAAAAGTTTCTTCTCTCTTGTATAGTCATCTCGATTCTCAAATAAATAATATATTGGAAGTAGTGTAGAACCAACTGAAACTTTTTATTCTTATTAAAAGTAAGGGCTAAATTGAGAAATGCCTATGAAATTGGTAATAAATGTCCCAGATGCCCTATGCATTTTCGGGAGAAAAATATCATCGGTTTATAATAAGTCCATTGGGATAAGACCAAAAATAAAACCGAGAAAGGGGATTATGATCTTATCTCTACCAAAAGGGATTTTAGTCCTTGAGCACTTTGGACCTAATTACCCTCGTACACATAAAGGATGGATATTAAAAAATCGTCTCCCCCTCTTATCTCTGCAAAACCGCCAACCCAGAGAGCAATCCCACAAATCTCGGTTTTTACCGGTGAAGGGATCTCCATTCGTCGGACCATATCCGCTTCGCTTTCTATGTTTAAGTTTAACATTTTAGTTATTTTGTTTTAGATCTAACCTAAGTTTTTTTGGAGTACATAGAGTAGAAGAAAAAATGAAACCAGATGTTGACATGGATACAAGTTTCTTCTCTTGAATAGTCATCTTCATGAACATAAGGGTCCGATATTTTCCTTGAGTTACACAAAACTCTGACAAATGGACGGATGATGCAGAAAACAACGTTTTTTTTTTTTTACAATCCGACGGTCCTAACCCGCCTTTGGTAGGTTATTTTCTTCCCCCTCTGTCCGACGAGACAAATAAAAGTAAGGAGAAAAAAGGGATGCAACACGAGGACTTCCCAGGAGGTCACCATCTTAGTACTACTCTAGCCCAAACACGCTTAACTTCAGAGTTCTCATGGGATCCGGTGGATTAGTTATGGTATGATCGCATCCTTTAGTATTTCACACTGATTACTACTTGTTCTGATCGGCGAGCTTCCATTTCTCCCCGCCCGTTCCTGTTAGCGCATTCTGTAGTGATACGATGTAAAATTAAACACTCCTTCCCTCCGGTTTTGTTTGACCTTTTAGGAGATCCAAGTTATCAAGCATTTTCATTTATTGTTCGCTAACTAAAAGAATTTCCCTAAATTTTCCATATTGAATTTAGAGTCCTCAAATAAATAATATATTGGAAGTAGTGTTGAACCAACTGAAACTTTTTATTCTTATTAAAAGTAAGGGCTAGATTGAGAAATGCCTATGAAATTAGTAATAAATGTCCCGGACACCCTAAGCATTTTCGGGAGAAATATATCATCGGTTTATAATAAGTCCATGGGGATAAGACCAAAAATAAAAAACAAAAAGGGGATTATGATCTTCTCTCTACCAAAAAGGATTTTAGTCCTTTAGCACTCAGGACCTAATTACCCTCGTACACATAAAGGATGGATATTAAAAAATCATCTCTTCCTCTTATCTCTGCAAAACCGCCAACCCAGAGAGAAATCCCACAAATCTCGGTTTTTACCGGTGAAGGGATCTCCATTCGTCGGACCAGATCCACTTTGCTTTCTAAGTTTAAGTTTTCCGTTTTAGTTATTTCCTTTTAGATCTAACCCAAGTTTTTTGAAGTACATAGAGTAGAAGAAAACATGAAATAAGATGTTGGCATGGATACAAGTTTCTTCTCATGAATAGTCATCTTCATGAACATAAGGGTCCGATATTTTCCCCCTCTCTCCGACGAGACGATGAAAAAAAATTCTGAAAAATGGACGGATGATGCGGAAAACAACATTTTTTAGGAAATCCGACGGTCCTAACCCGCCTTTGGCAGGTTATTTTCTTCCCCCTCTCTCCGACGAGACGATGAAAAAAAAAATTAAGGAGCAAAAAGGGATGCAACACGAGGACTTCCCAGGAGGTCACCCATCCTAGTACTACTCTCGCCCAAGCACGCTAAACTTCGGAGTTCTGATGGGATCCGGTGGATTAGTGCTGGTACGATCGCATCCGTTAGTATTTCACACTGATTACTACTTGTTCTCATCGGCGGGCTCCTATTTCTCATTTTTACGCACTCTGTAGTGATACTCCTTCTCCCCGGTTTGTTTGACCTTTTGGGAGATCCAAGTTATTAAGCATTTTCATTTATTGTTCGCTAACTAAAAGAATTTCCCTAAATTACCCATATTGAATTTAGAGTCCTTAAATAAATAATATAAGGGTCCGATATTTTCCTCGACTTAAACAAAACTCTGAAAAATGGACGGATGATGCGGAAAACAACATTTTTCTTCCCCCTCTCTTCGACGAGACGATGAAAAAAAAATTAAGGAGCAAAAAGGGATGCAACACGAGGACTTCCCAGGAGGCCACCCATCCTAGTACTACTCTCGCCCAAGCACGCTTAACTTCGGAGTTCTGATGGGATCCAGTGGATTAGTGCTGGTATGATCGCATCCGTTAGTATTTCACACTGATTACTACTTGTTCTCATCGGCGGGCTCCTATTTCTCATTTTTACGCACTCTGTAGTGATACGATGTAAGAATAAACACTCCTTCTCCCCGGTTTGTTTGACCTTTTGGGAGATCCAAGTTATTAAGCATTTTCATTTATTGTTCGCTAACTAAAAGAATTTCCCTAAATTACCGATATTGAATTTAGAGTCCTTAAATAAATAATATAAGGGTCCGATATTTTCCTCGACTTTAACAAAATTCTGAAAAATGGACGGATGATGCGGAAAACAACATTTTTTAGGAAATCCGACGGTCCTAACCCGCCTTTGGCAGGTTATTTTCTTCCCCCTCTCTCCGACGAGACGATGAAAAAAAAATTAAGGAGCAAAAAGGGATGCAACACGAGGACTTCCCAGGAGGCCACCCATCCTAGTACTACTCTCGCCCAAGCACGCTTAACTTCGGAGTTCTGGGATCCGGTGGATTAGTGCTGGTATGATCGCATCCGTTAGTATTTCACACTGATTACTACTTGTTCTCATCGGCGGGCTCCTATTTCTCATTTTTACGCACTCTGTAGTGATACGATGTAAGAATAAACACTCCTTCTCCCCGGTTTGTTTGACCTTTTGGGAGATCCAAGTTATTAAGCATTTTCATTTATTGTTCGCTAACTAAAAGAATTTCCCTAAATTACCCATATTGAATTTAGAGTCCTTAAAGAAATAATATAAGGGTCCGATATTTTCCTCGACTTTAACAAAATTCTGAAAAATGGACGGATGATGCGGAAAACAACATTTTTTTAGGAAATCCGACGGCCCTAACCCGCCTTTGGCAGGTTATTTTCTTCCCCCTCTCTCCGACGAGACGATGAAAAAAAAATTAATGAGCAAAAAGGGATGCAACACGAGGACTTCCCAGGAGGTCACCCCCATCCTAGTACTACTCTCGCCCAAGCACGCTTAACTTCGGAGTTCTGATGGGATCCGGTGGATTAGTGCTGGTATGATCGCGTCCGTTAGTATTTCACACTGATTACTACTTGTTCTCATCTGCGGGCTTCTATTTCTCATTTATACGCACTCTGTAGTGATACGATGTAAGAATAAACACTCCTTCTCCCCGGTTTATTTGACCTTTTGGGAGATCCAAGTTATTAAGCATTTTCATTTATTGTTCGCTAACTAAAAGAATTTCCCTAAATTACCCATATTGAATTTAGAGTCCTTAAATAAATAATATAAGGGTCCGATATTTTCCCCGACTTTAACAAAATTCTGAAAAATGGACGGATGATGCGGAAAACAACATTTTTTAGAAATCCGACGGTCCTAACCCGCCTTTGGCAGGTTATTTTCTTCCCCCTCTCTCCGACGTGACGATGAAAAAAAAATTAAGGAGCAAAAAGGGATGCAACACGAGGACTTCCCTGGAGGTCACCCCCATCCTAGTACTACTCTCGCCCAAGCACGCTTAACTTCGGAGTTCTGATGGGATCCAGTGGATTAGTGCTGGTATGATCGCATCCGTTAGTATTTCACACTGATTACTACTTGTTCTCATCGGCGGGCTCCTATTTCTCATTTTTACGCACTCTGTAGTGATACGATGTAAGAATAAACACTCCTTCTCCCCGGTTTGTTTGACCTTTTGGGAGATCCAAGTTATTAAGCATTTTCATTTATTGTTCGCTAACTAAAAGAATTTCCCTAAATTACCGATATTGAATTTAGAGTCCTTAAATAAATAATATAAGGGTCCGATATTTTCCTCGACTTTAACAAAATTCTGAAAAATGGACGGATGATGCGGAAAACAACATTTTTTAGGAAATCCGACGGTCCTAACCCGCCTTTGGCAGGTTATTTTCTTCCCCCTCTCTCCGACGAGACGATGAAAAAAAAATTAAGGAGCAAAAAGGGATGCAACACGAGGACTTCCCAGGAGGCCACCCATCCTAGTACTACTCTCGCCCAAGCACGCTTAACTTCGGAGTTCTGGGATCCGGTGGATTAGTGCTGGTATGATCGCATCCGTTAGTATTTCACACTGATTACTACTTGTTCTCATCGGCGGGCTCCTATTTCTCATTTTTACGCACTCTGTAGTGATACGATGTAAGAATAAACACTCCTTCTCCCCGGTTTGTTTGACCTTTTGGGAGATCCAAGTTATTAAGCATTTTCATTTATTGTTCGCTAACTAAAAGAATTTCCCTAAATTACCCATATTGAATTTAGAGTCCTTAAAGAAATAATATAAGGGTCCGATATTTTCCTCGACTTTAACAAAATTCTGAAAAATGGACGGATGATGCGTAAAACAACATTTTTTTAGGAAATCCGACGGCCCTAACCCGCCTTTGGCAGGTTATTTTCTTCCCCCTCTCTCCGACGAGACGATGAAAAAAAAATTAATGAGCAAAAAGGGATGCAACACGAGGACTTCCCAGGAGGTCACCCCCATCCTAGTACTACTCTCGCCCAAGCACGCTTAACTTCGGAGTTCTGATGGGATCCGGTGGATTAGTGCTGGTATGATCGCGTCCGTTAGTATTTCACACTGATTACTACTTGTTCTCATCTGCGGGCTTCTATTTCTCATTTATACGCACTCTGTAGTGATACGATGTAAGAATAAACACTCCTTCTCCCCGGTTTATTTGACCTTTTGGGAGATCCAAGTTATTAAGCATTTTCATTTATTGTTCGCTAACTAAAAGAATTTCCCTAAATTACCCATATTGAATTTAGAGTCCTTAAAGAAATAATATAAGGGTCCGATATTTTCCTCGACTTTAACAAAATTCTGAAAAATGGACGGATGATGCGTAAAACAACATTTTTTAGGAAATCCGACGGTCCTAACCCGCCTTTGGCAGGTTATTTTCTTCCCCCTCTCTTCGACGAGACGATGAAAAAAAAATTAAGGAGCAAAAAGGGATGCAACACGAGGACTTCCCAGGAGGCCACCCATCCTAGTACTACTCTCGCCCAAGCACGCTTAACTTCGGAGTTCTGATGGGATCCAGTGGATTAGTGCTGGTATGATCGCATCCGTTAGTATTTCACACTGATTACTACTTGTTCTCATCGGCAGGATCCTATTTCTCATTTTTACGCACTCTGTAGTGATACGATGTAAGAATAAACACTCTTTCTCCCCGGTTTGTTTGACCTTTTGGGAGATCCAAGTTATTAAGCATTTTCATTTATTGTTCGCTAACTAAAAGAATTTCCCTAAATTACCGATATTGAATTTAGAGTCCTTAAATAAATAATATAAGGGTCCGATATTTTCCTCGACTTTAACAAAATTCTGAAAAATGGACGGATGATGCGGAAAACAACATTTTTTAGGAAATCCGACGGTCCTAACCCGCCTTTGGCAGGTTATTTTCTTCCCCCTCTCTTCGACGAGACGATGAAAAAAAAATTAAGGAGCAAAAAGGGATGCAACACGAGGACTTCCCAGGAGGCCACCCATCCTAGTACTACTCTCGCCCAAGCACGCTTAACTTCGGAGTTCTGATGGGATCCAGTGGATTAGTGCTGGTATGATCGCATCCGTTAGTATTTCACACTGATTACTACTTGTTCTCATCGGCGGGCTCCTATTTCTCATTTTTACGCACTCTGTAGTGATACGATGTAAGAATAAACACTCCTTCTCCCCGGTTTGTTTGACCTTTTGGGAGATCCAAGTTATTAAGCATTTTCATTTATTGTTCGCTAACTAAAAGAATTTCCCTAAATTACCGATATTGAATTTAGAGTCCTTAAATAAATAATATAAGGGTCCGATATTTTCCTCGACTTTAACAAAATTCTGAAAAATGGACGGATGATGCGGAAAACAACATTTTTTAGGAAATCCGACGGTCCTAACCCGCCTTTGGCAGGTTATTTTCTTCCCCCTCTCTCCGACGAGACGATGAAAAAAAAAATTAAGGAGCAAAAAGGGATGCAACACGAGGACTTCCCAGGAGGTCACCCATCCTAGTACTACTCTCACCTAAGCACGCTTAACTTCGGAGTTCTGATGGGATCCGGTGGATTAGTGCTGGTACGATCGCATCCGTTAGTATTTCACACTGATTACTACTTGTTCTCATCGGCGGGCTCCTATTTCTCATTTTTACGCACTCTGTAGTGATACTCCTTCTCCCCGGTTTGTTTGACCTTTTGGGAGATCCAAGTTATTAAGCATTTTCATTTATTGTTCGCTAACTAAAAGAATTTCCCTAAATTACCCATATTGAATTTAGAGTCCTTTAATAAATAATATAAGGGTCCGATATTTTCCTCGACTTAAAGAAAACTCTGAAAAATGGACGGATGATGCGGAAAACAACATTTTTTAGGAAATCCGACGGTCCTAACCCGCCTTTGGCAGGTTATTTTCTTCCCCCTCTCTTCGACGAGACGATGAAAAAAAAATTAAGGAGCAAAAAGGGATGCAACACGAGGACTTCCCAGGAGGCCACCCATCCTAGTACTACTCTCGCCCAAGCACGCTTAACTTCGGAGTTCTGATGGGATCCAGTGGATTAGTGCTGGTATGATCGCATCCGTTAGTATTTCACACTGATTACTACTTGTTCTCATCGGCGGGCTCCTATTTCTCATTTTTACGCACTCTGTAGTGATACGATGTAAGAATAAACACTCCTTCTCCCCGGTTTGTTTGACCTTTTGGGAGATCCAAGTTATTAAGCATTTTCATTTATTGTTCGCTAACTAAAAGAATTTCCCTAAATTACCGATATTGAATTTAGAGTCCTTAAATAAATAATATAAGGGTCCGATATTTTCCTCGACTTTAACAAAATTCTGAAAAATGGACGGATGATGCGGAAAACAACATTTTTTAGGAAATCCGACGGTCCTAACCCGCCTTTGGCAGGTTATTTTCTTCCCCCTCTCTCCGACGAGACGATGAAAAAAAATTAAGGAGCAAAAAGGGATGCAACACGAGGACTTCCCAGGAGGCCACCCATCCTAGTACTACTCTCGCCCAAGCACGCTTAACTTCGGAGTTCTGGGATCCGGTGGATTAGTGCTGGTATGATCGCATCCGTTAGTATTTCACACTGATTACTACTTGTTCTCATCGGCGGGCTCCTATTTCTCATTTTTACGCACTCTGTAGTGATACGATGTAAGAATAAACACTCCTTCTCCCCGGTTTGTTTGACCTTTTGGGAGATCCAAGTTATTAAGCATTTTCATTTATTGTTCGCTAACTAAAAGAATTTCCCTAAATTACCCATATTGAATTTAGAGTCCTTAAAGAAATAATATAAGGGTCCGATATTTTCCTCGACTTTAACAAAATTCTGAAAAATGGACGGATGATGCGGAAAACAACATTTTTTTAGGAAATCCGACGGCCCTAACCCGCCTTTGGCAGGTTATTTTCTTCCCCCTCTCTCCGACGAGACGATGAAAAAAAAATTAATGAGCAAAAAGGGATGCAACACGAGGACTTCCCAGGAGGTCACCCCCATCCTAGTACTACTCTCGCCCAAGCACGCTTAACTTCGGAGTTCTGATGGGATCCGGTGGATTAGTGCTGGTATGATCGCGTCCGTTAGTATTTCACACTGATTACTACTTGTTCTCATCTGCGGGCTTCTATTTCTCATTTATACGCACTCTGTAGTGATACGATGTAAGAATAAACACTCCTTCTCCCCGGTTTATTTGACCTTTTGGGAGATCCAAGTTATTAAGCATTTTCATTTATTGTTCGCTAACTAAAAGAATTTCCCTAAATTACCCATATTGAATTTAGAGTCCTTAAATAAATAATATAAGGGTCCGATATTTTCCCCGACTTTAACAAAATTCTGAAAAATGGACGGATGATGCGGAAAACAACATTTTTTAGAAATCCGACGGTCCTAACCCGCCTTTGGCAGGTTATTTTCTTCCCCCTCTCTCCGACGTGACGATGAAAAAAAAATTAAGGAGCAAAAAGGGATGCAACACGAGGACTTCCCTGGAGGTCACCCCCATCCTAGTACTACTCTCGCCCAAGCACGCTTAACTTCGGAGTTCTGATGGGATCCAGTGGATTAGTGCTGGTATGATCGCATCCGTTAGTATTTCACACTGATTACTACTTGTTCTCATCGGCGGGCTCCTATTTCTCATTTTTACGCACTCTGTAGTGATACGATGTAAGAATAAACACTCCTTCTCCCCGGTTTGTTTGACCTTTTGGGAGATCCAAGTTATTAAGCATTTTCATTTATTGTTCGCTAACTAAAAGAATTTCCCTAAATTACCGATATTGAATTTAGAGTCCTTAAATAAATAATATAAGGGTCCGATATTTTCCTCGACTTTAACAAAATTCTGAAAAATGGACGGATGATGCGGAAAACAACATTTTTTAGGAAATCCGACGGTCCTAACCCGCCTTTGGCAGGTTATTTTCTTCCCCCTCTCTCCGACGAGACGATGAAAAAAAAATTAAGGAGCAAAAAGGGATGCAACACGAGGACTTCCCAGGAGGCCACCCATCCTAGTACTACTCTCGCCCAAGCACGCTTAACTTCGGAGTTCTGGGATCCGGTGGATTAGTGCTGGTATGATCGCATCCGTTAGTATTTCACACTGATTACTACTTGTTCTCATCGGCGGGCTCCTATTTCTCATTTTTACGCACTCTGTAGTGATACGATGTAAGAATAAACACTCCTTCTCCCCGGTTTGTTTGACCTTTTGGGAGATCCAAGTTATTAAGCATTTTCATTTATTGTTCGCTAACTAAAAGAATTTCCCTAAATTACCCATATTGAATTTAGAGTCCTTAAAGAAATAATATAAGGGTCCGATATTTTCCTCGACTTTAACAAAATTCTGAAAAATGGACGGATGATGCGGAAAACAACATTTTTTTAGGAAATCCGACGGCCCTAACCCGCCTTTGGCAGGTTATTTTCTTCCCCCTCTCTCCGACGAGACGATGAAAAAAAAATTAATGAGCAAAAAGGGATGCAACACGAGGACTTCCCAGGAGGTCACCCCCATCCTAGTACTACTCTCGCCCAAGCACGCTTAACTTCGGAGTTCTGATGGGATCCGGTGGATTAGTGCTGGTATGATCGCGTCCGTTAGTATTTCACACTGATTACTACTTGTTCTCATCTGCGGGCTTCTATTTCTCATTTATACGCACTCTGTAGTGATACGATGTAAGAATAAACACTCCTTCTCCCCGGTTTATTTGACCTTTTGGGAGATCCAAGTTATTAAGCATTTTCATTTATTGTTCGCTAACTAAAAGAATTTCCCTAAATTACCCATATTGAATTTAGAGTCCTTAAATAAATAATATAAGGGTCCGATATTTTCCCCGACTTTAACAAAATTCTGAAAAATGGACGGATGATGCGGAAAACAACATTTTTTAGAAATCCGACGGTCCTAACCCGCCTTTGGCAGGTTATTTTCTTCCCCCTCTCTCCGACGTGACGATGAAAAAAAAATTAAGGAGCAAAAAGGGATGCAACACGAGGACTTCCCTGGAGGTCACCCCCATCCTAGTACTACTCTCGCCCAAGCACGCTTAACTTCGGAGTTCTGATGGGATCCAGTGGATTAGTGCTGGTATGATCGCATCCGTTAGTATTTCACACTGATTACTACTTGTTCTCATCGGCGGGCTCCTATTTCTCATTTTTACGCACTCTGTAGTGATACGATGTAAGAATAAACACTCCTTCTCCCCGGTTTGTTTGACCTTTTGGGAGATCCAAGTTATTAAGCATTTTCATTTATTGTTCGCTAACTAAAAGAATTTCCCTAAATTACCGATATTGAATTTAGAGTCCTTAAATAAATAATATAAGGGTCCGATATTTTCCTCGACTTTAACAAAATTCTGAAAAATGGACGGATGATGCGGAAAACAACATTTTTTAGGAAATCCGACGGTCCTAACCCGCCTTTGGCAGGTTATTTTCTTCCCCCTCTCTCCGACGAGACGATGAAAAAAAAATTAAGGAGCAAAAAGGGATGCAACACGAGGACTTCCCAGGAGGCCACCCATCCTAGTACTACTCTCGCCCAAGCACGCTTAACTTCGGAGTTCTGGGATCCGGTGGATTAGTGCTGGTATGATCGCATCCGTTAGTATTTCACACTGATTACTACTTGTTCTCATCGGCGGGCTCCTATTTCTCATTTTTACGCACTCTGTAGTGATACGATGTAAGAATAAACACTCCTTCTCCCCGGTTTGTTTGACCTTTTGGGAGATCCAAGTTATTAAGCATTTTCATTTATTGTTCGCTAACTAAAAGAATTTCCCTAAATTACCCATATTGAATTTAGAGTCCTTAAAGAAATAATATAAGGGTCCGATATTTTCCTCGACTTTAACAAAATTCTGAAAAATGGACGGATGATGCGTAAAACAACATTTTTTTAGGAAATCCGACGGCCCTAACCCGCCTTTGGCAGGTTATTTTCTTCCCCCTCTCTCCGACGAGACGATGAAAAAAAAATTAATGAGCAAAAAGGGATGCAACACGAGGACTTCCCAGGAGGTCACCCCCATCCTAGTACTACTCTCGCCCAAGCACGCTTAACTTCGGAGTTCTGATGGGATCCGGTGGATTAGTGCTGGTATGATCGCGTCCGTTAGTATTTCACACTGATTACTACTTGTTCTCATCTGCGGGCTTCTATTTCTCATTTATACGCACTCTGTAGTGATATGATGTAAGAATAAACACTCCTTCTCCCCGGTTTATTTGACCTTTTGGGAGATCCAAGTTATTAAGCATTTTCATTTATTGTTCGCTAACTAAAAGAATTTCCCTAAATTACCCATATTGAATTTAGAGTCCTTAAAGAAATAATATAAGGGTCCGATATTTTCCTCGACTTTAACAAAATTCTGAAAAATGGACGGATGATGCGTAAAACAACATTTTTTAGGAAATCCGACGGTCCTAACCCGCCTTTGGCAGGTTATTTTCTTCCCCCTCTCTTCGACGAGACGATGAAAAAAAAATTAAGGAGCAAAAAGGGATGCAACACGAGGACTTCCCAGGAGGCCACCCATCCTAGTACTACTCTCGCCCAAGCACGCTTAACTTCGGAGTTCTGATGGGATCCAGTGGATTAGTGCTGGTATGATCGCATCCGTTAGTATTTCACACTGATTACTACTTGTTCTCATCGGCGGGATCCTATTTCTCATTTTTACGCACTCTGTAGTGATACGATGTAAGAATAAACACTCTTTCTCCCCGGTTTGTTTGACCTTTTGGCAGATCCAAGTTATTAAGCATTTTCATTTATTGTTCGCTAACTAAAAGAATTTCCCTAAATTACCGATATTGAATTTAGAGTCCTTAAATAAATAATATAAGGGTCCGATATTTTCCTCGACTTTAACAAAATTCTGAAAAATGGACGGATGATGCGGAAAACAACATTTTTTAGGAAATCCGACGGTCCTAACCCGCCTTTGGCAGGTTATTTTCTTCCCCCTCTCTTCGACGAGACGATGAAAAAAAATTAAGGAGCAAAAAGGGATGCAACACGAGGACTTCCCAGGAGGCCACCCATCCTAGTACTACTCTCGCCCAAGCACGCTTAACTTCGGAGTTCTGATGGGATCCAGTGGATTAGTGCTGGTATGATCGCATCCGTTAGTATTTCACACTGATTACTACTTGTTCTCATCGGCGGGCTCCTATTTCTCATTTTTACGCACTCTGTAGTGATACGATGTAAGAATAAACACTCCTTCTCCCCGGTTTGTTTGACCTTTTGGGAGATCCAAGTTATTAAGCATTTTCATTTATTGTTCGCTAACTAAAAGAATTTCCCTAAATTACCGATATTGAATTTAGAGTCCTTAAATAAATAATATAAGGGTCCGATATTTTCCTCGACTTTAACAAAATTCTGAAAAATGGACGGATGATGCGGAAAACAACATTTTTTAGGAAATCCGACGGTCCTAACCCGCCTTTGGCAGGTTATTTTCTTCCCCCTCTCTCCGACGAGACGATGAAAAAAAAAATTAAGGAGCAAAAAGGGATGCAACACGAGGACTTCCCAGGAGGTCACCCATCCTAGTACTACTCTCACCTAAGCACGCTTAACTTCGGAGTTCTGATGGGATCCGGTGGATTAGTGCTGGTACGATCGCATCCGTTAGTATTTCACACTGATTACTACTTGTTCTCATCGGCGGGCTCCTATTTCTCATTTTTACGCACTCTGTAGTGATACTCCTTCTCCCCGGTTTGTTTGACCTTTTGGGAGATCCAAGTTATTAAGCATTTTCATTTATTGTTCGCTAACTAAAAGAATTTCCCTAAATTACCCATATTGAATTTAGAGTCCTTTAATAAATAATATAAGGGTCCGATATTTTCCTCGACTTAAACAAAACTCTGAAAAATGGACGGATGATGCGGAAAACAACATTTTTTAGGAAATCCGACGGTCCTAACCCGCCTTTGGCAGGTTATTTTCTTCCCCCTCTCTTCGACGAGACGATGAAAAAAAAATTAAGGAGCAAAAAGGGATGCAACACGAGGACTTCCCAGGAGGCCACCCATCCTAGTACTACTCTCGCCCAAGCACGCTTAACTTCGGAGTTCTGATGGGATCCAGTGGATTAGTGCTGGTATGATCGCATCCGTTAGTATTTCACACTGATTACTACTTGTTCTCATCGGCGGGCTCCTATTTCTCATTTTTACGCACTCTGTAGTGATACGATGTAAGAATAAACACTCCTTCTCCCCGGTTTGTTTGACCTTTTGGGAGATCCAAGTTATTAAGCATTTTCATTTATTGTTCGCTAACTAAAAGAATTTCCCTAAATTACCGATATTGAATTTAGAGTCCTTAAATAAATAATATAAGGGTCCGATATTTTCCTCGACTTTAACAAAATTCTGAAAAATGGACGGATGATGCGGAAAACAACATTTTTTAGGAAATCCGACGGTCCTAACCCGCCTTTGGCAGGTTATTTTCTTCCCCCTCTCTCCGACGAGACGATGAAAAAAAATTAAGGAGCAAAAAGGGATGCAACACGAGGACTTCCCAGGAGGCCACCCATCCTAGTACTACTCTCGCCCAAGCACGCTTAACTTCGGAGTTCTGGGATCCGGTGGATTAGTGCTGGTATGATCGCATCCGTTAGTATTTCACACTGATTACTACTTGTTCTCATCGGCGGGCTCCTATTTCTCATTTTTACGCACTCTGTAGTGATACGATGTAAGAATAAACACTCCTTCTCCCCGGTTTGTTTGACCTTTTGGGAGATCCAAGTTATTAAGCATTTTCATTTATTGTTCGCTAACTAAAAGAATTTCCCTAAATTACCCATATTGAATTTAGAGTCCTTAAAGAAATAATATAAGGGTCCGATATTTTCCTCGACTTTAACAAAATTCTGAAAAATGGACGGATGATGCGGAAAACAACATTTTTTTAGGAAATCCGACGGCCCTAACCCGCCTTTGGCAGGTTATTTTCTTCCCCCTCTCTCCGACGAGACGATGAAAAAAAAATTAATGAGCAAAAAGGGATGCAACACGAGGACTTCCCAGGAGGTCACCCCCATCCTAGTACTACTCTCGCCCAAGCACGCTTAACTTCGGAGTTCTGATGGGATCCGGTGGATTAGTGCTGGTATGATCGCGTCCGTTAGTATTTCACACTGATTACTACTTGTTCTCATCTGCGGGCTTCTATTTCTCATTTATACGCACTCTGTAGTGATACGATGTAAGAATAAACACTCCTTCTCCCCGGTTTATTTGACCTTTTGGGAGATCCAAGTTATTAAGCATTTTCATTTATTGTTCGCTAACTAAAAGAATTTCCCTAAATTACCCATATTGAATTTAGAGTCCTTAAATAAATAATATAAGGGTCCGATATTTTCCCCGACTTTAACAAAATTCTGAAAAATGGACGGATGATGCGGAAAACAACATTTTTTAGAAATCCGACGGTCCTAACCCGCCTTTGGCAGGTTATTTTCTTCCCCCTCTCTCCGACGTGACGATGAAAAAAAAATTAAGGAGCAAAAAGGGATGCAACACGAGGACTTCCCTGGAGGTCACCCCCATCCTAGTACTACTCTCGCCCAAGCACGCTTAACTTCGGAGTTCTGATGGGATCCAGTGGATTAGTGCTGGTATGATCGCATCCGTTAGTATTTCACACTGATTACTACTTGTTCTCATCGGCGGGCTCCTATTTCTCATTTTTACGCACTCTGTAGTGATACGATGTAAGAATAAACACTCCTTCTCCCCGGTTTGTTTGACCTTTTGGGAGATCCAAGTTATTAAGCATTTTCATTTATTGTTCGCTAACTAAAAGAATTTCCCTAAATTACCGATATTGAATTTAGAGTCCTTAAATAAATAATATAAGGGTCCGATATTTTCCTCGACTTTAACAAAATTCTGAAAAATGGACGGATGATGCGGAAAACAACATTTTTTAGGAAATCCGACGGTCCTAACCCGCCTTTGGCAGGTTATTTTCTTCCCCCTCTCTCCGACGAGACGATGAAAAAAAAATTAAGGAGCAAAAAGGGATGCAACACGAGGACTTCCCAGGAGGCCACCCATCCTAGTACTACTCTCGCCCAAGCACGCTTAACTTCGGAGTTCTGGGATCCGGTGGATTAGTGCTGGTATGATCGCATCCGTTAGTATTTCACACTGATTACTACTTGTTCTCATCGGCGGGCTCCTATTTCTCATTTTTACGCACTCTGTAGTGATACGATGTAAGAATAAACACTCCTTCTCCCCGGTTTGTTTGACCTTTTGGGAGATCCAAGTTATTAAGCATTTTCATTTATTGTTCGCTAACTAAAAGAATTTCCCTAAATTACCCATATTGAATTTAGAGTCCTTAAAGAAATAATATAAGGGTCCGATATTTTCCTCGACTTTAACAAAATTCTGAAAAATGGACGGATGATGCGTAAAACAACATTTTTTTAGGAAATCCGACGGCCCTAACCCGCCTTTGGCAGGTTATTTTCTTCCCCCTCTCTCCGACGAGACGATGAAAAAAAAATTAATGAGCAAAAAGGGATGCAACACGAGGACTTCCCAGGAGGTCACCCCCATCCTAGTACTACTCTCGCCCAAGCACGCTTAACTTCGGAGTTCTGATGGGATCCGGTGGATTAGTGCTGGTATGATCGCGTCCGTTAGTATTTCACACTGATTACTACTTGTTCTCATCTGCGGGCTTCTATTTCTCATTTATACGCACTCTGTAGTGATACGATGTAAGAATAAACACTCCTTCTCCCCGGTTTATTTGACCTTTTGGGAGATCCAAGTTATTAAGCATTTTCATTTATTGTTCGCTAACTAAAAGAATTTCCCTAAATTACCCATATTGAATTTAGAGTCCTTAAAGAAATAATATAAGGGTCCGATATTTTCCTCGACTTTAACAAAATTCTGAAAAATGGACGGATGATGCGTAAAACAACATTTTTTTAGGAAATCCGACGGCCCTAACCCGCCTTTGGCAGGTTATTTTCTTCCCCCTCTCTCCGACGAGACGATGAAAAAAAAATTAATGAGCAAAAAGGGATGCAACACGAGGACTTCCCAGGAGGTCACCCCCATCCTAGTACTACTCTCGCCCAAGCACGCTTAACTTCGGAGTTCTGATGGGATCCGGTGGATTAGTGCTGGTATGATCGCGTCCGTTAGTATTTCACACTGATTACTACTTGTTCTCATCTGCGGGCTTCTATTTCTCATTTATACGCACTCTGTAGTGATACGATGTAAGAATAAACACTCCTTCTCCTCGGTTTATTTGACCTTTTGGGAGATCCAAGTTATTAAGCATTTTCATTTATTGTTCGCTAACTAAAAGAATTTCCCTAAATTACCCATATTGAATTTAGAGTCCTTAAATAAATAATATAAGGGTCCGATATTTTCCCCGACTTTAACAAAATTCTGAAAAATGGACGGATGATGCGGAAAACAACATTTTTTAGAAATCCGACGGTCCTAACCCGCCTTTGGCAGGTTATTTTCTTCCCCCTCTCTCCGACGTGACGATGAAAAAAAAATTAAGGAGCAAAAAGGGATGCAACACGAGGACTTCCCTGGAGGTCACCCCCATCCTAGTACTACTCTCGCCCAAGCACGCTTAACTTCGGAGTTCTGATGGGATCAGGTGGATTAGTGCTGGTATGATCGCATCCGTTAGTATTTCACATTGATTACTACTTGTTCTCATCGGCGGGCTCCTATTTCTCATTTTTAAGCACTCTGTAGTGATACGATGTAAGAATAAACACTCCTTCTCCCCGGATTGTTTGACCTTTTGGGAGATCCAAGTTATTAAGCATTTTCATTTATTGTTCGCTAACTAAAAGAATTTCCCTAAATTACCCATATTGAATTTTGAGTCCTTAAATAAATAATATAAGGGTCCGATATTTTCCCCGACTTTAACAAAATTCTGAAAAATGGACGGATGATGCGGAACACAACATTTTTTAGGAAATCCGACGGTCCTAACCCGCCTTTGGCAGGTTATTTTCTTCCCTCTCTCTCCGACGAGACGATGAAAAAAAAATTAAGGAGCAAAAAGGGATGCAACACGAGGACTTCCCAGGAGGCCACCCATCCTAGAACTACTCTCGCCCAAGCACGCTTAACTTCGGAGTTCTGATGGGATCCGGTGGATTAGTGCTGGTATGATCGCATCCG
The DNA here is from genome assembly GCF_041429995.1 of Eschscholzia californica. Lineage (NCBI taxonomy): Eukaryota > Viridiplantae > Streptophyta > Magnoliopsida > Ranunculales > Papaveraceae > Eschscholzia > Eschscholzia californica. Next base: position 30,228,331 of record NW_028238472.1, on the reverse strand, counting down.
TTAGTATTTCACACTGATTACTACTTGTTCTCATCGGCGGGCTCCTATTTCTCATTTTTACGCACTCTGTAGTGATACGATGTAAGAATAAACACTCCTTCTCCCCGGTTTGTTTGACCTTTTGGGAGATCCAAGTTATTAAGCATTTTCATTTATTGTTCGCTAACTAAAAGAATTTCCCTAAATTACCCATATTGAATTTAGAGTCCTTAAAGAAATAATATAAGGGTCCGATATTTTCCTCGACTTTAACAAAATTCTGAAAAATGGACGGATGATGCGGAAAACAACATTTTTTTAGGAAATCCGACGGCCCTAACCCGCCTTTGGCAGGTTATTTTCTTCCCCCTCTCTCCGACGAGACGATGAAAAAAAAATTAATGAGCAAAAAGGGATGCAACACGAGGACTTCCCAGGAGGTCACCCCCATCCTAGTACTACTCTCGCCCAAGCACGCTTAACTTCGGAGTTCTGATGGGATCCGGTGGATTAGTGCTGGTATGATCGCGTCCGTTAGTATTTCACACTGATTACTACTTGTTCTCATCTGCGGGCTTCTATTTCTCATTTTTACGCACTCTGTAGTGATACGATGTAAGAACAAACACTCCTTCTCCCCGGTTTGTTTGACCTTTTGGGAGATCCAAGTTATTAAGCATTTTCATTTATTGTTCGCTAACTAAAAGAATTTCCCTAAATTACCCATATTGAATTTAGAGTCCTTAAATAAATAATATAAGGGTCCGATATTTTCCCCGACTTTAACAAAATTCTGAAAAATGGACGGATGATGCGGAAAACAACATTTTTTAGAAATCCGACGGTCCTAACCCGCCTTTGGCAGGTTATTTTCTTCCCCCTCTCTCCGACGTGACGATGAAAAAAAAATTAAGGAGCAAAAAGGGATGCAACACGAGGACTTCCCTGGAGGTCACCCCCATCCTAGTACTACTCTCGCCCAAGCACGCTTAACTTCGGAGTTCTGATGGGATCCGGTGGATTAGTGCTGGTATGATCGCATCCGTTAGTATTTCACATTGATTACTACTTGTTCTCATCGGCGGGCTCCTATTTCTCATTTTTACGCACTCTGTAGTGATACGATGTAAGAATAAATACTCCTTCTCCCCGGATTGTTTGACCTTTTGGGAGATCCAAGTTATTAAGCATTTTCATTTATTGTTCGCTAACTAAAAGAATTTCCCTAAATTACCCATATTGAATTTTGAGTCCTTAAATAAATAATATAAGGGTCCGATATTTTCCCCGACTTTAACAAAATTCTGAAAAATGGACGGATGATGCGGAAAACAACATTTTTTAGGAAATCCGACGGTCCTAACCCCCCTTTGGCAGGTTAATTTCTTCCCCCTCTCTCCGACGAGACGATGAAAAAAAATTAAGGAGCAAAAAGGGATGCAACACGAGGACTTCCCAGGAGGTCACCCCCATCCTATTACTACTCTCGCCCAAGCACGCTTAACTTCGGAGTTCTGATGGGATCTGGTGGATTAGTGCTGGTATGATCGCATCCGTTAATATTTCACACTGATTACTACTTGTTCTCATCGGCGGGCTCCTATTTCTCATTTTTACGCACTCTGTAGTGATACGATGTAAGAATAAACACTCCTTCTCCCAGGTTTGTTTGACCTTTTGGGAGATCCAAGTTATTAAGCATTTTCATTTATTGTTCGCTAACTAAAAGAATTTCCCTAAATTACTCATATTTAATTTAGAGTAGTTAAATAAATAATATAAGGGTCCGATATTTTCCTCGACTTTAACAAAATTCTGAAAAATGGACGGATGATGCGGAAAACAACATTTTTTAGGAAATCCGACGGTCCTAACCCGCCTTTGGCAGGTTATTTTCTTCCCCCTCTCTCCGACGAGACGATGAAAAAAAATTAAGGAGCAAAAAGGGATGCAACACGAGGACTTCCCAGGTGGTCACCCATCCTAGTACTACTCTCGCCCAAGCACGTTTAACTTCGGAGTTCAGATGGGATCCGGTGGATTAGTGCTGGTACGATCGCATCCATTAGTATTTCACACTGATTACTACTTGTTCTCATCGGCGGGCTCCTATTTCTCATTTTTACGCACTCTGTAGTGATACGATGTAAGAAGAAACACTCCTTCTCCCCGGTTTGTTTGACCTTTTGGGAGATCCAAGTTATTAAGCATTTTCATTTATTGTTCGCTAACTAAAAGAATTTCCCTAAATTACCCATATTGAATTTAGAGTCCTTAAATAAATAATATAAGGGTCCGATATTTTCCTCGACTGTAACAAAATTCTGAAAAATGGACGGATGATGCGGAAAACAACATTTTTTAGGAAATCCGACGGTCCTAACCCGCCTTTGGCAGGTTATTTTCTTCCTCCTCACTCCGACGAGACGATGAAAAAAAATTAAGGAGCAAAAAGGGATGCAACACGAGGACTTCCCAGGTGGTCACCCATCCTAGTACTACTCTCGCCCAAGCACGTTTAACTTCGGAGTTCTGATGGGATCCGGTGGATTAGTGCTGGTACGATCGCATCCATTAGTATTTCACACTGATTACTACTTGTTCTCATCGGCGGGCTCCTATTTCTCATTTTTACGCACTCTGTAGTGATACGATGAAAGAATAAACACTCCTTCTCCCCGGTTTGTTTGACCTTTTGGGAGATCCAAGTTATTAAGCATTTTCATTTATTGTTCGCTAACTAAAAGAATTTCCCTAAATTACCCATATTGAATTTAGAGTCTTTAAATAAATAATATAAGGGTCCGATATTTTCCTCGACTTTAACAAAATTCTGAAAAATGGACGGATGATGCGGAAAACAACATTTTTTAGGAAATCCGACGGTCCTAACCCGCCTTTGGCAGGTTATTTTCTTCCCCCTCTCTCCGACGAGACGATGAAAAAAAAATTAAGGAGCAAAAAGGGATGCAACACGAGGACTTCCCAGGAGGTCACCCCCATCCTAGTACTACTCTCGCCCAAGCGCGCTTAACTTCGGAGTTCTGATGGGATCCGGTGGATTAGTGCTGGTATGATCGCATCCGTTAGTATTTCACACTGATTACTACTTGTTCTCATCGGCGGGCTCCTATTTCTCATTTTTACGCACTCTGTAGTGATACGATGTAAGAATAAGCACTCATTCTCCCCGGTTTGTTTGACCTTTTGGGAGATCCAAGTTATTAAGCATTTTCATTTATTGTTCGCTAACTAAAAGAATTTCCCTAAATTACCCATATTGAATTTAGAGTAGTTAAATAAATAATATAAGGGTCCGATATTTTCCTCGACCTTAACAAAATTCTGAAAAATGGACGGATGATGCGGAAAACAACATTTTTTAGGAAATCCGACGGTCCTAACCCGCCTTTGGCAGGTTATTTTCTTCCCCCTCTCTCCGACGAGACGATGAAAAAAAATTAAGGAGCAAAAAGGGATGCAACACGAGGACTTCCCAGGTGGTCACCCATCCTAGTACTACTCTCGCCCAAGCACGTTTAACTTCGGAGTTCTGATGGGATCCGGTGGATTAGTGCTGGTACGATCGCATCCATTAGTATTTCACACTGATTACTACTTGTTCTCATCAGCGGGCTCCTATTTCTCATTTTTACGCACTTTGTAGTGATACGATGTAAGAATAAACACTCCTTCTCCCCGGTTTGTTTGACCTTTCGGGAGATCCAAGTTATTAAGCATTTTCATTTATTGTTCGCTAACTAAAAGAATTTCCCTAAATTACCCATATTGAATTTAGAGTCCTTAAATAAATAATATAAGGGTCCGATATTTTCCTCGACTTTAACAAAATTCTGAAAAATGGACGGATGATGCGGAAAACAACATTTTTTAGGAAATCCGACGGTCCTAACCCGCCTTTGGCAGGTTATTTTCTTCCCCCTCTCTCCGACGAGACGATGAAAAAAAATGAAGGAGCAAAAAGGGATGCAACACGAGGACTTCCCAGGTGGTCACCCATCCTAGTATTACTCTCGCCCAAGCACGTTTAACTTCGGAGTTCTGATGGGATCCGGTGGATTAGTGCTGGTACGATCGCATCCATTAGTATTTCACACTGATTACTACTTGTTCTCATCGGCGAGCTCCTATTTCTCATTTTTACGCACTCTGTAGTGATACGATGTAAGAATAAACACTCATTCTCCCCGGTTAGTTTGACCTTTTGGGAGATCCAAGTTATTAAGCATTTTCATTTATTGTTCGCTAACTAAAAGAATTTCCCTAAATTACCCATATTGAATTTAGAGTCCTTAAATAAATAATATAAGGGTCCGATATTTTCCTCGACTTTAACAAAATTCTGAAAAATGGACGGATGATGCGGAAAACAACATTTTTTAGGAAATCCGACGGTCCTAACCCGCCTTTGGCAGGTTATTTTCTTCCCCCTCTCTCCGACGAGACGATGAAAAAAAATTTAAGGAGCAAAAAGGGATGCAACACGAGGACTTCCCAGGAGGCCACCCATCCTAGTACTACTCTCGCCCAAGCACGCTTAACTTCGGAGTTCTGATGGGATCCGGTGGATTAGTGCTGGTATGATCGCATCCGTTAGTATTTCACACTGATTACTACTTGTTCTCATCGGCGGGCTCCTATTTCTCATTTTTACGCACTCTGTAGTGATACGATGTAAGAATAAACACTCCTTCTCCCCGGTTTGTTTGACCTTTTGGGAGATCCAAGTTATTAAGCATTTTCATTTATTGTTCGCTAACTAAAAGAATTTCCCTAAATTACCCATATTGAATTTAGAGTCCTTAAATAAATAATATAAGGGTCCGATATTTTCCTCGACTTTAACAAAATTCTGAAAAATGGACGGATGATGCGGAAAACAACATTTTTTAGGAAATCCGACGGTCCTAACCCGCCTTTGGCAGGTTATTTTCTTCCCCCTCTCTCCGACGAGACGATGAAAAAAAATTAAGGAGCAAAAAGGGATGCAACACGAGGACTTCCCAGGTGGTCACCCATCCTAGTACTACTCTCGCCCAAGCACGTTTAACTTCGGAGTTCTGATGGGATCCGGTGGATTAGTGCTGGTACGATCGCATCCATTATTATTTCACACTGATTACTACTTGTTCTCATCGGCGGGCTCCTATTTCTCATTTTTACGCACTCTGTAGTGATACGATGTAAGAATAAACACTCATTCTCCCCGGTTTGTTTGACCTTTTGGGAGATCCAAGTTATTAAGCATTTTCATTTATTGTTCGCTAACTAAAAGAATTTCCCTAAATTACCCATATTGAATTTAGAGTCTTTAAATAAATAATATAAGGGTCCGATATTTTCCTCGACTTTAACAAAATTCTGAAAAATGGACGGATGATGCGGAAAACAACATTTTTTAGGAAATCCGACGGTCCTAACCCGCCTTTGGCAGGTTATTTTCTTCCCCCTCTCTCCGACGAGACGATGAAAAAAAAATTAAGGAGCAAAAAGGGATGCAACACGAGGACTTCCCAGGAGGTCACCCCCATCCTAGTACTACTCTCGCCCAAGCACGCTTAACTTCGGAGTTCTGATGGGATCCGGTGGATTAGTGCTGGTATGATCGCATCCGTTAGTATTTCACACTGATTACTACTTGTTCTCATCGGCGGGCTCCTATTTCTCATTTTTACGCACTCTGTAGTGATACGATGTAAGAATAAGCACTCCTTCTCCCCGGTTTGTTTGACCTTTTGGGAGATCCAAGTTATTAAGCATTTTCATTTATTGTTCGCTAACTAAAAGAATTTCCCTAAATTACCCATATTGAATTTAGAGTAGTTAAATAAATAATATAAGGGTCCGATATTTTCCTCGACCTTAACAAAATTCTGAAAAATGGACGGATGATGCGGAAAACAACATTTTTTAGGAAATCCGACGGTCCTAACCCGCCTTTGGCAGGTTATTTTCTTCCCCCTCTCTCCGACGAGACGATGAAAAAAAATTAAGGAGCAAAAAGGGATGCAACACGAGGACTTCCCAGGTGGTCACCCATCCTAGTACTACTCTCGCCCAAGCACGTTTAACTTCGGAGTTCTGATGGGATCCGGTGGATTAGTGCTGGTACGATCGCATCCATTAGTATTTCACACTGATTACTACTTGTTCTCATCGGCGGGCTCCTATTTCTCATTTTTACGCACTCTGTAGTGATACGATGTAAGAATAAACACTCCTTCTCCCCGGTTTGTTTGACCTTTTGGGAGATCCAAGTTATTAAGCATTTTCATTTATTGTTCGCTAACTAAAAGAATTTCCCTAAATTACCCATATTGAATTTAGAGTCCTTAAATAAATAATATAAGGGTCCGATATTTTCCTCGACTTTAACAAAATTCTGAAAAATGGACGGATGATGCGTAAAACAACATTTTTTTAGGAAATCCGACGGCCCTAACCCGCCTTTGGCAGGTTATTTTCTTCCCCCTCTCTCCGACGAGACGATGAAAAAAAAATTAATGAGCAAAAAGGGATGCAACACGAGGACTTCCCAGGAGGTCACCCCCATCCTAGTACTACTCTCGCCCAAGCACGCTTAACTTCGGAGTTCTGATGGGATCCGGTGGATTAGTGCTGGTATGATCGCGTCCGTTAGTATTTCACACTGATTACTACTTGTTCTCATCTGCGGGCTTCTATTTCTCATTTATACGCACTCTGTAGTGATACGATGTAAGAATAAACACTCCTTCTCCTCGGTTTATTTGACCTTTTGGGAGATCCAAGTTATTAAGCATTTTCATTTATTGTTCGCTAACTAAAAGAATTTCCCTAAATTACCCATATTGAATTTAGAGTCCTTAAATAAATAATATAAGGGTCCGATATTTTCCCCGACTTTAACAAAATTCTGAAAAATGGACGGATGATGCGGAAAACAACATTTTTTAGAAATCCGACGGTCCTAACCCGCCTTTGGCAGGTTATTTTCTTCCCCCTCTCTCCGACGTGACGATGAAAAAAAAATTAAGGAGCAAAAAGGGATGCAACACGAGGACTTCCCTGGAGGTCACCCCCATCCTAGTACTACTCTCGCCCAAGCACGCTTAACTTCGGAGTTCTGATGGGATCAGGTGGATTAGTGCTGGTATGATCGCATCCGTTAGTATTTCACATTGATTACTACTTGTTCTCATCGGCGGGCTCCTATTTCTCATTTTTAAGCACTCTGTAGTGATACGATGTAAGAATAAACACTCCTTCTCCCCGGATTGTTTGACCTTTTGGGAGATCCAAGTTATTAAGCATTTTCATTTATTGTTCGCTAACTAAAAGAATTTCCCTAAATTACCCATATTGAATTTTGAGTCCTTAAATAAATAATATAAGGGTCCGATATTTTCCCCGACTTTAACAAAATTCTGAAAAATGGACGGATGATGCGGAACACAACATTTTTTAGGAAATCCGACGGTCCTAACCCGCCTTTGGCAGGTTATTTTCTTCCCTCTCTCTCCGACGAGACGATGAAAAAAAAATTAAGGAGCAAAAAGGGATGCAACACGAGGACTTCCCAGGAGGCCACCCATCCTAGAACTACTCTCGCCCAAGCACGCTTAACTTCGGAGTTCTGATGGGATCCGGTGGATTAGTGCTGGTATGATCGCATCCGTTAGTATTTCACACTGATTACTACTTGTTCTCATCGGCGGGCTCCTATTTCTCATTTTTACGCACTCTGTAGTGATACGATGTAAGAATAAACACTCCTTCTCCCCGGTTTGTTTGACCTTTTGGGAGATCCAAGTTATTAAGCATTTTCATTTATTGTTCGCTAACTAAAAGAATTTCCCTAAATTACCCATATTGAATTTAGAGTCCTTAAAGAAATAATATAAGGGTCCGATATTTTCCTCGACTTTAACAAAATTCTGAAAAATGGACGGATGATGCGGAAAACAACATTTTTTTAGGAAATCCGACGGCCCTAACCCGCCTTTGGCAGGTTATTTTCTTCCCCCTCTCTCCGACGAGACGATGAAAAAAAAATTAATGAGCAAAAAGGGATGCAACACGAGGACTTCCCAGGAGGTCACCCCCATCCTAGTACTACTCTCGCCCAAGCACGCTTAACTTCGGAGTTCTGATGGGATCCGGTGGATTAGTGCTGGTATGATCGCGTCCGTTAGTATTTCACACTGATTACTACTTGTTCTCATCTGCGGGCTTCTATTTCTCATTTTTACGCACTCTGTAGTGATACGATGTAAGAACAAACACTCCTTCTCCCCGGTTTGTTTGACCTTTTGGGAGATCCAAGTTATTAAGCATTTTCATTTATTGTTCGCTAACTAAAAGAATTTCCCTAAATTACCCATATTGAATTTAGAGTCCTTAAATAAATAATATAAGGGTCCGATATTTTCCCCGACTTTAACAAAATTCTGAAAAATGGACGGATGATGCGGAAAACAACATTTTTTAGAAATCCGACGGTCCTAACCCGCCTTTGGCAGGTTATTTTCTTCCCCCTCTCTCCGACGTGACGATGAAAAAAAAATTAAGGAGCAAAAAGGGATGCAACACGAGGACTTCCCTGGAGGTCACCCCCATCCTAGTACTACTCTCGCCCAAGCACGCTTAACTTCGGAGTTCTGATGGGATCCGGTGGATTAGTGCTGGTATGATCGCATCCGTTAGTATTTCACATTGATTACTACTTGTTCTCATCGGCGGGCTCCTATTTCTCATTTTTACGCACTCTGTAGTGATACGATGTAAGAATAAATACTCCTTCTCCCCGGATTGTTTGACCTTTTGGGAGATCCAAGTTATTAAGCATTTTCATTTATTGTTCGCTAACTAAAAGAATTTCCCTAAATTACCCATATTGAATTTTGAGTCCTTAAATAAATAATATAAGGGTCCGATATTTTCCCCGACTTTAACAAAATTCTGAAAAATGGACGGATGATGCGGAAAACAACATTTTTTAGGAAATCCGACGGTCCTAACCCCCCTTTGGCAGGTTAATTTCTTCCCCCTCTCTCCGACGAGACGATGAAAAAAAATTAAGGAGCAAAAAGGGATGCAACACGAGGACTTCCCAGGAGGTCACCCCCATCCTATTACTACTCTCGCCCAAGCACGCTTAACTTCGGAGTTCTGATGGGATCTGGTGGATTAGTGCTGGTATGATCGCATCCGTTAATATTTCACACTGATTACTACTTGTTCTCATCGGCGGGCTCCTATTTCTCATTTTTACGCACTCTGTAGTGATACGATGTAAGAATAAACACTCCTTCTCCCAGGTTTGTTTGACCTTTTGGGAGATCCAAGTTATTAAGCATTTTCATTTATTGTTCGCTAACTAAAAGAATTTCCCTAAATTACTCATATTTAATTTAGAGTAGTTAAATAAATAATATAAGGGTCCGATATTTTCCTCGACTTTAACAAAATTCTGAAAAATGGACGGATGATGCGGAAAACAACATTTTTTAGGAAATCCGACGGTCCTAACCCGCCTTTGGCAGGTTATTTTCTTCCCCCTCTCTCCGACGAGACGATGAAAAAAAATTAAGGAGCAAAAAGGGATGCAACACGAGGACTTCCCAGGTGGTCACCCATCCTAGTACTACTCTCGCCCAAGCACGTTTAACTTCGGAGTTCAGATGGGATCCGGTGGATTAGTGCTGGTACGATCGCATCCATTAGTATTTCACACTGATTACTACTTGTTCTCATCGGCGGGCTCCTATTTCTCATTTTTACGCACTCTGTAGTGATACGATGTAAGAAGAAACACTCCTTCTCCCCGGTTTGTTTGACCTTTTGGGAGATCCAAGTTATTAAGCATTTTCATTTATTGTTCGCTAACTAAAAGAATTTCCCTAAATTACCCATATTGAATTTAGAGTCCTTAAATAAATAATATAAGGGTCCGATATTTTCCTCGACTGTAACAAAATTCTGAAAAATGGACGGATGATGCGGAAAACAACATTTTTTAGGAAATCCGACGGTCCTAACCCGCCTTTGGCAGGTTATTTTCTTCCTCCTCACTCCGACGAGACGATGAAAAAAAATTAAGGAGCAAAAAGGGATGCAACACGAGGACTTCCCAGGTGGTCACCCATCCTAGTACTACTCTCGCCCAAGCACGTTTAACTTCGGAGTTCTGATGGGATCCGGTGGATTAGTGCTGGTACGATCGCATCCATTAGTATTTCACACTGATTACTACTTGTTCTCATCGGCGGGCTCCTATTTCTCATTTTTACGCACTCTGTAGTGATACGATGAAAGAATAAACACTCCTTCTCCCCGGTTTGTTTGACCTTTTGGGAGATCCAAGTTATTAAGCATTTTCATTTATTGTTCGCTAACTAAAAGAATTTCCCTAAATTACCCATATTGAATTTAGAGTCTTTAAATAAATAATATAAGGGTCCGATATTTTCCTCGACTTTAACAAAATTCTGAAAAATGGACGGATGATGCGGAAAACAACATTTTTTAGGAAATCCGACGGTCCTAACCCGCCTTTGGCAGGTTATTTTCTTCCCCCTCTCTCCGACGAGACGATGAAAAAAAAATTAAGGAGCAAAAAGGGATGCAACACGAGGACTTCCCAGGAGGTCACCCCCATCCTAGTACTACTCTCGCCCAAGCGCGCTTAACTTCGGAGTTCTGATGGGATCCGGTGGATTAGTGCTGGTATGATCGCATCCGTTAGTATTTCACACTGATTACTACTTGTTCTCATCGGCGGGCTCCTATTTCTCATTTTTACGCACTCTGTAGTGATACGATGTAAGAATAAGCACTCATTCTCCCCGGTTTGTTTGACCTTTTGGGAGATCCAAGTTATTAAGCATTTTCATTTATTGTTCGCTAACTAAAAGAATTTCCCTAAATTACCCATATTGAATTTAGAGTAGTTAAATAAATAATATAAGGGTCCGATATTTTCCTCGACCTTAACAAAATTCTGAAAAATGGACGGATGATGCGGAAAACAACATTTTTTAGGAAATCCGACGGTCCTAACCCGCCTTTGGCAGGTTATTTTCTTCCCCCTCTCTCCGACGAGACGATGAAAAAAAATTAAGGAGCAAAAAGGGATGCAACACGAGGACTTCCCAGGTGGTCACCCATCCTAGTACTACTCTCGCCCAAGCACGTTTAACTTCGGAGTTCTGATGGGATCCGGTGGATTAGTGCTGGTACGATCGCATCCATTAGTATTTCACACTGATTACTACTTGTTCTCATCAGCGGGCTCCTATTTCTCATTTTTACGCACTTTGTAGTGATACGATGTAAGAATAAACACTCCTTCTCCCCGGTTTGTTTGACCTTTCGGGAGATCCAAGTTATTAAGCATTTTCATTTATTGTTCGCTAACTAAAAGAATTTCCCTAAATTACCCATATTGAATTTAGAGTCCTTAAATAAATAATATAAGGGTCCGATATTTTCCTCGACTTTAACAAAATTCTGAAAAATGGACGGATGATGCGGAAAACAACATTTTTTAGGAAATCCGACGGTCCTAACCCGCCTTTGGCAGGTTATTTTCTTCCCCCTCTCTCCGACGAGACGATGAAAAAAAATGAAGGAGCAAAAAGGGATGCAACACGAGGACTTCCCAGGTGGTCACCCATCCTAGTATTACTCTCGCCCAAGCACGTTTAACTTCGGAGTTCTGATGGGATCCGGTGGATTAGTGCTGGTACGATCGCATCCATTAGTATTTCACACTGATTACTACTTGTTCTCATCGGCGAGCTCCTATTTCTCATTTTTACGCACTCTGTAGTGATACGATGTAAGAATAAACACTCATTCTCCCCGGTTAGTTTGACCTTTTGGGAGATCCAAGTTATTAAGCATTTTCATTTATTGTTCGCTAACTAAAAGAATTTCCCTAAATTACCCATATTGAATTTAGAGTCCTTAAATAAATAATATAAGGGTCCGATATTTTCCTCGACTTTAACAAAATTCTGAAAAATGGACGGATGATGCGGAAAACAACATTTTTTAGGAAATCCGACGGTCCTAACCCGCCTTTGGCAGGTTATTTTCTTCCCCCTCTCTCCGACGAGACGATGAAAAAAAATTTAAGGAGCAAAAAGGGATGCAACACGAGGACTTCCCAGGAGGCCACCCATCCTAGTACTACTCTCGCCCAAGCACGCTTAACTTCGGAGTTCTGATGGGATCCGGTGGATTAGTGCTGGTATGATCGCATCCGTTAGTATTTCACACTGATTACTACTTGTTCTCATCGGCGGGCTCCTATTTCTCATTTTTACGCACTCTGTAGTGATACGATGTAAGAATAAACACTCCTTCTCCCCGGTTTGTTTGACCTTTTGGGAGATCCAAGTTATTAAGCATTTTCATTTATTGTTCGCTAACTAAAAGAATTTCCCTAAATTACCCATATTGAATTTAGAGTCCTTAAATAAATAATATAAGGGTCCGATATTTTCCTCGACTTTAACAAAATTCTGAAAAATGGACGGATGATGCGGAAAACAACATTTTTTAGGAAATCCGACGGTCCTAACCCGCCTTTGGCAGGTTATTTTCTTCCCCCTCTCTCCGACGAGACGATGAAAAAAAATTAAGGAGCAAAAAGGGATGCAACACGAGGACTTCCCAGGTGGTCACCCATCCTAGTACTACTCTCGCCCAAGCACGTTTAACTTCGGAGTTCTGATGGGATCCGGTGGATTAGTGCTGGTACGATCGCATCCATTATTATTTCACACTGATTACTACTTGTTCTCATCGGCGGGCTCCTATTTCTCATTTTTACGCACTCTGTAGTGATACGATGTAAGAATAAACACTCATTCTCCCCGGTTTGTTTGACCTTTTGGGAGATCCAAGTTATTAAGCATTTTCATTTATTGTTCGCTAACTAAAAGAATTTCCCTAAATTACCCATATTGAATTTAGAGTCTTTAAATAAATAATATAAGGGTCCGATATTTTCCTCGACTTTAACAAAATTCTGAAAAATGGACGGATGATGCGGAAAACAACATTTTTTAGGAAATCCGACGGTCCTAACCCGCCTTTGGCAGGTTATTTTCTTCCCCCTCTCTCCGACGAGACGATGAAAAAAAAATTAAGGAGCAAAAAGGGATGCAACACGAGGACTTCCCAGGAGGTCACCCCCATCCTAGTACTACTCTCGCCCAAGCACGCTTAACTTCGGAGTTCTGATGGGATCCGGTGGATTAGTGCTGGTATGATCGCATCCGTTAGTATTTCACACTGATTACTACTTGTTCTCATCGGCGGGCTCCTATTTCTCATTTTTACGCACTCTGTAGTGATACGATGTAAGAATAAGCACTCCTTCTCCCCGGTTTGTTTGACCTTTTGGGAGATCCAAGTTATTAAGCATTTTCATTTATTGTTCGCTAACTAAAAGAATTTCCCTAAATTACCCATATTGAATTTAGAGTAGTTAAATAAATAATATAAGGGTCCGATATTTTCCTCGACCTTAACAAAATTCTGAAAAATGGACGGATGATGCGGAAAACAACATTTTTTAGGAAATCCGACGGTCCTAACCCGCCTTTGGCAGGTTATTTTCTTCCCCCTCTCTCCGACGAGACGATGAAAAAAAATTAAGGAGCAAAAAGGGATGCAACACGAGGACTTCCCAGGTGGTCACCCATCCTAGTACTACTCTCGCCCAAGCACGTTTAACTTCGGAGTTCTGATGGGATCCGGTGGATTAGTGCTGGTACGATCGCATCCATTAGTATTTCACACTGATTACTACTTGTTCTCATCGGCGGGCTCCTATTTCTCATTTTTACGCACTCTGTAGTGATACGATGTAAGAATAAACACTCCTTCTCCCCGGTTTGTTTGACCTTTCGGGAGATCCAAGTTATTAAGCATTTTCATTTATTGTTCGCTAACTAAAAGAATTTCCCTAAATTACCCATATTGAATTTAGAGTCCTTAAATAAATAATATAAGGGTCCGATATTTTCCTCGACTTTAACAAAATTCTGAAAAATGGACGGATGATGCGGAAAACAACATTTTTTAGGAAATCCGACGGTCCTAACCCGCCTTTGGCAGGTTATTTTCTTCCCCCTCTCTCCGACGAGACGATGAAAAAAAATGAAGGAGCATAAAGGGATGCAACACGAGGACTTCCCAGGTGGTCACCCATCCTAGTATTACTCTCGCCCAAGCACGTTTAACTTCGGAGTTCTGATGGGATCCGGTGGATTAGTGCTGGTACGATCGCATCCATTAGTATTTCACACTGATTACTACTTGTTCTCATCGGCGGGCTCCTATTTCTCATTTTTACGCACTCTGTAGTGATACGATGTAAGAATAAACACTCCTTCTCCCCGGTTTGTTTGACCTTTTGGGAGATCCAAGTTATTAAGCATTTTCATTTATTGTTCGCTAATTAAAAGAATTTTCCTAAATTACCCATATTGAATTTAGAGTCCTTAAATAAATAATATAAGGGTACGATATTTTCCTCGACTTTAACAAAATTCTGAAAAATGGACGGATGATGCGGAAAACAACATTTTTTAGGAAATCCGACGGTCCTAACCCGCCTTTGGCAGGTTATTTTCTTCCCCCTCTCTCCGACGAGACGATGAAAAAAAAATTAAGGAGCAAAATGGGATGCAACACGAGGACTTCCCAGGAGGCCACCCATCCTAGTACTACTCTCGCCCAAACACGCTTAACTTCGGAGTTCTGATGGGATCCGGTGGATTAGTGCTGGTATGATCGCATCCGTTAGTATTTCACACTGATTACTACTTGTTCTCATCGGCGGGCTCCTATTTCTCATTTTTACGCACTCTGTAGTGATACGATGTAAGAATAAACACTCCTTCTCCCCGGTTTGTTTGACCTTTTGAGAGATCCAAGTTATTAAGCATTTTCATTTATTGTTCGCTAACTAAAAGAATTTCCCTAAATTACCCATATTGAATTTAGAGTCCTTTTATAAATAATATAAGGGTTCGATATTTTCCTCGACTTTAACAAAATTCTGAAAAATGGACGGATGATGCGGAAAACAACATTTTTTAGGAAATCCGACGGTCCTAACCCGCCTTTGGCAGGTTATTTTCTTCCCCCTCTCTCCGACGAGACGATGAAAAAAAAATTAATGAGCATAAAGGGATGCAACACGAGGACTTCCCAGGAGGTCACCCCCATCCTAGTACTACTCTCGCCCAAGCACGCTTAACTTCGGAGTTCTGATGGGATCCGGTGGATTAGTGCTGGTATGATCGCATCCGTTAGTATTTCACACTGATTACTACTTGTTCTCATCTGCGGGCTTCTATTTCTCATTTTTACGCACTCTGTAATGATACGATGTAAGAATAAACACTCCTTCTCCCCGGTTTGTTTGACCTTTTGGGAGATCCAAGTTATTAAGCATTTTCATTTATTGTTCGCTAACTAAAAGAATTTCCCTAAATTACCCATATTGAATTTAGAGTCCTTAAATAAATAATATAAGGGTCTGATATTTTCCTCGACTTTAACAAAATTCTGAAAAATGGACGGATGATGCGGAAAACAACATTTTTTAGGAAATCCGACGGTCCTAACCCGCCTTTGGCAGGTTATTTTCTTCCCCCTCTCTCCGACGAGACGATGAAAAAAAAATTAATGAGCAAAAAGGGATGCAACACGAGGACTTCCCAGGAGGTCACCCCCATCCTAGTACTACTCTCGCCCAAGCACGCTGAACTTCGGAGTTCTGATGGGATCCGGTGGATTAGTGCTGGTACGATCGCATCCATTAGTATTTCACACTGATTACTACTTGTTCTCATCGGCGGGCTCCTATTTCTCATTTTTACGCACTCTGTAGTGATACGATGTAAGAATAAACACTCCTTCTCCCCGGTTTGTTTGACCTTTTGGGAGATCCAAGTTATTAAGCATTTTCATTTATTGTTCGCTAATTAAAAGAATTTTCCTAAATTACCCATATTGAATTTAGAGTCCTTAAATAAATAATATAAGGGTACGATATTTTCCTCGACTTTAACAAAATTCTGAAAAATGGACGGATGATGCGGAAAACAACATTTTTTAGGAAATCCGACGGTCCTAACCCGCCTTTGGCAGGTTATTTTCTTCCCCCTCTCTCCGACGAGACGATGAAAAAAAAATTAAGGAGCAAAAAGGGATGCAACACGAGGACTTCCCAGGAGGCCACCCATCCTAGTACTACTCTCGCCCAAGCACGCTTAACTTCGGAGTTCTGATGGGATCCGGTGGATTAGTGCTGGTATGATCGCATCCGTTAGTATTTCACACTGATTACTACTTGTTCTCATCGGCGGGCTCCTATTTCTCATTTTTACGCACTCTGTAGTGATACGATGTAAGAATAAACACTCCTTCTCCCCGGTTTGTTTGACCTTTTGAGAGATCCAAGTTATTAAGCATTTTCATTTATTGTTCGCTAACTAAAAGAATTTCCCTAAATTACCCATATTGAATTTAGAGTCCTTTTATAAATAATATAAGGGTTCGATATTTTCCTCGACTTTAACAAAATTCTGAAAAATGGACGGATGATGCGGAAAACAACATTTTTTAGGAAATCCGACGGTCCTAACCCGCCTTTGGCAGGTTATTTTCTTCCCCCTCTCTCCGACGAGACGATGAAAAAAAAATTAATGAGCATAAAGGGATGCAACACGAGGACTTCCCAGGAGGTCACCCCCATCCTAGTACTACTCTCGCCCAAGCACGCTTAACTTCGGAGTTCTGATGGGATCCGGTGGATTAGTGCTGGTATGATCGCATCCGTTAGTATTTCACACTGATTACTACTTGTTCTCATCTGCGGGCTTCTATTTCTCATTTTTACGCACTCTGTAATGATACGATGTAAGAATAAACACTCCTTCTCCCCGGTTTGTTTGACCTTTTGGGAGATCCAAGTTATTAAGCATTTTCATTTATTGTTCGCTAACTAAAAGAATTTCCCTAAATTACCCATATTGAATTTAGAGTCCTTAAATAAATAATATAAGGGTCCGATATTTTCCCCGACTTTAACAAAATTCTGAAAAATGGACGGATGATGCGGAAAACAACATTTTTTAGGAAATCCGATGGTCCTAACCCGCCTTTGGCAGGTTATTTTCTTCCCCCTCTCTCCGACGTGACGATGAAAAAAAAATTAAGGAGCAAAAAGGGATGCAACACGAGGACTTCCCTGGAGGTCACCCCCATCCTAGTACTACTCTCGCCCAAGCACGCTTAACTTCGGAGTTCTGATGGGATCCGGTGGATTAGTGCTGGTATGATCGCATCCGTTAGTATTTCACACTGATTACTACTTGTTCTCATCGGCGGGCTCCTATTTCTCATTTTTACGCACTCTGTAGTGATACGATGTAAGAATAAACACTCCTTCTCCCCGGATTGTTTGACCTTTTGGGAGATCCAAGTTATTAAGCATTTTCATTTATTGTTCGCTAACAAAAAGAATTTCCCTAAATTACCCATATTGAATTTAGAGTCCTTAAATAAATAATATAAGGGTCCGATATTTTCCTCGACTTTAACAAAATTCTGAAAAATGGACGGATGATGCGGAAAACAACATTTTTTAGGAAATCCGACGGTCCTAACCCGCCTTTGGCAGGTTATTTTCTTCCCCCTCTCTCCGACGAGACGATGAAAAAAAAATTAAGGAGCAAAAAGGGATGCAACACGAGGACTTCCCAGGAGGTCACCCCCATCCTAGTACTACTCTCGCCCAAGCACGCTTAACTTCGGAGTTCTGATAGGATCCGGTGGATTAGTGCTGGTATGATCGCATCCGTTAGTATTTCACACTGATTACTACTTGTTCTCATCGGCGGGCTCCTATTTCTCATTTTTACGCACTCTGTAGTGATACGATGTAAGAATAAACACTCCTTCTCCCCGGATTGTTTGACCTTTTGGGAGATCCAAGTTATTAAGCATTTTCATTTATTGTTCGCTAACTAAAAGAATTTCCCTAAATTACCCATATTGAATTTAGAGTCCTTAAATAAATAATATAAGGCTCCGATATTTTCCTCGACTTTAACAAAATTCTGAAAAATGGACGGATGATGCGGAAAACAACATTTTTTAGGAAATCCGAAGGTCCTAACCCGCCTTTGGCAGGTTATTTTCTTCCCCCTCTCTCCGACGAGACGATGAAAAAAAAATTAAGGAGCAAAAAGGGATGCAACACGAGGACTTCCCAGGAGGTCACCCCCATCCTAGTACTACTCTCGCCCAAGCACGCTTAACTTCGGAGTTCTGATGGGATCCGGTGGATTAGTGCTGGTATGATCGCATCCGTTAGTATTTCACACTGATTACTACTTGTTCTCATCGGCGGGCTCCTATTTCTCATTTTTACGCACTCTGTAGTGATACGATGTAAGAATAAACACTCCTTCTCCCCGGATTGTTTGACCTTTTGGGAGATCCAAGTTATTAAGCATTTTCATTTATTGTTCGCTAACTAAAAGAATTTCCCTAAATTACCCATATTGAATTTAGAGTCCTTAAATAAATAATATAAGGGTCCGATATTTTCCTCGACTTTAACAAAATTCTGAAAAATGGACGGATGATGCGGAAAACAACATTTTTTAGGAAATCCGACGGTCCTAACCCGCCTTTGGCAGGTTATTTTCTTCCCCCTCTCTCCGACGAGACGATGAAAAAAAAATTAAGGAGCAAAAAGGGATGCAACACGAGGACTTCCCAGGAGGTCACCCCCATCCTAGTACTACTCTCGCCCAAGCACGCTTAACTTCGGAGTTCTGATAAGATCCGGTGGATTAGTGCTGGTATGATCGCATCCGTTAGTATTTCACACTGATTACTACTTGTTCTCATCGGCGGGCTCCTATTTCTCATTTTTACGCACTCTGTAGTGATACGATGTAAGAATAAACACTCCTTCTCCCCGGATTGTTTGACCTTTTGGGAGATCCAAGTTATTAAGCATTTTCATTTATTGTTCGCTAACTAAAAGAATTTCCCTAAATTACCCATATTGAATTTAGAGTCCTTAAATAAATAATATAAGGCTCCGATATTTTCCTCGACATTAACAAAATTCTGAAAAATGGACGGATGATGCGGAAAACAACATTTTTTAGGAAATCCGAAGGTCCTAACCCGCCTTTGGCAGGTTATTTTCTTCCCCCTCTCTCCGACGAGACGATGAAAAAAAAATTAAGGAGCAAAAAGGGATGCAACACGAGGACTTCCCAGGAGGTCACCCCCATCCTAGTACTACTCTCGCCCAAACACGCTTAACTTCGGAGTTCTGATGGGATCCGGTGGATTAGTGCTGGTATGATCGCATCCGTTAGTATTTCACACTGATTACTACTTGTTCTCATCGGCGGGCTCCTATTTCTCATTTTTACGCACTCTGTAGTGATACGATGTAAGAATAAACACTCCTTCTCCCCGGTTTGTTTGACCTTTTGGGAGATCCAAGTTATTAAGCATTTTCATTTATTGTTCGCTAACTAAAAGAATTTCCCTAAATTACCCATATTGAATTTAGAGTAGTTAAATAAATAATATAAGGGTCCGATATTTTCCTCGACTTTAACAAAATTCTGAAAAATGGACGGATGATGCGGAAAACAACATTTTTTAGGAAATCCGACGGTCCTTTGGCAGGTTATTTTCTTCCCCCTCTCTCCGACGAGACGATGAAAAAAAAATTAATGAGCAAAAAGGGATGCAACACGAGGACTTCCCAGGAGGTCACCCCCATCCTAGTACTACTCTCGCCCAAGCACGCTTAACTTCGGAGTTCTGATGGGATCCGGTGGATTAGTGCTGGTATGATCGCATCCGTTAGTATTTCACACTGATTACTACTTGTTCTCATCTGCGGGCTTCTATTTCTCATTTTTACGCACTCTGTAGTGATACGATGTAAGAATAAACACTCCTTCTCCCCGGTTTGTTTGACCTTTTGGGAGATCCAAGTTATTAAGCATTTTCATTTATTGTTCGCTAACTAAAAGAATTTCCCTAAATTACCCATATTGAATTTAGAGTCCTTAAATAAATAATATAAGGGTCCGATATTTTCCCCGACTTTAACAAAATTCTGAAAAATGGACGGATGATGCGGAAAACAACATTTTTTAGGAAATCCGATGGTCCTAACCCGCCTTTGGCAGGTTATTTTCTTCCCCCTCTCTCCGACGTGACGATGGAAAAAAAATTAAGGAGCAAAAAGGGATGCAGCACGAGGACTTCCCTGGAGGTCACCCCCATCCTAGTACTACTCTCGCCCAAGCACGCTTAACTTCGGAGTTCTGATGGGATCCGGTGGATTAGTGCTGGTATGATCGCATCCGTTAGTATTTCACACTGATTACTACTTGTTCTCATCGGCGGGCTCCTATTTCTCATTTTTACGCACTCTGTAGTGATACGATGTACGAATAAACACTCCTTCTCCCCGGATTGTTTGACCTTTTGGGAGATCCAAGTTATTATGCATTTTCATTTATTGTTCGCTAACTAAAAGAATTTCCCTAAATTACCCATATTGAATTTAGAGTCCTTAAATAAATAATATAAGGGTCCGATATTTTCCTCGACTTTAACAAAATTCTGAAAAATGGACGGATGATGCGGAAAACAACATTTTTTTGGAAATCCGACGGTCCTAACCCGCCTTTGGCAGGTTATTTCCTTCCCCCTCTCTCCGACGAGACGATGAAAAAAAAATTAAGGAGCAAAAAGGGATGCAACACGAGGACTTCCCAGGAGGTCACCCCCATCCTAGTACTACTCTCGCCCAAGCACGCTTAACTTCGGAGTTCTGATGGGATCCGGTGGATTAGTGCTGGTATGATCGCATCCGTTAGTATTTCACACTGATTACTACTTGTTCTCATCGGCGGGCTCCTATTTCTCATTTTTACGCACTCTGTAGTGATACGATGTAAGAATAAACACTCCTTCTCCCCGGATTGTTTGACCTTTTGGGAGATCCAAGTTATTAAGCATTTTCATTTATTGTTCGCTAACTAAAAGAATTTTCCTAAATTACCCATATTGAATTTAGAGTCCTTAAATAAATAATATAAGGGTCCGATATTTTCCTCGACTTTAACAAAATTCTGGAAAATGGACGGATGATGCGGAAAACAACATTTTTTAGGAAATCCGACGGTCCTAACCCGCCTTTGGCAGGTTATTTTCTTCCCCCTCTCTCCGACGAGACGATGAAAAAAAAATTAAGGAGCAAAAAGGGATGCAACACGAGGACTTCCCAGGAGGTCACCCCCATCCTAGTACTACTCTCGCCCAAGCACGCTTAACTTCGGAGTTCAGATAGGATCCGGTGGATTAGTGCTGGTATGATCGCATCCGTTAGTATTTCACACTGATTACTACTTGTTCTCATCGGCGGGCTCCTATTTCTCATTTTTACGCACTCTGTAGTGATACGATGTAAGAATAAACACTCCTTCTCCCCGGATTGTTTGACCTTTTGGGAGATCCAAGTTATTAAGCATTTTCATTTATTGTTCGCTAACTAAAAGAATTTCCCTAAATTACCCATATTGAATTTAGAGTCCTTAAATAAATAATATAAGGGTCCGATATTTTCCTCGACTTTAACAAAATTCTGAAAAATGGACGGATGATGCGGAAAACAACATTTTTTAGGAAATCCGACGGTCCTAACCCGCCTTTGGCAGGTTATTTTCTTCCCCCTCTCTCCGACGAGACGATGAAAAAAAAATTAAGGAGCAAAAAGGGATGCAACACGAGGACTTCCCAGGAGGTCACCCCCATCCTAGTACTACTCTCGCCCAAGCACGCTTAACTTCGGAGTTCTGATGGGATCCGGTGGATTAGTGCTGGTATGATCGCATCCGTTAGTATTTCACACTGATTACTACTTGTTCTCATCGGCGGGCTCCTATTTCTCATTTTTACGCACTCTGTAGTGATACGATGTAAGAATAAACACTCCTTCTCCCCGGTTTGTTTGACCTTTTGGGAGATCCAAGTTATTAAGCATTTTCATTTATTGTTCGCTAACTAAAAGAATTTCCCTAAATTACCCATATTGAATTTAGAGTCCTTAAATAAATAATATAAGGGTCCGATATTTTCCTCGACTTTAACAAAATTCTGAAAAATGGACGGATGATGCGGAAAACAACATTTTTTAGGAAATCCGACGGTCCTAACCCGCCTTTGGCAGGTTATTTTCTTCCCCCTCTCTCCGACGAGACGATGAAAAAAAAATTAAGGAGCAAAAAGGGATGCAACACGAGGACTTCCCAGTAGGTCACCCCCATCCTAGTACTACTCTCGCCCAAGCACGCTTAACTTCGGAGTTCTGATGGGATCCGGTGGATTAGTGCTGGTATGATCGCATCCGTTAGTATTTCACACTGATTACTACTTGTTCTCATCGGCGGGCTCCTATTTCTCATTTTTACGCACTCTGTAGTGATACGATGTAAGAATAAACACTCCTTCTCCCCGGTTTGTTTGACCTTTTGGGAGATCCAAGTTATTAAGCATTTTCATTTATTGTTCGCTAACTAAAAGAATTTCCCTAAATTACCCATATTGAATTTAGAGTCCTTAAATAAATAATATAAGGGTCCGATATTTTCCTCGACTTTAACAAAATTCTGAAAAATGGACGGATGATGCGGAAAACAACATTTTTTTGGAAATCCGACGGTCCTAACCCGCCTTTGGCAGGTTATTTCCTTCCCCCTCTCTCCGACGAGACGATGAAAAAAAAATTAAGGAGCAAAAAGGGATGCAACACGAGGACTTCCCAGGAGGTCACCCCCATCCTAGTACTACTCTCGCCCAAGCACGCTTAACTTCGGAGTTCTGATGGGATCCGGTGGATTAGTGCTGGTATGATCGCATCCGTTAGTATTTCACACTGATTACTACTTGTTCTCATCGGCGGGCTCCTATTTCTCATTTTTACGCACTCTGTAGTGATACGATGTAAGAATAAACACTCCTTCTCCCCGGATTGTTTGACCTTTTGGGAGATCCAAGTTATTATGCATTTTCATTTATTGTTCGCTAACTAAAAGAATTTCCCTAAATTACCCATATTGAATTTAGAGTCCTTAAATAAATAATATAAGGGTCCGATATTTTCCTCGACTTTAACAAAATTCTGAAAAATGGACGGATGATGCGGAAAACAACATTTTTTTGGAAATCCGACGGTCCTAACCCGCCTTTGGCAGGTTATTTCCTTCCCCCTCTCTCCGACGAGACGATGAAAAAAAAATTAAGGAGCAAAAAGGGATGCAACACGAGGACTTCCCAGGAGGTCACCCCCATCCTAGTACTACTCTCGCCCAAGCACGCTTAACTTCGGAGTTCTGATGGGATCCGGTGGATTAGTGCTGGTATGATCGCATCCGTTAGTATTTCACACTGATTACTACTTGTTCTCATCGGCGGGCTCCTATTTCTCATTTTTACGCACTCTGTAGTGATACGATGTAAGAATAAACACTCCTTCTCCCCGGATTGTTTGACCTTTTGGGAGATCCAAGTTATTAAGCATTTTCATTTATTGTTCGCTAACTAAAAGAATTTTCCTAAATTACCCATATTGAATTTAGAGTCCTTAAATAAATAATATAAGGGTCCGATATTTTCCTCGACTTTAACAAAATTCTGAAAAATGGACGGATGATGCGGAAAACAACATTTTTTAGGAAATCCGACGGTCCTAACCCGCCTTTGGCAGGTTATTTTCTTCCCCCTCTCTCCGACGAGACGATGAAAAAAAAATTAAGGAGCAAAAAGGGATGCAACACGAGGACTTCCCAGGAGGTCACCCCCATCCTAGTACTACTCTCGCCCAAGCACGCTTAACTTCGGAGTTCAGATAGGATCCGGTGGATTAGTGCTGGTATGATCGCATCCGTTAGTATTTCACACTGATTACTACTTGTTCTCATCGGCGGGCTCCTATTTCTCATTTTTACGCACTCTGTAGTGATACGATGTAAGAATAAACACTCCTTCTCCCCGGATTGTTTGACCTTTTGGGAGATCCAAGTTATTAAGCATTTTCATTTATTGTTCGCTAACTAAAAGAATTTCCCTAAATTACCCATATTGAATTTAGAGTCCTTAAATAAATAATATAAGGGTCCGATATTTTCCTCGACTTTAACAAAATTCTGAAAAATGGACGGATGATGCGGAAAACAACATTTTTTAGGAAATCCGACGGTCCTAACCCGCCTTTGGCAGGTTATTTTCTTCCCCCTCTCTCCGACGAGACGATGAAAAAAAAATTAAGGAGCAAAAAGGGATGCAACACGAGGACTTCCCAGGAGGTCACCCCCATCCTAGTACTACTCTCGCCCAAGCACGCTTAACTTCGGAGTTCAGATAGGATCCGGTGGATTAGTGCTGGTATGATCGCATCCGTTAGTATTTCACACTGATTACTACTTGTTCTCATCGGCGGGCTCCTATTTCTCATTTTTACGCACTCTGTAGTGATACGATGTAAGAATAAACACTCCTTCTCCCCGGATTGTTTGACCTTTTGGGAGATCCAAGTTATTAAGCATTTTCATTTATTGTTCGCTAACTAAAAGAATTTCCCTAAATTACCCATGTTGAATTTAGAGTCCTTAAATAAATAATATAAGGGTCCGATATTTTCCTCGACTTTAACAAAATTCTGAAAAATGGACGGATGATGCGGAAAACAACATTTTTTAGGAAATCCGACGGTCCTAACCCGCCTTTGGCAGGTTATTTTCTTCCCCCTCTCTCCGACGAGACGATGAAAAAAAAATTAAGGAGCAAAAAGGGATGCAACACGAGGACTTCCCAGTAGGTCACCCCCATCCTAGTACTACTCTCGCCCAAGCACGCTTAACTTCGGAGTTCTGATGGGATCCGGTGGATTAGTGCTGGTATGATCGCATCCGTTAGTATTTCACACTGATTACTACTTGTTCTCATCGGCGGGCTCCTATTTCTCATTTTTACGCACTCTGTAGTGATACGATGTAAGAATAAACACTCCTTCTCCCCGGTTTGTTTGACCTTTTGGGAGATCCAAGTTATTAAGCATTTTCATTTATTGTTCGCTAACTAAAAGAATTTCCCTAAATTACCCATATTGAATTTAGAGTCCTTAAATAAATAATATAAGGGTCCGATATTTTCCTCGACTTTAACAAAATTCTGAAAAATGGACGGATGATGCGGAAAACAACATTTTTTTGGAAATCCGACGGTCCTAACCCGCCTTTGGCAGGTTATTTCCTTCCCCCTCTCTCCGACGAGACGATGAAAAAAAAATTAAGGAGCAAAAAGGGATGCAACACGAGGACTTCCCAGGAGGTCACCCCCATCCTAGTACTACTCTCGCCCAAGCACGCTTAACTTCGGAGTTCTGATGGGATCCGGTGGATTAGTGCTGGTATGATCGCATCCGTTAGTATTTCACACTGATTACTACTTGTTCTCATCGGCGGGCTCCTATTTCTCATTTTTACGCACTCTGTAGTGATACGATGTAAGAATAAACACTCCTTCTCCCCGGATTGTTTGACCTTTTGGGAGATCCAAGTTATTATGCATTTTCATTTATTGTTCGCTAACTAAAAGAATTTCCCTAAATTACCCATATTGAATTTAGAGTCCTTAAATAAATAATATAAGGGTCCGATATTTTCCTCGACTTTAACAAAATTCTGAAAAATGGACGGATGATGCGGAAAACAACATTTTTTTGGAAATCCGACGGTCCTAACCCGCCTTTGGCCGGTTATTTCCTTCCCCCTCTCTCCGACGAGACGATGAAAAAAAAATTAAGGAGCAAAAAGGGATGCAACACGAGGACTTCCCAGGAGGTCACCCCCATCCTAGTACTACTCTCGCCCAAGCACGCTTAACTTCGGAGTTCTGATGGGATCCGGTGGATTAGTGCTGGTATGATCGCATCCGTTAGTATTTCACACTGATTACTACTTGTTCTCATCGGCGGGCTCCTATTTCTCATTTTTACGCACTCTGTAGTGATACGATGTAAGAATAAACACTCCTTCTCCCCGGTTTGTTTGACCTTTTGGGAGATCCAAGTTATTAAGCATTTTCATTTATTGTTCGCTAACTAAAAGAATTTCCCTAAATTACCCATATTGAATTTAGAGTCCTTAAATAAATAATATAAGGGTCCGATATTTTCCTCGACTTTAACAAAATTCTGAAAAATGGACGGATGATGCGGAAAACAACATTTTTTTGGAAATCCGACGGTCCTAACCCGCCTTTGGCAGGTTATTTCCTTCCCCCTCTCTCCGACGAGACGATGAAAAAAAAATTAAGGAGCAAAAAGGGATGCAACACGAGGACTTCCCAGGAGGTCACCCCCATCCTAGTACTACTCTCGCCCAAGCACGCTTAACTTCGGAGTTCTGATGGGATCCGGTGGATTAGTGCTGGTATGATCGCATCCGTTAGTATTTCACACTGATTACTACTTGTTCTCATCGGCGGGCTCCTATTTCTCATTTTTACGCACTCTGTAGTGATACGATGTAAAAATAAACACTCCTTCTCCCCGGATTGTTTGACCTTTTGGGAGATCCAAGTTATTATGCATTTTCATTTATTGTTCGCTAACTAAAAGAATTTCCCTAAATTACCCATATTGAATTTAGAGTCCTTAAATAAATAATATAAGGGTCCGATATTTTCCTCGACTTTAACAAAATTCTGAAAAATGGACGGATGATGCGGAAAACAACATTTTTTTGGAAATCCGACGGTCCTAACCCGCCTTTGGCAGGTTATTTCCTTCCCCCTCTCTCCGACGAGACGATGAAAAAAAAATTAAGGAGCAAAAAGGGATGCAACACGAGGACTTCCCAGGAGGTCACCCCCATCCTAGTACTACTCTCGCCCAAGCACGCTTAACTTCGGAGTTCTGATGGGATCCGGTGGATTAGTGCTGGTATGATCGCATCCGTTAGTATTTCACACTGATTACTACTTGTTCTCATCGGCGGGCTCCTATTTCTCATTTTTACGCACTCTGTAGTGATACGATGTAAGAATAAACACTCCTTCTCCCCGGATTGTTTGACCTTTTGGGAGATCCAAGTTATTAAGCATTTTCATTTATTGTTCGCTAACTAAAAGAATTTTCCTAAATTACCCATATTGAATTTAGAGTCCTTAAATAAATAATATAAGGGTCCGATATTTTCCTCGACTTTAACAAAATTCTGAAAAATGGACGGATGATGCGGAAAACAACATTTTTTAGGAAATCCGACGGTCCTAACCCGCCTTTGGCAGGTTATTTTCTTCCCCCTCTCTCCGACGAGACGATGAAAAAAAAATTAAGGAGCAAAAAGGGATGCAACACGAGGACTTCCCAGGAGGTCACCCCCATCCTAGTACTACTCTCGCCCAAGCACGCTTAACTTCGGAGTTCAGATAGGATCCGGTGGATTAGTGCTGGTATGATCGCATCCGTTAGTATTGCACACTGATTACTACTTGTTCTCATCGGCGGGCTCCTATTTCTCATTTTTACGCACTCTGTAGTGATACGATGTAAGAATAAACACTCCTTCTCCCCGGATTGTTTGACCTTTTGGGAGATCCAAGTTATTAAGCATTTTCATTCATTGTTCGCTAACTAAAAGAATTTCCCTAAATTACCCATATTGAATTTAGAGTCCTTAAATAAATAATATAAGGGTCCGATATTTTCCTCGACTTTAACAAAATTCTGATAAATGGACGGATGATGCGGAAAACAACATTTTTTAGGAAATCCGACGGTCCTAACCCGCCTTTGGCAGGTTATTTTCTTCCCCCTCTCTCCGACGAGACGATGAAAAAAAAATTAAGGAGCAAAAAGGGATGCAACACGAGGACTTCCCAGGAGGTCACCCCCATCCTAGTACTACTCTCGCCCAAGCACGCTTAACTTCGGAGTTCAGATAGGATCCGGTGGATTAGTGCTGGTATGATCGCATCCGTTAGTATTTCACACTGATTACTACTTGTTCTCATCGGCGGGCTCCTATTTCTCATTTTTACGCACTCTGTAGTGATACGATGTAAGAATAAACACTCCTTCTCCCCGGATTGTTTGACCTTTTGGGAGATCCAAGTTATTAAGCATTTTCATTTATTGTTCGCTAAATAAAAGAATTTCCCTAAATTACCCATATTGAATTTAGAGTCCTTAAATAAATAATATAAGGGTCCGATATTTTCCTCGACTTTAACAAAATTCTGAAAAATGGACGGATGATGCGGAAAACAACATTTTTAGGAAATCCGACGGTCCTAACCCGCCTTTGGCAGGTTATTTTCTTCCCCCTCTCTCCGACGAGACGATGAAAAAAAAATTAATGAGCAAAAAGGGATGCAACACGAGGACTTCCCAGGAGGTCACCCCCATCCTAGTACAACTCTCGCCCAAGCACGCTTAACTTCGGAGTTCTGATGGGATCCGGTGGATTAGTGCTGGTATGATCGCATCCGTTAGTATTTCACACTGATTACTACTTGTTCTCATCTGCGGGCTTCTATTTCTCATTTTTACGCACTCTGTAGTGATACGATGTAAGAATAAACACTCCTTCTCCCCGGTTTGTTTGACCTTTTGGGAGATCCAAGTTATTAAGCATTTTCATTTATTGTTCGCTAACTAAAAGAATTTCCCTAAATTACCCATATTGAATTTAGAGTCCTTAAATAAATAATATAAGGGTCCGATATTTTCCTCGACTTTAACAAAATTCTGAAAAATGGACGGATGATGCGGAAAACAACATTTTTTTGGAAATCCGACGGTCCTAACCCGCCTTTGGCAGGTTATTTCCTTCCCCCTCTCTCCGACGAGACGATGAAAAAAAAAATTAAGGAGCAAAAAGGGATGCAACACGAGGACTTCCCAGGAGGTCACCCCCATCCTAGTACTACTCTCGCCCAAGCACGCTTAACTTCGGAGTTCTGATGGGATCCGGTGGATTAGTGCTGGTATGATCGCATCCGTTAGTATTTCACACTGATTACTACTTGTTCTCATCGGCGGGCTCCTATTTCTCATTTTTACGCACTCTGTAGTGATACGATGTAAGAATAAACACTCCTTCTCCCCGGATTGTTTGACCTTTTGGGAGATCCAAGTTATTAAGCATTTTCATTTATTGTTCGCTAACTAAAAGAATTTTCCTAAATTACCCATATTGAATTTAGAGTCCTTGAATAAATAATATAAGGGTCCGATATTTTCCTCGACTTTAACAAAATTCTGAAAAATGGACGGATGATGCGGAAAACAACATTTTTTAGGAAATCCGACGGTCCTAACCCGCCTTTGGCAGGTTATTTTCTTCCCCCTCTCTCCGGCGAGACGATGAAAAAAAAATTAAGGAGCAAAAAGGGATGCAACACGAGGACTTCCCAGGAGGTCACCCCCATCCTAGTACTACTCTCGCCCAAGCACGCTTAACTTCGGAGTTCAGATAGGATCCGGTGGATTAGTGCTCGTATGATCGCATCCGTTAGTATTTTACACTGATTACTACTTGTTCTCATCGGCGGGCTCCTATTTCTCATTTTTACGCACTCTGTAGTGATACGATGTAAGAATAAACACTCCTTCTCCCCGGATTGTTTGACCTTTTGGGAGATCCAAGTTATTAAGCATTTTCATTTATTGTTCGCTAACTAAAAGAATTTCCCTAAATTACCCATATTGAATTTAGAGTCCTTAAATAAATAATATAAGGGTCCGATATTTTCCTCGACTTTAACAAAATTCTGAAAAATGGACGGATGATGCGGAAAACAACATTTTTTAGGAAATCCGACGGTCCTAACCCGCCTTTGGCAGGTTATTTTCTTCCCCCTCTCTCCGACGAGACGATGAAAAAAAAATTAAGGAGCAAAAAGGGATGCAACACGAGGACTTCCCAGGAGGTCACCCCCATCCTAGTACTACTCTCGCCCAAGCACGCTTAACTTCGGAGTTCTGATGGGATCCGGTGGATTAGTGCTGGTATGATCGCATCTGTTAGTATTTCACACTGATTACTACTTGTTCTCATCGGCGGGCTCCTATTTCTCATTTTTACGCACTCTGTAGTGATACGATGTAAGAATAAACACTCCTTCTCCCCGGATTGTTTGACCTTTTGGGAGATCCAAGTTATTAAGCATTTTCATTTATTGTTCGCTAAATAAAAGAATTTCCCTAAATTACCCATATTGAATTTAGAGTCCTTAAATAAATAATATAAGGGTCCGATATTTTCCTCGACTTTAACAAAATTCTGAAAAATGGACGGATGATGCGGAAAACAACATTTTTAGGAAATCCGACGGTCCTAACCCGCCTTTGGCAGGTTATTTTCTTCCCCCTCTCTCCGACGAGACGATGAAAAAAAAATTAAGGAGCAAAAAGGGATGCAACACGAGGACTTCCCAGGAGGTCACCCCCATCCTAGTACTACTCTCGCCCAAGCACGCTTAACTTCGGAGTTCTGATGGGATCCGGTGGATTAGTGCTGGTATGATCGCATCCGTTAGTATTTCACACTGATTACTACTTGTTCTCATCGGCGGGCTCCTATTTCTCATTTTTACGCACTCTGTAGTGATACGATGTAAGAATAAACACTCCTTCTCCCCGGATTGTTTGACCTTTTGGGAGATCCAAGTTATTAAGCATTTTCATTTATTGTTCGCTAACTAAAAGAATTTCCCTAAATTACCCATATTGAATTTAGAGTCCTTAAATAAATAATATAAGGGTCCGATATTTTCCTCGACTTTAACAAAATTCTGAAAAATGGACGGATGATGCGGAAAACAACATTTTTTAGGAAATCCGACGGTCCTAACCCGCCTTTGGCAGGTTATTTTCTTCCCCCTCTCTCCGACGAGACGATGAAAAAAAAATTAAGGAGCAAAAAGGGATGCAACACGAGGACTTCCCAGGAGGTCACCCCCATCCTAGTACTATTCTCGCCCAAGCACGCTTAACTTCGGAGTTCTGATAGGATCCGGTGGATTAGTGCTGGTATGATCGCATCCGTTAGTATTTCACACTGATTACTACTTGTTCTCATCGGCGGGCTCCTATTTCTCATTTTTACGCACTCTGTAGTGATATGATGTAAGAATAAACACTCCTTCTCCCCGGATTGTTTGACCTTTTGGGAGATCCAAGTTATTAAGCATTTTCATTTATTGTTCGCTAACTAAAAGAATTTCCCTAAATTACCCATATTGAATTTAGAGTCCTTAAATAAATAATATAAGGGTCCGATATTTTCCTCGATTTTAACAAAATTCTGAAAAATGGACGGATGATGCGGAAAACAACATTTTTTAGGAAATCCGACGGTCCTAACCCGCCTTTGGCAGGTTATTTTCTTCCCCCTCTCTCCGACGAGACGATGAAAAAAAAATTAAGGTGCAAAAAGGGATGGAACACGAGGACTTCCCAGGAGGTCACCCCCATCCTAGTACTACTCTCGCCCAAGCACGCTTAACTTCGGAGTTCTGATGGGATCCGGTGGATTAGTGCTGGTATGATCGCATCCGTTAGTATTTCACACTGATTACTACTTGTTCTCATAGGCGGGCTCCTATTTCTCATTTTTACGCACTCTGTAGTGATACGATGTAAGAATAAACACTCCTTCTCCCCGGTTTGTTTGACCTTTTGGGAGATCCAAGTTATTAAGTATTTTCATTTATTGTTCGCTAACTAAAAGAATTTCCCTAAATTACCCATATCGAATTTAGAGTAGTTAAATAAATAATATAAGGGTCCGATATTTTCCTCGACTTTAACAAAATTCTGAAAAATGGACGGATGATGCGTAAAACAACTTTTTTTAGGAAATCCGACGGTCCTAACCCGCCTTTGGCAGGTTATTTTCTTCCCCCTCTCTCCGACGAGACGATGAAAAAAAAATTAAGGAGCAAAAAGGGATGCAACACGAGGACTTCCCAGGAGGCCACCCATCATAGTACTACTCTCGCCCAAGCACGCTTAACTTCGGAGTTCTGATGGGATCCGGTGGATTAGTGCTGGTATGATCGCATCCGTTAGTATTTCACACTGATTACTACTTGTTCTCATCGGCGGGCTCCTATTTCTCATTTTTACGCACTCTGTAGTGATACGATGTAAGAATAAACACTCCTTCTCCCCGGTTTGTTTGACCTTTTGGGAGATCCAAGTTATTAAGCATTTTCATTTATTATTCGCTAACTAAAAGAATTTCCCTAAATTACCCATATTGAATTTAGAGTCCTTAAATAAATAATATAAGGGTCCGATATTTTCCTAGACTTTAACAAAATTCTGAAAAATGGACGGATGATGTGGAAAACAACATTTTTTAGGAAATCCGACGGTCCTAACCCGCCTTTGGCAGGTTATTTTCTTCCCCCTCTCTCCGACGAGACGATGAAAAAAAAATTAAGGAGCAAAAAGGGATGCAACACGAGGACTTCCCAGTAGGTCACCCCCATCCTAGTACTACTCTCGCCCAAGCACGCTTAACTTCGGAGTTCTGATGGGATCCGGTGGATAAGTGCTGGTATGATCGCATCCGTTAGTATTTCACACTGATTACTACTTGTTCTCATCGGCGGGCTCCTATTTCTCATTTTTACGCAGTCTGTAGTGATACGATGTAAGAATAAACACTCCTTCTCCCCGGTTTGTTTGACCTTTTGGGAGATCCAAATTATTAAGCATTTTCATTTATTGTTCGCTAACTAAAAGAATTTCCCTAAATTACCCATATTGAATTTAGAGTCCTTAAATAAATAATATAAGGGTCCGATATTTTCCTCGACTTTAACAAAATTCTGAAAAATGGACGGATGATGCGGAAAACAACATTTTTTAGGAAATCCGACGGTCCTAACCCGCCTTTGGCAGGTAATTTTCTTCCCCCTCTCTCCGACGAGACAATGAAAAAAAAATTAAGGAGCAAAAAGGGATGCAACACGAGGACTTCCCAGGAGGTCACCCCCATCCTAGTACTACTCTCGCCCAAGCACGCTTAACTTCGGAGTTCTGATGGGATCCGGTGGATTAGTGCTGGTATGATCGCATCTGTTAGTATTTCACACTGATTACTACTTGTTCTCATCGGCGGGCTCCTATTTCTCATTTTTACGCACTCTGTAGTGATACGATGTAAGAATAAACACTCCTTCTCCCCGGATTGTTTGACCTTTTGGGAGATCCAAGTTATTAAGCATTTTCATTTATTGTTCGCTAAATAAAAGAATTTCCCTAAATTACCCATATTGAATTTAGAGTCCTTAAATAAATAATATAAGGGTCCGATATTTTCCTCGACTTTAACAAAATTCTGAAAAATGGACGGATGATGCGGAAAACAACATTTTTAGGAAATCCGACGGTCCTAACCCGCCTTTGGCAGGTTATTTTCTTCCCCCTCTCTCCGACGAGACGATGAAAAAAAAATTAAGGAGCAAAAAGGGATGCAACACGAGGACTTCCCAGGAGGTCACCCCCATCCTAGTACTACTCTCGCCCAAGCACGCTTAACTTCGGAGTTCTGATGGGATCCGGTGGATTAGTGCTGGTATGATCGCATCCGTTAGTATTTCACACTGATTACTACTTGTTCTCATCGGCGGGCTCCTATTTCTCATTTTTACGCAGTCTGTAGTGATACGATGTAAGAATAAACACTCCTTCTCCCCGGATTGTTTGACCTTTTGGGAGATCCAAGTTATTAAGCATTTTCATTTATTGTTCGCTAACTAAAAGAATTTCCCTAAATTACCCATATTGAATTTAGAGTCCTTAAATAAATAATATAAGGGTCCGATATTTTCCTCGACTTTAACAAAATTCTGAAAAATGGACGGATGATGCGGAAAACAACATTTTTTAGGAAATCCGACGGTCCTAACCCGCCTTTGGCAGGTTATTTTCTTCCCCCTCTCTCCGACGAGACGATGAAAAAAAAATTAAGGAGCAAAAAGGGATGCAACACGAGGACTTCCCAGGAGGTCACCCCCATCCTAGTACTATTCTCGCCCAAGCACGCTTAACTTCGGAGTTCTGATAGGATCCGGTGGATTAGTGCTGGTATGATCGCATCCGTTAGTATTTCACACTGATTACTACTTGTTCTCATCGGCGGGCTCCTATTTCTCATTTTTACGCACTCTGTAGTGATACGATGTAAGAATAAACACTCCTTCTCCCCGGTTTGTTTGACCTTTTGGGAGATCCATGTTATTAAGCATTTTCATTTATTGTTCGCTAACTAAAAGAATTTCCCTAAATTACCCATATCTAATTTAGAGTCCTTAAATAAATAATATAAGGGTCCGATATTTTCCTCGACTTTAACAAAATTCTGAAAAATGGACGGATGATGCGGAAAACAACATTTTTTAGGAAATCCGACGGTCCTAACCCGCCTTTGGCAGGTTACTTTTTTCCCCCTCTCTCCGACGAGACAATGAAAAAAAAATTAAGGAGCAAAAAGGGATGCAACACGAGGACTTCCCAGGAGGTCACCCCCATCCTAGTACTACTCTCGCCCAAGCACGCTTAACTTCGGAGTTCTGATGGGATCCGGTGGATTAGTGCTGGTATGATCGCATCCGTTAGTATTTCACACTGATTACTACTTGTTCTCATCGGCGGGCTCATATTTCTCATTTTTACGCACTCTGTAGTGATACGATGTAAGAATAAACACTCCTTCTCCCCGGTTTGTTTGACCTTTTGGGAGATCCAAGTTATTAAGCATTTTCATTTATTGTTCGCTAACTAAAAGAATTTCCCTAAATTACCCATATTGAATTTAGAGTCCTTAAATAAATAATATAAGGGTCCGATATTTTCCTCGACTTTAACAAAATTTTGAAAAATGGACGGATGATGCGGAAAACAACATTTTTTAGGAAATCCGACGGTCCTAACCCGCCTTTGGCAGGTTATTTTCTTCCCCCTCTCTCCGACGAGACGATGAAAAAAAAATTAAGGAGCAAAAAGGGATGCAACACGAGGACTTCCCAGGAGGTCACCCCCATCCTAGTACTACTCTCGCCCAAGCACGCTTAACTTCGGAGTTCTGATGGGATCCGGTGGATTAGTGCTGGTATGATCGCATCCGTTAGTATTTCACACTGATTACTACTTGTTCTCATCGGCGGGCTCATATTTCTCATTTTTACGCACTCTGTAGTGATACGATGTAAGAATAAACACTCCTTCTCCCCGGTTTGTTTGACCTTTTGGGAGATCCAAGTTATTAAGCATTTTCATTTATTGTTCGCTAACTAAAAGAATTTCCCTAAATTACCCATATTGAATTTAGAGTCCTTTAATAAATAATATAAGGGTCCGATATTTTCCTCGACTTTAACAAAATTCTGAAAAATGGACGGATGATGCGGAAAACAACATTTTTTAGGAAATCCGACGGTCCTAACCCGCCTTTGGCAGGTTATTTTCTTCCCCCTCTCTCCGACGAGACGATGAAAAAAAAATTAAGGAGCAAAAAGGGATGCAACACGAGGACTTCCCAAGAGGTCACCCCCATCCTAGTACTACTCTCGCCCAAGCACGCTTAACTTCGGAGTTCTGATGGGATCTGGTGGATTAGTGCTGGTATGATCGCATCCGTTAGTATTTCACACTGATTACTACTTGTTCTCATCGGCGGGCTCCTATTTCTCATTTTTACGCACTCTGTAGTGATACGATGTAAGAATAAACACTCCTTCTCCCCGGTTTGTTTGACCTTTTGGGAGATCCAAGTTATTAAGCATTTTCATTTATTATTCGCTAACTAAAAGAATTTCCCTAAATTACCCATATTGAATTTAGAGTCCTTAAATAAATAATATAAGGGTCCGATATTTTCCTCGAATTTAACAAAATTCTGAAAAATGGACGGATGATGCGGAAAACAACATTTTTTTGGAAATCCGACGGTCCTAACCCGCCTTTGGCAGGTTATTTCCTTCCCCCTCTCTCCGACGAGACGATGAAAAAAAAAATTAAGGAGCAAAAAGGGATGCAACACGAGGACTTCCCAGGAGGTCACCCCCATCCTAGTACTACTCTCGCCCAAGCACGCTTAACTTCGGAGTTCTGATGGGATCCGGTGGATTAGTGCTGGTATGATCGCATCCGTTAGTATTTCACACTGATTACTACTTGTTCTCATCGGCGGGCTCCTATTTCTCATTTTTACGCACTCTGTAGTGATACGATGTAAGAATAAACACTCCTTCTCCCCGGATTGTTTGACCTTTTGGGAGATCCAAGTTATTAAGCATTTTCATTTATTGTTCGCTAACTAAAAGAATTTTCCTAAATTACCCATATTGAATTTAGAGTCCTTGAATAAATAATATAAGGGTCCGATATTTTCCTCGACTTTAACAAAATTCTGAAAAATGGACGGATGATGCGGAAAACAACATTTTTTAGGAAATCCGACGGTCCTAACCCCCCTTTGGCAGGTTATTTTCTTCCCCCTCTCTCCGGCGAGACGATGAAAAAAAAATTAAGGAGCAAAAAGGGATGCAACACGAGGACTTCCCAGGAGGTCACCCCCATCCTAGTACTACTCTCGCCCAAGCACGCTTAACTTCGGAGTTCAGATAGGATCCGGTGGATTAGTGCTGGTATGATCGCATCCGTTAGTATTTTACACTGATTACTACTTGTTCTCATCGGCGGGCTCCTATTTCTCATTTTTACGCACTCTGTAGTGATACGATGTAAGAATAAACACTCCTTCTCCCCGGATTGTTTGACCTTTTGGGAGATCCAAGTTATTAAGCATTTTCATTTATTGTTCGCTAACTAAAAGAATTTCCCTAAATTACCCATATTGAATTTAGAGTCCTTAAATAAATAATATAAGGGTCCGATATTTTCCTCGACTTTAACAAAATTCTGAAAAATGGACGGATGATGCGGAAAACAACATTTTTTAGGAAATCCGACGGTCCTAACCCGCCTTTGGCAGGTTATTTTCTTCCCCCTCTCTCCGACGAGACGATGAAAAAAAAATTAAGGAGCAAAAAGGGATGCAACACGAGGACTTCCCAGGAGGTCACCCCCATCCTAGTACTACTCTCGCCCAAGCACGCTTAACTTCGGAGTTCTGATGGGATCCGGTGGATTAGTGCTGGTATGATCGCATCTGTTAGTATTTCACACTGATTACTACTTGTTCTCATCGGCGGGCTCCTATTTCTCATTTTTACGCACTCTGTAGTGATACGATATAAGAATAAACACTCCTTCTCCCCGGATTGTTTGACCTTTTGGGAGATCCAAGTTATTAAGCATTTTCATTTATTGTTCGCTAAATAAAAGAATTTCCCTAAATTACCCATATTGAATTTAGAGTCCTTAAATAAATAATATAAGGGTCCGATATTTTCCTCGACTTTAACAAAATTCTGAAAAATGGACGGATGATGCGGAAAACAACATTTTTAGGAAATCCGACGGTCCTAACCCGCCTTTGGCAGGTTATTTTCTTCCCCCTCTCTCCGACGAGACGATGAAAAAAAAATTAAGGAGCAAAAAGGGATGCAACACGAGGACTTCCCAGGAGGTCACCCCCATCCTAGTACTACTCTCGCCCAAGCACGCTTAACTTCGGAGTTCTGATGGGATCCGGTGGATTAGTGCTGGTATGATCGCATCCGTTAGTATTTCACACTGATTACTACTTGTTCTCATCGGCGGGCTCCTATTTCTCATTTTTACGCACTCTGTAGTGATACGATGTAAGAATAAACACTCCTTCTCCCCGGATTGTTTGACCTTTTGGGAGATCCAAGTTATTAAGCATTTTCATTTATTGTTCGCTAACTAAAAGAATTTCCCTAAATTACCCATATTGAATTTAGAGTCCTTAAATAAATAATATAAGGGTCCGATATTTTCCTCGACTTTAACAAAATTCTGAAAAATGGACGGATGATGCGGAAAACAACATTTTTTAGGAAATCCGACGGTCCTAACCCGCCTTTGGCAGGTTATTTTCTTCCCCCTCTCTCCGACGAGACGATGAAAAAAAAATTAAGGAGCAAAAAGGGATGCAACACGAGGACTTCCCAGGAGGTCACCCCCATCCTAGTACTATTCTCGCCCAAGCACGCTTAACTTCGGAGTTCTGATAGGATCCGGTGGATTAGTGCTGGTATGATCGCATCCGTTAGTATTTCACACTGATTACTACTTGTTCTCATCGGCGGGCTCCTATTTCTCATTTTTACGCACTCTGTAGTGATATGATGTAAGAATAAACACTCCTTCTCCCCGGATTGTTTGACCTTTTGGGAGATCCAAGTTATTAAGCATTTTCATTTATTGTTCGCTAACTAAAAGAATTTCCCTAAATTACCCATATTGAATTTAGAGTCCTTAAATAAATAATATAAGGGTCCGATATTTTCCTCGATTTTAACAAAATTCTGAAAAATGGACGGATGATGCGGAAAACAACATTTTTTAGGAAATCCGACGGTCCTAACCCGCCTTTGGCAGGTTATTTTCTTCCCCCTCTCTCCGACGAGACGATGAAAAAAAAATTAAGGTGCAAAAAGGGATGGAACACGAGGACTTCCCAGGAGGTCACCCCCATCCTAGTACTACTCTCGCCCAAGCACGCTTAACTTCGGAGTTCTGATGGGATCCGGTGGATTAGTGCTGGTATGATCGCATCCGTTAGTATTTCACACTGATTACTACTTGTTCTCATAGGCGGGCTCCTATTTCTCATTTTTACGCACTCTGTAGTGATACGATGTAAGAATAAACACTCCTTCTCCCCGGTTTGTTTGACCTTTTGGGAGATCCAAGTTATTAAGTATTTTCATTTATTGTTCGCTAACTAAAAGAATTTCCCTAAATTACCCATATCGAATTTAGAGTAGTTAAATAAATAATATAAGGGTCCGATATTTTCCTCGACTTTAACAAAATTCTGAAAAATGGACGGATGATGCGTAAAACAACTTTTTTTAGGAAATCCGACGGTCCTAACCCGCCTTTGGCAGGTTATTTTCTTCCCCCTCTCTCCGACGAGACGATGAAAAAAAAATTAAGGAGCAAAAAGGGATGCAACACGAGGACTTCCCAGGAGGCCACCCATCATAGTACTACTCTCGCCCAAGCACGCTTAACTTCGGAGTTCTGATGGGATCCGGTGGATTAGTGCTGGTATGATCGCATCCGTTAGTATTTCACACTGATTACTACTTGTTCTCATCGGCGGGCTCCTATTTCTCATTTTTACGCACTCTGTAGTGATACGATGTAAGAATAAACACTCCTTCTCCCCGGTTTGTTTGACCTTTTGGGAGATCCAAGTTATTAAGCATTTTCATTTATTATTCGCTAACTAAAAGAATTTCCCTAAATTACCCATATTGAATTTAGAGTCCTTAAATAAATAATATAAGGGTCCGATATTTTCCTAGACTTTAACAAAATTCTGAAAAATGGACGGATGATGTGGAAAACAACATTTTTTAGGAAATCCGACGGTCCTAACCCGCCTTTGGCAGGTTATTTTCTTCCCCCTCTCTCCGACGAGACGATGAAAAAAAAATTAAGGAGCAAAAAGGGATGCAACACGAGGACTTCCCAGTAGGTCACCCCCATCCTAGTACTACTCTCGCCCAAGCACGCTTAACTTCGGAGTTCTGATGGGATCCGGTGGATAAGTGCTGGTATGATCGCATCCGTTAGTATTTCACACTGATTACTACTTGTTCTCATCGGCGGGCTCCTATTTCTCATTTTTACGCAGTCTGTAGTGATACGATGTAAGAATAAACACTCCTTCTCCCCGGTTTGTTTGACCTTTTGGGAGATCCAAGTTATTAAGTATTTTCATTTATTGTTCGCTAACTAAAAGAATTTCCCTAAATTACCCATATCGAATTTAGAGTAGTTAAATAAATAATATAAGGGTCCGATATTTTCCTCGACTTTAACAAAATTCTGAAAAATGGACGGATGATGCGTAAAACAACTTTTTTTAGGAAATCCGACGGTCCTAACCCGCCTTTGGCAGGTTATTTTCTTCCCCCTCTCTCCGACGAGACGATGAAAAAAAAATTAAGGAGCAAAAAGGGATGCAACACGAGGACTTCCCAGGAGGCCACCCATCATAGTACTACTCTCGCCCAAGCACGCTTAACTTCGGAGTTCTGATGGGATCCGGTGGATTAGTGCTGGTATGATCGCATCCGTTAGTATTTCACACTGATTACTACTTGTTCTCATCGGCGGGCTCCTATTTCTCATTTTTACGCACTCTGTAGTGATACGATGTAAGAATAAACACTCCTTCTCCCCGGTTTGTTTGACCTTTTGGGAGATCCAAGTTATTAAGCATTTTCATTTATTATTCGCTAACTAAAAGAATTTCCCTAAATTACCCATATTGAATTTAGAGTCCTTAAATAAATAATATAAGGGTCCGATATTTTCCTAGACTTTAACAAAATTCTGAAAAATGGACGGATGATGTGGAAAACAACATTTTTTAGGAAATCCGACGGTCCTAACCCGCCTTTGGCAGGTTATTTTCTTCCCCCTCTCTCCGACGAGACGATGAAAAAAAAATTAAGGAGCAAAAAGGGATGCAACACGAGGACTTCCCAGTAGGTCACCCCCATCCTAGTACTACTCTCGCCCAAGCACGCTTAACTTCGGAGTTCTGATGGGATCCGGTGGATAAGTGCTGGTATGATCGCATCCGTTAGTATTTCACACTGATTACTACTTGTTCTCATCGGCGGGCTCCTATTTCTCATTTTTACGCAGTCTGTAGTGATACGATGTAAGAATAAACACTCCTTCTCCCCGGTTTGTTTGACCTTTTGGGAGATCCAAATTATTAAGCATTTTCATTTATTGTTCGCTAACTAAAAGAATTTCCCTAAATTACCCATATTGAATTTAGAGTCCTTAAATAAATAATATAAGGGTCCGATATTTTCCTCGACTTTAACAAAATTCTGAAAAATGGACGGATGATGCGGAAAACAACATTTTTTAGGAAATCCGACGGTCCTAACCCGCCTTTGGCAGGTAATTTTCTTCCCCCTCTCTCCGACGAGACAATGAAAAAAAAATTAAGGAGCAAAAAGGGATGCAACACGAGGACTTCCCAGGAGGTCACCCCCATCCTAGTACTACTCTCGCCCAAGCACGCTTAACTTCGGAGTTCTGATGGGATCCGGTGGATTAGTGCTGGTATGATCGCATCCGTTAGTATTTCACACTGATTACTACTTGTTCTCATCGGCGGGCTCTTATTTCTCATTTTTACGCACTCTGTAGTGATACGATGTAAGAATAAACACTCCTTCTCCCCGGTTTGTTTGACCTTTTGGGAGATCCATGTTATTAAGCATTTTCATTTATTGTTCGCTAACTAAAAGAATTTCCCTAAATTACCCATATCTAATTTAGAGTCCTTAAATAAATAATATAAGGGTCCGATATTTTCCTCGACTTTAACAAAATTCTGAAAAATGGACGGATGATGCGGAAAACAACATTTTTTAGGAAATCCGACGGTCCTAACCCGCCTTTGGCAGGTTACTTTTTTCCCCCTCTCTCCGACGAGACAATGAAAAAAAAATTAAGGAGCAAAAAGGGATGCAACACGAGGACTTCCCAGGAGGTCACCCCCATCCTAGTACTACTCTCGCCCAAGCACGCTTAACTTCGGAGTTCTGATGGGATCCGGTGGATTAGTGCTGGTATGATCGCATCCGTTAGTATTTCACACTGATTACTACTTGTTCTCATCGGCGGGCTCATATTTCTCATTTTTACGCACTCTGTAGTGATACGATGTAAGAATAAACACTCCTTCTCCCCGGTTTGTTTGACCTTTTGGGAGATCCAAGTTATTAAGCATTTTCATTTATTGTTCGCTAACTAAAAGAATTTCCCTAAATTACCCATATTGAATTTAGAGTCCTTAAATAAATAATATAAGGGTCCGATATTTTCCTCGACTTTAACAAAATTTTGAAAAATGGACGGATGATGCGGAAAACAACATTTTTTAGGAAATCCGACGGTCCTAACCCGCCTTTGGCAGGTTATTTTCTTCCCCCTCTCTCCGACGAGACGATGAAAAAAAAATTAAGGAGCAAAAAGGGATGCAACACGAGGACTTCCCAGGAGGTCACCCCCATCCTAGTACTACTCTCGCCCAAGCACGCTTAACTTCGGAGTTCTGATGGGATCCGGTGGATTAGTGCTGGTATGATCGCATCCGTTAGTATTTCACACTGATTACTACTTGTTCTCATCGGCGGGCTCATATTTCTCATTTTTACGCACTCTGTAGTGATACGATGTAAGAATAAACACTCCTTCTCCCCGGTTTGTTTGACCTTTTGGGAGATCCAAGTTATTAAGCATTTTCATTTATTGTTCGCTAACTAAAAGAATTTCCCTAAATTACCCATATTGAATTTAGAGTCCTTTAATAAATAATATAAGGGTCCGATATTTTCCTCGACTTTAACAAAATTCTGAAAAATGGACGGATGATGCGGAAAACAACATTTTTTAGGAAATCCGACGGTCCTAACCCGCCTTTGGCAGGTTATTTTCTTCCCCCTCTCTCCGACGAGACGATGAAAAAAAAATTAAGGAGCAAAAAGGGATGCAACACGAGGACTTCCCAAGAGGTCACCCCCATCCTAGTACTACTCTCGCCCAAGCACGCTTAACTTCGGAGTTCTGATGGGATCTGGTGGATTAGTGCTGGTATGATCGCATCCGTTAGTATTTCACACTGATTACTACTTGTTCTCATCGGCGGGCTCCTATTTCTCATTTTTACGCACTCTGTAGTGATACGATGTAAGAATAAACACTCCTTCTCCCCGGTTTGTTTGACCTTTTGGGAGATCCAAGTTATTAAGCATTTTCATTTATTATTCGCTAACTAAAAGAATTTCCCTAAATTACCCATATTGAATTTAGAGTCCTTAAATAAATAATATAAGGGTCCGATATTTTCCTCGACTTTAACAAAATTCTGAAAAATGGACGGATGATGTGGAAAACAACATTTTTTAGGAAATCCGACGGTCTTAACCCGCCTTTGGCAGGTTATTTTCTTCCCCCTCTCTCCGACGAGACGATGAAAAAAAAATTAAGGAGCAAAAAGGGATGCAACACGAGGACTTCCCAGTAGGTCACCCCCATCCTAGTACTACTCTCGCCCAAGCACGCTTAACTTCGGAGTTCTGATGGGATCCGGTGGATAAGTGCTGGTATGATCGCATCCGTTAGTATTTCACACTGATTACTACTTGTTCTCATCGGCGGGCTCCTATTTCTCATTTTTACGCAGTCTGTAGTGATACGATGTAAGAATAAACACTCCTTCTCCCCGGTTTGTTTGACCTTTTGGGAGATCCAAATTATTAAGCATTTTCATTTATTGTTCGCTAACTAAAAGAATTTCCCTAAATTACCCATATCTAATTTAGAGTCCTTAAATAAATAATATAAGGGTCCGATATTTTCCTCGACTTTAACAAAATTCTGAAAAATGGACGGATGATGCGGAAAACAACATTTTTTAGGAAATCCGACGGTCCTAACCCGCCTTTGGCAGGTTACTTTCTTCCCCCTCTCTCCGACGAGACGATGAAAAAAAAATTAAGGAGCAAAAAGGGATGCAACACGAGGACTTCCCAGGAGGTCACCCCCATCCTAGTACTACTCTCGCCCAAGCACGCTTAACTTCGGAGTTCTGATGGGATCCGGTGGATTAGTGCTGGTATGATCGCATCCGTTAGTATTTCACACTGATTACTACTTGTTCTCATCGGCGGGCTCATATTTCTCATTTTTACGCACTCTGTAGTGATACGATGTAAGAATAAACACTCCTTCTCCCCGGTTTGTTTGACCTTTTGGGAGATCCAAGTTATTAAGCATTTTCATTTATTGTTCGCTAACTAAAAGAATTTCCCTAAATTACCCATATTGAATTTAGAGTCCTTAAATAAATAATATAAGGGTCCGATATTTTCCTCGACTTTAACAAAATTTTGAAAAATGGACGGATGATGCGGAAAACAACATTTTTTAGGAAATCCGACGGTCCTAACCCGCCTTTGGCAGGTTATTTTCTTCCCCCTCTCTCCGACGAGACGATGAAAAAAAAATTAAGGAGCAAAAAGGGATGCAACACGAGGACTTCCCAGGAGGTCACCCCCATCCTAGTACTACTCTCGCCCAAGCACGCTTAACTTCGGAGTTCTGATGGGATCCGGTGGATTAGTGCTGGTATGATCGCATCCGTTAGTATTTCACACTGATTACTACTTGTTCTCATCGGCGGGCTCATATTTCTCATTTTTACGCACTCTGTAGTGATACGATGTAAGAATTAACACTCCTTCTCCCCGGTTTGTTTGACCTTTTGGGAGATCCAAGTTATTAAGCATTTTCATTTATTGTTCGCTAACTAAAAGAATTTCCCTAAATTACCCATATTGAATTTAGAGTCCTTAAATAAATAATATAAGGGTCCGATATTTTCC
The DNA here is from genome assembly GCF_041429995.1 of Eschscholzia californica. Taxonomy (NCBI): domain Eukaryota; kingdom Viridiplantae; phylum Streptophyta; class Magnoliopsida; order Ranunculales; family Papaveraceae; genus Eschscholzia; species Eschscholzia californica. The sequence goes on along the minus strand of NW_028238472.1, from coordinate 30,183,613 downwards.
TCGACTTTAACAAAATTCTGAAAAATGGACGGATGATGTGGAAAACAACATTTTTTAGGAAATCCGACGGTCCTAACCCGCCTTTGGCAGGTTATTTTCTTCCCCCTCTCTACGACGAGACGATGAAAAAAAAAATTAAGGAGCAAAAAGGGATGCAACACGAGGACTTCCCAGTAGGTCACCCCCATCCTAGTACTACTCTCGCCCAAGCACGCTTAACTTCGGAGTTCTGATGGGATCCGGTGGATAAGTGCTGGTATGATCGCATCCGTTAGTATTTCACACTGATTACTACTTGTTCTCATCGGCGGGCTCCTATTTCTCATTTTTACGCAGTCTGTAGTGATACGATGTAAGAATAAACACTCCTTCTCCCCGGTTTGTTTGACCTTTTGGGAGATCCAAATTATTAAGCATTTTCATTTATTGTTCGCTAACTAAAAGAATTTCCCTAAATTACCCATATTGAGTTTAGAGTCCTTAAATAAATAATATAAGGGTCCGATATTTTCCTCGACTTTAACAAAATTCTGAAAAATGGACGGATGATGCGGAAAACAACATTTTTTAGGAAATCCGACGGTCCTAACCCGCCTTTGGCAGGTAATTTTCTTCCCCCTCTCTCCGACGAGACGATGAAAAAAAAATTAAGGAGCAAAAAGGGATGCAACACGAGGACTTCCCAGGAGGTCACCCCCATCCTAGTACTACTCTCGCCCAAGCACGCTTAACTTCGGAGTTCTGATGGGATCCGGTGGATTAGTGCTGGTATGATCGCATCCGTTAGTATTTCACACTGATTACTACTTGTTCTCATCGGCGGGCTCTTATTTCTCATTTTTACGCACTCTGTAGTGATACGATGTAAGAATAAACACTCCTTCTCCCCGGTTTGTTTGACCTTTTGGGAGATCCATGTTATTAAGCATTTTCATTTATTGTTCGCTAACTAAAAGAATTTCCCTAAATTACCCATATCTAATTTAGAGTCCTTAAATAAATAATATAAGGGTCCGATATTTTCCTCGACTTTAACAAAATTCTGAAAAATGGACGGATGATGCGGAAAACAACATTTTTTAGGAAATCCGACGGTCCTAACCCGCCTTTGACAGGTTATTTTCTTCCCCCTCTCTCCGACGAGACGATGAAAAAAAAATTTAGGAGCAAAAAGGGATGCAACACGAGGACTTCCCAGGAGGTCACCCATCCTAGTACTACTCTCGCCCAAGCACGCTTAACTTCAGAGTTCTGATGGGATCCGGTGGATTAGTGCTGGTATGATCGCATCCGTTAGTATTTCACACTGATTACTACTTGTTCTCATCGGCGGGCTCCTATTTCTCATTTTTACGCACTCTGTAGTGATACGATGTAAGAATAAACACTCCTTCTCCCCGGTTTGTTTGACCTTTTGGGAGATCCAAGTTATTAAGCATTTTCATTTATTGTTCGCTAACTAAAAGAATTTCCCTAAATTACCCATATTGAATTTAGAGTCCTTAAATAAATAATATAAGGGTCCGATATTTTCCTCGATTTTAACAAAATTCTGAAAAATGGACGGATGATGCGGAAAACAACATTTTTTAGGAAATCCGACGGTCCTAACCCGCCTTTGACAGGTTATTTTCTTCCCCCTCTCTCCGACGAGACGATGAAAAAAAAATTAAGGAGCAAAAAGGGATGCAACACGAGGACTTCCCAGGAGGTCACCCATCCTAGTACTACTCTCGCCCAAGCACGCTTAACTTCAGAGTTCTGATGGGATCCGGTGGATTAGTGCTGGTATGATCGCATCCGTTAGTATTTCACACTGATTACTACTTGTTCTCATCGGCGGGCTCCTATTTCTCATTTTTACGCACTCTGTAGTGATACGATGTAAGAATAAACACTCCTTCTCCCCGGTTTGTTTGACCTTTTGGGAGATCCAAGTTATTAAGCATTTTCATTTATTGTTCGCTACCTAAAAGAATTTCCCTAAATTACCCATATTGAATTTAGAGTCCTTAAATAAATAATATAAGGGTCCGATATTTTCCTCGACTTTAACAAAATTCTGAAAAATGGACGGATGATGCGGAAAACAACATTTTTTAGGAAATCCGACGGTCCTAACCCGCCTTTGGCAGGTTATTTTCTTCCCCCTTTCTCCGACGAGACGATGAAAAAAAAATTAAGGAGCAAAAAGGGATGCAACACGAGGACTTCCCAGTAGGTCACCCCCATCCTAGTACTACTCTCGCCCAAGCACGCTTAACTTCGGAGTTCTGATGGGATCCGGTGGATAAGTGCTGGTATGATCGCATCCGTTAGTATTTCACACTGATTACTACTTGTTCTCATCGGCGGGCTCCTATTTCTCATTTTTACGCACTCTGTAGTGATACGATGTAAGAATAAACACTCCTTCTCCCCGGTTTGTTTGACCTTTTGGGAGATCCAAGTTATTAAGCATTTTCATTTATTGTTCGCTAACTAAAAGAATTTCCCTAAATTACCCATATTGAATTTAGAGTCCTTAAATAAATAATATAAGGGTCCGATATTTTCCTCGATTTTAACAAAATTCTGAAAAATAGACGGATGATGCGGAAAACAACATTTTTTAGGAAATCCGACGGTCCTAACCCGCCTTTGACAGGTTATTTTCTTCCCCCTCTCTCCGACGAGACGATGAAAAAAAAATTAAGGAGCAAAAAGGGATGCAACACGAGGACTTCCCAGGAGGTCACCCATCCTAGTACTACTCTCGCCCAAGCACGCTTAACATCAGAGTTCTGATGGGATCCGGTGGATTAGTGCTGGTATGATCGCATCCGTTAGTATTTCACACTGATTACTACTTGTTCTCATCGGCGGGCTCCTATTTCTCATTTTTACGCAGTCTGTAGTGATACGATGTAAGAATAAACACTCCTTCTCCCCGGTTTGTTTGACCTTTTGGGAGATCCAAGTTATTAAGCATTTTCATTTATTGTTCGCTAACTAAAATAATTTCCCTAAATTACCCATATTGAATTTAGAGTCCTTAAATAAATAATATAAGGGTCCGATATTTTCCTCGACTTTAACAAAATTCTGAAAAATGGACGGATGATGCGGAAAACAACATTTTTTAGGAAATCCGACGGTCCTAACCCGCCTTTGGCAGGTAATTTTCTTCCCCCTCTCTCCGACGAGACGATGAAAAAAAAATTAAGGAGCAAAAAGGGATGCAACACGAGGACTTCCCAGGAGGTCACCCATCCTAGTACTACTCTCGCCCAAGCACGCTTAACTTCAGAGTTCTGATGGGATCCGGTGGATTAGTGCTGGTATGATCGCATCCGTTAGTATTTCACACTGATTACTACTTGTTCTCATCGGCGGGCTCCTATTTCTCATTTTTACGCACTCTGTAGTGATACGATGTAAGAATAAACACTCCTTCTCCCCGGTTTGTTTGACCTTTTGGGAGATCCAAGTTATTAAGCATTTTCATTTATTGTTCGCGAACTAAAAGAATTTCCCTAAATTACCCATATTGAATTTAGAGTCCTTAAATAAATAATATAAGGGTCCGATATTTTCCTCGATTTTAACAAAATTCTGAAAAATGGACGGATGATGCGGAAAACAACATTTTTTAGGAAATCCGACGGTCCTAACCCGCCTTTGACAGGTTATTTTCTTCCCCCTCTCTCCGACGAGACGATGAAAAAAAAATTAAGGAGCAAAAAGGGATGCAACACGAGGACTTCCCAGGAGGTCACCCATCCTAGTACTACTCTCGCCCAAGCACGCTTAACTTCAGAGTTCTGATGGGATCCGGTGGATTAGTGCTGGTATGATCGCATCCGTTAGTATTTCACACTGATTACTACTTGTTCTCATCGGCGGGCTCCTATTTCTCATTTTTACGCACTCTGTAGTGATACGATGTAAGAATAAACACTTCTTCTCCCCGGTTTGTTTGACCTTTTGGGAGATCCAAGTTATTAAGCATTTTCATTTATTGTTCGCTAACTAAAAGAATTTCCCTAAATTACCCATATTGAATTTAGAGTCCTTAAATAAATAATATAAGGGTCCGATATTTTCCTCGACTTTAACAAAATTCTGAAAAATGGACGGATGATGCGGAAAACAACATTTTTTAGGAAATCCGACGGTCCTAACCCGCCTTTGGCAGGTTATTTTCTTCCCCCTTTCTCCGACGAGACGATGAAAAAAAAATTAAGGAGCAAAAAGGGATGCAACACGAGGACTTCCCAGTAGGTCACCCCCATCCTAGTACTACTCTCGCCCAAGCACGCTTAACTTCGGAGTTCTGATGGGATCCGGTGGATAAGTGCTGGTATGATCGCATCCGTTAGTATTTCACACTGATTACTACTTGTTCTCATCGGCGGGCTCCTATTTCTCATTTTTACGCACTCTGTAGTGATACGATGTAAGAATAAACACTCCTTCTCCCCGGTTTGTTTGACCTTTTGGGAGATCCAAGTTATTAAGCATTTTCATTTATTGTTCGCTAACTAAAAGAATTTCCCTAAATTACCCATATTGAATTTAGAGTCCTTAAATAAATAATATAAGGGTCCGATATTTTCCTCGATTTTAACAAAATTCTGAAAAATGGACGGATGATGCGGAAAACAACATTTTTTAGGAAATCCGACGGTCCTAACCCGCCTTTGACAGGTTATTTTCTTCCCCCTCTCTCCGACGAGACGATGAAAAAAAAATTAAGGAGCAAAAAGGGATGCAACACGAGGACTTCCCAGGAGGTCACCCATCCTAGTACTACTCTCGCCCAAGCACGCTTAACTTCAGAGTTCTGATGGGATCCGGTGGATTAGTGCTGGTATGATCGCATCCGTTAGTATTTCACACTGATTACTACTTGTTCTCATCGGCGGGCTCCTATTTCTCATTTTTACGCACTCTGTAGTGATACGATGTAAGAATAAACACTCCTTCTCCCCGGTTTGTTTGACCTTTTGGGAGATCCAAGTTATTAAGCATTTTCATTTATTGTTCGCTAACTAAAAGAATTTCCCTAAATTACCCATATTGAATTTAGAGTCCTTAAATAAATAATATAAGGGTCCGATATTTTCCTCGACTTTAACAAAATTCTGAAAAATGGACGGATGATGCGGAAAACAACATTTTTTAGGAAATCCGACGGTCCTAACCCGCCTTTGGCAGGTAATTTTCTTCCCCCTCTCTCCGACGAGACGATGAAAAAAAAAATTAAGGAGCAAAAAGGGATGCAACACGAGGACTTCCCAGGAGGTCACCCCCATCCTAGTACTACTCTCGCCCAAGCACGCTTAACTTCGGAGTTCTGATGGGATCCGGTGGATTAGTGCTGGTATGATCGCATCCGTTAGTATTTCACACTGATTACTACTTGTTCTCATCGGCGGGCTCTTATTTCTCATTTTTACGCACTCTGTAGTGATACGATGTAAGAATAAACACTCCTTCTCCCCGGTTTGTTTGACCTTTTGGGAGATCCATGTTATTAAGCATTTTCATTTATTGTTCGCTAACTAAAAGAATTTCCCTAAATTACCCATATCTAATTTAGAGTCCTTAAATAAATAATATAAGGGTCCGATATTTTCCTCGACTTTAACAAAATTCTGAAAAATGGACGGATGATGCGGAAAACAACATTTTTTAGGAAATCCGACGGTCCTAACCCGCCTTTGGCCGGTTACTTTCTTCCCCCTCTCTCCGACGAGACGATGAAAAAAAAATTAAGGAGCAAAAAGGGATGCAACACGAGGACTTCCCAGGAGGTCACCCCCATCCTAGTACTACTCTCGCCCAAGCACGCTTAACTTCGGAGTTCTGATGGGATCCGGTGGATTAGTGCTGGTATGATCGCATCCGTTAGTATTTCACACTGATTACTACTTGTTCTCATCGGCGGGCTCATATTTCTCATTTTTACGCACTCTGTAGTGATACGATGTAAGAATAAACACTCCTTCTCCCCGGTTTGTTTGACCTTTTGGGAGATCCAAGTTATTAAGCATTTTCATTTATTGTTCGCTAACTAAAAGAATTTCCCTAAATTACCCATATTGAATTTAGAGTCCTTAAATAAATAATATAAGGGTCCGATATTTTCCTCGACTTTAACAAAATTTTGAAAAATGGACGGATGATGCGGAAAACAACATTTTTTAGGAAATCCGACGGTCCTAACCCGCCTTTGGCAGGTTATTTTCTTCCCCCTCTCTCCGACGAGACGATGAAAAAAAAATTAAGGAGCAAAAAGGGATGCAACACGAGGACTTCCCAGGAGGTCACCCCCATCCTAGTACTACTCTCGCCCAAGCACGCTTAACTTCGGAGTTCTGATGGGATCCGGTGGATTAGTGCTGGTATGATCGCATCCGTTAGTATTTCACACTGATTACTACTTGTTCTCATCGGCGGGCTCATATTTCTCATTTTTACGCACTCTGTAGTGATACGATGTAAGAATAAACACTCCTTCTCCCCGGTTTGTTTGACCTTTTGGGAGATCCAAGTTATTAAGCATTTTCATTTATTGTTCGCTAACTAAAAGAATTTCCCTAAATTACCCATATTGAATTTAGAGTCCTTTAATAAATAATATAAGGGTCCGATATTTTCCTCGACTTTAACAAAATTCTGAAAAATGGACGGATGATGCGGAAAACAACATTTTTTAGGAAATCCGACGGTCCTAACCCGCCTTTGGCAGGTTATTTTCTTCCCCCTCTCTCCGACGAGACGATGAAAAAAAAATTAAGGAGCAAAAAGGGATGCAACACGAGGACTTCCCAAGAGGTCACCCCCATCCTAGTACTACTCTCGCCCAAGCACGCTTAACTTCGGAGTTCTGATGGGATCTGGTGGATTAGTGCTGGTATGATCGCATCCGTTAGTATTTCACACTGATTACTACTTGTTCTCATCGGCGGGCTCCTATTTCTCATTTTTACGCACTCTGTAGTGATACGATGCAAGAATAAACACTCCTTCTCCCCGGTTTGTTTGACCTTTTGGGAGATCCAAGTTATTAAGCATTTTCATTTATTATTCGCTAACTAAAAGAATTTCCCTAAATTACCCATATTGAATTTAGAGTCCTTAAATAAATAATATAAGGGTCCGATATTTTCCTCGACTTTAACAAAATTCTGAAAAATGGACGGATGATGTGGAAAACAACATTTTTTAGGAAATCCGACGGTCCTAACCCGCCTTTGGCAGGTTATTTTCTTCCCCCTCTCTCCGACGAGACGATGAAAAAAAAATTAAGGAGCAAAAAGGGATGCAACACGAGGACTTCCCAGTAGGTCACCCCCATCCTAGTACTACTCTCGCCCAAGCACGCTTAACTTCGGAGTTCTGATGGGATCCGGTGGATAAGTGCTGGTATGATCGCATCCGTTAGTATTTCACACTGATTACTACTTGTTCTCATCGGCGGGCTCCTATTTCTCATTTTTACGCAGTCTGTAGTGATACGATGTAAGAATAAACACTCCTTCTCCCCGGTTTGTTTGACCTTTTGGGAGATCCAAATTATTAAGCATTTTCATTTATTGTTCGCTAACTAAAAGAATTTCCCTAAATTACCCATATTGAATTTAGAGTCCTTAAATAAATAATATAAGGGTCCGATATTTTCCTCGACTTTAACAAAATTCTGAAAAATGGACGGATGATGCGGAAAACAACATTTTTTAGGAAATCCGACGGTCCTAACCCGCCTTTGGCAGGTAATTTTCTTCCCCCTCTCTCCGACGAGACGATGAAAAAAAAATTAAGGAGCAAAAAGGGATGCAACACGAGGACTTCCCAGGAGGTCACCCCCATCCTAGTACTACTCTCGCCCAAGCACGCTTAACTTCGGAGTTCTGATGGGATCCGGTGGATTAGTGCTGGTATGATCGCATCCGTTAGTATTTCACACTGATTACTACTTGTTCTCATCGGCGGGCTCTTATTTCTCATTTTTACGCACTCTGTAGTGATACGATGTAAGAATAAACACTCCTTCTCCCCGGTTTGTTTGACCTTTTGGGAGATCCATGTTATTAAGGATTTTCATTTATTGTTCGCTAACTAAAAGAATTTCCCTAAATTACCCATATCTAATTTAGAGTCCTTAAATAAATAATATAAGGGTCCGATATTTTCCTCGACTTTAACAAAATTCTGAAAAATGGACGGATGATGCGGAAAACAACATTTTTTAGGAAATCCGACGGTCCTAACCCGCCTTTGACAGGTTATTTTCTTCCCCCTCTCTCCGACGAGACGATGAAAAAAAAATTAAGGAGCAAAAAGGGATGCAACACGAGGACTTCCCAGTAGGTCACCCCCATCCTAGTACTACTCTCGCCCAAGCACGCTTAACTTCGGAGTTCTAATGGGATCCGGTGGATTAGTGCTGGTATGATCGCATCCGTTAGTATTTCACACTGATTACTACTTGTTCTCATCGGCGGGCTCCTATTTCTCATTTTTACGCAGTCTGTAGTGATACGATGTAAGAATAAACACTCCTTCTCCCCGGTTTGTTTGACCTTTTGGGAGATCCAAATTATTAAGCATTTTCATTTATTGTTCGCTAACTAAAAGAATTTCCCTAAATTACCCATATTGAATTTAGAGTCCTTAAATAAATAATATAAGGGTCCGATATTTTCCTCGACTTTAACAAAATTCTGAAAAATGGACGGATGATGCGGAAAACAACATTTTTTAGGAAATCCGACGGTCCTAACCCGCCTTTGGCAGGTAATTTTCTTCCCCCTCTCTCCGACGAGACGATGAAAAAAAAATTAAGGAGCAAAAAGGGATGCAACACGAGGACTTCCCAGGAGGTCACCCCCATCCTAGTACTACTCTCGCCCAAGCACGCTTAACTTCGGAGTTCTGATGGGATCCGGTGGATTAGTGCTGGTATGATCGCATCCGTTAGTATTTCACACTGATTACTACTTGTTCTCATCGGCGGGCTCTTATTTCTCATTTTTACGCACTCTGTAGTGATACGATGTAAGAATAAACACTCCTTCTCCCCGGTTTGTTTGACCTTTTGGGAGATCCATGTTATTAAGGATTTTCATTTATTGTTCGCTAACTAAAAGAATTTCCCTAAATTACCCATATCTAATTTAGAGTCCTTAAATAAATAATATAAGGGTCCGATATTTTCCTCGACTTTAACAAAATTCTGAAAAATGGACGGATGATGCGGAAAACAACATTTTTTAGGAAATCCGACGGTCCTAACCCGCCTTTGACAGGTTATTTTCTTCCCCCTCTCTCCGACGAGACGATGAAAAAAAAATTAAGGAGCAAAAAGGGATGCAACACGAGGACTTCCCAGGAGGTCACCCATCCTAGTACTACTCTCGCCCAAGCACGCTTAACTTCAGAGTTCTGATGGGATCCGGTGGATTAGTGCTGGTATGATCGCATCCGTTAGTATTTCACACTGATTACTACTTGTTCTCATCGACGGGCTCCTATTTCTCATTTTTACGCACTCTGTAGTGATACGATGTAAGAATAAACACTCCTTCTCCCCGGTTTGTTTGACCTTTTGGGAGATCCAAGTTATTAAGCATTTTCATTTATTGTTCGCTAACTAAAAGAATTTCCCTAAATTACCCATATTGAATTTAGAGTCCTTAAATAAATAATATAAGGGTCCGATATTTTCCTCGATTTTAACAAAATTCTGAAAAATGGACGGATGATGCGGAAAACAACATTTTTTAGGAAATCCGACGGTCCTAACCCGCCTTTGACAGGTTATTTTCTTCCCCCTCTCTCCGACGAGACGATGAAAAAAAAAATTAAGGAGCAAAAAGGGATGCAACACGAGGACTTCCCAGGAGGTCACCCATCCTAGTACTACTCTCGCCCAAGCACGCTTAACTTCAGAGTTCTGATGGGATCCGGTGGATTAGTGCTGGTATGATCGCATCCGTTAGTATTTCACACTGATTACTACTTGTTCTCATCGGCGGGCTCCTATTTCTCATTTTTACGCACTCTGTAGTGATACGATGTAAGAATAAACACTCCTTCTCCCCGGTTTGTTTGACCTTTTGGGAGATCCAAGTTATTAAGCATTTTCATTTATTGTTCGCTAACTAAAAGAATTTCCCTAAATTACCCATATTGAATTTAGAGTCCTTAAATAAATAATATAAGGGTCCGATATTTTCCTCGATTTTAACAAAATTCTGAAAAATGGACGGATGATGCGGAAAACAACATTTTTTAGGAAATCCGACGGTCCTAACCCGCCTTTGACAGGTTATTTTCTTCCCACTCTCTCCGACGAGACGATGAAAAAAAAATTAAGGAGCAAAAAGGGATGCAACACGAGGACTTCCCAGGAGGTCACCCATCCTAGTACTACTCTCGCCCAAGCACGCTTAACTTCAGAGTTCTGATGGGATCCGGTGGATTAGTGCTGGTATGATCGCATCCGTTAGTATTTCACACTGATTACTACTTGTTCTCATCGGCGGGCTCCTATTTCTCATTTTTACGCACTCTGTAGTGATACGATGTAAGAATAAACACTCCTTCTCCCCGGTTTGTTTGACCTTTTGGGAGATCCAAGTTATTAAGCATTTTCATTTATTGTTCGCTAACTAAAAGAATTTCCCTAAATTACCCATATTGAATTTAGAGTCCTTAAATAAATAATATAAGGGTCCGATATTTTCCTCGACTTTAACAAAATTCTGAAAAATGGACGGATGATGCGGAAAACAACATTTTTTAGGAAATCCGACGGTCCTAACCCGCCTTTAGCAGGTTATTTTCTTCCTCCTCTCTCCGACGAGACGATGAAAAAAAAATTAAGGAGCAAAAAGGGATGCAACACGAGGACTTCCCAGGAGGTCACCCCCATCCTAGTACTACTCTCGCCCAAGCACGCTTAACTTCGGAGTTCTGATGGGATCCGGTGGATTAGTGCTGGTATGATCGCATCCGTTAGTATTTCACACTGATTACTACTTGTTCTCATCGGCGGGCTCCTATTTCTCATTTTTACGCACTCTGTAGTGATACGATGTAAGAATAAACACTCCTTCTCCCCGGTTTGTTTGACCTTTTGGGAGATCCAAGTTATTAAGCATTTTCATTTATTGTTCGCTAACTAAAAGAATTTCCCTAAATTACCCATATTGAATTTAGAGTCCTTAAATAAATAATATAAGGGTCCGATATTTTCCTCGACTTTAACAAAATTTTGAAAAATGGACGGATGATGCGGAAAACAACATTTTTTAGGAAATCCGACGGTCCTAACCCGCCTTTGGCAGGTTATTTTCTTCCCCCTCTCTCCGACGAGACGATGAAAAAAAAATTAAGGAGCAAAAAGGGATGCAACACGAGGACTTCCCAGGAGGTCACCCCCATCCTAGTACTACTCTCGCCCAAGCACGCTTAACTTCGGAGTTCTGATGGGATCCGGTGGATTAGTGCTGGTATGATCGCATCCGTTAGTATTTCACACTGATTACTACTTGTTCTCATCGGCGGGCTCATATTTCTCATTTTTACGCACTCTGTAGTGATACGATGTAAGAATAAACACTCCTTCTCCCCGGTTTGTTTGACCTTTTGGGAGATCCATGTTATTAAGCATTTTCATTTATTGTTCGCTAACTAAAAGAATTTCCCTAAATTACCCATATCTAATTTAGAGTCCTTAAAGAAATAATATAAGGGTCCGATATTTTCCTCGACTTTAACAAAATTCTGAAAAATGGACGGATGATGCGGAAAACAACATTTTTTAGGAAATCCGACGGTCCTAACCCGCCTTTGGCAGGTTACTTTCTTCCCCCTCTCTCCGACGAGACGATGAAAAAAAAATTAAGGAGCAAAAAGGGATGCAACACGAGGACTTCCCAGGAGGTCACCCCCATCCTAGTACTACTCTCGCCCAAGCACGCTTAACTTCGGAGTTCTGATGGGATCCGGTGGATTAGTGCTGGTATGATCGCATCCGTTAGTATTTCACACTGATTACTACTTGTTCTCATCGGCGGGCTCATATTTCTCATTTTTACGCACTCTGTAGTGATACGATGTAAGAATAAACACTCCTTCTCCCCAGTTTGTTTGACCTTTTGGGAGATCCAAGTTATTAAGCATTTTCATTTATTGTTCGCTAACTAAAAGAATTTCCCTAAATTACCCATATTGAATTTAGAGTCCTTAAATAAATAATATAAGGGTCCGATATTTTCCTCGACTTTAACAAAATTTTGAAAAATGGACGGATGATGCGGAAAACAACATTTTTTAGGAAATCCGACGGTCCTAACCCGCCTTTGGCAGGTTATTTTCTTCCCCCTTTCTCCGACGAGACGATGAAAAAAAAATTATGGAGCAAAAAGGGATGCAACACGAGGACTTCCCAGTAGGTCACCCCCATCCTAGTACTACTCTCGCCCAAGCACGCTTAACTTCGGAGTTCTGATGGGATCCGGTGGATAAGTGCTGGTATAATCGCATCCGTTAGTATTTCACACTGATTACTACTTGTTCTCATCGGCGAGCTCCTATTTCTCATTTTTACGCACTCTGTAGTGATACGATGTAAGAATAAACACTCCTTCTCCCCGGTTTGTTTTACCTTTTGGGAGATCCAAGTCATTAAGCATTTTCATTTATTGTTCGCTAACTAAAAGAATTTCCCTAAATTACCCATATTGAATTTAGAGTCCTTAAATAAATAATATAAGGGTCCGATATTTTCCTCGAATTTAACAAAATTCTGAAAAATGGACGGATGATGCGGAAAACAACATTTTTTAGGAAATCCGACGGTCCTAACCCGCCTTTAGCAGGTTATTTTCTTCCTCCTCTCTCCGACGAGACGATGAAAAAAAAATTAAGGAGCAAAAAGGGATGCAACACGAGGACTTCCCAGGAGGTCACCCCCATCCTAGTACTACTCTCGCCCAAGCACGCTTAACTTCGGAGTTCTGATGGGATCCGGTGGATTAGTGCTGGTATGATCGCATCCGTTAGTATTTCACACTGATTACTACTTGTTCTCATCGGCGGGCTCCTATTTCTCATTTTTACGCACTCTGTAGTGATACGATGTAAGAATAAACACTCCTTCTCCCCGGTTTGTTTGACCTTTTGGGAGATCCAAGTTATTAAGCATTTTCATTTATTGTTCGCTAACTAAAAGAATTTCCCTAAATTACCCATATTGAATTTAGAGTCCTTAAATAAATAATATAAGGGTCCGATATTTTCCTCGACTTTAAGAAAATTTTGAAAAATGGACGGATGATGCGGAAAACAACATTTTTTAGGAAATCCGACGGTCCTAACCCGCCTTTGGCAGGTTATTTTCTTCCCCCTCTCTCCGACGAGACGATGAAAAAAAAATTAAGGAGCAAAAAGGGATGCAACACGAGGACTTCCCAGGAGGTCACCCCCATCCTAGTACTACTCTCGCCCAAGCACGCTTAACTTCGGAGTTCTGATGGGATCCGGTGGATTAGTGCTGGTATGATCGCATCCGTTAGTATTTCACACTGATTACTACTTGTTCTCATCGGCGGGCTCATATTTCTCATTTTTACGCACTCTGTAGTGATACGATGTAAGAATAAACACTCCTTCTCCCCGGTTTGTTTGACCTTTTGGGAGATCCATGTTATTAAGCATTTTCATTTATTGTTCGCTAACTAAAAGAATTTCCCTAAATTACCCATATCTAATTTAGAGTCCTTAAATAAATAATATAAGGGTCCGATATTTTCCTCGACTTTAACAAAATTCTGAAAAATGGACGGATGATGCGGAAAACTACATTTTTTAGGAAATCCGACGGTCCTAACCCGCCTTTGGCAGGTTATTTTTTTCCCCTCTCTCCGACGAGACGATGAAAAAAAAAATTAAGGAGCAAAAAGGGATGCAACACGAGGACTTCCCAGGAGGTCACCCATCCTAGTACTACTCTCGCCCAAGCACGCTTAACTTCGGAGTTCTGATGGGATCCGGTGGATTAGTGCTGGTATGATCGCATCCGTTAGTATTTCACACTGATTACTACTTGTTCTCATCGGCGGGCTCCTATTTCTCATTTTTACGCACTCTGTAGTGATACGATGTAAGAATAAACACTCCTTCTCCCCGGTTTGTTTGACCTTTTGGGAGATCCAAGTTATTAAGCATTTTCATTTATTGTTCGCTAACTAAAAGAATTTCCCTAAATTACCCATATTGAATTTAGAGTCCTTAAATAAATAATATAAGGGTCCGATATTTTCCTCGACTGTAACAAAATTCTGAAAAATGGACGGATGATGCGGAAAACAACATTTTTTAGGAAATCCGACGGTCCTAACACGCCTTTGGCAGGTTATTTTCTTCCCCCTCTCTCCGACGAGACGATGAAAAAAAAATTAAGGAGCAAAAAGGGATGCAACACGAGGACTTCCCAGGAGGTCACCCATCCTAGTACTACTCTCGCCCAAGCACGCTTAACTTCGGAGTTCTGATGGGATCCGGTGGATTAGTGCTGGTATGATCGCATCCGTTAGTATTTCACACTGATTACTACTTGTTCTCATCGGCGGGCTCCTATTTCTCATTTTTACGCACTCTGTAGTGATACGATGTAAGAATAAACACTCCTTCTCCCCGGTTTGTTTGACCTTTTGGGAGATCCAAGTTATTAAGCATTTTCATTTATTGTTCGCTAACTAAAAGAATTTCCCTAAATTACCCATATTGAATTTAGAGTCCTTAAATAAGTAATATAAGGGTCCGATATTTTCCTCGACTTTAACAAAATTCTGAAAAATGGACGGATGATGCGGAAAACAACATTTTTTAGGAAATCCGACGGTCCTAACCCGCCTTTGGCAGGTTACTTTCTTCCCCCTCTCTCCGACGAGACGATGAAAAAAAAATTAAGGAGCAAAAAGGGATGCAACACGAGGACTTCCCAGGAGGTCACCCCCATCCTAGTACTACTCTCGCCCAAGCACGCTTAACTTCGGAGTTCTGATGGGATCCGGTGGATTAGTGCTGGTATGATCGCATCCGTTAGTATTTCACACTGATTACTACTTGTTCTCATCGGCGGGCTCATATTTCTCATTTTTACGCACTCTGTAGTGATACGATGTAAGAATAAACACTCCTTCTCCCCAGTTTGTTTGACCTTTTGGGAGATCCAAGTTATTAAGCATTTTCATTTATTGTTCGCTAACTAAAAGAATTTCCCTAAATTACCCATATTGAATTTAGAGTCCTTAAATAAATAATATAAGGGTCCGATATTTTCCTCGACTTTAACAAAATTTTGAAAAATGGACGGATGATGCGGAAAACAACATTTTTTAGGAAATCCGACGGTCCTAACCCGCCTTTGGCAGGTTATTTTCTTCCCCCTTTCTCCGACGAGACGATGAAAAAAAAATTATGGAGCAAAAAGGGATGCAACACGAGGACTTCCCAGTAGGTCACCCCCATCCTAGTACTACTCTCGCCCAAGCACGCTTAACTTCGGAGTTCTGATGGGATCCGGTGGATAAGTGCTGGTATAATCGCATCCGTTAGTATTTCACACTGATTACTACTTGTTCTCATCGGCGAGCTCCTATTTCTCATTTTTACGCACTCTGTAGTGATACGATGTAAGAATAAACACTCCTTCTCCCCGGTTTGTTTTACCTTTTGGGAGATCCAAGTCATTAAGCATTTTCATTTATTGTTCGCTAACTAAAAGAATTTCCCTAAATTACCCATATTGAATTTAGAGTCCTTAAATAAATAATATAAGGGTCCGATATTTTCCTCGAATTTAACAAAATTCTGAAAAATGGACGGATGATGCGGAAAACAACATTTTTTAGGAAATCCGACGGTCCTAACCCGCCTTTAGCAGGTTATTTTCTTCCTCCTCTCTCCGACGAGACGATGAAAAAAAAATTAAGGAGCAAAAAGGGATGCAACACGAGGACTTCCCAGGAGGTCACCCCCATCCTAGTACTACTCTCGCCCAAGCACGCTTAACTTCGGAGTTCTGATGGGATCCGGTGGATTAGTGCTGGTATGATCGCATCCGTTAGTATTTCACACTGATTACTACTTGTTCTCATCGGCGGGCTCCTATTTCTCATTTTTACGCACTCTGTAGTGATACGATGTAAGAATAAACACTCCTTCTCCCCGGTTTGTTTGACCTTTTGGGAGATCCAAGTTATTAAGCATTTTCATTTATTGTTCGCTAACTAAAAGAATTTCCCTAAATTACCCATATTGAATTTAGAGTCCTTAAATAAATAATATAAGGGTCCGATATTTTCCTCGACTTTAAGAAAATTTTGAAAAATGGACGGATGATGCGGAAAACAACATTTTTTAGGAAATCCGACGGTCCTAACCCGCCTTTGGCAGGTTATTTTCTTCCCCCTCTCTCCGACGAGACGATGAAAAAAAAATTAAGGAGCAAAAAGGGATGCAACACGAGGACTTCCCAGGAGGTCACCCCCATCCTAGTACTACTCTCGCCCAAGCACGCTTAACTTCGGAGTTCTGATGGGATCCGGTGGATTAGTGCTGGTATGATCGCATCCGTTAGTATTTCACACTGATTACTACTTGTTCTCATCGGCGGGCTCATATTTCTCATTTTTACGCACTCTGTAGTGATACGATGTAAGAATAAACACTCCTTCTCCCCGGTTTGTTTGACCTTTTGGGAGATCCATGTTATTAAGCATTTTCATTTATTGTTCGCTAACTAAAAGAATTTCCCTAAATTACCCATATCTAATTTAGAGTCCTTAAATAAATAATATAAGGGTCCGATATTTTCCTCGACTTTAACAAAATTCTGAAAAATGGACGGATGATGCGGAAAACAACATTTTTTAGGAAATCCGACGGTCCTAACCCGCCTTTGGCAGGTTACTTTCTTCCCCCTCTCTCCGACGAGACGATGAAAAAAAAATTAAGGAGCAAAAAGGGATGCAACACGAGGACTTCCCAGGAGGTCACCCCCATCCTAGTACTACTCTCGCCCAAGCACGCTTAACTTCGGAGTTCTGATGGGATCCGGTGGATTAGTGCTGGTATGATCGCATCCGTTAGTATTTCACACTGATTACTACTTGTTCTCATCGGCGGGCTCATATTTCTCATTTTTACGCACTCTGTAGTGATACGATGTAAGAATAAACACTCCTTCTCCCCAGTTTGTTTGACCTTTTGGGAGATCCAAGTTATTAAGCATTTTCATTTATTGTTCGCTAACTAAAAGAATTTCCCTAAATTACCCATATTGAATTTAGAGTCCTTAAATAAATAATATAAGGGTCCGATATTTTCCTCGACTTTAACAAAATTTTGAAAAATGGACGGATGATGCGGAAAACAACATTTTTTAGGAAATCCGACGGTCCTAACCCGCCTTTGGCAGGTTATTTTCTTCCCCCTCTCTCCGACGAGACGATGAAAAAAAAATTAAGGAGCAAAAAGGGATGCAACACGAGGACTTCCCAGGAGGTCACCCCCATCCTAGTACTACTCTCGCCCAAGCACGCTTAACTTCGGAGTTCTGATGGGATCCGGTGGATTAGTGCTGGTATGATCGCATCCGTTAGTATTTCACACTGATTACTACTTGTTCTCATCGGCGGGCTCATATTTCTCATTTTTACGCACTCTGTAGTGATACGATGTAAGAATAAACACTCCTTCTCCCCGGTTTGTTTGACCTTTTGGGAGATCCAAGTTATTAAGCATTTTCATTTATTGTTCGCTAACTAAAAGAATTTCCCTAAATTACCCATATTGAATTTAGAGTCCTTTAATAAATAATATAAGGGTCCGATATTTTCCTCGACTTTAACAAAATTCTGAAAAATGGACGGATGATGCGGAAAACAACATTTTTTAGGAAATCCGACGGTCCTAACCCGCTTTTGGCTGGTTATTTTCTTCCCCCTCTCTCCGACGAGACGATGAAAAAAAAATTAAGGAGCAAAAAGGGATGCAACACGAGGACTTCCCAAGAGGTCACCCCCATCCTAGTACTACTCTCGCCCAAGCACGCTTAACTTTGGAGTTCTGATGGGATCTGGTGGATTAGTGCTGGTATGATCGCATCCGTTAGTATTTCACACTGATTACTACTTTTTCTCATCGGCGGGCTCCTATTTCTCATTTTTACGCACTCTGTAGTGATACGATGTAAGAATAAACACTCCTTCTCCCCGGTTTGTTTGACCTTTTGGGAGATCCAAGTTATTAAGCATTTTCATTTATTATTCGCTAACTAAAAGAATTTCCCTAAATTACCCATATTGAATTTAGAGTCCTTAAATAAATAATATAAGGGTCCGATATTTTCCTCGACTTTAACAAAATTCTGAAAAATGGACGGATGATGTGGAAAACAACATTTTTTAGGAAATCCGACGGTCTTAACCCGCCTTTGGCAGGTTATTTTCTTCCCCCTCTCTCCGACGAGACGATGAAAAAAAAATTAAGGAGCAAAAAGGGATGCAACATGAGGACTTCCCAGTAGGTCACCCCCATCCTAGTACTACTCTCGCCCAAGCACGCTTAACTTCGGAGTTCTGATGGGATCCGGTGGATAAGTGCTGGTATGATCGCATCCGTTAGTATTTGACACTGATTACTACTTGTTCTCATCGGCGGGCTCCTATTTCTCATTTTTACGCAGTCTGTAGTGATACGATGTAAGAATAAACACTCCTTCTCCCCGGTTTGTTTGACCTTTTGGGAGATCCAAATTATTAAGCATTTTCATTTATTGTTCGCTAACTTAAAGAATTTCCCTAAATTACCCATATTGAATTTAGAGTCCTTAAATAAATAATATAAGGGTCCGATATTTTCCTCGACTTCAACAAAATTCTGAAAAATGGACGGATGATGCGGAAAACAACATTTTTTAGGAAATCCGACGGTCCTAACCCGCCTTTGGCAGGTAATTTTCTTCCCCCTCTCTCCGACGAGACGATGAAAAAAAAATTAAGGAGCAAAAAGGGATGCAACACGAGGACTTCCCAGGAGGTCACCCCCATCCTAGTACTACTCTCGCCCAAGCACGCTTAACTTCGGAGTTCTGATGGGATCCGGTGGATTAGTGCTGGTATGATCGCATCCGTTAGTATTTCACACTGATTACTACTTGTTCTCATCGGCGGGCTCTTATTTCTCATTTTTACGCACTCTGTAGTGATACGATGTAAGAATAAATACTCCTTCTCCCCGGTTTGTTTGACCTTTTGGGAGATCCATGTTATTAAGCATTTTCATTTATTGTTCGCTAACTAAAAGAATTTCCCTAAATTACCCATATTGAATTTAGAGTCCTTTAATAAATAATATAAGGGTCCGATATTTTCCTCGACTTTAACAAAATTCTGAAAAATGGACGGATGATGCGGAAAACAACATTTTTTAGGAAATCCGACGGTCCTAACCCGCCTTTGGCAGGTAATTTTCTTCCCCCTCTCTCCGACGAGACGATGAAAAAAAAATTAAGGAGCAAAAAGGGATGCAACACGAGGACTTCCCAGTAGGTCACCCCCATCCTAGTACTACTCTCGCCCAAGCACGCTTAACTTCGGAGTTCTGATGGGATCCGGTGGATAAGTGCTGGTATGATCGCATCCGTTAGTATTTCACACTGATTACTACTTGTTCTCATCGGCGGGCTCCTATTTCTCATTTTTACGCAGTCTGTAGTGATACGATGTAAGAATAAACACTCCTTCTCCCCGGTTTGTTTGACCTTTTGGGAGATCCAAATTATTAAGCATTTTCATTTATTGTTCGCTAACTAAAAGAATTTCCCTAAATTACCCATATTGAATTTAGAGTCCTTAAATAAATAATATAAGGGTCCGATATTTTCCTCGACTTTAACAAAATTCTGAAAAATGGACGGATGATGCGGAAAACAACATTTTTTAGGAAATCCGACGGTCCTAACCCGCCTTTGGCAGGTAATTTTCTTCCCCCTTTCTCCGACGAGACGATGAAAAAAAAATTAAGGAGCAAAAAGGGATGCAACACGAGGACTTCCCAGGAGGTCACCCCCATCCTAGTACTACTCTCGCCCAAGCACGCTTAACTTCGGAGTTCTGATGGGATCCGGTGGATTAGTGCTGGTATGATCGCATCCGTTAGTATTTCACACTGATTACTACTTGTTCTCATCGGCGGGCTCTTATTTCTCATTTTTACGCACTCTGTAGTGATACGATGTAAGAATAAACACTCCTTCTCCCCGGTTTGTTTGACCTTTTGGGAGATCCATGTTATTAAGCATTTTCATTTATTGTTCGCTAACTAAAAGAATTTCCCTAAATTACCCATATCTAATTTAGAGTCCTTAAATAAATAATATAAGGGTCCGATATTTTCCTCGACTTTAACAAAATTCTGAAAAATGGACGGATGATGCGGAAAATAACATTTTTTAGGAAATCCGACGGTCCTAACCCGCCTTTGGCAGGTTACTTTCTTCCCCCTCTCTCCGACGAGACGATGAAAAAAAAATTAAGGAGCAAAAAGGGATGCAACACGAGGACTTCCCAGTAGGTCACCCCCATCCTAGTACTACTCTCGCCCAAGCACGCTTAACTTCGGAGTTCTGATGGGATCCGGTGGATAAGTGCTGGTATGATCGCATCCGTTAGTATTTCACACTGATTACTACTTGTTCTCATCGGCGGGCTCCTATTTCTCATTTTTACGCAGTCTGTAGTGATACGATGTAAGAATAAACACTCCTTCTCCCCGGTTTGTTTGACCTTTTGGGAGATCCAAATTATTAAGCATTTTCATTTATTGTTCGCTAACTAAAAGAATTTCCTTAAATTACCCATATTGAATTTAGAGTCCTTAAATAAATAATATAAGGGTCCGATATTTTCCTCGACTTTAACAAAATTCTGAAAAATGGACGGATGATGCGGAAAACAACATTTTTTAGGAAATCCGACGGTCCTAACCCGCCTTTGGCAGGTTATTTTCTTCCCCCTCTCTCCGACGAGACGATGAAAAAAAAATTAAGGAGCAAAAAGGGATGCAACACGAGGACTTCCCAGTAGGTCACCCCCATCCTAGTACTACTCTCGCCCAAGCACGCTTAACTTCGGAGTTCTGATGGGATCCGGTGGATTAGTGCTGGTATGATCGCATCCTTTAGTATTTCACACTGATTACTACTTGTTCTCATCGGCGGGCTCATATTTCTCATTTTTACGCACTCTGTAGTGATACGATGTAAGAATAAACACTCCTTCTCCCCGGTTTGTTTGACCTTTTGGGAGATCCAAGTTATTAAGCATTTTCATTTATTGTTCGCTAACTAAAAGAATTTCCCTAAATTACCCATATTGAATTTAGAGTCCTTAAATAAATAATATAAGGGTCCGATATTTTCCTCGACTTTAACAAAATTTTGAAAAATGGACGGATGATGCGGAAAACAACATTTTTTAGGAAATCCGACGGTCCTAACCCGCCTTTGGCAGGTTATTTTCTTCCCCCTCTCTCCGACGAGACGATGAAAAAAAAATTAAGGAGCAAAAAGGGATGCAACACGAGGACTTCCCAGGAGGTCACCCCCATCCTAGTACTACTCTCGCCCAAGCACGCTTAACTTCGGAGTTCTGATGGGATCCGGTGGATTAGTGCTGGTATGATCGCATCCGTTAGTATTTCACACTGATTACTACTTGTTCTCATCGGCGGGCTCTTATTTCTCATTTTTACGCACTCTGTAGTGATACGATGTAAGAATAAACACTCCTTCTCCCCGGTTTGTTTGACCTTTTGGGAGATCCATGTTATTAAGCATTTTCATTTATTGTTCGCTAACTAAAAGAATTTCCCTAAATTACCCATATCTAATTTAGAGTCCTTAAATAAATAATATAAGGGTCCGATATTTTCCTCGACTTTAACAAAATTCTGAAAAATGGACGGATGATGCGGAAAACAACATTTTTTAGGAAATCCGACGGTCCTAACCCGCCTTTGGCAGGTTACTTTTTTCCCCCTCTCTCCGACGAGACAATGAAAAAAAAATTAAGGAGCAAAAAGGGATGCAACACGAGGACTTCCCAGGAGGTCACCCCCATCCTAGTACTACTCTCGCCCAAGCACGCTTAACTTCGGAGTTCTGATGGGATCCGGTGGATTAGTGCTGGTATGATCGCATCCGTTAGTATTTCACACTGATTACTACTTGTTCTCATCGGCGGGCTCATATTTCTCATTTTTACGCACTCTGTAGTGATACGATGTAAGAATAAACACTCCTTCTCCCCGGTTTGTTTGACCTTTTGGGAGATCCAAGTTATTAAGCATTTTCATTTATTGTTCGCTAACTAAAAGAATTTCCCTAAATTACCCATATTGAATTTAGAGTCCTTAAATAAATAATATAAGGGTCCGATATTTTCCTCGACTTTAACAAAATTTTGAAAAATGGACGGATGATGCGGAAAACAACATTTTTTAGGAAATCCGACGGTCCTAACCCGCCTTTGGCAGGTTATTTTCTTCCCCCTCTCTCCGACGAGACGATGAAAAAAAAATTAAGGAGCAAAAAGGGATGCAACACGAGGACTTCCCAGGAGGTCACCCCCATCCTAGTACTACTCTCGCCCAAGCACGCTTAACTTCGGAGTTCTGATGGGATCCGGTGGATTAGTGCTGGTATGATCGCATCCGTTAGTATTTCACACTGATTACTACTTGTTCTCATCGGCGGGCTCATATTTCTCATTTTTACGCACTCTGTAGTGATACGATGTAAGAATAAACACTCCTTCTCCCCGGTTTGTTTGACCTTTTGGGAGATCCAAGTTATTAAGCATTTTCATTTATTGTTCGCTAACTAAAAGAATTTCCCTAAATTACCCATATTGAATTTAGAGTCCTTTAATAAATAATATAAGGGTCCGATATTTTCCTCGACTTTAACAAAATTCTGAAAAATGGACGGATGATGCGGAAAACAACATTTTTTAGGAAATCCGACGGTCCTAACCCGCTTTTGGCTGGTTATTTTCTTCCCCCTCTCTCCGACGAGACGATGAAAAAAAAATTAAGGAGCAAAAAGGGATGCAACACGAGGACTTCCCAAGAGGTCACCCCCATCCTAGTACTACTCTCGCCCAAGCACGCTTAACTTTGGAGTTCTGATGGGATCTGGTGGATTAGTGCTGGTATGATCGCATCCGTTAGTATTTCACACTGATTACTACTTGTTCTCATCGGCGGGCTCATATTTCTCATTTTTACGCACTCTGTAGTGATACGATGTAAGAATAAACACTCCTTCTCCCCAGTTTGTTTGACCTTTTGGGAGATCCAAGTTATTAAGCATTTTCATTTATTGTTCGCTAACTAAAAGAATTTCCCTAAATTACCCATATTGAATTTAGAGTCCTTAAATAAATAATATAAGGGTCCGATATTTTCCTCGACTTTAACAAAATTTTGAAAAATGGACGGATGATGCGGAAAACAACATTTTTTAGGAAATCCGACGGTCCTAACCCGCCTTTGGCAGGTTATTTTCTTCCCCCTCTCTCCGACGAGACGATGAAAAAAAAATTAAGGAGCAAAAAGGGATGCAACACGAGGACTTCCCAGGAGGTCACCCCCATCCTAGTACTACTCTCGCCCAAGCACGCTTAACTTCGGAGTTCTGATGGGATCCGGTGGATTAGTGCTGGTATGATCGCATCCGTTAGTATTTCACACTGATTACTACTTGTTCTCATCGGCGGGCTCATATTTCTCATTTTTACGCACTCTGTAGTGATACGATGTAAGAATAAACACTCCTTCTCCCCGGTTTGTTTGACCTTTTGGGAGATCCAAGTTATTAAGCATTTTCATTTATTGTTCGCTAACTAAAAGAATTTCCCTAAATTACCCATATTGAATTTAGAGTCCTTTAATAAATAATATAAGGGTCCGATATTTTCCTCGACTTTAACAAAATTCTGAAAAATGGACGGATGATGCGGAAAACAACATTTTTTAGGAAATCCGACGGTCCTAACCCGCCTTTGGCAGGTAATTTTCTTCCCCCTCTCTCCGACGAGACGATGAAAAAAAAATTAAGGAGCAAAAAGGGATGCAACACGAGGACTTCCCAGGAGGTCACCCCCATCCTAGTACTACTCTCGCCCAAGCACGCTTAACTTCGGAGTTCTGATGGGATCCGGTGGATTAGTGCTGGTATGATCGCATCCGTTAGTATTTCACACTGATTACTACTTGTTCTCATCGGCGGGCTCTTATTTCTCATTTTTACGCACTCTGTAGTGATACGATGTAAGAATAAATACTCCTTCTCCCCGGTTTGTTTGACCTTTTGGGAGATCCATGTTATTAAGCATTTTCATTTATTGTTCGCTAACTAAAAGAATTTCCCTAAATTACCCATATTGAATTTAGAGTCCTTTAATAAATAATATAAGGGTCCGATATTTTCCTCGACTTTAACAAAATTCTGAAAAATGGACGGATGATGCGGAAAACAACATTTTTTAGGAAATCCGACGGTCCTAACCCGCCTTTGGCAGGTAATTTTCTTCCCCCTCTCTCCGACGAGACGATGAAAAAAAAATTAAGGAGCAAAAAGGGATGCAACACGAGGACTTCCCAGTAGGTCACCCCCATCCTAGTACTACTCTCGCCCAAGCACGCTTAACTTCGGAGTTCTGATGGGATCCGGTGGATAAGTGCTGGTATGATCGCATCCGTTAGTATTTCACACTGATTACTACTTGTTCTCATCGGCGGGCTCCTATTTCTCATTTTTACGCAGTCTGTAGTGATACGATGTAAGAATAAACACTCCTTCTCCCCGGTTTGTTTGACCTTTTGGGAGATCCAAATTATTAAGCATTTTCATTTATTGTTCGCTAACTAAAAGAATTTCCCTAAATTACCCATATTGAATTTAGAGTCCTTAAATAAATAATATAAGGGTCCGATATTTTCCTCGACTTTAACAAAATTCTGAAAAATGGACGGATGATGCGGAAAACAACATTTTTTAGGAAATCCGACGGTCCTAACCCGCCTTTGGCAGGTAATTTTCTTCCCCCTCTCTCCGACGAGACGATGAAAAAAAAATTAAGGAGCAAAAAGGGATGCAACACGAGGACTTCCCAGGAGGTCACCCCCATCCTAGTACTACTCTCGCCCAAGCACGCTTAACTTCGGAGTTCTGATGGGATCCGGTGGATTAGTGCTGGTATGATCGCATCCGTTAGTATTTCACACTGATTACTACTTGTTCTCATCGGCGGGCTCTTATTTCTCATTTTTACGCACTCTGTAGTGATACGATGTAAGAATAAACACTCCTTCTCCCCGGTTTGTTTGACCTTTTGGGAGATCCATGTTATTAAGCATTTTCATTTATTGTTCGCTAACTAAAAGAATTTCCCTAAATTACCCATATCTAATTTAGAGTCCTTAAATAAATAATATAAGGGTCCGATATTTTCCTCGACTTTAACAAAATTCTGAAAAATGGACGGATGATGCGGAAAATAACATTTTTTAGGAAATCCGACGGTCCTAACCCGCCTTTGGCAGGTTACTTTCTTCCCCCTCTCTCCGACGAGACGATGAAAAAAAAATTAAGGAGCAAAAAGGGATGCAACACGAGGACTTCCCAGTAGGTCACCCCCATCCTAGTACTACTCTCGCCCAAGCACGCTTAACTTCGGAGTTCTGATGGGATCCGGTGGATAAGTGCTGGTATGATCGCATCCGTTAGTATTTCACACTGATTACTACTTGTTCTCATCGGCGGGCTCCTATTTCTCATTTTTACGCAGTCTGTAGTGATACGATGTAAGAATAAACACTCCTTCTCCCCGGTTTGTTTGACCTTTTGGGAGATCCAAATTATTAAGCATTTTCATTTATTGTTCGCTAACTAAAAGAATTTCCTTAAATTACCCATATTGAATTTAGAGTCCTTAAATAAATAATATAAGGGTCCGATATTTTCCTCGACTTTAACAAAATTCTGAAAAATGGACGGATGATGCGGAAAACAACATTTTTTAGGAAATCCGACGGTCCTAACCCGCCTTTGGCAGGTTATTTTCTTCCCCCTCTCTCCGACGAGACGATGAAAAAAAAATTAAGGAGCAAAAAGGGATGCAACACGAGGACTTCCCAGTAGGTCACCCCCATCCTAGTACTACTCTCGCCCAAGCACGCTTAACTTCGGAGTTCTGATGGGATCCGGTGGATTAGTGCTGGTATGATCGCATCCTTTAGTATTTCACACTGATTACTACTTGTTCTCATCGGCGGGCTCATATTTCTCATTTTTACGCACTCTGTAGTGATACGATGTAAGAATAAACACTCCTTCTCCCCGGTTTGTTTGACCTTTTGGGAGATCCAAGTTATTAAGCATTTTCATTTATTGTTCGCTAACTAAAAGAATTTCCCTAAATTACCCATATTGAATTTAGAGTCCTTAAATAAATAATATAAGGGTCCGATATTTTCCTCGACTTTAACAAAATTTTGAAAAATGGACGGATTATGCGGAAAACAACATTTTTTAGGAAATCCGACGGTCCTAACCCGCCTTTGGCAGGTTACTTTTTTCCCCCTCTCTCCGACGAGACAATGAAAAAAAAATTAAGGAGCAAAAAGGGATGCAACACGAGGACTTCCCAGGAGGTCACCCCCATCCTAGTACTACTCTCGCCCAAGCACGCTTAACTTCGGAGTTCTGATGGGATCCGGTGGATTAGTGCTGGTATGATCGCATCCGTTAGTATTTCACACTGATTACTACTTGTTCTCATCGGCGGGCTCATATTTCTCATTTTTACGCACTCTGTAGTGATACGATGTAAGAATAAACACTCCTTCTCCCCGGTTTGTTTGACCTTTTGGGAGATCCAAGTTATTAAGCATTTTCATTTATTGTTCGCTAACTAAAAGAATTTCCCTAAATTACCCATATTGAATTTAGAGTCCTTAAATAAATAATATAAGGGTCCGATATTTTCCTCGACTTTAACAAAATTTTGAAAAATGGACGGATGATGCGGAAAACAACATTTTTTAGGAAATCCGACGGTCCTAACCCGCCTTTGGCAGGTTATTTTCTTCCCCCTCTCTCCGACGAGACGATGAAAAAAAATTAAGGAGCAAAAAGGGATGCAACACGAGGACTTCCCAGGAGGTCACCCCCATCCTAGTACTACTCTCGCCCAAGCACGCTTAACTTCGGAGTTCTGATGGGATCCGGTGGATTAGTGCTGGTATGATCGCATCCGTTAGTATTTCACACTGATTACTACTTGTTCTCATCGGCGGGCTCTTATTTCTCATTTTTACGCACTCTGTAGTGATACGATGTAAGAATAAACACTCCTTCTCCCCGGTTTGTTTGACCTTTTGGGAGATCCATGTTATTAAGCATTTTCATTTATTGTTCGCTAACTAAAAGAATTTCCCTAAATTACCCATATCTAATTTAGAGTCCTTAAATAAATAATATAAGGGTCCGATATTTTCCTCGACTTTAACAAAATTCTGAAAAATGGACGGATGATGCGGAAAACAACATTTTTTAGGAAATCCGACGGTCCTAACCCGCCTTTGGCAGGTTACTTTTTTCCCCCTCTCTCCGACGAGACAATGAAAAAAAAATTAAGGAGCAAAAAGGGATGCAACACGAGGACTTCCCAGGAGGTCACCCCCATCCTAGTACTACTCTCGCCCAAGCACGCTTAACTTCGGAGTTCTGATGGGATCCGGTGGATTAGTGCTGGTATGATCGCATCCGTTAGTATTTCACACTGATTACTACTTGTTCTCATCGGCGGGCTCATATTTCTCATTTTTACGCACTCTGTAGTGATACGATGTAAGAATAAACACTCCTTCTCCCCGGTTTGTTTGACCTTTTGGGAGATCCAAGTTATTAAGCATTTTCATTTATTGTTCGCTAACTAAAAGAATTTCCCTAAATTACCCATATTGAATTTAGAGTCCTTAAATAAATAATATAAGGGTCCGATATTTTCCTCGACTTTAACAAAATTTTGAAAAATGGACGGATGATGCGGAAAACAACATTTTTTAGGAAATCCGACGGTCCTAACCCGCCTTTGGCAGGTTATTTTCTTCCCCCTCTCTCCGACGAGACGATGAAAAAAAAATTAAGGAGCAAAAAGGGATGCAACACGAGGACTTCCCAGGAGGTCACCCCCATCCTAGTACTACTCTCGCCCAAGCACGCTTAACTTCGGAGTTCTGATGGGATCCGGTGGATTAGTGCTGGTATGATCGCATCCGTTAGTATTTCACACTGATTACTACTTGTTCTCATCGGCGGGCTCATATTTCTCATTTTTACGCACTCTGTAGTGATACGATGTAAGAATAAACACTCCTTCTCCCCGGTTTGTTTGACCTTTTGGGAGATCCAAGTTATTAAGCATTTTCATTTATTGTTCGCTAACTAAAAGAATTTCCCTAAATTACCCATATTGAATTTAGAGTCCTTTAATAAATAATATAAGGGTCCGATATTTTCCTCGACTTTAACAAAATTCTGAAAAATGGACGGATGATGCGGAAAACAACATTTTTTAGGAAATCCGACGGTCCTAACCCGCTTTTGGCTGGTTATTTTCTTCCCCCTCTCTCCGACGAGACGATGAAAAAAAAATTAAGGAGCAAAAAGGGATGCAACACGAGGACTTCCCAAGAGGTCACCCCCATCCTAGTACTACTCTCGCCCAAGCACGCTTAACTTTGGAGTTCTGATGGGATCTGGTGGATTAGTGCTGGTATGATCGCATCCGTTAGTATTTCACACTGATTACTACTTGTTCTCATCGGCGGGCTCATATTTCTCATTTTTACGCACTCTGTAGTGATACGATGTAAGAATAAACACTCCTTCTCCCCAGTTTGTTTGACCTTTTGGGAGATCCAAGTTATTAAGCATTTTCATTTATTGTTCGCTAACTAAAAGAATTTCCCTAAATTACCCATATTGAATTTAGAGTCCTTAAATAAATAATATAAGGGTCCGATATTTTCCTCGACTTTAACAAAATTTTGAAAAATGGACGGATGATGCGGAAAACAACATTTTTTAGGAAATCCGACGGTCCTAACCCGCCTTTGGCAGGTTATTTTCTTCCCCCTCTCTCCGACGAGACGATGAAAAAAAAATTAAGGAGCAAAAAGGGATGCAACACGAGGACTTCCCAGGAGGTCACCCCCATCCTAGTACTACTCTCGCCCAAGCACGCTTAACTTCGGAGTTCTGATGGGATCCGGTGGATTAGTGCTGGTATGATCGCATCCGTTAGTATTTCACACTGATTACTACTTGTTCTCATCGGCGGGCTCATATTTCTCATTTTTACGCACTCTGTAGTGATACGATGTAAGAATAAACACTCCTTCTCCCCGGTTTGTTTGACCTTTTGGGAGATCCAAGTTATTAAGCATTTTCATTTATTGTTCGCTAACTAAAAGAATTTCCCTAAATTACCCATATTGAATTTAGAGTCCTTTAATAAATAATATAAGGGTCCGATATTTTCCTCGACTTTAACAAAATTCTGAAAAATGGACGGATGATGCGGAAAACAACATTTTTTAGGAAATCCGACGGTCCTAACCCGCCTTTGGCAGGTTACTTTTTTCCCCCTCTCTCCGACGAGACAATGAAAAAAAAATTAAGGAGCAAAAAGGGATGCAACACGAGGACTTCCCAGGAGGTCACCCCCATCCTAGTACTACTCTCGCCCAAGCACGCTTAACTTCGGAGTTCTGATGGGATCCGGTGGATTAGTGCTGGTATGATCGCATCCGTTAGTATTTCACACTGATTACTACTTGTTCTCATCGGCGGGCTCATATTTCTCATTTTTACGCACTCTGTAGTGATACGATGTAAGAATAAACACTCCTTCTCCCCGGTTTGTTTGACCTTTTGGGAGATCCAAGTTATTAAGCATTTTCATTTATTGTTCGCTAACTAAAAGAATTTCCCTAAATTACCCATATTGAATTTAGAGTCCTTAAATAAATAATATAAGGGTCCGATATTTTCCTCGACTTTAACAAAATTTTGAAAAATGGACGGATGATGCGGAAAACAACATTTTTTAGGAAATCCGACGGTCCTAACCCGCCTTTGGCAGGTTATTTTCTTCCCCCTCTCTCCGACGAGACGATGAAAAAAAAATTAAGGAGCAAAAAGGGATGCAACACGAGGACTTCCCAGGAGGTCACCCCCATCCTAGTACTACTCTCGCCCAAGCACGCTTAACTTCGGAGTTCTGATGGGATCCGGTGGATTAGTGCTGGTATGATCGCATCCGTTAGTATTTCACACTGATTACTACTTGTTCTCATCGGCGGGCTCTTATTTCTCATTTTTACGCACTCTGTAGTGATACGATGTAAGAATAAACACTCCTTCTCCCCGGTTTGTTTGACCTTTTGGGAGATCCATGTTATTAAGCATTTTCATTTATTGTTCGCTAACTAAAAGAATTTCCCTAAATTACCCATATCTAATTTAGAGTCCTTAAATAAATAATATAAGGGTCCGATATTTTCCTCGACTTTAACAAAATTCTGAAAAATGGACGGATGATGCGGAAAACAACATTTTTTAGGAAATCCGACGGTCCTAACCCGCCTTTGGCAGGTTACTTTTTTCCCCCTCTCTCCGACGAGACAATGAAAAAAAAATTAAGGAGCAAAAAGGGATGCAACACGAGGACTTCCCAGGAGGTCACCCCCATCCTAGTACTACTCTCGCCCAAGCACGCTTAACTTCGGAGTTCTGATGGGATCCGGTGGATTAGTGCTGGTATGATCGCATCCGTTAGTATTTCACACTGATTACTACTTGTTCTCATCGGCGGGCTCATATTTCTCATTTTTACGCACTCTGTAGTGATACGATGTAAGAATAAACACTCCTTCTCCCCGGTTTGTTTGACCTTTTGGGAGATCCAAGTTATTAAGCATTTTCATTTATTGTTCGCTAACTAAAAGAATTTCCCTAAATTACCCATATTGAATTTAGAGTCCTTAAATAAATAATATAAGGGTCCGATATTTTCCTCGACTTTAACAAAATTTTGAAAAATGGACGGATGATGCGGAAAACAACATTTTTTAGGAAATCCGACGGTCCTAACCCGCCTTTGGCAGGTTATTTTCTTCCCCCTCTCTCCGACGAGACGATGAAAAAAAAATTAAGGAGCAAAAAGGGATGCAACACGAGGACTTCCCAGGAGGTCACCCCCATCCTAGTACTACTCTCGCCCAAGCACGCTTAACTTCGGAGTTCTGATGGGATCCGGTGGATTAGTGCTGGTATGATCGCATCCGTTAGTATTTCACACTGATTACTACTTGTTCTCATCGGCGGGCTCATATTTCTCATTTTTACGCACTCTGTAGTGATACGATGTAAGAATAAACACTCCTTCTCCCCGGTTTGTTTGACCTTTTGGGAGATCCAAGTTATTAAGCATTTTCATTTATTGTTCGCTAACTAAAAGAATTTCCCTAAATTACCCATATTGAATTTAGAGTCCTTTAATAAATAATATAAGGGTCCGATATTTTCCTCGACTTTAACAAAATTCTGAAAAATGGACGGATGATGCGGAAAACAACATTTTTTAGGAAATCCGACGGTCCTAACCCGCTTTTGGCTGGTTATTTTCTTCCCCCTCTCTCCGACGAGACGATGAAAAAAAAATTAAGGAGCAAAAAGGGATGCAACACGAGGACTTCCCAAGAGGTCACCCCCATCCTAGTACTACTCTCGCCCAAGCACGCTTAACTTTGGAGTTCTGATGGGATCTGGTGGATTAGTGCTGGTATGATCGCATCCGTTAGTATTTCACACTGATTACTACTTGTTCTCATCGGCGGGCTCATATTTCTCATTTTTACGCACTCTGTAGTGATACGATGTAAGAATAAACACTCCTTCTCCCCAGTTTGTTTGACCTTTTGGGAGATCCAAGTTATTAAGCATTTTCATTTATTGTTCGCTAACTAAAAGAATTTCCCTAAATTACCCATATTGAATTTAGAGTCCTTAAATAAATAATATAAGGGTCCGATATTTTCCTCGACTTTAACAAAATTTTGAAAAATGGACGGATGATGCGGAAAACAACATTTTTTAGGAAATCCGACGGTCCTAACCCGCCTTTGGCAGGTTATTTTCTTCCCCCTCTCTCCGACGAGACGATGAAAAAAAAATTAAGGAGCAAAAAGGGATGCAACACGAGGACTTCCCAGGAGGTCACCCCCATCCTAGTACTACTCTCGCCCAAGCACGCTTAACTTCGGAGTTCTGATGGGATCCGGTGGATTAGTGCTGGTATGATCGCATCCGTTAGTATTTCACACTGATTACTACTTGTTCTCATCGGCGGGCTCATATTTCTCATTTTTACGCACTCTGTAGTGATACGATGTAAGAATAAACACTCCTTCTCCCCGGTTTGTTTGACCTTTTGGGAGATCCAAGTTATTAAGCATTTTCATTTATTGTTCGCTAACTAAAAGAATTTCCCTAAATTACCCATATTGAATTTAGAGTCCTTTAATAAATAATATAAGGGTCCGATATTTTCCTCGACTTTAACAAAATTCTGAAAAATGGACGGATGATGCGGAAAACAACATTTTTTAGGAAATCCGACGGTCCTAACCCGCCTTTGGCAGGTAATTTTCTTCCCCCTCTCTCCGACGAGACGATGAAAAAAAAATTAAGGAGCAAAAAGGGATGCAACACGAGGACTTCCCAGGAGGTCACCCCCATCCTAGTACTACTCTCGCCCAAGCACGCTTAACTTCGGAGTTCTGATGGGATCCGGTGGATTAGTGCTGGTATGATCGCATCCGTTAGTATTTCACACTGATTACTACTTGTTCTCATCGGCGGGCTCTTATTTCTCATTTTTACGCACTCTGTAGTGATACGATGTAAGAATAAATACTCCTTCTCCCCGGTTTGTTTGACCTTTTGGGAGATCCATGTTATTAAGCATTTTCATTTATTGTTCGCTAAATAAAAGAATTTCCCTAAATTACCCATATTGAATTTAGAGTCCTTTAATAAATAATATAAGGGTCCGATATTTTCCTCGACTTTAACAAAATTCTGAAAAATGGACGGATGATGCGGAAAACAACATTTTTTAGGAAATCCGACGGTCCTAACCCGCCTTTGGCAGGTAATTTTCTTCCCCCTCTCTCCGACGAGACGATGAAAAAAAAATTAAGGAGCAAAAAGGGATGCAACACGAGGACTTCCCAGTAGGTCACCCCCATCCTAGTACTACTCTCGCCCAAGCACGCTTAACTTCGGAGTTCTGATGGGATCCGGTGGATAAGTGCTGGTATGATCGCATCCGTTAGTATTTCACACTGATTACTACTTGTTCTCATCGGCGGGCTCCTATTTCTCATTTTTACGCAGTCTGTAGTGATACGATGTAAGAATAAACACTCCTTCTCCCCGGTTTGTTTGACCTTTTGGGAGATCCAAATTATTAAGCATTTTCATTTATTGTTCGCTAACTAAAAGAATTTCCCTAAATTACCCATATTGAATTTAGAGTCCTTAAATAAATAATATAAGGGTCCGATATTTTCCTCGACTTTAACAAAATTCTGAAAAATGGACGGATGATGCGGAAAACAACATTTTTTAGGAAATCCGACGGTCCTAACCCGCCTTTGGCAGGTAATTTTCTTCCCCCTCTCTCCGACGAGACGATGAAAAAAAAATTAAGGAGCAAAAAGGGATGCAACACGAGGACTTCCCAGGAGGTCACCCCCATCCTAGTACTACTCTCGCCCAAGCACGCTTAACTTCGGAGTTCTGATGGGATCCGGTGGATTAGTGCTGGTATGATCGCATCCGTTAGTATTTCACACTGATTACTACTTGTTCTCATCGGCGGGCTCTTATTTCTCATTTTTACGCACTCTGTAGTGATACGATGTAAGAATAAACACTCCTTCTCCCCGGTTTGTTTGACCTTTTGGGAGATCCATGTTATTAAGCATTTTCATTTATTGTTCGCTAACTAAAAGAATTTCCCTAAATTACCCATATCTAATTTAGAGTCCTTAAATAAATAATATAAGGGTCCGATATTTTCCTCGACTTTAACAAAATTCTGAAAAATGGACGGATGATGCGGAAAATAACATTTTTTAGGAAATCCGACGGTCCTAACCCGCCTTTGGCAGGTTACTTTCTTCCCCCTCTCTCCGACGAGACGATGAAAAAAAAATTAAGGAGCAAAAAGGGATGCAACACGAGGACTTCCCAGTAGGTCACCCCCATCCTAGTACTACTCTCGCCCAAGCACGCTTAACTTCGGAGTTCTGATGGGATCCGGTGGATAAGTGCTGGTATGATCGCATCCGTTAGTATTTCACACTGATTACTACTTGTTCTCATCGGCGGGCTCCTATTTCTCATTTTTACGCAGTCTGTAGTGATACGATGTAAGAATAAACACTCCTTCTCCCCGGTTTGTTTGACCTTTTGGGAGATCCAAATTATTAAGCATTTTCATTTATTGTTCGCTAACTAAAAGAATTTCCTTAAATTACCCATATTGAATTTAGAGTCCTTAAATAAATAATATAAGGGTCCGATATTTTCCTCGACTTTAACAAAATTCTGAAAAATGGACGGATGATGCGGAAAACAACATTTTTTAGGAAATCCGACGGTCCTAACCCGCCTTTGGCAGGTTATTTTCTTCCCCCTCTCTCCGACGAGACGATGAAAAAAAAATTAAGGAGCAAAAAGGGATGCAACACGAGGACTTCCCAGTAGGTCACCCCCATCCTAGTACTACTCTCGCCCAAGCACGCTTAACTTCGGAGTTCTGATGGGATCCGGTGGATTAGTGCTGGTATGATCGCATCCTTTAGTATTTCACACTGATTACTACTTGTTCTCATCGGCGGGCTCATATTTCTCATTTTTACGCACTCTGTAGTGATACGATGTAAGAATAAACACTCCTTCTCCCCGGTTTGTTTGACCTTTTGGGAGATCCAAGTTATTAAGCATTTTCATTTATTGTTCGCTAACTAAAAGAATTTCCCTAAATTACCCATATTGAATTTAGAGTCCTTAAATAAATAATATAAGGGTCCGATATTTTCCTCGACTTTAACAAAATTTTGAAAAATGGACGGATTATGCGGAAAACAACATTTTTTAGGAAATCCGACGGTCCTAACCCGCCTTTGGCAGGTTACTTTTTTCCCCCTCTCTCCGACGAGACAATGAAAAAAAAATTAAGGAGCAAAAAGGGATGCAACACGAGGACTTCCCAGGAGGTCACCCCCATCCTAGTACTACTCTCGCCCAAGCACGCTTAACTTCGGAGTTCTGATGGGATCCGGTGGATTAGTGCTGGTATGATCGCATCCGTTAGTATTTCACACTGATTACTACTTGTTCTCATCGGCGGGCTCATATTTCTCATTTTTACGCACTCTGTAGTGATACGATGTAAGAATAAACACTCCTTCTCCCCGGTTTGTTTGACCTTTTGGGAGATCCAAGTTATTAAGCATTTTCATTTATTGTTCGCTAACTAAAAGAATTTCCCTAAATTACCCATATTGAATTTAGAGTCCTTAAATAAATAATATAAGGGTCCGATATTTTCCTCGACTTTAACAAAATTTTGAAAAATGGACGGATGATGCGGAAAACAACATTTTTTAGGAAATCCGACGGTCCTAACCCGCCTTTGGCAGGTTATTTTCTTCCCCCTCTCTCCGACGAGACGATGAAAAAAAATTAAGGAGCAAAAAGGGATGCAACACGAGGACTTCCCAGGAGGTCACCCCCATCCTAGTACTACTCTCGCCCAAGCACGCTTAACTTCGGAGTTCTGATGGGATCCGGTGGATTAGTGCTGGTATGATCGCATCCGTTAGTATTTCACACTGATTACTACTTGTTCTCATCGGCGGGCTCTTATTTCTCATTTTTACGCACTCTGTAGTGATACGATGTAAGAATAAACACTCCTTCTCCCCGGTTTGTTTGACCTTTTGGGAGATCCATGTTATTAAGCATTTTCATTTATTGTTCGCTAACTAAAAGAATTTCCCTAAATTACCCATATCTAATTTAGAGTCCTTAAATAAATAATATAAGGGTCCGATATTTTCCTCGACTTTAACAAAATTCTGAAAAATGGACGGATGATGCGGAAAACAACATTTTTTAGGAAATCCGACGGTCCTAACCCGCCTTTGGCAGGTTACTTTTTTCCCCCTCTCTCCGACGAGACAATGAAAAAAAAATTAAGGAGCAAAAAGGGATGCAACACGAGGACTTCCCAGGAGGTCACCCCCATCCTAGTACTACTCTCGCCCAAGCACGCTTAACTTCGGAGTTCTGATGGGATCCGGTGGATTAGTGCTGGTATGATCGCATCCGTTAGTATTTCACACTGATTACTACTTGTTCTCATCGGCGGGCTCATATTTCTCATTTTTACGCACTCTGTAGTGATACGATGTAAGAATAAACACTCCTTCTCCCCGGTTTGTTTGACCTTTTGGGAGATCCAAGTTATTAAGCATTTTCATTTATTGTTCGCTAACTAAAAGAATTTCCCTAAATTACCCATATTGAATTTAGAGTCCTTAAATAAATAATATAAGGGTCCGATATTTTCCTCGACTTTAACAAAATTTTGAAAAATGGACGGATGATGCGGAAAACAACATTTTTTAGGAAATCCGACGGTCCTAACCCGCCTTTGGCAGGTTATTTTCTTCCCCCTCTCTCCGACGAGACGATGAAAAAAAAATTAAGGAGCAAAAAGGGATGCAACACGAGGACTTCCCAGGAGGTCACCCCCATCCTAGTACTACTCTCGCCCAAGCACGCTTAACTTCGGAGTTCTGATGGGATCCGGTGGATTAGTGCTGGTATGATCGCATCCGTTAGTATTTCACACTGATTACTACTTGTTCTCATCGGCGGGCTCATATTTCTCATTTTTACGCACTCTGTAGTGATACGATGTAAGAATAAACACTCCTTCTCCCCGGTTTGTTTGACCTTTTGGGAGATCCAAGTTATTAAGCATTTTCATTTATTGTTCGCTAACTAAAAGAATTTCCCTAAATTACCCATATTGAATTTAGAGTCCTTTAATAAATAATATAAGGGTCCGATATTTTCCTCGACTTTAACAAAATTCTGAAAAATGGACGGATGATGCGGAAAACAACATTTTTTAGGAAATCCGACGGTCCTAACCCGCTTTTGGCTGGTTATTTTCTTCCCCCTCTCTCCGACGAGACGATGAAAAAAAAATTAAGGAGCAAAAAGGGATGCAACACGAGGACTTCCCAAGAGGTCACCCCCATCCTAGTACTACTCTCGCCCAAGCACGCTTAACTTTGGAGTTCTGATGGGATCTGGTGGATTAGTGCTGGTATGATCGCATCCGTTAGTATTTCACACTGATTACTACTTGTTCTCATCGGCGGGCTCATATTTCTCATTTTTACGCACTCTGTAGTGATACGATGTAAGAATAAACACTCCTTCTCCCCAGTTTGTTTGACCTTTTGGGAGATCCAAGTTATTAAGCATTTTCATTTATTGTTCGCTAACTAAAAGAATTTCCCTAAATTACCCATATTGAATTTAGAGTCCTTAAATAAATAATATAAGGGTCCGATATTTTCCTCGACTTTAACAAAATTTTGAAAAATGGACGGATGATGCGGAAAACAACATTTTTTAGGAAATCCGACGGTCCTAACCCGCCTTTGGCAGGTTATTTTCTTCCCCCTCTCTCCGACGAGACGATGAAAAAAAAATTAAGGAGCAAAAAGGGATGCAACACGAGGACTTCCCAGGAGGTCACCCCCATCCTAGTACTACTCTCGCCCAAGCACGCTTAACTTCGGAGTTCTGATGGGATCCGGTGGATTAGTGCTGGTATGATCGCATCCGTTAGTATTTCACACTGATTACTACTTGTTCTCATCGGCGGGCTCATATTTCTCATTTTTACGCACTCTGTAGTGATACGATGTAAGAATAAACACTCCTTCTCCCCGGTTTGTTTGACCTTTTGGGAGATCCAAGTTATTAAGCATTTTCATTTATTGTTCGCTAACTAAAAGAATTTCCCTAAATTACCCATATTGAATTTAGAGTCCTTTAATAAATAATATAAGGGTCCGATATTTTCCTCGACTTTAACAAAATTCTGAAAAATGGACGGATGATGCGGAAAACAACATTTTTTAGGAAATCCGACGGTCCTAACCCGCTTTTGGCTGGTTATTTTCTTCCCCCTCTCTCCGACGAGACGATGAAAAAAAAATTAAGGAGCAAAAAGGGATGCAACACGAGGACTTCCCAAGAGGTCACCCCCATCCTAGTACTACTCTCGCCCAAGCACGCTTAACTTTGGAGTTCTGATGGGATCTGGTGGATTAGTGCTGGTATGATCGCATCCGTTAGTATTTCACACTGATTACTACTTGTTCTCATCGGCGGGCTCCTATTTCTCATTTTTACGCACTCTGTAGTGATACGATGTAAGAATAAACACTCCTTCTCCCCGGTTTGTTTGACCTTTTGGGAGATCCAAGTTATTAAGCATTTTCATTTATTATTCGCTAACTAAAAGAATTTCCCTAAATTACCCATATTGAATTTAGAGTCCTTAAATAAATAATATAAGGGTCCGATATTTTCCTCGACTTTAACAAAATTCTGAAAAATGGACGGATGATGTGGAAATAAACATTTTTTAGGAAATCCGACGGTCTTAACCCGCCTTTGGCAGGTTATTTTCTTCCCCCTCTCTCCGACGAGACGATGAAAAAAAAATTAAGGAGCAAAAAGGGATGCAACATGAGGACTTCCCAGTAGGTCACCCCCATCCTAGTACTACTCTCGCCCAAGCACGCTTAACTTCGGAGTTCTGATGGGATCCGGTGGATAAGTGCTGGTATGATCGCATCCGTTAGTATTTGACACTGATTACTACTTGTTCTCATCGGCGGGCTCCTATTTCTCATTTTTACGCAGTCTGTAGTGATACGATGTAAGAATAAACACTCCTTCTCCCCGGTTTGTTTGACCTTTTGGGAGATCCAAATTATTAAGCATTTTCATTTATTGTTCGCTAACTTAAAGAATTTCCCTAAATTACCCATATTGAATTTAGAGTCCTTAAATAAATAATATAAGGGTCCGATATTTTCCTCGACTTTAACAAAATTCTGAAAAATGGACGGATGATGCGGAAAACAACATTTTTTAGGAAATCCGACGGTCCTAACCCGCCTTTGGCAGGTAATTTTCTTCCCCCTCTCTCCGACGAGACGATGAAAAAAAAATTAAGGAGCAAAAAGGGATGCAACACGAGGACTTCCCAGGAGGTCACCCCCATCCTAGTACTACTCTCGCCCAAGCACGCTTAACTTCGGAGTTCTGATGGGATCCGGTGGATTAGTGCTGGTATGATCGCATCCGTTAGTATTTCACACTGATTACTACTTGTTCTCATCGGCGGGCTCTTATTTCTCATTTTTACGCACTCTGTAGTGATACGATGTAAGAATAAATACTCCTTCTCCCCGGTTTGTTTGACCTTTTGGGAGATCCATGTTATTAAGCATTTTCATTTATTGTTCGCTAACTAAAAGAATTTCCCTAAATTACCCATATTGAATTTAGAGTCCTTTAATAAATAATATAAGGGTCCGATATTTTCCTCGACTTTAACAAAATTCTGAAAAATGGACGGATGATGCGGAAAACAACATTTTTTAGGAAATCCGACGGTCCTAACCCGCCTTTGGCAGGTAATTTTCTTCCCCCTCTCTCCGACGAGACGATGAAAAAAAAATTAAGGAGCAAAAAGGGATGCA
Source organism: Eschscholzia californica (assembly GCF_041429995.1). Taxonomy (NCBI): domain Eukaryota; kingdom Viridiplantae; phylum Streptophyta; class Magnoliopsida; order Ranunculales; family Papaveraceae; genus Eschscholzia; species Eschscholzia californica. The sequence goes on along the minus strand of NW_028238472.1, from coordinate 30,143,542 downwards.
ACACGAGGACTTCCCAGTAGGTCACCCCCATCCTAGTACTACTCTCGCCCAAGCACGCTTAACTTCGGAGTTCTGATGGGATCCGGTGGATAAGTGCTGGTATGATCGCATCCGTTAGTATTTCACACTGATTACTACTTGTTCTCATCGGCGGGCTCCTATTTCTCATTTTTACGCAGTCTGTAGTGATACGATGTAAGAATAAACACTCCTTCTCCCCGGTTTGTTTGACCTTTTGGGAGATCCAAATTATTAAGCATTTTCATTTATTGTTCGCTAACTAAAAGAATTTCCCTAAATTACCCATATTGAATTTAGAGTCCTTAAATAAATAATATAAGGGTCCGATATTTTCCTCGACTTTAACAAAATTCTGAAAAATGGACGGATGATGCGGAAAACAACATTTTTTAGGAAATCCGACGGTCCTAACCCGCCTTTGGCAGGTAATTTTCTTCCCCCTCTCTCCGACGAGACGATGAAAAAAAAATTAAGGAGCAAAAAGGGATGCAACACGAGGACTTCCCAGGAGGTCACCCCCATCCTAGTACTACTCTCGCCCAAGCACGCTTAACTTCGGAGTTCTGATGGGATCCGGTGGATTAGTGCTGGTATGATCGCATCCGTTAGTATTTCACACTGATTACTACTTGTTCTCATCGGCGGGCTCTTATTTCTCATTTTTACGCACTCTGTAGTGATACGATGTAAGAATAAACACTCCTTCTCCCCGGTTTGTTTGACCTTTTGGGAGATCCATGTTATTAAGCATTTTCATTTATTGTTCGCTAACTAAAAGAATTTCCCTAAATTACCCATATCTAATTTAGAGTCCTTAAATAAATAATATAAGGGTCCGATATTTTCCTCGACTTTAACAAAATTCTGAAAAATGGACGGATGATGCGGAAAATAACATTTTTTAGGAAATCCGACGGTCCTAACCCGCCTTTGGCAGGTTATTTTCTTCCCCCTCTCTCCGACGAGACGATGAAAAAAAAATTAAGGAGCAAAAAGGGATGCAACACGAGGACTTCCCAGGAGGTCACCCCCATCCTAGTACTACTCTCGCCCAAGCACGCTTAACTTCGGAGTTCTGATGGGATCCGGTGGATTAGTGCTGGTATGATCGCATCCGTTAGTATTTCACACTGATTACTACTTGTTCTCATCGGCGGGCTCTTATTTCTCATTTTTACGCACTCTGTAGTGATACGATGTAAGAATAAACACTCCTTCTCCCCGGTTTGTTTGACCTTTTGGGAGATCCATGTTATTAAGCATTTTCATTTATTGTTCGCTAACTAAAAGAATTTCCCTAAATTACCCATATCTAATTTAGAGTCCTTAAATAAATAATATAAGGGTCCGATATTTTCCTCGACTTTAACAAAATTCTGAAAAATGGACGGATGATGCGGAAAATAACATTTTTTAGGAAATCCGACGGTCCTAACCCGCCTTTGGCAGGTTACTTTCTTCCCCCTCTCTCCGACGAGACGATGAAAAAAAAATTAAGGAGCAAAAAGGGATGCAACACGAGGACTTCCCAGTAGGTCACCCCCATCCTAGTACTACTCTCGCCCAAGCACGCTTAACTTCGGAGTTCTGATGGGATCCGGTGGATAAGTGCTGGTATGATCGCATCCGTTAGTATTTCACACTGATTACTACTTGTTCTCATCGGCGGGCTCCTATTTCTCATTTTTACGCAGTCTGTAGTGATACGATGTAAGAATAAACACTCCTTCTCCCCGGTTTGTTTGACCTTTTGGGAGATCCAAATTATTAAGCATTTTCATTTATTGTTCGCTAACTAAAAGAATTTCCTTAAATTACCCATATTGAATTTAGAGTCCTTAAATAAATAATATAAGGGTCCGATATTTTCCTCGACTTTAACAAAATTCTGAAAAATGGACGGATGATGCGGAAAACAACATTTTTTAGGAAATCCGACGGTCCTAACCCGCCTTTGGCAGGTTATTTTCTTCCCCCTCTCTCCGACGAGACGATGAAAAAAAAATTAAGGAGCAAAAAGGGATGCAACACGAGGACTTCCCAGTAGGTCACCCCCATCCTAGTACTACTCTCGCCCAAGCACGCTTAACTTCGGAGTTCTGATGGGATCCGGTGGATTAGTGCTGGTATGATCGCATCCTTTAGTATTTCACACTGATTACTACTTGTTCTCATCGGCGGGCTCATATTTCTCATTTTTACGCACTCTGTAGTGATACGATGTAAGAATAAACACTCCTTCTCCCCGGTTTGTTTGACCTTTTGGGAGATCCAAGTTATTAAGCATTTTCATTTATTGTTCGCTAACTAAAAGAATTTCCCTAAATTACCCATATTGAATTTAGAGTCCTTAAATAAATAATATAAGGGTCCGATATTTTCCTCGACTTTAACAAAATTTTGAAAAATGGACGGATTATGCGGAAAACAACATTTTTTAGGAAATCCGACGGTCCTAACCCGCCTTTGGCAGGTTACTTTTTTCCCCCTCTCTCCGACGAGACAATGAAAAAAAAATTAAGGAGCAAAAAGGGATGCAACACGAGGACTTCCCAGGAGGTCACCCCCATCCTAGTACTACTCTCGCCCAAGCACGCTTAACTTCGGAGTTCTGATGGGATCCGGTGGATTAGTGCTGGTATGATCGCATCCGTTAGTATTTCACACTGATTACTACTTGTTCTCATCGGCGGGCTCATATTTCTCATTTTTACGCACTCTGTAGTGATACGATGTAAGAATAAACACTCCTTCTCCCCGGTTTGTTTGACCTTTTGGGAGATCCAAGTTATTAAGCATTTTCATTTATTGTTCGCTAACTAAAAGAATTTCCCTAAATTACCCATATTGAATTTAGAGTCCTTAAATAAATAATATAAGGGTCCGATATTTTCCTCGACTTTAACAAAATTTTGAAAAATGGACGGATGATGCGGAAAACAACATTTTTTAGGAAATCCGACGGTCCTAACCCGCCTTTGGCAGGTTATTTTCTTCCCCCTCTCTCCGACGAGACGATGAAAAAAAAATTAAGGAGCAAAAAGGGATGCAACACGAGGACTTCCCAGGAGGTCACCCCCATCCTAGTACTACTCTCGCCCAAGCACGCTTAACTTCGGAGTTCTGATGGGATCCGGTGGATTAGTGCTGGTATGATCGCATCCGTTAGTATTTCACACTGATTACTACTTGTTCTCATCGGCGGGCTCTTATTTCTCATTTTTACGCACTCTGTAGTGATACGATGTAAGAATAAACACTCCTTCTCCCCGGTTTGTTTGACCTTTTGGGAGATCCATGTTATTAAGCATTTTCATTTATTGTTCGCTAACTAAAAGAATTTCCCTAAATTACCCATATCTAATTTAGAGTCCTTAAATAAATAATATAAGGGTCCGATATTTTCCTCGACTTTAACAAAATTCTGAAAAATGGACGGATGATGCGGAAAACAACATTTTTTAGGAAATCCGACGGTCCTAACCCGCCTTTGGCAGGTTACTTTTTTCCCCCTCTCTCCGACGAGACAATGAAAAAAAAATTAAGGAGCAAAAAGGGATGCAACACGAGGACTTCCCAGGAGGTCACCCCCATCCTAGTACTACTCTCGCCCAAGCACGCTTAACTTCGGAGTTCTGATGGGATCCGGTGGATTAGTGCTGGTATGATCGCATCCGTTAGTATTTCACACTGATTACTACTTGTTCTCATCGGCGGGCTCATATTTCTCATTTTTACGCACTCTGTAGTGATACGATGTAAGAATAAACACTCCTTCTCCCCGGTTTGTTTGACCTTTTAGGAGATCCAAGTTATTAAGCATTTTCATTTATTGTTCGCTAACTAAAAGAATTTCCCTAAATTACCCATATTGAATTTAGAGTCCTTAAATAAATAATATAAGGGTCCGATATTTTCCTCGACTTTAACAAAATTTTGAAAAATGGACGGATGATGCGGAAAACAACATTTTTTAGGAAATCCGACGGTCCTAACCCGCCTTTGGCAGGTTATTTTCTTCCCCCTCTCTCCGACGAGACGATGAAAAAAAAATTAAGGAGCAAAAAGGGATGCAACACGAGGACTTCCCAGGAGGTCACCCCCATCCTAGTACTACTCTCGCCCAAGCACGCTTAACTTCGGAGTTCTGATGGGATCCGGTGGATTATTGCTGGTATGATCGCATCCGTTAGTATTTCACACTGATTACTACTTGTTCTCATCGGCGGGCTCATATTTCTCATTTTTACGCACTCTGTAGTGATACGATGTAAGAATAAACACTCCTTCTCCCCGGTTTGTTTGACCTTTTGGGAGATCCAAGTTATTAAGCATTTTCATTTATTGTTCGCTAACTAAAAGAATTTCCCTAAATTACCCATATTGAATTTAGAGTCCTTTAATAAATAATATAAGGGTCCGATATTTTCCTCGACTTTAACAAAATTCTGAAAAATGGACGGATGATGCGGAAAACAACATTTTTTAGGAAATCCGACGGTCCTAACCCGCTTTTGGCTGGTTATTTTCTTCCCCCTCTCTCCGACGAGACGATGAAAAAAAAATTAAGGAGCAAAAAGGGATGCAACACGAGGACTTCCCAAGAGGTCACCCCCATCCTAGTACTACTCTCGCCCAAGCACGCTTAACTTTGGAGTTCTGATGGGATCTGGTGGATTAGTGCTGGTATGATCGCATCCGTTAGTATTTCACACTGATTACTACTTGTTCTCATCGGCGGGCTCATATTTCTCATTTTTACGCACTCTGTAGTGATACGATGTAAGAATAAACACTCCTTCTCCCCAGTTTGTTTGACCTTTTGGGAGATCCAAGTTATTAAGCATTTTCATTTATTGTTCGCTAACTAAAAGAATTTCCCTAAATTACCCATATTGAATTTAGAGTCCTTAAATAAATAATATAAGGGTCCGATATTTTCCTCGACTTTAACAAAATTTTGAAAAATGGACGGATGATGCGGAAAACAACATTTTTTAGGAAATCCGACGGTCCTAACCCGCCTTTGGCAGGTTATTTTCTTCCCCCTCTCTCCGACGAGACGATGAAAAAAAAATTAAGGAGCAAAAAGGGATGCAACACGAGGACTTCCCAGGAGGTCACCCCCATCCTAGTACTACTCTCGCCCAAGCACGCTTAACTTCGGAGTTCTGATGGGATCCGGTGGATTAGTGCTGGTATGATCGCATCCGTTAGTATTTCACACTGATTACTACTTGTTCTCATCGGCGGGCTCATATTTCTCATTTTTACGCACTCTGTAGTGATACGATGTAAGAATAAACACTCCTTCTCCCCGGTTTGTTTGACCTTTTGGGAGATCCAAGTTATTAAGCATTTTCATTTATTGTTCGCTAACTAAAAGAATTTCCCTAAATTACCCATATTGAATTTAGAGTCCTTTAATAAATAATATAAGGGTCCGATATTTTCCTCGACTTTAACAAAATTCTGAAAAATGGACGGATGATGCGGAAAACAACATTTTTTAGGAAATCCGACGGTCCTAACCCGCTTTTGGCTGGTTATTTTCTTCCCCCTCTCTCCGACGAGACGATGAAAAAAAAATTAAGGAGCAAAAAGGGATGCAACACGAGGACTTCCCAAGAGGTCACCCCCATCCTAGTACTACTCTCGCCCAAGCACGCTTAACTTTGGAGTTCTGATGGGATCTGGTGGATTAGTGCTGGTATGATCGCATCCGTTAGTATTTCACACTGATTACTACTTGTTCTCATCGGCGGGCTCCTATTTCTCATTTTTACGCACTCTGTAGTGATACGATGTAAGAATAAACACTCCTTCTCCCCGGTTTGTTTGACCTTTTGGGAGATCCAAGTTATTAAGCATTTTCATTTATTATTCGCTAACTAAAAGAATTTCCCTAAATTACCCATATTGAATTTAGAGTCCTTAAATAAATAATATAAGGGTCCGATATTTTCCTCGACTTTAACAAAATTCTGAAAAATGGACGGATGATGTGGAAAACAACATTTTTTAGGAAATCCGACGGTCTTAACCCGCCTTTGGCAGGTTATTTTCTTCCCCCTCTCTCCGACGAGACGATGAAAAAAAAATTAAGGAGCAAAAAGGGATGCAACATGAGGACTTCCCAGTAGGTCACCCCCATCCTAGTACTACTCTCGCCCAAGCACGCTTAACTTCGGAGTTCTGATGGGATCCGGTGGATAAGTGCTGGTATGATCGCATCCGTTAGTATTTGACACTGATTACTACTTGTTCTCATCGGCGGGCTCCTATTTCTCATTTTTACGCAGTCTGTAGTGATACGATGTAAGAATAAACACTCCTTCTCCCCGGTTTGTTTGACCTTTTGGGAGATCCAAATTATTAAGCATTTTCATTTATTGTTCGCTAACTTAAAGAATTTCCCTAAATTACCCATATTGAATTTAGAGTCCTTAAATAAATAATATAAGGGTCCGATATTTTCCTCGACTTTAACAAAATTCTGAAAAATGGACGGATGATGCGGAAAACAACATTTTTTAGGAAATCCGACGGTCCTAACCCGCCTTTGGCAGGTAATTTTCTTCCCCCTCTCTCCGACGAGACGATGAAAAAAAAATTAAGGAGCAAAAAGGGATGCAACACGAGGACTTCCCAGGAGGTCACCCCCATCCTAGTACTACTCTCGCCCAAGCACGCTTAACTTCGGAGTTCTGATGGGATCCGGTGGATTAGTGCTGGTATGATCGCATCCGTTAGTATTTCACACTGATTACTACTTGTTCTCATCGGCGGGCTCTTATTTCTCATTTTTACGCACTCTGTAGTGATACGATGTAAGAATAAATACTCCTTCTCCCCGGTTTGTTTGACCTTTTGGGAGATCCATGTTATTAAGCATTTTCATTTATTGTTCGCTAACTAAAAGAATTTCCCTAAATTACCCATATTGAATTTAGAGTCCTTTAATAAATAATATAAGGGTCCGATATTTTCCTCGACTTTAACAAAATTCTGAAAAATGGACGGATGATGCGGAAAACAACATTTTTTAGGAAATCCGACGGTCCTAACCCGCCTTTGGCAGGTAATTTTCTTCCCCCTCTCTCCGACGAGACGATGAAAAAAAAATTAAGGAGCAAAAAGGGATGCAACACGAGGACTTCCCAGTAGGTCACCCCCATCCTAGTACTACTCTCGCCCAAGCACGCTTAACTTCGGAGTTCTGATGGGATCCGGTGGATAAGTGCTGGTATGATCGCATCCGTTAGTATTTCACACTGATTACTACTTGTTCTCATCGGCGGGCTCCTATTTCTCATTTTTACGCAGTCTGTAGTGATACGATGTAAGAATAAACACTCCTTCTCCCCGGTTTGTTTGACCTTTTGGGAGATCCAAATTATTAAGCATTTTCATTTATTGTTCGCTAACTAAAAGAATTTCCCTAAATTACCCATATTGAATTTAGAGTCCTTAAATAAATAATATAAGGGTCCGATATTTTCCTCGACTTTAACAAAATTCTGAAAAATGGACGGATGATGCGGAAAACAACATTTTTTAGGAAATCCGACGGTCCTAACCCGCCTTTGGCAGGTAATTTTCTTCCCCCTCTCTCCGACGAGACGATGAAAAAAAATTAAGGAGCAAAAAGGGATGCAACACGAGGACTTCCCAGGAGGTCACCCCCATCCTAGTACTACTCTCGCCCAAGCACGCTTAACTTCGGAGTTCTGATGGGATCCGGTGGATTAGTGCTGGTATGATCGCATCCGTTAGTATTTCACACTGATTACTACTTGTTCTCATCGGCGGGCTCTTATTTCTCATTTTTACGCACTCTGTAGTGATACGATGTAAGAATAAACACTCCTTCTCCCCGGTTTGTTTGACCTTTTGGGAGATCCATGTTATTAAGCATTTTCATTTATTGTTCGCTAACTAAAAGAATTTCCCTAAATTACCCATATCTAATTTAGAGTCCTTAAATAAATAATATAAGGGTCCGATATTTTCCTCGACTTTAACAAAATTCTGAAAAATGGACGGATGATGCCGAAAATAACATTTTTTAGGAAATCCGACGGTCCTAACCCGCCTTTGGCAGGTTACTTTCTTCCCCCTCTCTCCGACGAGACGATGAAAAAAAAATTAAGGAGCAAAAAGGGATGCAACACGAGGACTTCCCAGTAGGTCACCCCCATCCTAGTACTACTCTCGCCCAAGCACGCTTAACTTCGGAGTTCTGATAGGATCCGGTGGATAAGTGCTGGTATGATCGCATCCGTTAGTATTTCACACTGATTACTACTTGTTCTCATCGGCGGGCTCCTATTTCTCATTTTTACGCAGTCTGTAGTGATACGATGTAAGAATAAACACTCCTTCTCCCCGGTTTGTTTGACCTTTTGGGAGATCCAAATTATTAAGCATTTTCATTTATTGTTCGCTAACTAAAAGAATTTCCCTAAATTACCCATATTGAATTTAGAGTCCTTAAATAAATAATATAAGGGTCCGATATTTTCCTCGACTTTAACAAAATTCTGAAAAATGGACGGATGATGCGGAAAACAACATTTTTTAGGAAATCCGACGGTCCTAACCCGCCTTTGGCAGGTTATTTTCTTCCCCCTCTCTCCGACGAGACGATGAAAAAAAAATTAAGGAGCAAAAAGGGATGCAACACGAGGACTTCCCAGTAGGTCACCCCCATCCTAGTACTACTCTCGCCCAAGCACGCTTAACTTCGGAGTTCTGATGGGATCCGGTGGATTAGTGCTGGTATGATCGCATCCTTTAGTATTTCACACTGATTACTACTTGTTCTCATCGGCGGGCTCATATTTCTCATTTTTACGCACTCTGTAGTGATACGATGTAAGAATAAACACTCCTTCTCCCCGGTTTGTTTGACCTTTTGGGAGATCCAAGTTATTAAGCATTTTCATTTATTGTTCGCTAACTAAAAGAATTTCCCTAAATTACCCATATTGAATTTAGAGTCCTTAAATAAATAATATAAGGGTCCGATATTTTCCTCGACTTTAACAAAATTTTGAAAAATGGACGGATTATGCGGAAAACAACATTTTTTAGGAAATCCGACGGTCCTAACCCGCCTTTGGCAGGTTACTTTTTTCCCCCTCTCTCCGACGAGACAATGAAAAAAAAATTAAGGAGCAAAAAGGGATGCAACACGAGGACTTCCCAGGAGGTCACCCCCATCCTAGTACTACTCTCGCCCAAGCACGCTTAACTTCGGAGTTCTGATGGGATCCGGTGGATTAGTGCTGGTATGATCGCATCCGTTAGTATTTCACACTGATTACTACTTGTTCTCATCGGCGGGCTCATATTTCTCATTTTTACGCACTCTGTAGTGATACGATGTAAGAATAAACACTCCTTCTCCCCGGTTTGTTTGACCTTTTGGGAGATCCAAGTTATTAAGCATTTTCATTTATTGTTCGCTAACTAAAAGAATTTCCCTAAATTACCCATATTGAATTTAGAGTCCTTTAATAAATAATATAAGGGTCCGATATTTTCCTCGACTTTAACAAAATTCTGAAAAATGGACGGATGATGCGGAAAACAACATTTTTTAGGAAATCCGACGGTCCTAACCCGCCTTTGGCAGGTTATTTTCTTCCCCCTCTCTCCGACGAGACGATGAAAAAAAAATTAAGGAGCAAAAAGGGATGCAACACGAGGACTTCCCAAGAGGTCACCCCCATCCTAGTACTACTCTCGCCCAAGCACGCTTAACTTCGGAGTTCTGATGGGATCTGGTGGATTAGTGCTGGTATGATCGCATCCGTTAGTATTTCACACTGATTACTACTTGTTCTCATCGGCGGGCTCCTATTTCTCATTTTTACGCACTCTGTAGTGATACGATGTAAGAATAAACACTCCTTCTCCCCGGTTTGTTTGACCTTTTGGGAGATCCAAGTTATTAAGCATTTTCATTTATTATTCGCTAACTAAAAGAATTTCCCTAAATTACCCATATTGAATTTAGAGTCCTTAAATAAATAATATAAGGGTCCGATATTTTCCTCGACTTTAACAAAATTCTGAAAAATGGACGGATGATGTGGAAAACAACATTTTTTAGGAAATCCGACGGTCTTAACCCGCCTTTGGCAGGTTATTTTCTTCCCCCTCTCTCCGACGAGACGATGAAAAAAAAATTAAGGAGCAAAAAGGGATGCAACATGAGGACTTCCCAGTAGGTCACCCCCATCCTAGTACTACTCTCGCCCAAGCACGCTTAACTTCGGAGTTCTGATGGGATCCGGTGGATAAGTGCTGGTATGATCGCATCCGTTAGTATTTGACACTGATTACTACTTGTTCTCATCGGCGGGCTCCTATTTCTCATTTTTACGCAGTCTGTAGTGATACGATGTAAGAATAAACACTCCTTCTCCCCGGTTTGTTTGACCTTTTGGGAGATCCAAATTATTAAGCATTTTCATTTATTGTTCGCTAACTTAAAGAATTTCCCTAAATTACCCATATTGAATTTAGAGTCCTTAAATAAATAATATAAGGGTCCGATATTTTCCTCGACTTTAACAAAATTCTGAAAAATGGACGGATGATGCGGAAAACAACATTTTTTAGGAAATCCGACGGTCCTAACCCGCCTTTGGCAGGTAATTTTCTTCCCCCTCTCTCCGACGAGACGATGAAAAAAAAATTAAGGAGCAAAAAGGGATGCAACACGAGGACTTCCCAGGAGGTCACCCCCATCCTAGTACTACTCTCGCCCAAGCACGCTTAACTTCGGAGTTCTGATGGGATCCGGTGGATTAGTGCTGGTATGATCGCATCCGTTAGTATTTCACACTGATTACTACTTGTTCTCATCGGCGGGCTCTTATTTCTCATTTTTACGCACTCTGTAGTGATACGATGTAAGAATAAATACTCCTTCTCCCCGGTTTGTTTGACCTTTTGGGAGATCCATGTTATTAAGCATTTTCATTTATTGTTCGCTAACTAAAAGAATTTCCCTAAATTACCCATATTGAATTTAGAGTCCTTTAATAAATAATATAAGGGTCCGATATTTTCCTCGACTTTAACAAAATTCTGAAAAATGGACGGATGATGCGGAAAACAACATTTTTTAGGAAATCCGACGGTCCTAACCCGCCTTTGGCAGGTAATTTTCTTCCCCCTCTCTCCGACGAGACGATGAAAAAAAAATTAAGGAGCAAAAAGGGATGCAACACGAGGACTTCCCAGTAGGTCACCCCCATCCTAGTACTACTCTCGCCCAAGCACGCTTAACTTCGGAGTTCTGATGGGATCCGGTGGATAAGTGCTGGTATGATCGCATCCGTTAGTATTTCACACTGATTACTACTTGTTCTCATCGGCGGGCTCCTATTTCTCATTTTTACGCAGTCTGTAGTGATACGATGTAAGAATAAACACTCCTTCTCCCCGGTTTGTTTGACCTTTTGGGAGATCCAAATTATTAAGCATTTTCATTTATTGTTCGCTAACTAAAAGAATTTCCCTAAATTACCCATATTGAATTTAGAGTCCTTAAATAAATAATATAAGGGTCCGATATTTTCCTCGACTTTAACAAAATTCTGAAAAATGGACGGATGATGCGGAAAACAACATTTTTTAGGAAATCCGACGGTCCTAACCCGCCTTTGGCAGGTAATTTTCTTCCCCCTCTCTCCGACGAGACGATGAAAAAAAATTAAGGAGCAAAAAGGGATGCAACACGAGGACTTCCCAGGAGGTCACCCCCATCCTAGTACTACTCTCGCCCAAGCACGCTTAACTTCGGAGTTCTGATGGGATCCGGTGGATTAGTGCTGGTATGATCGCATCCGTTAGTATTTCACACTGATTACTACTTGTTCTCATCGGCGGGCTCTTATTTCTCATTTTTACGCACTCTGTAGTGATACGATGTAAGAATAAACACTCCTTCTCCCCGGTTTGTTTGACCTTTTGGGAGATCCATGTTATTAAGCATTTTCATTTATTGTTCGCTAACTAAAAGAATTTCCCTAAATTACCCATATCTAATTTAGAGTCCTTAAATAAATAATATAAGGGTCCGATATTTTCCTCGACTTTAACAAAATTCTGAAAAATGGACGGATGATGCGGAAAATAACATTTTTTAGGAAATCCGACGGTCCTAACCCGCCTTTGGCAGGTTACTTTCTTCCCCCTCTCTCCGACGAGACGATGAAAAAAAAATTAAGGAGCAAAAAGGGATGCAACACGAGGACTTCCCAGTAGGTCACCCCCATCCTAGTACTACTCTCGCCCAAGCACGCTTAACTTCGGAGTTCTGATAGGATCCGGTGGATAAGTGCTGGTATGATCGCATCCGTTAGTATTTCACACTGATTACTACTTGTTCTCATCGGCGGGCTCCTATTTCTCATTTTTACGCAGTCTGTAGTGATACGATGTAAGAATAAACACTCCTTCTCCCCGGTTTGTTTGACCTTTTGGGAGATCCAAATTATTAAGCATTTTCATTTATTGTTCGCTAACTAAAAGAATTTCCCTAAATTACCCATATTGAATTTAGAGTCCTTAAATAAATAATATAAGGGTCCGATATTTTCCTCGACTTTAACAAAATTCTGAAAAATGGACGGATGATGCGGAAAACAACATTTTTTAGGAAATCCGACGGTCCTAACCCGCCTTTGGCAGGTTATTTTCTTCCCCCTCTCTCCGACGAGACGATGAAAAAAAAATTAAGGAGCAAAAAGGGATGCAACACGAGGACTTCCCAGTAGGTCACCCCCATCCTAGTACTACTCTCGCCCAAGCACGCTTAACTTCGGAGTTCTGATGGGATCCGGTGGATTAGTGCTGGTATGATCGCATCCTTTAGTATTTCACACTGATTACTACTTGTTCTCATCGGCGGGCTCATATTTCTCATTTTTACGCACTCTGTAGTGATACGATGTAAGAATAAACACTCCTTCTCCCCGGTTTGTTTGACCTTTTGGGAGATCCAAGTTATTAAGCATTTTCATTTATTGTTCGCTAACTAAAAGAATTTCCCTAAATTACCCATATTGAATTTAGAGTCCTTAAATAAATAATATAAGGGTCCGATATTTTCCTCGACTTTAACAAAATTTTGAAAAATGGACGGATTATGCGGAAAACAACATTTTTTAGGAAATCCGACGGTCCTAACCCGCCTTTGGCAGGTTACTTTTTTCCCCCTCTCTCCGACGAGACAATGAAAAAAAAATTAAGGAGCAAAAAGGGATGCAACACGAGGACTTCCCAGGAGGTCACCCCCATCCTAGTACTACTCTCGCCCAAGCACGCTTAACTTCGGAGTTCTGATGGGATCCGGTGGATTAGTGCTGGTATGATCGCATCCGTTAGTATTTCACACTGATTACTACTTGTTCTCATCGGCGGGCTCATATTTCTCATTTTTACGCACTCTGTAGTGATACGATGTAAGAATAAACACTCCTTCTCCCCGGTTTGTTTGACCTTTTGGGAGATCCAAGTTATTAAGCATTTTCATTTATTGTTCGCTAACTAAAAGAATTTCCCTAAATTACCCATATTGAATTTAGAGTCCTTAAATAAATAATATAAGGGTCCGATATTTTCCTCGACTTTAACAAAATTTTGAAAAATGGACGGATGATGCGGAAAACAACATTTTTTAGGAAATCCGACGGTCCTAACCCGCCTTTGGCAGGTTATTTTCTTCCCCCTCTCTCCGACGAGACGATGAAAAAAAAATTAAGGAGCAAAAAGGGATGCAACACGAGGACTTCCCAGGAGGTCACCCCCATCCTAGTACTACTCTCGCCCAAGCACGCTTAACTTCGGAGTTCTGATGGGATCCGGTGGATTAGTGCTGGTATGATCGCATCCGTTAGTATTTCACACTGATTACTACTTGTTCTCATCGGCGGGCTCTTATTTCTCATTTTTACGCACTCTGTAGTGATACGATGTAAGAATAAACACTCCTTCTCCCCGGTTTGTTTGACCTTTTGGGAGATCCATGTTATTAAGCATTTTCATTTATTGTTCGCTAACTAAAAGAATTTCCCTAAATTACCCATATCTAATTTAGAGTCCTTAAATAAATAATATAAGGGTCCGATATTTTCCTCGACTTTAACAAAATTCTGAAAAATGGACGGATGATGCGGAAAACAACATTTTTTAGGAAATCCGACGGTCCTAACCCGCCTTTGGCAGGTTACTTTTTTCCCCCTCTCTCCGACGAGACAATGAAAAAAAAATTAAGGAGCAAAAAGGGATGCAACACGAGGACTTCCCAGGAGGTCACCCCCATCCTAGTACTACTCTCGCCCAAGCACGCTTAACTTCGGAGTTCTGATGGGATCCGGTGGATTAGTGCTGGTATGATCGCATCCGTTAGTATTTCACACTGATTACTACTTGTTCTCATCGGCGGGCTCATATTTCTCATTTTTACGCACTCTGTAGTGATACGATGTAAGAATAAACACTCCTTCTCCCCGGTTTGTTTGACCTTTTGGGAGATCCAAGTTATTAAGCATTTTCATTTATTGTTCGCTAACTAAAAGAATTTCCCTAAATTACCCATATTGAATTTAGAGTCCTTAAATAAATAATATAAGGGTCCGATATTTTCCTCGACTTTAACAAAATTTTGAAAAATGGACGGATGATGCGGAAAACAACATTTTTTAGGAAATCCGACGGTCCTAACCCGCCTTTGGCAGGTTATTTTCTTCCCCCTCTCTCCGACGAGACGATGAAAAAAAAATTAAGGAGCAAAAAGGGATGCAACACGAGGACTTCCCAGTAGGTCACCCCCATCCTAGTACTACTCTCGCCCAAGCACGCTTAACTTCGGAGTTCTGATGGGATCCGGTGGATAAGTGCTGGTATGATCGCATCCGTTAGTATTTCACACTGATTACTACTTGTTCTCATCGGCGGGCTCCTATTTCTCATTTTTACGCAGTCTGTAGTGATACGATGTAAGAATAAACACTCCTTCTCCCCGGTTTGTTTGACCTTTTGGGAGATCCAAATTATTAAGCATTTTCATTTATTGTTCGCTAACTAAAAGAATTTCCCTAAATTACCCATATTGAATTTAGAGTCCTTAAATAAATAATATAAGGGTCCGATATTTTCCTCGACTTTAACAAAATTCTGAAAAATGGACGGATGATGCGGAAAACAACATTTTTTAGGAAATCCGACGGTCCTAACCCGCCTTTGGCAGGTAATTTTCTTCCCCCTCTCTCCGACGAGACGATGAAAAAAAAATTAAGGAGCAAAAAGGGATGCAACACGAGGACTTCCCAGGAGGTCACCCCCATCCTAGTACTACTCTCGCCCAAGCACGCTTAACTTCGGAGTTCTGATGGGATCCGGTGGATTAGTGCTGGTATGATCGCATCCGTTAGTATTTCACACTGATTACTACTTGTTCTCATCGGCGGGCTCATATTTCTCATTTTTACGCACTCTGTAGTGATACGATGTAAGAATAAACACTCCTTCTCCCCGGTTTGTTTGACCTTTTGGGAGATCCAAGTTATTAAGCATTTTCATTTATTGTTCGCTAACTAAAAGAATTTCCCTAAATTACCCATATTGAATTTAGAGTCCTTAAATAAATAATATAAGGGTCCGATATTTTCCTCGACTTTAACAAAATTTTGAAAAATGGACGGATGATGCGGAAAACAACATTTTTTAGGAAATCCGACGGTCCTAACCCGCCTTTGGCAGGTTATTTTCTTCCCCCTCTCTCCGACGAGACGATGAAAAAAAAATTAAGGAGCAAAAAGGGATGCAACACGAGGACTTCCCAGGAGGTCACCCCCATCCTAGTACTACTCTCGCCCAAGCACGCTTAACTTCGGAGTTCTGATGGGATCCGGTGGATTAGTGCTGGTATGATCGCATCCGTTAGTATTTCACACTGATTACTACTTGTTCTCATCGGCGGGCTCTTATTTCTCATTTTTACGCACTCTGTAGTGATACGATGTAAGAATAAACACTCCTTCTCCCCGGTTTGTTTGACCTTTTGGGAGATCCATGTTATTAAGCATTTTCATTTATTGTTCGCTAACTAAAAGAATTTCCCTAAATTACCCATATTGAATTTAGAGTCCTTAAATAAATAATATAAGGGTCCGATATTTTCCTCGACTTTAACAAAATTTTGAAAAATGGACGGATGATGCGGAAAACAACATTTTTTAGGAAATCCGACGGTCCTAACCCGCCTTTGGCAGGTTATTTTCTTCCCCCTCTCTCCGACGAGACGATGAAAAAAAAATTAAGGAGCAAAAAGGGATGCAACACGAGGACTTCCCAGGAGGTCACCCCCATCCTAGTACTACTCTCGCCCAAGCACGCTTAACTTCGGAGTTCTGATGGGATCCGGTGGATTAGTGCTGGTATGATCGCATCCGTTAGTATTTCACACTGATTACTACTTGTTCTCATCGGCGGGCTCTTATTTCTCATTTTTACGCACTCTGTAGTGATACGATGTAAGAATAAACACTCCTTCTCCCCGGTTTGTTTGACCTTTTGGGAGATCCATGTTATTAAGCATTTTCATTTATTGTTCGCTAACTAAAAGAATTTCCCTAAATTACCCATATCTAATTTAGAGTCCTTAAATAAATAATATAAGGGTCCGATATTTTCCTCGACTTTAACAAAATTCTGAAAAATGGACGGATGATGCGGAAAACAACATTTTTTAGGAAATCCGACGGTCCTAACCCGCCTTTGGCAGGTTACTTTTTTCCCCCTCTCTCCGACGAGACAATGAAAAAAAAATTAAGGAGCAAAAAGGGATGCAACACGAGGACTTCCCAGGAGGTCACCCCCATCCTAGTACTACTCTCGCCCAAGCACGCTTAACTTCGGAGTTCTGATGGGATCCGGTGGATTAGTGCTGGTATGATCGCATCCGTTAGTATTTCACACTGATTACTACTTGTTCTCATCGGCGGGCTCATATTTCTCATTTTTACGCACTCTGTAGTGATACGATGTAAGAATAAACACTCCTTCTCCCCGGTTTGTTTGACCTTTTGGGAGATCCAAGTTATTAAGCATTTTCATTTATTGTTCGCTAACTAAAAGAATTTCCCTAAATTACCCATATTGAATTTAGAGTCCTTAAATAAATAATATAAGGGTCCGATATTTTCCTCGACTTTAACAAAATTTTGAAAAATGGACGGATGATGCGGAAAACAACATTTTTTAGGAAATCCGACGGTCCTAACCCGCCTTTGGCAGGTTATTTTCTTCCCCCTCTCTCCGACGAGACGATGAAAAAAAAATTAAGGAGCAAAAAGGGATGCAACACGAGGACTTCCCAGTAGGTCACCCCCATCCTAGTACTACTCTCGCCCAAGCACGCTTAACTTCGGAGTTCTGATGGGATCCGGTGGATAAGTGCTGGTATGATCGCATCCGTTAGTATTTCACACTGATTACTACTTGTTCTCATCGGCGGGCTCCTATTTCTCATTTTTACGCAGTCTGTAGTGATACGATGTAAGAATAAACACTCCTTCTCCCCGGTTTGTTTGACCTTTTGGGAGATCCAAATTATTAAGCATTTTCATTTATTGTTCGCTAACTAAAAGAATTTCCCTAAATTACCCATATTGAATTTAGAGTCCTTAAATAAATAATATAAGGGTCCGATATTTTCCTCGACTTTAACAAAATTCTGAAAAATGGACGGATGATGCGGAAAACAACATTTTTTAGGAAATCCGACGGTCCTAACCCGCCTTTGGCAGGTAATTTTCTTCCCCCTCTCTCCGACGAGACGATGAAAAAAAAATTAAGGAGCAAAAAGGGATGCAACACGAGGACTTCCCAGGAGGTCACCCCCATCCTAGTACTACTCTCGCCCAAGCACGCTTAACTTCGGAGTTCTGATGGGATCCGGTGGATTAGTGCTGGTATGATCGCATCCGTTAGTATTTCACACTGATTACTACTTGTTCTCATCGGCGGGCTCATATTTCTCATTTTTACGCACTCTGTAGTGATACGATGTAAGAATAAACACTCCTTCTCCCCGGTTTGTTTGACCTTTTGGGAGATCCAAGTTATTAAGCATTTTCATTTATTGTTCGCTAACTAAAAGAATTTCCCTAAATTACCCATATTGAATTTAGAGTCCTTAAATAAATAATATAAGGGTCCGATATTTTCCTCGACTTTAACAAAATTTTGAAAAATGGACGGATGATGCGGAAAACAACATTTTTTAGGAAATCCGACGGTCCTAACCCGCCTTTGGCAGGTTATTTTCTTCCCCCTCTCTCCGACGAGACGATGAAAAAAAAATTAAGGAGCAAAAAGGGATGCAACACGAGGACTTCCCAGGAGGTCACCCCCATCCTAGTACTACTCTCGCCCAAGCACGCTTAACTTCGGAGTTCTGATGGGATCCGGTGGATTAGTGCTGGTATGATCGCATCCGTTAGTATTTCACACTGATTACTACTTGTTCTCATCGGCGGGCTCTTATTTCTCATTTTTACGCACTCTGTAGTGATACGATGTAAGAATAAACACTCCTTCTCCCCGGTTTGTTTGACCTTTTGGGAGATCCATGTTATTAAGCATTTTCATTTATTGTTCGCTAACTAAAAGAATTTCCCTAAATTACCCATATTGAATTTAGAGTCCTTAAATAAATAATATAAGGGTCCGATATTTTCCTCGACTTTAACAAAATTTTGAAAAATGGACGGATGATGCGGAAAACAACATTTTTTAGGAAATCCGACGGTCCTAACCCGCCTTTGGCAGGTTATTTTCTTCCCCCTCTCTCCGACGAGACGATGAAAAAAAAATTAAGGAGCAAAAAGGGATGCAACACGAGGACTTCCCAGTAGGTCACCCCCATCCTAGTACTACTCTCGCCCAAGCACGCTTAACTTCGGAGTTCTGATGGGATCCGGTGGATAAGTGCTGGTATGATCGCATCCGTTAGTATTTCACACTGATTACTACTTGTTCTCATCGGCGGGCTCCTATTTCTCATTTTTACGCAGTCTGTAGTGATACGATGTAAGAATAAACACTCCTTCTCCCCGGTTTGTTTGACCTTTTGGGAGATCCAAATTATTAAGCATTTTCATTTATTGTTCGCTAACTAAAAGAATTTCCCTAAATTACCCATATTGAATTTAGAGTCCTTAAATAAATAATATAAGGGTCCGATATTTTCCTCGACTTTAACAAAATTCTGAAAAATGGACGGATGATGCGGAAAACAACATTTTTTAGGAAATCCGACGGTCCTAACCCGCCTTTGGCAGGTAATTTTCTTCCCCCTCTCTCCGACGAGACGATGAAAAAAAAATTAAGGAGCAAAAAGGGATGCAACACGAGGACTTCCCAGGAGGTCACCCCCATCCTAGTACTACTCTCGCCCAAGCACGCTTAACTTCGGAGTTCTGATGGGATCCGGTGGATTAGTGCTGGTATGATCGCATCCGTTAGTATTTCACACTGATTACTACTTGTTCTCATCGGCGGGCTCATATTTCTCATTTTTACGCACTCTGTAGTGATACGATGTAAGAATAAACACTCCTTCTCCCCGGTTTGTTTGACCTTTTGGAAGATCCAAGTTATTAAGCATTTTCATTTATTGTTCGCTAACTAAAAGAATTTCCCTAAATTACCCATATTGAATTTAGAGTCCTTAAATAAATAATATAAGGGTCCGATATTTTCCTCGACTTTAACAAAATTTTGAAAAATGGACGGATGATGCGGAAAACAACATTTTTTAGGAAATCCGACGGTCCTAACCCGCCTTTGGCAGGTTATTTTCTTCCCCCTCTCTCCGACGAGACGATGAAAAAAAAATTAAGGAGCAAAAAGGGATGCAACACGAGGACTTCCCAGGAGGTCACCCCCATCCTAGTACTACTCTCGCCCAAGCACGCTTAACTTCGGAGTTCTGATGGGATCCAGTGGATTAGTGCTGGTATGATCGCATCCGTTAGTATTTCACACTGATTACTACTTGTTCTCATCGGCGGGCTCTTATTTCTCATTTTTACGCACTCTGTAGTGATACGATGTAAGAATAAACACTCCTTCTCCCCGGTTTGTTTGACCTTTTGGGAGATCCATGTTATTAAGCATTTTCATTTATTGTTCGCTAACTAAAAGAATTTCCCTAAATTACCCATATTGAATTTAGAGTCCTTAAATAAATAATATAAGGGTCCGATATTTTCCTCGACTTTAACAAAATTTTGAAAAATGGACGGATGATGCGGAAAACAACATTTTTTAGGAAATCCGACGGTCCTAACCCGCCTTTGGCAGGTTATTTTCTTCCCCCTCTCTCCGACGAGACGATGAAAAAAAAATTAAGGAGCAAAAAGGGATGCAACACGAGGACTTCCCAGTAGGTCACCCCCATCCTAGTACTACTCTCGCCCAAGCACGCTTAACTTCGGAGTTCTGATGGGATCCGGTGGATAAGTGCTGGTATGATCGCATCCGTTAGTATTTCACACTGATTACTACTTGTTCTCATCGGCGGGCTCCTATTTCTCATTTTTACGCAGTCTGTAGTGATACGATGTAAGAATAAACACTCCTTCTCCCCGGTTTGTTTGACCTTTTGGGAGATCCAAATTATTAAGCATTTTCATTTATTGTTCGCTAACTAAAAGAATTTCCCTAAATTACCCATATTGAATTTAGAGTCCTTAAATAAATAATATAAGGGTCCGATATTTTCCTCGACTTTAACAAAATTCTGAAAAATGGACGGATGATGCGGAAAACAACATTTTTTAGGAAATCCGACGGTCCTAACCCGCCTTTGGCAGGTAATTTTCTTCCCCCTCTCTCCGACGAGACGATGAAAAAAAAATTAAGGAGCAAAAAGGGATGCAACACGAGGACTTCCCAGGAGGTCACCCCCATCCTAGTACTACTCTCGCCCAAGCACGCTTAACTTCGGAGTTCTGATGGGATCCGGTGGATTAGTGCTGGTATGATCGCATCCGTTAGTATTTCACACTGATTACTACTTGTTCTCATCGGCGGGCTCTTATTTCTCATTTTTACGCACTCTGTAGTGATACGATGTAAGAATAAACACTCCTTCTCCCCGGTTTGTTTGACCTTTTGGGAGATCCATGTTATTAAGCATTTTCATTTATTGTTCGCTAACTAAAAGAATTTCCCTAAATTACCCATATCTAATTTAGAGTCCTTAAATAAATAATATAAGGGTCCGATATTTTCCTCGACTTTAAAAAAATTCTGAAAAATGGACGGATGATGCGGAAAACAACATTTTTTAGGAAATCCGACGGTCCTAACCCGCCTTTGGCAGGTTACTTTCTTCCCCCTCTCTCCGACGAGACGATGAAAAAAAATTAAGGAGCAAAAAAGGGATGCAACACGAGGACTTCCCAGGAGGTCACCCCCATCCTAGTACTAGTCTCGCCCAAGCACGCTTAACTTCGGAGTTCTGATGGGATCCGGTGGATTAGTGCTGGTATGATCGCATCCGTTAGTATTTCACACTGATTACTACTTGTTCTCATCGGCGGGCTCTTATTTCTCATTTTTACGCACTCTGTAGTGATACGATGTAAGAATAAACACTCCTTCTCCCCGGTTTGTTTGACCTTTTGGGAGATCCATGTTATTAAGCATTTTCATTTATTGTTCGCTAACTAAAAGAATTTCCCTAAATTACCCATATCTAATTTAGAGTCCTTAAATAAATAATATAAGGGTCCGATATTTTCCTCGACTTTAACAAAATTCTGAAAAATGGACGGATGATGCGGACAACAACATTTTTTAGGAAATCCGACGGTCCTAACCCGCCTTTGGCAAGTTACTTTCTTCCCCCTCTCTCCGACGAGACGATGAAAAAAAATTAAGGAGCAAAAAGGGATGCAACACGAGGACTTCCCAGGAGGTCACCCCCATCCTAGTACTAGTCTCGCCCAAGCACGCTTAACTTCGGAGTTCTGATGGGATCCGGTGGATTAGTGCTGGTATGATCGCATCCGTTAGTATTTCACACTGATTACTACTTGTTCTCATCGGCGGGCTCTTATTTCTCATTTTTACGCACTCTGTAGTGATACGATGTAAGAATAAACACTCCTTCTCCCCGGTTTGTTTGACCTTTTGGGAGATCCATGTTATTAAGCATTTTCATTTATTGTTCGCTAACTAAAAGAATTTCCCTAAATTACCCATATCTAATTTAGAGTCCTTAAATAAATAATATAAGGGTCCGATATTTTCCTCGACTTTAACAAAATTCTGAAAAATGGACGGATGATGCGGACAACAACATTTTTTAGGAAATCCGACGGTCCTAACCCGCCTTTGGCAAGTTACTTTCTTCCCCCTCTCTCCGACGAGACGATGAAAAAAAATTAAGGAGCAAAAAGGGATGCAACACGAGGACTTCCCAGGAGGTCACCCCCATCCTAGTACTAGTCTCGCCCAAGCACGCTTAACTTCGGAGTTCTGATGGGATCCGGTGGATTAGTGCTGGTATGATCGCATCCGTTAGTATTTCACACTGATTACTACTTGTTCTCATCGGCGGGCTCCTATTTCTCATTTTTACGCACTCTGTAGTGATACGATGTAAGAATAAACACTCCTTCTCCCCGGTTTGTTTGACCTTTTGGGAGATCCAAGTTATTAAGCATTTTCATTTATTGTTCGCTAACTAAAAGAATTTCCCTAAATTACCCATATTGAATTTAGAGTCCTTAAATAAATAATATAAGGGTCCGATATTTTCCTCGATTTTAACAAAATTCTGAAAAATGGACGGATGATGCGGAAAACAACATTTTTTAGGAAATCCGACGGTCCTAACCCGCCTTTGGCAAGTTATTTTCTTCCCCCTTTCTCCGACGAGACGATGAAAAAAAAATTAAGGAGCAAAAAGGGATGCAACACGAGGACTTCCCAGTAGGTCACCCCCATCCTAGTACTACTCTCGCCCAAGCACGCTTAACTTCGGAGTTCTGATGGGATCCGGTGGATAAGTGCTGGTATGATCGCATCCGTTAGTATTTCACACTGATTACTACTTGTTCTCATCGGCGGGCTCCTATTTCTCATTTTTACGCACTCTGTAGTGATACGATGTAAGAATAAACACTCCTTCTTTGTTTTACCTTTTGGGAGATCCAAGTCATTAAGCATTTTCATTTATTGTTCGCTAACTAAAAGAATTTCCCTAAATTACCCATATTGAATTTAGTGTCCTTAAATAAATAATATAAGGGTCCGATATTTTCCTCGAATTTAACAAAATTCTGAAAAATGGACGGATGATGCGGAAAACAACATTTTTTAGGAAATCCGACGGTCCTAACCCGCCTTTGGCAGGTTATTTTCTTCCTCCTCTCTCCGACGAGACGATGAAAAAAAAATTAAGGAGCAAAAAGGGATGCAACACGAGGACTTCCCAGGAGGTCACCCCCATCCTAGTACTACTCTCGCCCAAGCACGCTTAACTTCGGAGTTCTGATGGGATCCGGTGGATTAGTGCTGGTATGATCGCATCCGTTAGTATTTCACACTGATTACTACTTGTTCTCATCGGCGGGCTCCTATTTCTCATTTTTACGCACTCTGTAGTGATACGATGTAAGAATAAACACTCCTTCTCCCCGGTTTGTTTGACCTTTTGGGAGATCCATGTTATTAAGCATTTTCATTTATTGTTCGCTAACTAAAAGAATTTCCCTAAATTACCCATATCTAATTTAGAGTCCTTAAATAAATAATATAAGGGTCCGATATTTTCCTCGACTTTAACAAAATTCTGAAAAATGGACGGATGATGCGGAAAACAACATTTTTTAGGAAATCCGACGGTCCTAACCCGCCTTTGGCAGGTAATTTTCTTCCCCCTCTCTCCGACGAGACGATGAAAAAAAAATTTAGGAGCAAAAAGGGATGCAACACGAGGACTTCCCAGGAGGTCACCCCCATCCTAGTACTACTCTCGCCCAAGCACGCTTAACTTCGGAGTTCTGATGGGATCCGGTGGATTAGTGCTGGTATGATCGTATCCGTTAGTATTTCACACTGATTACTACTTGTTCTCATCGGCGGGATCTTATTTCTCATTTTTACGCACTCTGTAGTGATACGATGTAAGAATAAACACTCCTTCTCCCCGGTTTGTTTGACCTTTTGGGAGATCCATGTTATTAAGCATTTTCATTTATTGTTCGCTAACTAAAAGAATTTCCCTAAATTACCCATATCTAATTTAGAGTCCTTAAATAAATAATATAAGGGTCCGATATTTTCCTCGACTTTAACAAAATTCTGAAAAATGGACGGATGATGCGGAAAACAACATTTTTTAGGAAATCCGACGGTCCTAACCCGCCTTTGGCCGGTTATTTTCTTCCCCCTCTCTCCGACGAGACGATGAAAAAAAAATTAAGGAGCAAAAAGGGATGCAACACGAGGACTTCCCAAGAGGTCACCCCCATCCTAGTACTACTCTCGCCCAAGCACGCTTAACTTCGGAGTTCTGATGGGATCCGGTGGATTAGTGCTGGTATGATCGCATCCGTTAGTATTTCACACTGATTACTACTTGTTCTCATCGGCGGGCTCATATTTCTCATTTTTACGCACTCTGTAGTGATACGATGTAAGAATAAACACTCCTTCTCCCCGGTTTGTTTGACCTTTTGGGAGATCCAAGTTATTAAGCATTTTCATTTATTGTTCGCTAACTAAAAGAATTTCCCTTAATTACCCATATTGAATTTAGAGTCCTTAAATAAATAATATAAGGGTCCGATATTTTCCTCGACTTTAACAAAATTCTGAAAAATGGACGGATGATGCGGAAAACAACATATTTTAGGAAATCCGACGGTCCTAACCCGCCTTTGGCAGGTTATTTTCTTCCCCCTCTCTCCGACGAGACGATGAAAAAAAAATTAAGGAGCAAAAAGGGATGCAACACGAGGACTTCCCAGTAGGTCACCCCCATCCTAGTACTACTCTCGCCCAAGCACGCTTAACTTCGGAGTTCTGATGGGATCCGGTGGATAAGTGCTGGTATGATCGCATCCGTTAGTATTTCACACTGATTACTACTTGTTCTCATCGGCGGGCTCCTATTTCTCATTTTTACGCAGTCTGTAGTGATACGATGTAAGAATAAACACTCCTTCTCCCCGGTTTGTTTGACCTTTTGGGAGATCCAAATTATTAAGCATTTTCATTTATTGTTCGCTAACTAAAAGAATTTCCCTAAATTACCCATATTGAATTTAGAGTCCTTAAATAAATAATATAAGGGTCCGATATTTTCCTCGACTTTAACAAAATTCTGAAAAATGGACGGATGATGCGGAAAACAACATTTTTTAGGAAATCCGACGGTCCTAACCCGCCTTTGGCAAGTTATTTTCTTCCCCCTTTCTCCGACGAGACGATGAAAAAAAAATTAAGGAGCAAAAAGGGATGCAACACGAGGACTTCCCAGTAGGTCACCCCCATCCTAGTACTACTCTCGCCCAAGCACGCTTAACTTCGGAGTTCTGATGGGATCCGGTGGATAAGTGCTGGTATGATCGCATCCGTTAGTATTTCACACTGATTACTACTTGTTCTCATCGGCGGGCTCCTATTTCTCATTTTTACGCACTCTGTAGTGATACGATGTAAGAATAAACACTCCTTCTTTGTTTTACCTTTTGGGAGATCCAAGTCATTAAGCATTTTCATTTATTGTTCGCTAACTAAAAGAATTTCCCTAAATTACCCATATTGAATTTAGAGTCCTTAAATAAATAATATAAGGGTCCGATATTTTCCTCGAATTTAACAAAATTCTGAAAAATGGACGGATGATGCGGAAAACAACATTTTTTAGGAAATCCGACGGTCCTAACCCGCCTTTGGCAGGTTATTTTCTTCCTCCTCTCTCCGACGAGACGATGAAAAAAAAATTAAGGAGCAAAAAGGGATGCAACACGAGGACTTCCCAGGAGGTCACCCCCATCCTAGTACTACTCTCGCCCAAGCACGCTTAACTTCGGAGTTCTGATGGGATCCGGTGGATTAGTGCTGGTATGATCGCATCCGTTAGTATTTCACACTGATTACTACTTGTTCTCATCGGCGGGCTCCTATTTCTCATTTTTACGCACTCTGTAGTGATACGATGTAAGAATAAACACTCCTTCTCCCCGGTTTGTTTGACCTTTTGGGAGATCCATGTTATTAAGCATTTTCATTTATTGTTCGCTAACTAAAAGAATTTCCCTAAATTACCCATATCTAATTTAGAGTCCTTAAATAAATAATATAAGGGTCCGATATTTTCCTCGACTTTAACAAAATTCTGAAAAATGGACGGATGATGCGGAAAACAACATTTTTTAGGAAATCCGACGGTCCTAACCCGCCTTTGGCAGGTAATTTTCTTCCCCCTCTCTCCGACGAGACGATGAAAAAAAAATTAAGGAGCAAAAAGGGATGCAACACGAGGACTTCCCAGGAGGTCACCCCCATCCTAGTACTACTCTCGCCCAAGCACGCTTAACTTCGGAGTTCTGATGGGATCCGGTGGATTAGTGCTGGTATGATCGTATCCGTTAGTATTTCACACTGATTACTACTTGTTCTCATCGGCGGGATCTTATTTCTCATTTTTACGCACTCTGTAGTGATACGATGTAAGAATAAACACTCCTTCTCCCCGGTTTGTTTGACCTTTTGGGAGATCCATGTTATTAAGCATTTTCATTTATTGTTCGCTAACTAAAAGAATTTCCCTAAATTACCCATATCTAATTTAGAGTCCTTAAATAAATAATATAAGGGTCCGATATTTTCCTCGACTTTAACAAAATTCTGAAAAATGGACGGATGATGCGGAAAACAACATTTTTTAGGAAATCCGACGGTCCTAACCCGCCTTTGGCCGGTTATTTTCTTCCCCCTCTCTCCGACGAGACGATGAAAAAAAAATTAAGGAGCAAAAAGGGATGCAACACGAGGACTTCCCAAGAGGTCACCCCCATCCTAGTACTACTCTCGCCCAAGCACGCTTAACTTCGGAGTTCTGATGGGATCCGGTGGATTAGTGCTGGTATGATCGCATCCGTTAGTATTTCACACTGATTACTACTTGTTCTCATCGGCGGGCTCATATTTCTCATTTTTACGCACTCTGTAGTGATACGATGTAAGAATAAACACTCCTTCTCCCCGGTTTGTTTGACCTTTTGGGAGATCCAAGTTATTAAGCATTTTCATTTATTGTTCGCTAACTAAAAGAATTTCCCTTAATTACCCATATTGAATTTAGAGTCCTTAAATAAATAATATAAGGGTCCGATATTTTCCTCGACTTTAACAAAATTCTGAAAAATGGACGGATGATGCGGAAAACAACATTTTTTAGGAAATCCGACGGTCCTAACCCGCCTTTGGCAGGTTATTTTCTTCCCCCTCTCTCCGACGAGACGATGAAAAAAAAATTAAGGAGCAAAAAGGGATGCAACACGAGGACTTCCCAGTAGGTCACCCCCATCCTAGTACTACTCTCGCCCAAGCACGCTTAACTTCGGAGTTCTGATGGGATCCGGTGGATAAGTGCTGGTATGATCGCATCCGTTAGTATTTCACACTGATTACTACTTGTTCTCATCGGCGGGCTCCTATTTCTCATTTTTACGCAGTCTGTAGTGATACGATGTAAGAATAAACACTCCTTCTCCCCGGTTTGTTTGACCTTTTGGGAGATCCAAATTATTAAGCATTTTCATTTATTGTTCGCTAACTAAAAGAATTTCCCTAAATTACCCATATTGAATTTAGAGTCCTTAAATAAATAATATAAGGGTCCGATATTTTCCTCGACTTTAACAAAATTCTGAAAAATGGACGGATGATGCGGAAAACAACATTTTTTAGGAAATCCGACGGTCCTAACCCGCCTTTGACAGGTTATTTTCTTCCCCCTCTCTCCGACGAGACGATGAAAAAGAAATTAAGGAGCAAAAAGGGATGCAACACGAGGACTTCCCAGGAGGTCACCCATCCTAGTACTACTCTCGCCCAAGCACGCTTAACTTCAGAGTTCTGATGGGATCCGGTGGATTAGTGCTGGTATGATCGCATCCGTTAGTATTTCACACTGATTACTACTTGTTCTCATCGGCGGGCTCCTATTTCTCATTTTTACGCACTCTGTAGTGATACGATGTAAGAATAAACACTCCTTCTCCCCGGTTTGTTTAACCTTTTGGGAGATCCAAGTTATTAAGCATTTTCATTTATTGTTCGCTAACTAAAAGAATTTCCCTAAATTACCCATATTGAATTTAGAGTCCTTAAATAAATAATATAAGGGTCCGATATTTTCCTCGACTTTAACAAAATTCTGAAAAATGGACGGATGATGCGGAAAACAACATTTTTTAGGAAATCCGACGGTCCTAACCCGCCTTTGGCAGGTTATTTTCTTCCCCCTCTCTCCGACGAGACGATGAAAAAAAAATTAAGGAGCAAAAAGGGATGCAACACGAGGACTTCCCAGGAGGTCACCCATCCTAGTACTACTCTCGCCCAAGCACGCTTAACTTCAGAGTTCTGATGGGATCTGGTGGATTAGTGCTGGTATGATCGCATCCGTTAATATTTCACACTGATTACTACTTGTTCTCATCGGCGGGCTCCTATTTCTCATTTTTACGCACTCTGTAGTGATACGATGTAAGAATAAACACTCCTTCTCCCCGGTTTGTTTGACCTTTTGGGAGATCCAAGTTATTAAGCATTTTCATTTATTGTTCGCTAACTAAAAGAATTTCCCTAAATTACCCATATTGAATTTAGAGTCCTTAAATAAATAATATAAGGGTCCGATATTTTCCTCGACTTTAACAAAATTCTGAAAAATGGACGGATGATGCGGAAAACAACATTTTTTAGGAAATCCGACGGTCCTAACCCGCCTTTGGCAGGTTATTTTCTTCCTCCTCTCTCCGACGAGACGATGAAAAAAAAATTAAGGAGCAAAAAGGGATGCAACACGAGGACTTCCCAGGAGGTCACCCCCATCCTAGTACTACTCTCGCCCAAGCACGCTTAACTTCGGAGTTCTGATGGGATCCGGTGGATTAGTGCTGGTATGATCGCATCCGTTAGTATTTCACACTGATTACTACTTGTTCTCATCGGCGGGCTCCTATTTCTCATTTTTACGCACTCTGTAGTGATACGATGTAAGAATAAACACTCCTTCACCCCGGTTTGTTTGACCTTTTGGGAGATCCATGTTATTAAGCATTTTCATTTATTGTTCGCTAACTAAAAGAATTTCCCTAAATTACCCATATCTAATTTAGAGTCCTTAAATAAATAATATAAGGGTCCGATATTTTCCTCGACTTTAACAAAATTCTGAAAAATGGACGGATGATTCGGAAAACAACATTTTTTAGGAAATCCGACGGTCCTAACCCGCCTTTGGCAGGTAATTTTCTTTCCCCTCTCTCCGACGAGACGATGAAAAAAAAATTAAGGAGCAAAAAGGGATGCAACACGAGGACTTCCCAGGAGGTCACCCCCATCCTAGTACTACTCTCGCCCAAGCACGCTTAACTTCGGAGTTCTGATGGGATCCGGTGGATTAGTGCTGGTATGATCGCATCCGTTAGTATTTCACACTGATTACTACTTGTTCTCATCGGCGGGATCTTATTTCTCATTTTTACGCACTCTGTAGTGATACGATGTAAGAATAAACACTCCTTCTCCCCGGTTTGTTTGACCTTTTGGGAGATCCATGTTATTAAGCATTTTCATTTATTGTTCGCTAACTAAAAGAATTTCCCTAAATTACCCATATCTAATTTAGAGTCCTTAAATAAATAATATAAGGGTCCGATATTTTCCTCGACTTTAACAAAATTCTGAAAAATGGACGGATGATGCGGAAAACAACATTTTTTAGGAAATCCGACGGTCCTAACCCGCCTTTGGCAGGTTATTTTCTTCCCCCTCTCTCCGACGAGACGATGAAAAAAAATTAAGGAGCAAAAAAGGGATGCAACACGAGGACTTCCCAGGAGGTCACCCCCATCCTAGTACTAGTCTCGCCCAAGCACGCTTAACTTCGGAGTTCTGATGGGATCCGGTGGATTAGTGCTGGTATGATCGCATCCGTTAGTATTTCACACTGATTACTACTTGTTCTCATCGGCGGGCTCTTATTTCTCATTTTTACGCACTCTGTAGTGATACGATGTAAGAATAAACACTCCTTCTCCCCGGTTTGTTTGACCTTTTGGGAGATCCATGTTATTAAGCATTTTCATTTATTGTTCGCTAACTAAAAGAATTTCCCTAAATTACCCATATCTAATTTAGAGTCCTTAAATAAATAATATAAGGGTCCGATATTTTCCTCGACTTTAACAAAATTCTGAAAAATGGACGGATGATGCGGACAACAACATTTTTTAGGAAATCCGACGGTCCTAACCCGCCTTTGGCAAGTTACTTTCTTCCCCCTCTCTCCGACGAGACGATGAAAAAAAATTAAGGAGCAAAAAGGGATGCAACACGAGGACTTCCCAGGAGGTCACCCCCATCCTAGTACTAGTCTCGCCCAAGCACGCTTAACTTCGGAGTTCTGATGGGATCCGGTGGATTAGTGCTGGTATGATCGCATCCGTTAGTATTTCACACTGATTACTACTTGTTCTCATCGGCGGGCTCTTATTTCTCATTTTTACGCACTCTGTAGTGATACGATGTAAGAATAAACACTCCTTCTCCCCGGTTTGTTTGACCTTTTGGGAGATCCATGTTATTAAGCATTTTCATTTATTGTTCGCTAACTAAAAGAATTTCCCTAAATTACCCATATCTAATTTAGAGTCCTTAAATAAATAATATAAGGGTCCGATATTTTCCTCGACTTTAACAAAATTCTGAAAAATGGACGGATGATGCGGACAACAACATTTTTTAGGAAATCCGACGGTCCTAACCCGCCTTTGGCAAGTTACTTTCTTCCCCCTCTCTCCGACGAGACGATGAAAAAAAATTAAGGAGCAAAAAGGGATGCAACACGAGGACTTCCCAGGAGGTCACCCCCATCCTAGTACTAGTCTCGCCCAAGCACGCTTAACTTCGGAGTTCTGATGGGATCCGGTGGATTAGTGCTGGTATGATCGCATCCGTTAGTATTTCACACTGATTACTACTTGTTCTCATCGGCGGGCTCCTATTTCTCATTTTTACGCACTCTGTAGTGATACGATGTAAGAATAAACACTCCTTCTCCCCGGTTTGTTTGACCTTTTGGGAGATCCAAGTTATTAAGCATTTTCATTTATTGTTCGCTAACTAAAAGAATTTCCCTAAATTACCCATATTGAATTTAGAGTCCTTAAATAAATAATATAAGGGTCCGATATTTTCCTCGATTTTAACAAAATTCTGAAAAATGGACGGATGATGCGGAAAACAACATTTTTTAGGAAATCCGACGGTCCTAACCCGCCTTTGGCAAGTTATTTTCTTCCCCCTTTCTCCGACGAGACGATGAAAAAAAAATTAAGGAGCAAAAAGGGATGCAACACGAGGACTTCCCAGTAGGTCACCCCCATCCTAGTACTACTCTCGCCCAAGCACGCTTAACTTCGGAGTTCTGATGGGATCCGGTGGATAAGTGCTGGTATGATCGCATCCGTTAGTATTTCACACTGATTACTACTTGTTCTCATCGGCGGGCTCCTATTTCTCATTTTTACGCACTCTGTAGTGATACGATGTAAGAATAAACACTCCTTCTTTGTTTTACCTTTTGGGAGATCCAAGTCATTAAGCATTTTCATTTATTGTTCGCTAACTAAAAGAATTTCCCTAAATTACCCATATTGAATTTAGTGTCCTTAAATAAATAATATAAGGGTCCGATATTTTCCTCGAATTTAACAAAATTCTGAAAAATGGACGGATGATGCGGAAAACAACATTTTTTAGGAAATCCGACGGTCCTAACCCGCCTTTGGCAGGTTATTTTCTTCCTCCTCTCTCCGACGAGACGATGAAAAAAAAATTAAGGAGCAAAAAGGGATGCAACACGAGGACTTCCCAGGAGGTCACCCCCATCCTAGTACTACTCTCGCCCAAGCACGCTTAACTTCGGAGTTCTGATGGGATCCGGTGGATTAGTGCTGGTATGATCGCATCCGTTAGTATTTCACACTGATTACTACTTGTTCTCATCGGCGGGCTCCTATTTCTCATTTTTACGCACTCTGTAGTGATACGATGTAAGAATAAACACTCCTTCTCCCCGGTTTGTTTGACCTTTTGGGAGATCCATGTTATTAAGCATTTTCATTTATTGTTCGCTAACTAAAAGAATTTCCCTAAATTACCCATATCTAATTTAGAGTCCTTAAATAAATAATATAAGGGTCCGATATTTTCCTCGACTTTAACAAAATTCTGAAAAATGGACGGATGATGCGGAAAACAACATTTTTTAGGAAATCCGACGGTCCTAACCCGCCTTTGGCAGGTAATTTTCTTCCCCCTCTCTCCGACGAGACGATGAAAAAAAAATTTAGGAGCAAAAAGGGATGCAACACGAGGACTTCCCAGGAGGTCACCCCCATCCTAGTACTACTCTCGCCCAAGCACGCTTAACTTCGGAGTTCTGATGGGATCCGGTGGATTAGTGCTGGTATGATCGTATCCGTTAGTATTTCACACTGATTACTACTTGTTCTCATCGGCGGGATCTTATTTCTCATTTTTACGCACTCTGTAGTGATACGATGTAAGAATAAACACTCCTTCTCCCCGGTTTGTTTGACCTTTTGGGAGATCCATGTTATTAAGCATTTTCATTTATTGTTCGCTAACTAAAAGAATTTCCCTAAATTACCCATATCTAATTTAGAGTCCTTAAATAAATAATATAAGGGTCCGATATTTTCCTCGACTTTAACAAAATTCTGAAAAATGGACGGATGATGCGGAAAACAACATTTTTTAGGAAATCCGACGGTCCTAACCCGCCTTTGGCCGGTTATTTTCTTCCCCCTCTCTCCGACGAGACGATGAAAAAAAAATTAAGGAGCAAAAAGGGATGCAACACGAGGACTTCCCAAGAGGTCACCCCCATCCTAGTACTACTCTCGCCCAAGCACGCTTAACTTCGGAGT
Source organism: Eschscholzia californica (assembly GCF_041429995.1). Classification (NCBI taxonomy): domain Eukaryota; kingdom Viridiplantae; phylum Streptophyta; class Magnoliopsida; order Ranunculales; family Papaveraceae; genus Eschscholzia; species Eschscholzia californica. The sequence continues at coordinate 30,110,222 of NW_028238472.1, read as the reverse complement.
TCTGATGGGATCCGGTGGATTAGTGCTGGTATGATCGCATCCGTTAGTATTTCACACTGATTACTACTTGTTCTCATCGGCGGGCTCATATTTCTCATTTTTACGCACTCTGTAGTGATACGATGTAAGAATAAACACTCCTTCTCCCCGGTTTGTTTGACCTTTTGGGAGATCCAAGTTATTAAGCATTTTCATTTATTGTTCGCTAACTAAAAGAATTTCCCTTAATTACCCATATTGAATTTAGAGTCCTTAAATAAATAATATAAGGGTCCGATATTTTCCTCGACTTTAACAAAATTCTGAAAAATGGACGGATGATGCGGAAAACAACATTTTTTAGGAAATCCGACGGTCCTAACCCGCCTTTGGCAGGTTATTTTCTTCCCCCTCTCTCTGACGAGACGATGAAAAAAAAATTAAGGAGCAAAAAGGGATGCAACACGAGGACTTCCCAGTAGGTCACCCCCATCCTAGTACTACTCTCGCCCAAGCACGCTTAACTTCGGAGTTCTGATGGGATCCGGTGGATAAGTGCTGGTATGATCGCATCCGTTAGTATTTCACACTGATTACTACTTGTTCTCATCGGCGGGCTCCTATTTCTCATTTTTACGCAGTCTGTAGTGATACGATGTAAGAATAAACACTCCTTCTCCCCGGTTTGTTTGACCTTTTGGGAGATCCAAATTATTAAGCATTTTCATTTATTGTTCGCTAACTAAAAGAATTTCCCTAAATTACCCATATTGAATTTAGAGTCCTTAAATAAATAATATAAGGGTCCGATATTTTCCTCGACTTTAACAAAATTCTGAAAAATGGACGGATGATGCGGAAAACAACATTTTTTAGGAAATCCGACGGTCCTAACCCGCCTTTGGCAAGTTATTTTCTTCCCCCTTTCTCCGACGAGACGATGAAAAAAAAATTAAGGAGCAAAAAGGGATGCAACACGAGGACTTCCCAGTAGGTCACCCCCATCCTAGTACTACTCTCGCCCAAGCACGCTTAACTTCGGAGTTCTGATGGGATCCGGTGGATAAGTGCTGGTATGATCGCATCCGTTAGTATTTCACACTGATTACTACTTGTTCTCATCGGCGGGCTCCTATTTCTCATTTTTACGCACTCTGTAGTGATACGATGTAAGAATAAACACTCCTTCTTTGTTTTACCTTTTGGGAGATCCAAGTCATTAAGCATTTTCATTTATTGTTCGCTAACTAAAAGAATTTCCCTAAATTACCCATATTGAATTTAGAGTCCTTAAATAAATAATATAAGGGTCCGATATTTTCCTCGAATTTAACAAAATTCTGAAAAATGGACGGATGATGCGGAAAACAACATTTTTTAGGAAATCCGACGGTCCTAACCCGCCTTTGGCAGGTTATTTTCTTCCTCCTCTCTCCGACGAGACGATGAAAAAAAAATTAAGGAGCAAAAAGGGATGCAACACGAGGACTTCCCAGGAGGTCACCCCCATCCTAGTACTACTCTCGCCCAAGCACGCTTAACTTCGGAGTTCTGATGGGATCCGGTGGATTAGTGCTGGTATGATCGCATCCGTTAGTATTTCACACTGATTACTACTTGTTCTCATCGGCGGGCTCCTATTTCTCATTTTTACGCACTCTGTAGTGATACGATGTAAGAATAAACACTCCTTCTCCCCGGTTTGTTTGACCTTTTGGGAGATCCATGTTATTAAGCATTTTCATTTATTGTTCGCTAACTAAAAGAATTTCCCTAAATTACCCATATCTAATTTAGAGTCCTTAAATAAATAATATAAGGGTCCGATATTTTCCTCGACTTTAACAAAATTCTGAAAAATGGACGGATGATGCGGAAAACAACATTTTTTAGGAAATCCGACGGTCCTAACCCGCCTTTGGCAGGTAATTTTCTTCCCCCTCTCTCCGACGAGACGATGAAAAAAAAATTAAGGAGCAAAAAGGGATGCAACACGAGGACTTCCCAGGAGGTCACCCCCATCCTAGTACTACTCTCGCCCAAGCACGCTTAACTTCGGAGTTCTGATGGGATCCGGTGGATTAGTGCTGGTATGATCGTATCCGTTAGTATTTCACACTGATTACTACTTGTTCTCATCGGCGGGATCTTATTTCTCATTTTTACGCACTCTGTAGTGATACGATGTAAGAATAAACACTCCTTCTCCCCGGTTTGTTTGACCTTTTGGGAGATCCATGTTATTAAGCATTTTCATTTATTGTTCGCTAACTAAAAGAATTTCCCTAAATTACCCATATCTAATTTAGAGTCCTTAAATAAATAATATAAGGGTCCGATATTTTCCTCGACTTTAACAAAATTCTGAAAAATGGACGGATGATGCGGAAAACAACATTTTTTAGGAAATCCGACGGTCCTAACCCGCCTTTGGCCGGTTATTTTCTTCCCCCTCTCTCCGACGAGACGATGAAAAAAAAATTAAGGAGCAAAAAGGGATGCAACACGAGGACTTCCCAAGAGGTCACCCCCATCCTAGTACTACTCTCGCCCAAGCACGCTTAACTTCGGAGTTCTGATGGGATCCGGTGGATTAGTGCTGGTATGATCGCATCCGTTAGTATTTCACACTGATTACTACTTGTTCTCATCGGCGGGCTCATATTTCTCATTTTTACGCACTCTGTAGTGATACGATGTAAGAATAAACACTCCTTCTCCCCGGTTTGTTTGACCTTTTGGGAGATCCAAGTTATTAAGCATTTTCATTTATTGTTCGCTAACTAAAAGAATTTCCCTTAATTACCCATATTGAATTTAGAGTCCTTAAATAAATAATATAAGGGTCCGATATTTTCCTCGACTTTAACAAAATTCTGAAAAATGGACGGATGATGCGGAAAACAACATTTTTTAGGAAATCCGACGGTCCTAACCCGCCTTTGGCAGGTTATTTTCTTCCCCCTCTCTCCGACGAGACGATGAAAAAAAAATTAAGGAGCAAAAAGGGATGCAACACGAGGACTTCCCAGTAGGTCACCCCCATCCTAGTACTACTCTCGCCCAAGCACGCTTAACTTCGGAGTTCTGATGGGATCCGGTGGATAAGTGCTGGTATGATCGCATCCGTTAGTATTTCACACTGATTACTACTTGTTCTCATCGGCGGGCTCCTATTTCTCATTTTTACGCAGTCTGTAGTGATACGATGTAAGAATAAACACTCCTTCTCCCCGGTTTGTTTGACCTTTTGGGAGATCCAAATTATTAAGCATTTTCATTTATTGTTCGCTAACTAAAAGAATTTCCCTAAATTACCCATATTGAATTTAGAGTCCTTAAATAAATAATATAAGGGTCCGATATTTTCCTCGACTTTAACAAAATTCTGAAAAATGGACGGATGATGCGGAAAACAACATTTTTTAGGAAATCCGACGGTCCTAACCCGCCTTTGACAGGTTATTTTCTTCCCCCTCTCTCCGACGAGACGATGAAAAAGAAATTAAGGAGCAAAAAGGGATGCAACACGAGGACTTCCCAGGAGGTCACCCATCCTAGTACTACTCTCGCCCAAGCACGCTTAACTTCAGAGTTCTGATGGGATCCGGTGGATTAGTGCTGGTATGATCGCATCCGTTAGTATTTCACACTGATTACTACTTGTTCTCATCGGCGGGCTCCTATTTCTCATTTTTACGCACTCTGTAGTGATACGATGTAAGAATAAACACTCCTTCTCCCCGGTTTGTTTAACCTTTTGGGAGATCCAAGTTATTAAGCATTTTCATTTATTGTTCGCTAACTAAAAGAATTTCCCTAAATTACCCATATTGAATTTAGAGTCCTTAAATAAATAATATAAGGGTCCGATATTTTCCTCGACTTTAACAAAATTCTGAAAAATGGACGGATGATGCGGAAAACAACATTTTTTAGGAAATCCGACGGTCCTAACCCGCCTTTGGCAGGTTATTTTCTTCCCCCTCTCTCCGACGAGACGATGAAAAAAAAATTAAGGAGCAAAAAGGGATGCAACACGAGGACTTCCCAGGAGGTCACCCATCCTAGTACTACTCTCGCCCAAGCACGCTTAACTTCAGAGTTCTGATGGGATCTGGTGGATTAGTGCTGGTATGATCGCATCCGTTAATATTTCACACTGATTACTACTTGTTCTCATCGGCGGGCTCCTATTTCTCATTTTTACGCACTCTGTAGTGATACGATGTAAGAATAAACACTCCTTCTCCCCGGTTTGTTTGACCTTTTGGGAGATCCAAGTTATTAAGCATTTTCATTTATTGTTCGCTAACTAAAAGAATTTCCCTAAATTACCCATATTGAATTTAGAGTCCTTAAATAAATAATATAAGGGTCCGATATTTTCCTCGACTTTAACAAAATTCTGAAAAATGGACGGATGATGCGGAAAACAACATTTTTTAGGAAATCCGACGGTCCTAACCCGCCTTTGGCAGGTTATTTTCTTCCCCCTTTCTCCGACGAGACGATAAAAAAAAATTAAGGAGCAAAAAGGGATGCAACACGAGGACTTCCCAGTAGGTCACCCCCATCCTAGTACTACTCTCGCCCAAGCACGCTTAACTTCAGAGTTCTGATGGGATCCGGTGGATAAGTGCTGGTATGATCGCATCCGTTAGTATTTCACACTGATTACTACTTGTTCTCATCGGCGGGCTCCTATTTCTCATTTTTACGCACTCTGTAGTGATACGATGTAAGAATAAACACTCCTTCTCCCCGGTTTGTTTTACCTTTTGGGAGATCCAAGTCATTAAGCATTTTCATTTATTGTTCGCTAACTAAAAGAATTTCCCTAAATTACCCATATTGAATTTAGAGTCCTTAAATAAATAATATAAGGGTCCGATATTTTCCTCGAATTTAACAAAATTCTGAAAAATGGACGGATGATGCGGAAAACAACATTTTTTAGGAAATCCGACGGTCCTAACCCGCCTTTGGCAGGTTATTTTCTTCCTCCTCTCTCCGACGAGACGATGAAAAAAAAATTAAGGAGCAAAAAGGGATGCAACACGAGGACTTCCCAGGAGGTCACCCCCATCCTAGTACTACTCTCGCCCAAGCACGCTTAACTTCGGAGTTCTGATGGGATCCGGTGGATTAGTGCTGGTATGATCGCATCCGTTAGTATTTCACACTGATTACTACTTGTTCTCATCGGCGGGCTCCTATTTCTCATTTTTACGCACTCTGTAGTGATACGATGTAAGAATAAACACTCCTTCACCCCGGTTTGTTTGACCTTTTGGGAGATCCATGTTATTAAGCATTTTCATTTATTGTTCGCTAACTAAAAGAATTTCCCTAAATTACCCATATCTAATTTAGAGTCCTTAAATAAATAATATAAGGGTCCGATATTTTCCTCGACTTTAACAAAATTCTGAAAAATGGACGGATGATTCGGAAAACAACATTTTTTAGGAAATCCGACGGTCCTAACCCGCCTTTGGCAGGTAATTTTCTTTCCCCTCTCTCCGACGAGACGATGAAAAAAAAATTAAGGAGCAAAAAGGGATGCAACACGAGGACTTCCCAGGAGGTCACCCCCATCCTAGTACTACTCTCGCCCAAGCACGCTTAACTTCGGAGTTCTGATGGGATCCGGTGGATTAGTGCTGGTATGATCGCATCCGTTAGTATTTCACACTGATTACTACTTGTTCTCATCGGCGGGATCTTATTTCTCATTTTTACGCACTCTGTAGTGATACGATGTAAGAATAAACACTCCTTCTCCCCGGTTTGTTTGACCTTTTGGGAGATCCATGTTATTAAGCATTTTCATTTATTGTTCGCTAACTAAAAGAATTTCCCTAAATTACCCATATCTAATTTAGAGTCCTTAAATAAATAATATAAGGGTCCGATATTTTCCTCGACTTTAACAAAATTCTGAAAAATGGACGGATGATGCGGAAAACAACATTTTTTAGGAAATCCGACGGTCCTAACCCGCCTTTGGCAGGTTACTTTCTTCCCCCTCTCTCCGACGAGACGATGAAAAAAAAATTAAGGAGCAAAAAGGGATGCAACACGAGGACTTCCCAGGAGGTCACCCCCATCCTAGTACTACTCTCGCCCAAGCACGCTTAACTTCGGAGTTCTGATGGGATCCGGTGGATTAGTGCTGGTATGATCGCATCCGTTAGTATTTCACACTGATTACTACTTGTTCTCATCGGCGGGCTCCTATTTCTCATTTTTACGCACTCTGTAGTGATACGATGTAAGAATAAACACTCCTTCTCCCCGGTTTGTTTGACCTTTTGGGAGATCCAAGTTATTAAGCATTTTCATTTATTGTTCGCTAACTAAAAAATTTCCCTAAATTACCCATATTGAATTTAGAGTCCTTAAATAAATAATATAAGGGTCCGATATTTTCCTCGATTTTAACAAAATTCTGAAAAATGGACGGATGATGCGGAAAACAACATTTTTTAGGAAATCCGACGGTCCTAACCCGCCTTTGACAGGTTATTTTCTTCCCCCTCTCTCCGACGAGACGATGAAAAAAAAATTAAGGAGCAAAAAGGGATGCAACACGAGGACTTCCCAGGAGGTCACCCATCCTAGTACTACTCTCGCCCAAGCACGCTTAACTTCAGAGTTCTGGTGGGATCCGGTGGATTAGTGCTGGTATGATCGCATCCGTTAGTATTTCACACTGATTACTACTTGTTCTCATCGGCGGGCTCCTATTTCTCATTTTTACGCACTCTGTAGTGATACGATGTAAGAATAAACACTCCTTCTCCCCGGTTTGTTTGACCTTTTGGGAGATCCAAGTTATTAAGCATTTTCATTTATTGTTCGCTAACTAAAAGAATTTCCCTAAATTACCCATATTGAATTTAGAGTCCTTAAATAAATAATATAAGGGTCCGATATTTTCCTCGACTTTAACAAAATTCTGAAAAATGGACGGATGATGCGGAAAACAACATTTTTTAGGAAATCCGACGGTCCTAACCCGCCTTTGGCAGGTTATTTTCTTCCCCCTTTCTCCGACGAGACGATGAAAAAAAAATTAAGGAGCAAAAAGGGATGCAACACGAGGACTTCCCAGTAGGTCACCCCCATCCTAGTACTACTCTCGCCCAAGCACGCTTAACTTCGGAGTTCTGATGGGATCCGGTGGATAAGTGCTGGTATGATCGCATCCGTTAGTATTTCACACTGATTACTACTTGTTCTCATCGGCGGGCTCCTATTTCTCATTTTTACGCACTCTGTAGTGATACGATGTAAGAATAAACACTCCTTCTCCCCGGTTTGTTTTACCTTTTGGGAGATCCAAGTCATTAAGCATTTTCATTTATTGTTCGCTAACTAAAAGAATTTCCCTAAATTACCCATATTGAATTTAGAGTCCTTAAATAAATAATATAAGGGTCCGATATTTTCCTCGAATTTAACAAAATTCTGAAAAAAGGACGGATGATGCGGAAAACAACATTTTTTAGGAAATCCGACGGTCCTAACCCGCCTTTGGCAGGTTATTTTCTTCCTCCTCTCTCCGACGAGACGATGAAAAAAAAATTAAGGAGCAAAAAGGGATGCAACACGAGGACTTCCCAGGAGGTCACCCCCATCCTAGTACTACTCTCGCCCAAGTACGCTTAACTTCGGAAGTCTGATGGGATCCGGTGGATTAGTGCTGGTATGATCGCATCCGTTAGTATTTCACACTGATTACTACTTGTTCTCATCGGCGGGCTCCTATTTCTCATTTTTACGCACTCTGTAGTGATACGATGTAAGAATAAACACTCCTTCTCCCCGGTTTGTTTGACCTTTTGGGAGATCCAAGTTATTAAGCATTTTCATTTATTGTTCGCTAACTAAAAGAATTTCCCTAAATTACCCATATTGAATTTAGAGTCCTTAAATAAATAATATAAGGGTCCGATATTTTCCTCGAATTTAACAAAATTCTGAAAAATGGACGGATGATGCGGAAAACAACATTTTTTAGGAAATCCGACGGTCCTAACCCGCCTTTGGCAGGTTATTTTCTTCCCCCTCTCTCCGACGAGACGATGAAAAAAAAATTAAGGAGCAAAAAGGGATGCAACACGAGGACTTCCTAGGAGGTCACCCCCATCCTAGTACTACTCTCGCCCAAGCACGCTTAACTTCGGAGTTCTGATGGGATCCGGTGGATTAGTGCCGGTATGATCGCATCCGTTAGTATTTCACACTGATTACTACTTGTTCTCATCGGCGGGCTCCTATTTCTCATTTTTACGCACTCTGTAGTGATACGATGTAAGAATAAACACTCCTTCTCCCCGGTTTGTTTGACCTTTTGGGAGATCCAAGTTATTAAGCATTTTCATTTATTGTTCGCTAACTAAAAGAATTTCCCTAAATTACCCATATTGAATTTAGAGTCCTTAAATAAATAATATAAGGGTCCGATATTTTCCTCGACTTTAACAAAATTCTGAAAAATGGACGGATGATGCGGAAAACAACATTTTTTAGGAAATCCGACGGTCCTAACCCGCCTTTGGCAGGTTATTTTCTTCCCCCTCTCTCCGACGAGACGATGAAAAAAAAATTAAGGAGCAAAAAGGGATGCAACACGAGGACTTCCCAGTAGGTCACCCCCATCCTAGTACTACTCTCGCCCAAGCACGCTTAACTTCGGAGTTCTGATGGGATCCGGTGGATTAGTGCTGGTATGATCGCATCCGTTAGTATTTCACACTGATTACTACTTGTTCTCATCGGCGGGCTCCTATTTCTCATTTTTACGCACTCTGTAGTGATACGATGTAAGAATAAACACTCCTTCTCCCCGGTTTGTTTGACCTTTTGGGAGATCCAAGTTATTAAGCATTTTCATTTATTGTTCGCTAACTAAAAGAATTTCCCTAAATTACCCATATTGAATTTAGAGTCCTTAAATAAATAATATAAGGGTCCGATATTTTCCTCGACTTTAACAAAATTCTGAAAAATGGACGGATGATGCGGAAAACAACATTTTTTAGGAAATCCGACGGTCCTAACCCGCCTTTGGCAGGTTATTTTCTTCCCCCTCTCTCCGACGAGACGATGAAAAAAAAATTAAGGAGCAAAAAGGGATGCAACACGAGGACTTCCCAGTAGGTCACCCCCATCCTAGTACTACTCTCGCCCAAGCACGCTTAACTTCGGAGTTCTGATGGGATCCGGTGGATTAGTGCTGGTATGATCGCATCCGTTAGTATTTCACACTGATTACTACTTGTTCTCATCGGCGGGCTCCTATTTCTCATTTTTACGCACTCTGTAGTGATACGATGTAAGAATAAACACTCCTTCTCCCCGGTTTGTTTGACCTTTTGGGAGATCCAAGTTATTAAGCATTTTCATTTATTGTTCGCTAACTAAAAGAATTTCCCTAAATTACCCATATTGAATTTAGAGTCCTTAAATAAATAATATAAGGGTCCGATATTTTCTTCGACTTTAACAAAATTCTGAAAAATGGACGGATGATGCGGAAAACAACATTTTTTAGGAAATCCGACGGTCCTAACCCGCCTTTGGCAGGTTATTTTCTTCCCCCTCTCTCCGACGAGACGATGAAAAAAAAATTAAGGACCAAAAAGGGATGCAACACGAGGACTTCCCAGGAGGTCACCCCCATCCTAGTACTACTCTCGCCCAAGCACGCTTAACTTCGGAGTTCTGATGGGATCCGGTGGATTAGTGCTGGTATGATCGCATCCGTTAGTATTTCACACTGATTACTACTTGTTCTCATCGGCGGGCTCCTATTTCTCATTTTTACGCACTCTGTAGTGATACGATGTAAGAATAAACACTCCTTCTCCCCGGTTTGTTTGACCTTTTGGGAGATCCAAGTTATTAAGCATTTTCATTTATTGTTCGCTAACTAAAAGAATTTCCCTAAATTACCCATATTGAATTTAGAGTCCTTAAATAAATAATATAAGGGTCCGATATTTTCCTCGACTTTAACAAAATTCTGAAAAATAGACGGATGATGCGGAAAACAACATTTTTTAGGAAATCCGACGGTCCTAACCCGCCTTTGGCAGGTTATTTTCTTCCTCCTCTCTCCGACGAGACGATGAAAAAAAAATTAAGGAGCAAAAAGGGATGCAACACGAGGACTTCCTAGGAGGTCACCCCCATCCTAGTACTACTCTCGCCCAAGCACGCTTAACTTCGGAGTTCTGATGGGATCCGGTGGAATAGTGCTGGTATGATCGCATCCGTTAGTATTTCACACTGATTACTACTTGTTCTCATCGGCGGGCTCCTATTTCTCATTTTTACGCACTCTGTAGTGATACGATGTAAGAATAAACACTCCTTCTCCCCGGTTTGTTTGACCTTTTGGGAGATCCAAGTTATTAAGCATTTTCATTTATTGTTCGCTAACTAAAAGAATTTCCCTAAATTACCCATATTGAATTTAGAGTCCTTAAATAAATAATATAAGGGTCCGATATTTTCCTCGACTTTAACAAAATTCTGAAAAATGGACGGATGATGCGGAAAACAACATTTTTTAGGAAATCCGACGGTCCTAACCCGCCTTTGGCAGGTTATTTTCTTCCCCCTCTCTCCGACGAGACGATGAAAAAAAAATTAAGGAGCAAAAAGGGATGCAACACGAGGACTTCCCAGTAGGTCACCCCCATCCTAGTACTACTCTCGCCCAAGCACGCTTAACTTCGGAGTTCTGATGGGATCCGGTGGATTAGTGCTGGTATGATCGCATCCGTTAGTATTTCACACTGATTACTACTTGTTCTCATCGGCGGGCTCCTATTTCTCATTTTTACGCACTCTGTAGTGATACGATGTAAGAATAAACACTCCTTCTCCCCGGTTTGTTTGACCTTTTGGGAGATCCAAGTTATTAAGCATTTTCATTTATTGTTCGCTAACTAAAAGAATTTCCCTAAATTACCCATATTGAATTTAGAGTCCTTAAATAAATAATATAAGGGTCCGATATTTTCTTCGACTTTAACAAAATTCTGAAAAATGGACGGATGATGCGGAAAACAACATTTTTTAGGAAATCCGACGGTCCTAACCCGCCTTTGGCAGGTTATTTTCTTCCCCCTCTCTCCGACGAGACGATGAAAAAAAAATTAAGGACCAAAATGGGATGCAACACGAGGACTTCCCAGGAGGTCACCCCCATCCTAGTACTACTCTCGCCCAACCACGCTTAACTTCGGAGTTCTGATGGGATCCGGTGGAATAGTGCTGGTATGATCGCATCCGTTAGTATTTCACACTGATTACTACTTGTTCTCATCGGCGGGCTCCTATTTCTCATTTTTACGCACTCTGTAGTGATACGATGTAAGAATAAACACTCCTTCTCCCCGGTTTGTTTGACCTTTTGGGAGATCCAAGTTATTAAGCATTTTCATTTATTGTTCGCTAACTAAAAGAATTTCCCTAAATTACCCATATTGAATTTAGAGTCCTTAAATAAATAATATAAGGGTCCGATATTTTCCTCGACTTTAACAAAATTCTGAAAAATGGACGGATGATGCGGAAAACAACATTTTTTAGGAAATCCGACGGTCCTAACCCGCCTTTGGCAGGTTATTTTCTTCCCCCTCTCTCCGACGAGACGATGAAAAAAAAATTAAGGAGCAAAAAGGGATGCAACACGAGGACTTCCCAGTAGGTCACCCCCATCCTAGTACTACTCTCGCCCAAGCACGCTTAACTTCGGAGTTCTGATGGGATCCGGTGGATTAGTGCTGGTATGATCGCATCCGTTAGTATTTCACACTGATTACTACTTGTTCTCATCGGCGGGCTCCTATTTCTCATTTTTACGCACTCTGTAGTGATACGATGTAAGAATAAACACTCCTTCTCCCCGGTTTGTTTGACCTTTTGGGAGATCCAAGTTATTAAGCATTTTCATTTATTGTTCGCTAACTAAAAGAATTTCCCTAAATTACCCATATTGAATTTAGAGTCCTTAAATAAATAATATAAGGGTCCGATATTTTCTTCGACTTTAACAAAATTCTGAAAAATGGACGGATGATGCGGAAAACAACATTTTTTAGGAAATCCGACGGTCCTAACCCGCCTTTGGCAGGTTATTTTCTTCCCCCTCTCTCCGACGAGACGATGAAAAAAAAATTAAGGACCAAAATGGGATGCAACACGAGGACTTCCCAGGAGGTCACCCCCATCCTAGTACTACTCTCGCCCAACCACGCTTAACTTCGGAGTTCTGATGGGATCCGGTGGATTAGTGCTGGTATGATCGCATCCGTTAGTATTTCACACTGATTACTACTTGTTCTCATCGGCGGGCTCCTATTTCTCATTTTTACGCACTCTGTAGTGATACGATGTAAGAATAAACACTCCTTCTCCCCGGTTTGTTTGACCTTTTGGGAGATCCAAGTTATTAAGCATTTTCATTTATTGTTCGCTAACTAAAAGAATTTCCCTAAATTACCCATATTGAATTTAGAGTCCTTAAATAAATAATATAAGGGTCCGATATTTTCCTCGACTTTAACAAAATTCTGAAAAATGGACGGATGATGCGGAAAACAACATTTTTTAGGAAATCCGACGGTCCTAACCCGCCTTTGGCAGGTTATTTTCTTCCCCCTCTCTCCGACGAGACGATGAAAAAAAAATTAAGGAGCAAAAAGGGATGCAACACGAGGACTTCCCAGTAGGTCACCCCCATCCTAGTACTACTCTCGCCCAAGCACGCTTAACTTCGGAGTTCTGATGGGATCCGGTGGATTAGTGCTGGTATGATCGCATCCGTTAGTATTTCACACTGATTACTACTTGTTCTCATCGGCGGGCTCCTATTTCTCATTTTTACGCACTCTGTAGTGATACGATGTAAGAATAAACACTCCTTCTCCCCGGTTTGTTTGACCTTTTGGGAGATCCAAGTTATTAAGCATTTTCATTTATTGTTCGCTAACTAAAAGAATTTCCCTAAATTACCCATATTGAATTTAGAGTCCTTAAATAAAAAATATAAGGGTCCGATATTTTCCTCGACTTTAACAAAATTCTGAAAAATGGACGGATGATGCGGAAAACAACATTTTTTAGGAAATCCGACGGTCCTAACCCGCCTTTGGCAGGTTATTTTCTTCCCCCTCTCTCCGACGAGACGATGAAAAAAAAATTAAGGAGCAAAAAGGGATGCAACACGAGGACTTCCCAGTAGGTCACCCCCATCCTAGTACTACTCTCGCCCAAGCACGCTTAACTTCGGAGTTCTGATGGGATCCGGTGGATTAGTGCTGGTATGATCGCATCCGTTAGTATTTCACACTGATTACTACTTGTTCTCATCGGCGGGCTCCTATTTCTCATTTTTACGCACTCTGTAGTGATACGATGTAAGAATAAACACTCCTTCTCCCCGGTTTGTTTGACCTTTTGGGAGATCCAAGTTATTAAGCATTTTCATTTATTGTTCGCTAACTAAAAGAATTTCCCTAAATTACCCATATTGAATTTAGAGTCCTTAAATAAATAATATAAGGGTCCGATATTTTCTTCGACTTTAACAAAATTCTGAAAAATGGACGGATGATGCGGAAAACAACATTTTTTAGGAAATCCGACGGTCCTAACCCGCCTTTGGCAGGTTATTTTCTTCCCCCTCTCTCCGACGAGACGATGAAAAAAAAATTAAGGACCAAAAAGGGATGCAACACGAGGACTTCCCAGGAGGTCACCCCCATCCTAGTACTACTCTCGCCCAAGCACGCTTAACTTCGGAGTTCTGATGGGATCCGGTGGATTAGTGCTGGTATGATCGCATCCGTTAGTATTTCACACTGATTACTACTTGTTCTCATCGGCGGGCTCCTATTTCTCATTTTTACGCACTCTGTAGTGATACGATGTAAGAATAAACACTCCTTCTCCCCGGTTTGTTTGACCTTTTGGGAGATCCAAGTTATTAAGCATTTTCATTTATTGTTCGCTAACTAAAAGAATTTCCCTAAATTACCCATATTGAATTTAGAGTCCTTAAATAAATAATATAAGGGTCCGATATTTTCCTCGACTTTAACAAAATTCTGAAAAATGGACGGATGATGCGGAAAACAACATTTTTTAGGAAATCCGACGGTCCTAACCCGCCTTTGGCAGGTTATTTTCTTCCTCCTCTCTCCGACGAGACGATGAAAAAAAAATTAAGGAGCAAAAAGGGATGCAACACGAGGACTTCCTAGGAGGTCACCCCCATCCTAGTACTACTCTCGCCCAAGCACGCTTAACTTCGGAGTTCTGATGGGATCCGGTGGAATAGTGCTGGTATGATCGCATCCGTTAGTATTTCACACTGATTACTACTTGTTCTCATCGGCGGGCTCCTATTTCTCATTTTTACGCACTCTGTAGTGATACGATGTAAGAATAAACACTCCTTCTCCCCGGTTTGTTTGACCTTTTGGGAGATCCAAGTTATTAAGCATTTTCATTTATTGTTCGCTAACTAAAAGAATTTCCCTAAATTACCCATATTGAATTTAGAGTCCTTAAATAAATAATATAAGGGTCCGATATTTTCCTCGACTTTAACAAAATTCTGAAAAATGGACGGATGATGCGGAAAACAACATTTTTTAGGAAATCCGACGGTCCTAACCCGCCTTTGGCAGGTTATTTTCTTCCCCCTCTCTCCGACGAGACGATGAAAAAAAAATTAAGGAGCAAAAAGGGATGCAACACGAGGACTTCCCAGTAGGTCACCCCCATCCTAGTACTACTCTCGCCCAAGCACGCTTAACTTCGGAGTTCTGATGGGATCCGGTGGATTAGTGCTGGTATGATCGCATCTGTTAGTATTTCACACTGATTACTACTTGTTCTCATCGGCGGGCTCCTATTTCTCATTTTTACGCACTCTGTAGTGATACGATGTAAGAATAAACACTCCTTCTCCCCGGTTTGTTTGACCTTTTGGGAGATCCAAGTTATTAAGCATTTTCATTTATTGTTCGCTAACTAAAAGAATTTCCCTAAATTACCCATATTGAATTTAGAGTCCTTAAATAAATAATATAAGGGTCCGATATTTTCTTCGACTTTAACAAAATTCTGAAAAATGGACGGATGATGCGGAAAACAACATTTTTTAGGAAATCCGACGGTCCTAACCCGCCTTTGGCAGGTTATTTTCTTCCCCCTCTCTCCGACGAGACGATGAAAAAAAAATTAAGGACCAAAATGGGATGCAACACGAGGACTTCCCAGGAGGTCACCCCCATCCTAGTACTACTCTCGCCCAACCACGCTTAACTTCGGAGTTCTGATGGGATCCGGTGGATTAGTGCTGGTATGATCGCATCCGTTAGTATTTCACACTGATTACTACTTGTTCTCATCGGCGGGCTCCTATTTCTCATTTTTACGCACTCTGTAGTGATACGATGTAAGAATAAACACTCCTTCTCCCCGGTTTGTTTGACCTTTTGGGAGATCCAAGTTATTAAGCATTTTCATTTATTGTTCGCTAACTAAAAGAATTTCCCTAAATTACCCATATTGAATTTAGAGTCCTTAAATAAATAATATAAGGGTCCGATATTTTCCTCGACTTTAACAAAATTCTGAAAAATGGACGGATGATGCGGAAAACAACATTTTTTAGGAAATCCGACGGTCCTAACCCGCCTTTGGCAGGTTATTTTCTTCCCCCTCTCTCCGACGAGACGATGAAAAAAAAATTAAGGAGCAAAAAGGGATGCAACACGAGGACTTCCCAGTAGGTCACCCCCATCCTAGTACTACTCTCGCCCAAGCACGCTTAACTTCGGAGTTCTGATGGGATCCGGTGGATTAGTGCTGGTATGATCGCATCCGTTAGTATTTCACACTGATTACTACTTGTTCTCATCGGCGGGCTCCTATTTCTCATTTTTACGCACTCTGTAGTGATACGATGTAAGAATAAACACTCCTTCTCCCCGGTTTGTTTGACCTTTTGGGAGATCCAAGTTATTAAGCATTTTCATTTATTGTTCGCTAACTAAAAGAATTTCCCTAAATTACCCATATTGAATTTAGAGTCCTTAAATAAAAAATATAAGGGTCCGATATTTTCCTCGACTTTAACAAAATTCTGAAAAATGGACGGATGATGCGGAAAACAACATTTTTTAGGAAATCCGACGGTCCTAACCCGCCTTTGGCAGGTTATTTTCTTCCCCCTCTCTCCGACGAGACGATGAAAAAAAAATTAAGGAGCAAAAAGGGATGCAACACGAGGACTTCCCAGTAGGTCACCCCCATCCTAGTACTACTCTCGCCCAAGCACGCTTAACTTCGGAGTTCTGATGGGATCCGGTGGATTAGTGCTGGTATGATCGCATCCGTTAGTATTTCACACTGATTACTACTTGTTCTCATCGGCGGGCTCCTATTTCTCATTTTTACGCACTCTGTAGTGATACGATGTAAGAATAAACACTCCTTCTCCCCGGTTTGTTTGACCTTTTGGGAGATCCAAGTTATTAAGCATTTTCATTTATTGTTCGCTAACTAAAAGAATTTCCCTAAATTACCCATATTGAATTTAGAGTCCTAAAATAAAAAATATAAGGGTCCGATATTTTCCTCGACTTTAACAAAATTCTGAAAAATGGACGGATGATGTGGAAAACAACATTTTTTAGGAAATCCGACGGTCCTAACCCGCCTTTGGCTGGTTATTTTCTTCCCCCTCTCTCCGACGAGACGATGAAAAAAAAATTAAGGAGCAAAAAGGGATGCAACACGAGGACTTCCCAGGAGGTCACCCCCATCCTAGTACTACTCTCGCCCAAGCACGCTTAACTTCGGAGTTCTGATGGGATCCGGTGGATTAGTGCTGGTATGATCGCATCCGTTAGTATTTCACACTGATTACTACTTGTTCTCATCGGCGGGCTCCTATTTCTCATTTTTACGCACTCTGTAGTGATACGATGTAAGAATAAACACTCCTTCTCCCCGGTTTGTTTGACCTTTTGGGAGATCCAAGTTATTAAGCATTTTCATTTATTGTTCGCTAACTAAAAGAATTTCCCTAAATTACCCATATTGAATTTAGAGTCCTTAAATAAATAATATAAGGGTCCGATATTTTCCTTGACTTTAACAAAATTCTGAAAAATGGACGGATGATGCGGAAAACAACATTTTTTAGGAAATCCGACGGTCCTAACCCGCCTTTGGCAGGTTATTTTCTTCCCCTTCTCTCCGACGAGACGATGAAAAAAAAAAATTAAGGAGCAAAAAGGGATGCAACACGAGGACTTCCCAGCAGGTCACCCATCCTAGTACTACTCTCGCCCAAGCACGCTTAACTTCGGAGTTCTGATGGGATCCGGTGGATTAGTGCTGGTATGATCGCATCCGTTAGTATTTCACACTGATTACTACTTGTTCTCATCGGCGGGCTCCTATTTCTCATTTTTACGCACTCTGTAGTGATACGATGTAAGAATAAACACTCCTTCTCCCTGGTTTGTTTGACCTTTTGGGAGATCCAAGTTATTAAGCATTTTCATTTATTGTTCGCTAACTAAAAGAATTTCCCTAAATTACCCATATTGAATTTAGAGTCCTTAAATAAATAATATAAGGGTCCGATATTTTCCTCGACTTTAACAAAATTCTGAAAAATGGACGGATGATGCGGAAAACAACATTTTTTAGGAAATCCGACGGTCCTAACCCGCCTTTGGCAGGTTATTTTCTTCCCCCTCTCTCCGACGAGACGATGAAAAAAAAATTAAGGAGCAAAAAGGGATGCAACACGAGGACTTCCCAGTAGGTCACCCCCATCCTAGTACTACTCTCGCCCAAGCACGCTTAACTTCGGAGTTCTGATGGGATCCGGTGGATTAGTGCTGGTATGATCGCATCCGTTAGTATTTCACACTGATTACTACTTGTTCTCATCGGCGGGCTCCTATTTCTCATTTTTACGCACTCTGTAGTGATACGATGTAAGAATAAACACTCCTTCTCCCCGGTTTGTTTGACCTTTTGGGAGATCCAAGTTATTAAGCATTTTCATTTATTGTTCGCTAACTAAAAGAATTTCCCTAAATTACCCATATTGAATTTAGAGTCCTTAAATAAAAAATATAAGGGTCCGATATTTTCCTCGACTTTAACAAAATTCTGAAAAATGGACGGATGATGCGGAAAACAACATTTTTTAGGAAATCCGACGGTCCTAACCCGCCTTTGGCAGGTTATTTTCTTCCCCCTCTCTCCGACGAGACGATGAAAAAAAAATTAAGGAGCAAAAAGGGATGCAACACGAGGACTTCCCAGTAGGTCACCCCCATCCTAGTACTACTCTCGCCCAAGCACGCTTAACTTCGGAGTTCTGATGGGATCCGGTGGATTAGTGCTGGTATGATCGCATCCGTTAGTATTTCACACTGATTACTACTTGTTCTCATCGGCGGGCTCCTATTTCTCATTTTTACGCACTCTGTAGTGATACGATGTAAGAATAAACACTCCTTCTCCCCGGTTTGTTTGACCTTTTGGGAGATCCAAGTTATTAAGCATTTTCATTTATTGTTCGCTAACTAAAAGAATTTCCCTAAATTACCCATATTGAATTTAGAGTCCTAAAATAAAAAATATAAGGGTCCGATATTTTCCTCGACTTTAACAAAATTCTGAAAAATGGACGGATGATGTGGAAAACAACATTTTTTAGGAAATCCGACGGTCCTAACCCGCCTTTGGCAGGTTATTTTCTTCCCCCTCTCTCCGACGAGACGATGAAAAAAAAATTAAGGAGCAAAAAGGGATGCAACACGAGGACTTCCCAGGAGGTCACCCCCATCCTAGTACTACTCTCGCCCAAGCACGCTTAACTTCGGAGTTCTGATGGGATCCGGTGGATTAGTGCTGGTATGATCGCATCCGTTAGTATTTCACACTGATTACTACTTGTTCTCATCGGCGGGCTCCTATTTCTCATTTTTACGCACTCTGTAGTGATACGATGTAAGAATAAACACTCCTTCTCCCCGGTTTGTTTGACCTTTTGGGAGATCCAAGTTATTAAGCATTTTCATTTATTGTTCGCTAACTAAAAGAATTTCCCTAAATTACCCATATTGAATTTAGAGTCCTTAAATAAATAATATAAGGGTCCGATATTTTCCTTGACTTTAACAAAATTCTGAAAAATGGACGGATGATGCGGAAAACAACATTTTTTAGGAAATCCGACGGTCCTAACCCGCCTTTGGCAGGTTATTTTCTTCCCCTTCTCTCCGACGAGACGATGAAAAAAAAAAATTAAGGAGCAAAAAGGGATGCAACACGAGGACTTCCCAGCAGGTCACCCATCCTAGTACTACTCTCGCCCAAGCACGCTTAACTTCGGAGTTCTGATGGGATCCGGTGGATTAGTGCTGGTATGATCGCATCCGTTAGTATTTCACACTGATTACTACTTGTTCTCATCGGCGGGCTCCTATTTCTCATTTTTACGCACTCTGTAGTGATACGATGTAAGAATAAACACTCCTTCTCCCCGGTTTGTTTGACCTTTTGGGAGATCCAAGTTATTAAGCATTTTCATTTATTGTTCGCTAACTAAAAGAATTTCCCTAAATTACCCATATTGAATTTAGAGTCCTTAAATAAATAATATAAGGGTCCGATATTTTCCTCGACTTTAACAAAATTCTGAAAAATGGACGGATGATGCGGAAAACAACATTTTTTAGGAAATCCGACGGTCCTAACCCGCCTTTGGCAGGTTATTTTCTTCCCCCTCTCTCCGACGAGACGATGAAAAAAAAATTAAGGAGCAAAAAGGGATGCAACACGAGGACTTCCCAGTAGGTCACCCCCATCCTAGTACTACTCTCGCCCAAGCACGCTTAACTTCGGAGTTCTGATGGGATCCGGTGGATTAGTGCTGGTATGATCGCATCCGTTAGTATTTCACACTGATTACTACTTGTTCTCATCGGCGGGCTCCTATTTCTCATTTTTACGCACTCTGTAGTGATACGATGTAAGAATAAACACTCCTTCTCCCCGGTTTGTTTGACCTTTTGGGAGATCCAAGTTATTAAGCATTTTCATTTATTGTTCGCTAACTAAAAGAATTTCCCTAAATTACCCATATTGAATTTAGAGTCCTAAAATAAAAAATATAAGGGTCCGATATTTTCCTCGACTTTAACAAAATTCTGAAAAATGGACGGATGATGTGGAAAACAACATTTTTTAGGAAATCCGACGGTCCTAACCCGCCTTTGGCAGGTTATTTTCTTCCCCCTCTCTCCGACGAGACGATGAAAAAAAAATTAAGGAGCAAAAAGGGATGCAACACGAGGACTTCCCAGGAGGTCACCCCCATCCTAGTACTACTCTCGCCCAAGCACGCTTAACTTCGGAGTTCTGATGGGATCCGGTGGATTAGTGCTGGTATGATCGCATCCGTTAGTATTTCACACTGATTACTACTTGTTCTCATCGGCGGGCTCCTATTTCTCATTTTTACGCACTCTGTAGTGATACGATGTAAGAATAAACACTCCTTCTCCCCGGTTTGTTTGACCTTTTGGGAGATCCAAGTTATTAAGCATTTTCATTTATTGTTCGCTAACTAAAAGAATTTCCCTAAATTACCCATATTGAATTTAGAGTCCTTAAATAAATAATATAAGGGTCCGATATTTTCCTTGACTTTAACAAAATTCTGAAAAATGGACGGATGATGCGGAAAACAACATTTTTTAGGAAATCCGACGGTCCTAACCCGCCTTTGGCAGGTTATTTTCTTCCCCTTCTCTCCGACGAGACGATGAAAAAAAAAAATTAAGGAGCAAAAAGGGATGCAACACGAGGACTTCCCAGCAGGTCACCCATCCTAGTACTACTCTCGCCCAAGCACGCTTAACTTCGGAGTTCTGATGGGATCCGGTGGATTAGTGCTGGTATGATCGCATCCGTTAGTATTTCACACTGATTACTACTTGTTCTCATCGGCGGGCTCCTATTTCTCATTTTTACGCACTCTGTAGTGATACGATGTAAGAATAAACACTCCTTCTCCCCGGTTTGTTTGACCTTTTGGGAGATCCAAGTTATTAAGCATTTTCATTTATTGTTCGCTAACTAAAAGAATTTCCCTAAATTACCCATATTGAATTTAGAGTCCTTAAATAAATAATATAAGGGTCCGATATTTTCCTCGACTTTAACAAAATTCTGAAAAATGGACGGATGATGCGGAAAACAACATTTTTTAGGAAATCCGACGGTCCTAACCCGCCTTTGGCAGGTTATTTTCTTCCCCCTCTCTCCGACGAGACGATGAAAAAAAAATTAAGGAGCAAAAAGGGATGCAACACGAGGACTTCCCAGTAGGTCACCCCCATCCTAGTACTACTCTCGCCCAAGCACGCTTAACTTCGGAGTTCTGATGGGATCCGGTGGATTAGTGCTGGTATGATCGCATCCGTTAGTATTTCACACTGATTACTACTTGTTCTCATCGGCGGGCTCCTATTTCTCATTTTTACGCACTCTGTAGTGATACGATGTAAGAATAAACACTCCTTCTCCCCGGTTTGTTTGACCTTTTGGGAGATCCAAGTTATTAAGCATTTTCATTTATTGTTCGCTAACTAAAAGAATTTCCCTAAATTACCCATATTGAATTTAGAGTCCTTAAATAAATAATATAAGGGTCCGATATTTTCCTTGACTTTAACAAAATTCTGAAAAATGGACGGATGATGCGGAAAACAACATTTTTTAGGAAATCCGACGGTCCTAACCCGCCTTTGGCAGGTTATTTTCTTCCCCTTCTCTCCGACGAGACGATGAAAAAAAAATTAAGGAGCAAAAAGGGATGCAACACGAGGACTTCCCAGCAGGTCACCCATCCTAGTACTACTCTCGCCCAAGCACGCTTAACTTCGGAGTTCTGATGGGATCCGGTGGATTAGTGCTGGTATGATCGCATCCGTTAGTATTTCACACTGATTACTACTTGTTCTCATCGGCGGGCACCTATTTCTCATTTTTACGCACTCTGTAGTGATACGATGTAAGAATAAACACTCCTTCTCCCCGGTTTGTTTGACCTTTTGGGAGATCCAAGTTATTAAGCATTTTCATTTATTGTTCGCTAACTAAAAGAATTTCCCTAAATTACCCATATTGAATTTAGAGTCCTTAAATAAATAATATAAGGGTCCGATATTTTCCTCGACTTTAACAAAATTCTGAAAAATGGACGGATGATGCGGAAAACAACATTTTTTAGGAAATCCGACGGTCCTAACCCGCCTTTGGCAGGTTATTTTCTTCCCCCTCTCTCCGACGAGACGATGAAAAAAAAATTAAGGAGCAAAAAGGGATGCAACACGAGGACTTCCCAGGAGGTCACCCCCATCCTAGTACTACTCTCGCCCAAGCACGCTTAACTTCGGAGTTCTGATGGGATCCGGTGGATTAGTGCTTGTATGATCGCATCCGTTAGTATTTCACACTGATTACTACTTGTTCTCATCGGCGGGCTCCTATTTCTCATTTTTACGCACTCCGCAGTGATACGATGTAAGAATAAACACTCCTTCTCCCCGGTTTGTTTGACCTTTTGGGAGATCCAAGTTATTAAGCATTTTCATTTATTGTTCGCTAACTAAAAGAATTTCCCTAAATTACCCATATTGAATTTAGAGTCCTTAAATAAATAATATAAGGGTCCGATATTTTCCTCGACTTTAACAAAATTCTGAAAAATGGACGGATGATGTGGAAAACAACATTTTTTAGGAAATCCGACGGTCCTAACCCGCCTTTGGCCGGTTATTTTCTTCCCCTTCTCTCCGACGAGACGATGAAAAAAAAAAATTAAGGAGCAAAAAGGGATGCAACACGAGGACTTCCCAGCAGGTCACCCATCCTAGTACTACTCTCGCCCAAGCACGCTTAACTTCGGAGTTCTGATGGGATCCGGTGGATTAGTGCTGGTATGATCGCATCCGTTAGTATTTCACACTGATTACTACTTGTTCTCATCGGCGGGCTCCTATTTCTCATTTTTACGCACTCTGTAGTGATACGATGTAAGAATAAACACTCCTTCTCCCCGGTTTGTTTGACCTTTTGGGAGATCCAAGTTATTAAGCATTTTCATTTATTGTTCGCTAACTAAAAGAATTTCCCTAAATTACCCATATTGAATTTAGAGTCCTTAAATAAATAATATAAGGGTCCGATATTTTCCTCGACTTTAACAAAATTCTGAAAAATGGACGGATGATGCGGAAAACAACATTTTTTAGGAAATCCGACGGTCCTAACCCGCCTTTGGCAGGTTATTTTCTTCCCCCTCTCTCCGACGAGACGATGAAAAAAAAATTAAGGAGCAAAAAGGGATGCAACACGAGGACTTCCCAGTAGGTCACCCCCATCCTAGTACTACTCTCGCCCAAGCACGCTTAACTTCGGAGTTCTGATGGGATCCGGTGGATTAGTGCTGGTATGATCGCATCCGTTAGTATTTCACACTGATTACTACTTGTTCTCATCGGCGGGCTCCTATTTCTCATTTTTACGCACTCTGTAGTGATACGATGTAAGAATAAACACTCCTTCTCCCCGGTTTGTTTGACCTTTTGGGAGATCCAAGTTATTAAGCATTTTCATTTATTGTTCGCTAACTAAAAGAATTTCCCTAAATTACCCATATTGAATTTAGAGTCCTTAAATAAATAATATAAGGGTCCGATATTTTCCTTGACTTTAACAAAATTCTGAAAAATGGACGGATGATGCGGAAAACAACATTTTTTAGGAAATCCGACGGTCCTAACCCGCCTTTGGCAGGTTATTTTCTTCCCCTTCTCTCCGACGAGACGATGAAAAAAAAATTAAGGAGCAAAAAGGGATGCAACACGAGGACTTCCCAGCAGGTCACCCATCCTAGTACTACTCTCGCCCAAGCACGCTTAACTTCGGAGTTCTGATGGGATCCGGTGGATTAGTGCTGGTATGATCGCATCCGTTAGTATTTCACACTGATTACTACTTGTTCTCATCGGCGGGCACCTATTTCTCATTTTTACGCACTCTGTAGTGATACGATGTAAGAATAAACACTCCTTCTCCCCGGTTTGTTTGACCTTTTGGGAGATCCAAGTTATTAAGCATTTTCATTTATTGTTCGCTAACTAAAAGAATTTCCCTAAATTACCCATATTGAATTTAGAGTCCTTAAATAAATAATATAAGGGTCCGATATTTTCCTCGACTTTAACAAAATTCTGAAAAATGGACGGATGATGCGGAAAACAACATTTTTTAGGAAATCCGACGGTCCTAACCCGCCTTTGGCAGGTTATTTTCTTCCCCCTCTCTCCGACGAGACGATGAAAAAAAAATTAAGGAGCAAAAAGGGATGCAACACGAGGACTTCCCAGGAGGTCACCCCCATCCTAGTACTACTCTCGCCCAAGCACGCTTAACTTCGGAGTTCTGATGGGATCCGGTGGATTAGTGCTTGTATGATCGCATCCGTTAGTATTTCACACTGATTACTACTTGTTCTCATCGGCGGGCTCCTATTTCTCATTTTTACGCACTCTGTAGTGATACGATGTAAGAATAAACACTCCTTCTCCCCGGTTTGTTTGACCTTTTGGGAGATCCAAGTTATTAAGCATTTTCATTTATTGTTCGCTAACTAAAAGAATTTCCCTAAATTACCCATATTGAATTTAGAGTCCTTAAATAAATAATATAAGGGTCCGATATTTTCCTCGACTTTAACAAAATTCTGAAAAATGGACGGATGATGCGGAAAACAACATTTTTTAGGAAATCCGACGGTCCTAACCCGCCTTTGGCAGGTTATTTTCTTCCCCCTCTCTCCGACGAGACGATGAAAAAAAAAATTAAGGAGCAAAAAGGGATGCAACACGAGGACTAGGTCACCCATCCTAGTACTACTCTCGCCCAAGCACGCTTAACTTCGGAGTTCTGATGGGATCCGGTGGATTAGTGCTGGTATGATCGCATCCGTTAGTATTTCACACTGATTACTACTTGTTCTCATCGGCGGGCTCCTATTTCTCATTTTTACGCACTCTGTAGTGATACGATGTAAGAATAAACACTCCTTCTCCCCGGTTTGTTTGACCTTTTGGGAGATCCAAGTTATTAAGCATTTTCATTTATTGTTCGCTAACTAAAAGAATTTCCCTAAATTACCCATATTGAATTTAGAGTCCTTAAATAAATAATATAAGGGTCCGATATTTTCCTCGACTTTAACAAAATTCTGAAAAATGGACGGATGATGCGGAAAACAACATTTTTTAGGAAATCCGACGGTCCTAACCCGCCTTTGGCAGGTTATTTTCTTCCCCCTCTCTCCGACGAGACGATGAAAAAAAAAATTAAGGAGCAAAAAGGGATGCAACACGAGGACTTCCCAGGAGGTCACCCATCCTAGTACTACTCTCGCCCAAGCACGCTTAACTTCGGAGTTCTGATGGGATCCGGTGGATTAGTGCTGGTATGATCGCATCCGTTAGTATTTCACACTGATTACTACTTGTTCTCATCGGCGGGCTCCTATTTCTCATTTTTACGCACTCTGTAGTGATACGATGTAAGAATAAACACTCCTTCTCCCCGGTTTGTTTGACCTTTTGGGAGATCCAAGTTATTAAGCATTTTCATTTATTGTTCGCTAACTAAAAGAATTTCCCTAAATTACCCATATTGAATTTAGAGTCCTTAAATAAATAATATAAGGGTCCGATATTTTCCTCGACTTTAACAAAATTCTGAAAAATGGACGGATGATGCGGAAAACAACATTTTTTAGGAAATCCGACGGTCCTAACCCGCCTTTGGCAGGTTATTTTCTTCCCCCTCTCTCCGACGAGACGATGAAAAAAAAAATTAAGGAGCAAAAAGGGATGCAACACGAGGACTTCCCAGGAGGTCACCCATCCTAGTACTACTCTCGCCCAAGCACGCTTAACTTCGGAGTTCTGATGGGATCCGGTGGATTAGTGCTGGTATGATCGCATCCGTTAGTATTTCACACTGATTACTACTTGTTCTCATCGGCGGGCTCCTATTTCTCATTTTTACGCACTCTGTAGTGATACGATGTAAGAATAAACACTCCTTCTCCCCGGTTTGTTTGACCTTTTGGGAGATCCAAGTTATTAAGCATTTTCATTTATTGTTCGCTAACTAAAAGAATTTCCCTAAATTACCCATATTGAATTTAGAGTCCTTAAATAAATAATATAAGGGTCCGATATTTTCCTCGACTTTAACAAAATTCTGAAAAATGGACGGATGATGCGGAAAACAACATTTTTTAGGAAATCCGACGGTCCTAACCCGCCTTTGGCAGGTTATTTTCTTCCCCCTCTCTCCGACGAGACGATGAAAAAAAAAATTAAGGAGCAAAAAGGGATGCAACACGAGGACTTCCCAGGAGGTCACCCATCCTAGTACTACTCTCGCCCAAGCACGCTTAACTTCGGAGTTCTGATGGGATCCGGTGGATTAGTGCTGGTATGATCGCATCCGTTAGTATTTCACACTGATTACTACTTGTTCTCATCGGCGGGCTCCTATTTCTCATTTTTACGCACTCTGTAGTGATACGATGTAAGAATAAACACTCCTTCTCCCCGGTTTGTTTGACCTTTTGGGAGATCCAAGTTATTAAGCATTTTCATTTATTGTTCGCTAACTAAAAGAATTTCCCTAAATTACCCATATTGAATTTAGAGTCCTTAAATAAATAATATAAGGGTCCGATATTTTCCTCGACTTTAACAAAATTCTGAAAAATGGACGGATGATGCGGAAAACAACATTTTTTAGGAAATCCGACGGTCCTAACCCGCCTTTGGCAGGTTATTTTCTTCCCCCTCTCTCCGACGAGACGATGAAAAAAAAAATTAAGGAGCAAAAAGGGATGCAACACGAGGACTAGGTCACCCATCCTAGTACTACTCTCGCCCAAGCACGCTTAACTTCGGAGTTCTGATGGGATCCGGTGGATTAGTGCTGGTATGATCGCATCCGTTAGTATTTCACACTGATTACTACTTGTTCTCATCGGCGGGCTCCTATTTCTCATTTTTACGCACTCTGTAGTGATACGATGTAAGAATAAACACTCCTTCTCCCCGGTTTGTTTGACCTTTTGGGAGATCCAAGTTATTAAGCATTTTCATTTATTGTTCGCTAACTAAAAGAATTTCCCTAAATTACCCATATTGAATTTAGAGTCCTTAAATAAATAATATAAGGGTCCGATATTTTCCTCGACTTTAACAAAATTCTGAAAAATGGACGGATGATGCGGAAAACAACATTTTTTAGGAAATCCGACGGTCCTAACCCGCCTTTGGCAGGTTATTTTCTTCCCCCTCTCTCCGACGAGACGATGAAAAAAAAAATTAAGGAGCAAAAAGGGATGCAACACGAGGACTAGGTCACCCATCCTAGTACTACTCTCGCCCAAGCACGCTTAACTTCGGAGTTCTGATGGGATCCGGTGGATTAGTGCTGGTATGATCGCATCCGTTAGTATTTCACACTGATTACTACTTGTTCTCATCGGCGGGCTCCTATTTCTCATTTTTACGCACTCTGTAGTGATACGATGTAAGAATAAACACTCCTTCTCCCCGGTTTGTTTGACCTTTTGGGAGATCCAAGTTATTAAGCATTTTCATTTATTGTTCGCTAACTAAAAGAATTTCCCTAAATTACCCATATTGAATTTAGAGTCCTTAAATAAATAATATAAGGGTCCGATATTTTCCTCGACTTTAACAAAATTCTGAAAAATGGACGGATGATGCGGAAAACAACATTTTTTAGGAAATCCGACGGTCCTAACCCGCCTTTGGCAGGTTATTTTCTTCCCCCTCTCTCCGACGAGACGATGAAAAAAAAAATTAAGGAGCAAAAAGGGATGCAACACGAGGACTAGGTCACCCATCCTAGTACTACTCTCGCCCAAGCACGCTTAACTTCGGAGTTCTGATGGGATCCGGTGGATTAGTGCTGGTATGATCGCATCCGTTAGTATTTCACACTGATTACTACTTGTTCTCATCGGCGGGCTCCTATTTCTCATTTTTACGCACTCTGTAGTGATACGATGTAAGAATAAACACTCCTTCTCCCCGGTTTGTTTGACCTTTTGGGAGATCCAAGTTATTAAGCATTTTCATTTATTGTTCGCTAACTAAAAGAATTTCCCTAAATTACCCATATTGAATTTAGAGTCCTTAAATAAATAATATAAGGGTCCGATATTTTCCTCGACTTTAACAAAATTCTGAAAAATGGACGGATGATGCGGAAAACAACATTTTTTAGGAAATCCGACGGTCCTAACCCGCCTTTGGCAGGTTATTTTCTTCCCCCTCTCTCCGACGAGACGATGAAAAAAAAAATTAAGGAGCAAAAAGGGATGCAACACGAGGACTAGGTCACCCATCCTAGTACTACTCTCGCCCAAGCACGCTTAACTTCGGAGTTCTGATGGGATCCGGTGGATTAGTGCTGGTATGATCGCATCCGTTAGTATTTCACACTGATTACTACTTGTTCTCATCGGCGGGCTCCTATTTCTCATTTTTACGCACTCTGTAGTGATACGATGTAAGAATAAACACTCCTTCTCCCCGGTTTGTTTGACCTTTTGGGAGATCCAAGTTATTAAGCATTTTCATTTATTGTTCGCTAACTAAAAGAATTTCCCTAAATTACCCATATTGAATTTAGAGTCCTTAAATAAATAATATAAGGGTCCGATATTTTCCTCGACTTTAACAAAATTCTGAAAAATGGACGGATGATGCGGAAAACAACATTTTTTAGGAAATCCGACGGTCCTAACCCGCCTTTGGCAGGTTATTTTCTTCCCCCTCTCTCCGACGAGACGATGAAAAAAAAAATTAAGGAGCAAAAAGGGATGCAACACGAGGACTAGGTCACCCATCCTAGTACTACTCTCGCCCAAGCACGCTTAACTTCGGAGTTCTGATGGGATCCGGTGGATTAGTGCTGGTATGATCGCATCCGTTAGTATTTCACACTGATTACTACTTGTTCTCATCGGCGGGCTCCTATTTCTCATTTTTACGCACTCTGTAGTGATACGATGTAAGAATAAACACTCCTTCTCCCCGGTTTGTTTGACCTTTTGGGAGATCCAAGTTATTAAGCATTTTCATTTATTGTTCGCTAACTAAAAGAATTTCCCTAAATTACCCATATTGAATTTAGAGTCCTTAAATAAATAATATAAGGGTCCGATATTTTCCTCGACTTTAACAAAATTCTGAAAAATGGACGGATGATGCGGAAAACAACATTTTTTAGGAAATCCGACGGTCCTAACCCGCCTTTGGCAGGTTATTTTCTTCCCCCTCTCTCCGACGAGACGATGAAAAAAAAAATTAAGGAGCAAAAAGGGATGCAACACGAGGACTTCCCAGGAGGTCACCCATCCTAGTACTACTCTCGCCCAAGCACGCTTAACTTCGGAGTTCTGATGGGATCCGGTGGATTAGTGCTGGTATGATCGCATCCGTTAGTATTTCACACTGATTACTACTTGTTCTCATCGGCGGGCTCCTATTTCTCATTTTTACGCACTCTGTAGTGATACGATGTAAGAATAAACACTCCTTCTCCCCGGTTTGTTTGACCTTTTGGGAGATCCAAGTTATTAAGCATTTTCATTTATTGTTCGCTAACTAAAAGAATTTCCCTAAATTACCCATATTGAATTTAGAGTCCTTAAATAAATAATATAAGGGTCCGATATTTTCCTCGACTTTAACAAAATTCTGAAAAATGGACGGATGATGCGGAAAACAACATTTTTTAGGAAATCCGACGGTCCTAACCCGCCTTTGGCAGGTTATTTTCTTCCCCCTCTCTCCGACGAGACGATGAAAAAAAAAATTAAGGAGCAAAAAGGGATGCAACACGAGGACTAGGTCACCCATCCTAGTACTACTCTCGCCCAAGCACGCTTAACTTCGGAGTTCTGATGGGATCCGGTGGATTAGTGCTGGTATGATCGCATCCGTTAGTATTTCACACTGATTACTACTTGTTCTCATCGGCGGGCTCCTATTTCTCATTTTTACGCACTCTGTAGTGATACGATGTAAGAATAAACACTCCTTCTCCCCGGTTTGTTTGACCTTTTGGGAGATCCAAGTTATTAAGCATTTTCATTTATTGTTCGCTAACTAAAAGAATTTCCCTAAATTACCCATATTGAATTTAGAGTCCTTAAATAAATAATATAAGGGTCCGATATTTTCCTCGACTTTAACAAAATTCTGAAAAATGGACGGATGATGCGGAAAACAACATTTTTTAGGAAATCCGACGGTCCTAACCCGCCTTTGGCAGGTTATTTTCTTCCCCCTCTCTCCGACGAGACGATGAAAAAAAAAATTAAGGAGCAAAAAGGGATGCAACACGAGGACTAGGTCACCCATCCTAGTACTACTCTCGCCCAAGCACGCTTAACTTCGGAGTTCTGATGGGATCCGGTGGATTAGTGCTGGTATGATCGCATCCGTTAGTATTTCACACTGATTACTACTTGTTCTCATCGGCGGGCTCCTATTTCTCATTTTTACGCACTCTGTAGTGATACGATGTAAGAATAAACACTCCTTCTCCCCGGTTTGTTTGACCTTTTGGGAGATCCAAGTTATTAAGCATTTTCATTTATTGTTCGCTAACTAAAAGAATTTCCCTAAATTACCCATATTGAATTTAGAGTCCTTAAATAAATAATATAAGGGTCCGATATTTTCCTCGACTTTAACAAAATTCTGAAAAATGGACGGATGATGCGGAAAACAACATTTTTTAGGAAATCCGACGGTCCTAACCCGCCTTTGGCAGGTTATTTTCTTCCCCCTCTCTCCGACGAGACGATGAAAAAAAAAATTAAGGAGCAAAAAGGGATGCAACACGAGGACTCAGAGGTCACCCATCCTAGTACTACTCTCGCCCAAGCACGCTTAACTTCGGAGTTCTGATGGGATCCGGTGGATTAGTGCTGGTATGATCGCATCCGTTAGTATTTCACACTGATTACTACTTGTTCTCATCGGCGGGCTCCTATTTCTCATTTTTACGCACTCTGTAGTGATACGATGTAAGAATAAACACTCCTTCTCCCCGGTTTGTTTGACCTTTTGGGAGATCCAAGTTATTAAGCATTTTCATTTATTGTTCGCTAACTAAAAGAATTTCCCTAAATTACCCATATTGAATTTAGAGTCCTTAAATAAATAATATAAGGGTCCGATATTTTCCTCGACTTTAACAAAATTCTGAAAAATGGACGGATGATGCGGAAAACAACATTTTTTAGGAAATCCGACGGTCCTAACCCGCCTTTGGCAGGTTATTTTCTTCCCCCTCTCTCCGACGAGACGATGAAAAAAAAAATTAAGGAGCAAAAAGGGATGCAACACGAGGACTTCCAGGAGGTCACCCATCCTAGTACTACTCTCGCCCAAGCACGCTTAACTTCGGAGTTCTGATGGGATCCGGTGGATTAGTGCTGGTATGATCGCATCCGTTAGTATTTCACACTGATTACTACTTGTTCTCATCGGCGGGCTCCTATTTCTCATTTTTACGCACTCTGTAGTGATACGATGTAAGAATAAACACTCCTTCTCCCCGGTTTGTTTGACCTTTTGGGAGATCCAAGTTATTAAGCATTTTCATTTATTGTTCGCTAACTAAAAGAATTTCCCTAAATTACCCATATTGAATTTAGAGTCCTTAAATAAATAATATAAGGGTCCGATATTTTCCTCGACTTTAACAAAATTCTGAAAAATGGACGGATGATGCGGAAAACAACATTTTTTAGGAAATCCGACGGTCCTAACCCGCCTTTGGCAGGTTATTTTCTTCCCCCTCTCTCCGACGAGACGATGAAAAAAAAAATTAAGGAGCAAAAAGGGATGCAACACGAGGACTAGGTCACCCATCCTAGTACTACTCTCGCCCAAGCACGCTTAACTTCGGAGTTCTGATGGGATCCGGTGGATTAGTGCTGGTATGATCGCATCCGTTAGTATTTCACACTGATTACTACTTGTTCTCATCGGCGGGCTCCTATTTCTCATTTTTACGCACTCTGTAGTGATACGATGTAAGAATAAACACTCCTTCTCCCCGGTTTGTTTGACCTTTTGGGAGATCCAAGTTATTAAGCATTTTCATTTATTGTTCGCTAACTAAAAGAATTTCCCTAAATTACCCATATTGAATTTAGAGTCCTTAAATAAATAATATAAGGGTCCGATATTTTCCTCGACTTTAACAAAATTCTGAAAAATGGACGGATGATGCGGAAAACAACATTTTTTAGGAAATCCGACGGTCCTAACCCGCCTTTGGCAGGTTATTTTCTTCCCCCTCTCTCCGACGAGACGATGAAAAAAAAAATTAAGGAGCAAAAAGGGATGCAACACGAGGACTAGGTCACCCATCCTAGTACTACTCTCGCCCAAGCACGCTTAACTTCGGAGTTCTGATGGGATCCGGTGGATTAGTGCTGGTATGATCGCATCCGTTAGTATTTCACACTGATTACTACTTGTTCTCATCGGCGGGCTCCTATTTCTCATTTTTACGCACTCTGTAGTGATACGATGTAAGAATAAACACTCCTTCTCCCCGGTTTGTTTGACCTTTTGGGAGATCCAAGTTATTAAGCATTTTCATTTATTGTTCGCTAACTAAAAGAATTTCCCTAAATTACCCATATTGAATTTAGAGTCCTTAAATAAATAATATAAGGGTCCGATATTTTCCTCGACTTTAACAAAATTCTGAAAAATGGACGGATGATGCGGAAAACAACATTTTTTAGGAAATCCGACGGTCCTAACCCGCCTTTGGCAGGTTATTTTCTTCCCCCTCTCTCCGACGAGACGATGAAAAAAAAAATTAAGGAGCAAAAAGGGATGCAACACGAGGACTAGGTCACCCATCCTAGTACTACTCTCGCCCAAGCACGCTTAACTTCGGAGTTCTGATGGGATCCGGTGGATTAGTGCTGGTATGATCGCATCCGTTAGTATTTCACACTGATTACTACTTGTTCTCATCGGCGGGCTCCTATTTCTCATTTTTACGCACTCTGTAGTGATACGATGTAAGAATAAACACTCCTTCTCCCCGGTTTGTTTGACCTTTTGGGAGATCCAAGTTATTAAGCATTTTCATTTATTGTTCGCTAACTAAAAGAATTTCCCTAAATTACCCATATTGAATTTAGAGTCCTTAAATAAATAATATAAGGGTCCGATATTTTCCTCGACTTTAACAAAATTCTGAAAAATGGACGGATGATGCGGAAAACAACATTTTTTAGGAAATCCGACGGTCCTAACCCGCCTTTGGCAGGTTATTTTCTTCCCCCTCTCTCCGACGAGACGATGAAAAAAAAAATTAAGGAGCAAAAAGGGATGCAACACGAGGACTTCCCAGGAGGTCACCCATCCTAGTACTACTCTCGCCCAAGCACGCTTAACTTCGGAGTTCTGATGGGATCCGGTGGATTAGTGCTGGTATGATCGCATCCGTTAGTATTTCACACTGATTACTACTTGTTCTCATCGGCGGGCTCCTATTTCTCATTTTTACGCACTCTGTAGTGATACGATGTAAGAATAAACACTCCTTCTCCCCGGTTTGTTTGACCTTTTGGGAGATCCAAGTTATTAAGCATTTTCATTTATTGTTCGCTAACTAAAAGAATTTCCCTAAATTACCCATATTGAATTTAGAGTCCTTAAATAAATAATATAAGGGTCCGATATTTTCCTCGACTTTAACAAAATTCTGAAAAATGGACGGATGATGCGGAAAACAACATTTTTTAGGAAATCCGACGGTCCTAACCCGCCTTTGGCAGGTTATTTTCTTCCCCCTCTCTCCGACGAGACGATGAAAAAAAAAATTAAGGAGCAAAAAGGGATGCAACACGAGGACTTCCCAGGAGGTCACCCATCCTAGTACTACTCTCGCCCAAGCACGCTTAACTTCGGAGTTCTGATGGGATCCGGTGGATTAGTGCTGGTATGATCGCATCCGTTAGTATTTCACACTGATTACTACTTGTTCTCATCGGCGGGCTCCTATTTCTCATTTTTACGCACTCTGTAGTGATACGATGTAAGAATAAACACTCCTTCTCCCCGGTTTGTTTGACCTTTTGGGAGATCCAAGTTATTAAGCATTTTCATTTATTGTTCGCTAACTAAAAGAATTTCCCTAAATTACCCATATTGAATTTAGAGTCCTTAAATAAATAATATAAGGGTCCGATATTTTCCTCGACTTTAACAAAATTCTGAAAAATGGACGGATGATGCGGAAAACAACATTTTTTAGGAAATCCGACGGTCCTAACCCGCCTTTGGCAGGTTATTTTCTTCCCCCTCTCTCCGACGAGACGATGAAAAAAAAAATTAAGGAGCAAAAAGGGATGCAACACGAGGACTTCCCAGGAGGTCACCCATCCTAGTACTACTCTCGCCCAAGCACGCTTAACTTCGGAGTTCTGATGGGATCCGGTGGATTAGTGCTGGTATGATCGCATCCGTTAGTATTTCACACTGATTACTACTTGTTCTCATCGGCGGGCTCCTATTTCTCATTTTTACGCACTCTGTAGTGATACGATGTAAGAATAAACACTCCTTCTCCCCGGTTTGTTTGACCTTTTGGGAGATCCAAGTTATTAAGCATTTTCATTTATTGTTCGCTAACTAAAAGAATTTCCCTAAATTACCCATATTGAATTTAGAGTCCTTAAATAAATAATATAAGGGTCCGATATTTTCCTCGACTTTAACAAAATTCTGAAAAATGGACGGATGATGCGGAAAACAACATTTTTTAGGAAATCCGACGGTCCTAACCCGCCTTTGGCAGGTTATTTTCTTCCCCCTCTCTCCGACGAGACGATGAAAAAAAAAATTAAGGAGCAAAAAGGGATGCAACACGAGGACTTCCCAGGAGGTCACCCATCCTAGTACTACTCTCGCCCAAGCACGCTTAACTTCGGAGTTCTGATGGGATCCGGTGGATTAGTGCTGGTATGATCGCATCCGTTAGTATTTCACACTGATTACTACTTGTTCTCATCGGCGGGCTCCTATTTCTCATTTTTACGCACTCTGTAGTGATACGATGTAAGAATAAACACTCCTTCTCCCCGGTTTGTTTGACCTTTTGGGAGATCCAAGTTATTAAGCATTTTCATTTATTGTTCGCTAACTAAAAGAATTTCCCTAAATTACCCATATTGAATTTAGAGTCCTTAAATAAATAATATAAGGGTCCGATATTTTCCTCGACTTTAACAAAATTCTGAAAAATGGACGGATGATGCGGAAAACAACATTTTTTAGGAAATCCGACGGTCCTAACCCGCCTTTGGCAGGTTATTTTCTTCCCCCTCTCTCCGACGAGACGATGAAAAAAAAAATTAAGGAGCAAAAAGGGATGCAACACGAGGACTAGGTCACCCATCCTAGTACTACTCTCGCCCAAGCACGCTTAACTTCGGAGTTCTGATGGGATCCGGTGGATTAGTGCTGGTATGATCGCATCCGTTAGTATTTCACACTGATTACTACTTGTTCTCATCGGCGGGCTCCTATTTCTCATTTTTACGCACTCTGTAGTGATACGATGTAAGAATAAACACTCCTTCTCCCCGGTTTGTTTGACCTTTTGGGAGATCCAAGTTATTAAGCATTTTCATTTATTGTTCGCTAACTAAAAGAATTTCCCTAAATTACCCATATTGAATTTAGAGTCCTTAAATAAATAATATAAGGGTCCGATATTTTCCTCGACTTTAACAAAATTCTGAAAAATGGACGGATGATGCGGAAAACAACATTTTTTAGGAAATCCGACGGTCCTAACCCGCCTTTGGCAGGTTATTTTCTTCCCCCTCTCTCCGACGAGACGATGAAAAAAAAAATTAAGGAGCAAAAAGGGATGCAACACGAGGACTTCCCAGGAGGTCACCCATCCTAGTACTACTCTCGCCCAAGCACGCTTAACTTCGGAGTTCTGATGGGATCCGGTGGATTAGTGCTGGTATGATCGCATCCGTTAGTATTTCACACTGATTACTACTTGTTCTCATCGGCGGGCTCCTATTTCTCATTTTTACGCACTCTGTAGTGATACGATGTAAGAATAAACACTCCTTCTCCCCGGTTTGTTTGACCTTTTGGGAGATCCAAGTTATTAAGCATTTTCATTTATTGTTCGCTAACTAAAAGAATTTCCCTAAATTACCCATATTGAATTTAGAGTCCTTAAATAAATAATATAAGGGTCCGATATTTTCCTCGACTTTAACAAAATTCTGAAAAATGGACGGATGATGCGGAAAACAACATTTTTTAGGAAATCCGACGGTCCTAACCCGCCTTTGGCAGGTTATTTTCTTCCCCCTCTCTCCGACGAGACGATGAAAAAAAAAATTAAGGAGCAAAAAGGGATGCAACACGAGGACTAGGTCACCCATCCTAGTACTACTCTCGCCCAAGCACGCTTAACTTCGGAGTTCTGATGGGATCCGGTGGATTAGTGCTGGTATGATCGCATCCGTTAGTATTTCACACTGATTACTACTTGTTCTCATCGGCGGGCTCCTATTTCTCATTTTTACGCACTCTGTAGTGATACGATGTAAGAATAAACACTCCTTCTCCCCGGTTTGTTTGACCTTTTGGGAGATCCAAGTTATTAAGCATTTTCATTTATTGTTCGCTAACTAAAAGAATTTCCCTAAATTACCCATATTGAATTTAGAGTCCTTAAATAAATAATATAAGGGTCCGATATTTTCCTCGACTTTAACAAAATTCTGAAAAATGGACGGATGATGCGGAAAACAACATTTTTTAGGAAATCCGACGGTCCTAACCCGCCTTTGGCAGGTTATTTTCTTCCCCCTCTCTCCGACGAGACGATGAAAAAAAAAATTAAGGAGCAAAAAGGGATGCAACACGAGGACTTCCCAGGAGGTCACCCATCCTAGTACTACTCTCGCCCAAGCACGCTTAACTTCGGAGTTCTGATGGGATCCGGTGGATTAGTGCTGGTATGATCGCATCCGTTAGTATTTCACACTGATTACTACTTGTTCTCATCGGCGGGCTCCTATTTCTCATTTTTACGCACTCTGTAGTGATACGATGTAAGAATAAACACTCCTTCTCCCCGGTTTGTTTGACCTTTTGGGAGATCCAAGTTATTAAGCATTTTCATTTATTGTTCGCTAACTAAAAGAATTTCCCTAAATTACCCATATTGAATTTAGAGTCCTTAAATAAATAATATAAGGGTCCGATATTTTCCTCGACTTTAACAAAATTCTGAAAAATGGACGGATGATGCGGAAAACAACATTTTTTAGGAAATCCGACGGTCCTAACCCGCCTTTGGCAGGTTATTTTCTTCCCCCTCTCTCCGACGAGACGATGAAAAAAAAAATTAAGGAGCAAAAAGGGATGCAACACGAGGACTTCCCAGGAGGTCACCCATCCTAGTACTACTCTCGCCCAAGCACGCTTAACTTCGGAGTTCTGATGGGATCCGGTGGATTAGTGCTGGTATGATCGCATCCGTTAGTATTTCACACTGATTACTACTTGTTCTCATCGGCGGGCTCCTATTTCTCATTTTTACGCACTCTGTAGTGATACGATGTAAGAATAAACACTCCTTCTCCCCGGTTTGTTTGACCTTTTGGGAGATCCAAGTTATTAAGCATTTTCATTTATTGTTCGCTAACTAAAAGAATTTCCCTAAATTACCCATATTGAATTTAGAGTCCTTAAATAAATAATATAAGGGTCCGATATTTTCCTCGACTTTAACAAAATTCTGAAAAATGGACGGATGATGCGGAAAACAACATTTTTTAGGAAATCCGACGGTCCTAACCCGCCTTTGGCAGGTTATTTTCTTCCCCCTCTCTCCGACGAGACGATGAAAAAAAAAATTAAGGAGCAAAAAGGGATGCAACACGAGGACTTCCCAGGAGGTCACCCATCCTAGTACTACTCTCGCCCAAGCACGCTTAACTTCGGAGTTCTGATGGGATCCGGTGGATTAGTGCTGGTATGATCGCATCCGTTAGTATTTCACACTGATTACTACTTGTTCTCATCGGCGGGCTCCTATTTCTCATTTTTACGCACTCTGTAGTGATACGATGTAAGAATAAACACTCCTTCTCCCCGGTTTGTTTGACCTTTTGGGAGATCCAAGTTATTAAGCATTTTCATTTATTGTTCGCTAACTAAAAGAATTTCCCTAAATTACCCATATTGAATTTAGAGTCCTTAAATAAATAATATAAGGGTCCGATATTTTCCTCGACTTTAACAAAATTCTGAAAAATGGACGGATGATGCGGAAAACAACATTTTTTAGGAAATCCGACGGTCCTAACCCGCCTTTGGCAGGTTATTTTCTTCCCCCTCTCTCCGACGAGACGATGAAAAAAAAAATTAAGGAGCAAAAAGGGATGCAACACGAGGACTTCCCAGGAGGTCACCCATCCTAGTACTACTCTCGCCCAAGCACGCTTAACTTCGGAGTTCTGATGGGATCCGGTGGATTAGTGCTGGTATGATCGCATCCGTTAGTATTTCACACTGATTACTACTTGTTCTCATCGGCGGGCTCCTATTTCTCATTTTTACGCACTCTGTAGTGATACGATGTAAGAATAAACACTCCTTCTCCCCGGTTTGTTTGACCTTTTGGGAGATCCAAGTTATTAAGCATTTTCATTTATTGTTCGCTAACTAAAAGAATTTCCCTAAATTACCCATATTGAATTTAGAGTCCTTAAATAAATAATATAAGGGTCCGATATTTTCCTCGACTTTAACAAAATTCTGAAAAATGGACGGATGATGCGGAAAACAACATTTTTTAGGAAATCCGACGGTCCTAACCCGCCTTTGGCAGGTTATTTTCTTCCCCCTCTCTCCGACGAGACGATGAAAAAAAAAATTAAGGAGCAAAAAGGGATGCAACACGAGGACTAGGTCACCCATCCTAGTACTACTCTCGCCCAAGCACGCTTAACTTCGGAGTTCTGATGGGATCCGGTGGATTAGTGCTGGTATGATCGCATCCGTTAGTATTTCACACTGATTACTACTTGTTCTCATCGGCGGGCTCCTATTTCTCATTTTTACGCACTCTGTAGTGATACGATGTAAGAATAAACACTCCTTCTCCCCGGTTTGTTTGACCTTTTGGGAGATCCAAGTTATTAAGCATTTTCATTTATTGTTCGCTAACTAAAAGAATTTCCCTAAATTACCCATATTGAATTTAGAGTCCTTAAATAAATAATATAAGGGTCCGATATTTTCCTCGACTTTAACAAAATTCTGAAAAATGGACGGATGATGCGGAAAACAACATTTTTTAGGAAATCCGACGGTCCTAACCCGCCTTTGGCAGGTTATTTTCTTCCCCCTCTCTCCGACGAGACGATGAAAAAAAAAATTAAGGAGCAAAAAGGGATGCAACACGAGGACTTCCCAGGAGGTCACCCATCCTAGTACTACTCTCGCCCAAGCACGCTTAACTTCGGAGTTCTGATGGGATCCGGTGGATTAGTGCTGGTATGATCGCATCCGTTAGTATTTCACACTGATTACTACTTGTTCTCATCGGCGGGCTCCTATTTCTCATTTTTACGCACTCTGTAGTGATACGATGTAAGAATAAACACTCCTTCTCCCCGGTTTGTTTGACCTTTTGGGAGATCCAAGTTATTAAGCATTTTCATTTATTGTTCGCTAACTAAAAGAATTTCCCTAAATTACCCATATTGAATTTAGAGTCCTTAAATAAATAATATAAGGGTCCGATATTTTCCTCGACTTTAACAAAATTCTGAAAAATGGACGGATGATGCGGAAAACAACATTTTTTAGGAAATCCGACGGTCCTAACCCGCCTTTGGCAGGTTATTTTCTTCCCCCTCTCTCCGACGAGACGATGAAAAAAAAAATTAAGGAGCAAAAAGGGATGCAACACGAGGACTAGGTCACCCATCCTAGTACTACTCTCGCCCAAGCACGCTTAACTTCGGAGTTCTGATGGGATCCGGTGGATTAGTGCTGGTATGATCGCATCCGTTAGTATTTCACACTGATTACTACTTGTTCTCATCGGCGGGCTCCTATTTCTCATTTTTACGCACTCTGTAGTGATACGATGTAAGAATAAACACTCCTTCTCCCCGGTTTGTTTGACCTTTTGGGAGATCCAAGTTATTAAGCATTTTCATTTATTGTTCGCTAACTAAAAGAATTTCCCTAAATTACCCATATTGAATTTAGAGTCCTTAAATAAATAATATAAGGGTCCGATATTTTCCTCGACTTTAACAAAATTCTGAAAAATGGACGGATGATGCGGAAAACAACATTTTTTAGGAAATCCGACGGTCCTAACCCGCCTTTGGCAGGTTATTTTCTTCCCCCTCTCTCCGACGAGACGATGAAAAAAAAAATTAAGGAGCAAAAAGGGATGCAACACGAGGACTAGGTCACCCATCCTAGTACTACTCTCGCCCAAGCACGCTTAACTTCGGAGTTCTGATGGGATCCGGTGGATTAGTGCTGGTATGATCGCATCCGTTAGTATTTCACACTGATTACTACTTGTTCTCATCGGCGGGCTCCTATTTCTCATTTTTACGCACTCTGTAGTGATACGATGTAAGAATAAACACTCCTTCTCCCCGGTTTGTTTGACCTTTTGGGAGATCCAAGTTATTAAGCATTTTCATTTATTGTTCGCTAACTAAAAGAATTTCCCTAAATTACCCATATTGAATTTAGAGTCCTTAAATAAATAATATAAGGGTCCGATATTTTCCTCGACTTTAACAAAATTCTGAAAAATGGACGGATGATGCGGAAAACAACATTTTTTAGGAAAT
This sequence comes from Eschscholzia californica, assembly GCF_041429995.1. Lineage (NCBI taxonomy): Eukaryota > Viridiplantae > Streptophyta > Magnoliopsida > Ranunculales > Papaveraceae > Eschscholzia > Eschscholzia californica. Next base: position 30,069,082 of record NW_028238472.1, on the reverse strand, counting down.
CCGACGGTCCTAACCCGCCTTTGGCTGGTTATTTTCTTCCCCCTCTCTCCGACGAGACGATGAAAAAAAAAATTAAGGAGCAAAAAGGGATGCAACACGAGGACTTCCCAGGAGGTCACCCATCCTAGTACTACTCTCGCCCAAGCACGCTTAACTTCGGAGTTCTGATGGGATCCGGTGGATTAGTGCTGGTATGATCGCATCCGTTAGTATTTCACACTGATTACTACTTGTTCTCATCGGCGGGCTCCTATTTCTCATTTTTACGCACTCTGTAGTGATACGATGTAAGAATAAACACTCCTTCTCCCCGGTTTGTTTGACCTTTTGGGAGATCCAAGTTATTAAGCATTTTCATTTATTGTTCGCTAACTAAAAGAATTTCCCTAAATTACCCATATTGAATTTAGAGTCCTTAAATAAATAATATAAGGGTCCGATATTTTCCTCGACTTTAACAAAATTCTGAAAAATGGACGGATGATGCGGAAAACAACATTTTTTAGGAAATCCGACGGTCCTAACCCGCCTTTGGCAGGTTATTTTCTTCCCCCTCTCTCCGACGAGACGATGAAAAAAAAAATTAAGGAGCAAAAAGGGATGCAACACGAGGACTAGGTCACCCATCCTAGTACTACTCTCGCCCAAGCACGCTTAACTTCGGAGTTCTGATGGGATCCGGTGGATTAGTGCTGGTATGATCGCATCCGTTAGTATTTCACACTGATTACTACTTGTTCTCATCGGCGGGCTCCTATTTCTCATTTTTACGCACTCTGTAGTGATACGATGTAAGAATAAACACTCCTTCTCCCCGGTTTGTTTGACCTTTTGGGAGATCCAAGTTATTAAGCATTTTCATTTATTGTTCGCTAACTAAAAGAATTTCCCTAAATTACCCATATTGAATTTAGAGTCCTTAAATAAATAATATAAGGGTCCGATATTTTCCTCGACTTTAACAAAATTCTGAAAAATGGACGGATGATGCGGAAAACAACATTTTTTAGGAAATCCGACGGTCCTAACCCGCCTTTGGCTGGTTATTTTCTTCCCCCTCTCTCCGACGAGACGATGAAAAAAAAAATTAAGGAGCAAAAAGGGATGCAACACGAGGACTTCCCAGGAGGTCACCCATCCTAGTACTACTCTCGCCCAAGCACGCTTAACTTCGGAGTTCTGATGGGATCCGGTGGATTAGTGCTGGTATGATCGCATCCGTTAGTATTTCACACTGATTACTACTTGTTCTCATCGGCGGGCTCCTATTTCTCATTTTTACGCACTCTGTAGTGATACGATGTAAGAATAAACACTCCTTCTCCCCGGTTTGTTTGACCTTTTGGGAGATCCAAGTTATTAAGCATTTTCATTTATTGTTCGCTAACTAAAAGAATTTCCCTAAATTACCCATATTGAATTTAGAGTCCTTAAATAAATAATATAAGGGTCCGATATTTTCCTCGACTTTAACAAAATTCTGAAAAATGGACGGATGATGCGGAAAACAACATTTTTTAGGAAATCCGACGGTCCTAACCCGCCTTTGGCAGGTTATTTTCTTCCCCCTCTCTCCGACGAGACGATGAAAAAAAAAATTAAGGAGCAAAAAGGGATGCAACACGAGGACTTCCCAGGAGGTCACCCATCCTAGTACTACTCTCGCCCAAGCACGCTTAACTTCGGAGTTCTGATGGGATCCGGTGGATTAGTGCTGGTATGATCGCATCCGTTAGTATTTCACACTGATTACTACTTGTTCTCATCGGCGGGCTCCTATTTCTCATTTTTACGCACTCTGTAGTGATACGATGTAAGAATAAACACTCCTTCTCCCCGGTTTGTTTGACCTTTTGGGAGATCCAAGTTATTAAGCATTTTCATTTATTGTTCGCTAACTAAAAGAATTTCCCTAAATTACCCATATTGAATTTAGAGTCCTTAAATAAATAATATAAGGGTCCGATATTTTCCTCGACTTTAACAAAATTCTGAAAAATGGACGGATGATGCGGAAAACAACATTTTTTAGGAAATCCGACGGTCCTAACCCGCCTTTGGCAGGTTATTTTCTTCCCCCTCTCTCCGACGAGACGATGAAAAAAAAAATTAAGGAGCAAAAAGGGATGCAACACGAGGACTAGGTCACCCATCCTAGTACTACTCTCGCCCAAGCACGCTTAACTTCGGAGTTCTGATGGGATCCGGTGGATTAGTGCTGGTATGATCGCATCCGTTAGTATTTCACACTGATTACTACTTGTTCTCATCGGCGGGCTCCTATTTCTCATTTTTACGCACTCTGTAGTGATACGATGTAAGAATAAACACTCCTTCTCCCCGGTTTGTTTGACCTTTTGGGAGATCCAAGTTATTAAGCATTTTCATTTATTGTTCGCTAACTAAAAGAATTTCCCTAAATTACCCATATTGAATTTAGAGTCCTTAAATAAATAATATAAGGGTCCGATATTTTCCTCGACTTTAACAAAATTCTGAAAAATGGACGGATGATGCGGAAAACAACATTTTTTAGGAAATCCGACGGTCCTAACCCGCCTTTGGCTGGTTATTTTCTTCCCCCTCTCTCCGACGAGACGATGAAAAAAAAAATTAAGGAGCAAAAAGGGATGCAACACGAGGACTTCCCAGGAGGTCACCCATCCTAGTACTACTCTCGCCCAAGCACGCTTAACTTCGGAGTTCTGATGGGATCCGGTGGATTAGTGCTGGTATGATCGCATCCGTTAGTATTTCACACTGATTACTACTTGTTCTCATCGGCGGGCTCCTATTTCTCATTTTTACGCACTCTGTAGTGATACGATGTAAGAATAAACACTCCTTCTCCCCGGTTTGTTTGACCTTTTGGGAGATCCAAGTTATTAAGCATTTTCATTTATTGTTCGCTAACTAAAAGAATTTCCCTAAATTACCCATATTGAATTTAGAGTCCTTAAATAAATAATATAAGGGTCCGATATTTTCCTCGACTTTAACAAAATTCTGAAAAATGGACGGATGATGCGGAAAACAACATTTTTTAGGAAATCCGACGGTCCTAACCCGCCTTTGGCAGGTTATTTTCTTCCCCCTCTCTCCGACGAGACGATGAAAAAAAAAATTAAGGAGCAAAAAGGGATGCAACACGAGGACTAGGTCACCCATCCTAGTACTACTCTCGCCCAAGCACGCTTAACTTCGGAGTTCTGATGGGATCCGGTGGATTAGTGCTGGTATGATCGCATCCGTTAGTATTTCACACTGATTACTACTTGTTCTCATCGGCGGGCTCCTATTTCTCATTTTTACGCACTCTGTAGTGATACGATGTAAGAATAAACACTCCTTCTCCCCGGTTTGTTTGACCTTTTGGGAGATCCAAGTTATTAAGCATTTTCATTTATTGTTCGCTAACTAAAAGAATTTCCCTAAATTACCCATATTGAATTTAGAGTCCTTAAATAAATAATATAAGGGTCCGATATTTTCCTCGACTTTAACAAAATTCTGAAAAATGGACGGATGATGCGGAAAACAACATTTTTTAGGAAATCCGACGGTCCTAACCCGCCTTTGGCAGGTTATTTTCTTCCCCCTCTCTCCGACGAGACGATGAAAAAAAAAATTAAGGAGCAAAAAGGGATGCAACACGAGGACTAGGTCACCCATCCTAGTACTACTCTCGCCCAAGCACGCTTAACTTCGGAGTTCTGATGGGATCCGGTGGATTAGTGCTGGTATGATCGCATCCGTTAGTATTTCACACTGATTACTACTTGTTCTCATCGGCGGGCTCCTATTTCTCATTTTTACGCACTCTGTAGTGATACGATGTAAGAATAAACACTCCTTCTCCCCGGTTTGTTTGACCTTTTGGGAGATCCAAGTTATTAAGCATTTTCATTTATTGTTCGCTAACTAAAAGAATTTCCCTAAATTACCCATATTGAATTTAGAGTCCTTAAATAAATAATATAAGGGTCCGATATTTTCCTCGACTTTAACAAAATTCTGAAAAATGGACGGATGATGCGGAAAACAACATTTTTTAGGAAATCCGACGGTCCTAACCCGCCTTTGGCAGGTTATTTTCTTCCCCCTCTCTCCGACGAGACGATGAAAAAAAAAATTAAGGAGCAAAAAGGGATGCAACACGAGGACTAGGTCACCCATCCTAGTACTACTCTCGCCCAAGCACGCTTAACTTCGGAGTTCTGATGGGATCCGGTGGATTAGTGCTGGTATGATCGCATCCGTTAGTATTTCACACTGATTACTACTTGTTCTCATCGGCGGGCTCCTATTTCTCATTTTTACGCACTCTGTAGTGATACGATGTAAGAATAAACACTCCTTCTCCCCGGTTTGTTTGACCTTTTGGGAGATCCAAGTTATTAAGCATTTTCATTTATTGTTCGCTAACTAAAAGAATTTCCCTAAATTACCCATATTGAATTTAGAGTCCTTAAATAAATAATATAAGGGTCCGATATTTTCCTCGACTTTAACAAAATTCTGAAAAATGGACGGATGATGCGGAAAACAACATTTTTTAGGAAATCCGACGGTCCTAACCCGCCTTTGGCAGGTTATTTTCTTCCCCCTCTCTCCGACGAGACGATGAAAAAAAAAATTAAGGAGCAAAAAGGGATGCAACACGAGGACTAGGTCACCCATCCTAGTACTACTCTCGCCCAAGCACGCTTAACTTCGGAGTTCTGATGGGATCCGGTGGATTAGTGCTGGTATGATCGCATCCGTTAGTATTTCACACTGATTACTACTTGTTCTCATCGGCGGGCTCCTATTTCTCATTTTTACGCACTCTGTAGTGATACGATGTAAGAATAAACACTCCTTCTCCCCGGTTTGTTTGACCTTTTGGGAGATCCAAGTTATTAAGCATTTTCATTTATTGTTCGCTAACTAAAAGAATTTCCCTAAATTACCCATATTGAATTTAGAGTCCTTAAATAAATAATATAAGGGTCCGATATTTTCCTCGACTTTAACAAAATTCTGAAAAATGGACGGATGATGCGGAAAACAACATTTTTTAGGAAATCCGACGGTCCTAACCCGCCTTTGGCAGGTTATTTTCTTCCCCCTCTCTCCGACGAGACGATGAAAAAAAAAATTAAGGAGCAAAAAGGGATGCAACACGAGGACTAGGTCACCCATCCTAGTACTACTCTCGCCCAAGCACGCTTAACTTCGGAGTTCTGATGGGATCCGGTGGATTAGTGCTGGTATGATCGCATCCGTTAGTATTTCACACTGATTACTACTTGTTCTCATCGGCGGGCTCCTATTTCTCATTTTTACGCACTCTGTAGTGATACGATGTAAGAATAAACACTCCTTCTCCCCGGTTTGTTTGACCTTTTGGGAGATCCAAGTTATTAAGCATTTTCATTTATTGTTCGCTAACTAAAAGAATTTCCCTAAATTACCCATATTGAATTTAGAGTCCTTAAATAAATAATATAAGGGTCCGATATTTTCCTCGACTTTAACAAAATTCTGAAAAATGGACGGATGATGCGGAAAACAACATTTTTTAGGAAATCCGACGGTCCTAACCCGCCTTTGGCTGGTTATTTTCTTCCCCCTCTCTCCGACGAGACGATGAAAAAAAAAATTAAGGAGCAAAAAGGGATGCAACACGAGGACTTCCCAGGAGGTCACCCATCCTAGTACTACTCTCGCCCAAGCACGCTTAACTTCGGAGTTCTGATGGGATCCGGTGGATTAGTGCTGGTATGATCGCATCCGTTAGTATTTCACACTGATTACTACTTGTTCTCATCGGCGGGCTCCTATTTCTCATTTTTACGCACTCTGTAGTGATACGATGTAAGAATAAACACTCCTTCTCCCCGGTTTGTTTGACCTTTTGGGAGATCCAAGTTATTAAGCATTTTCATTTATTGTTCGCTAACTAAAAGAATTTCCCTAAATTACCCATATTGAATTTAGAGTCCTTAAATAAATAATATAAGGGTCCGATATTTTCCTCGACTTTAACAAAATTCTGAAAAATGGACGGATGATGCGGAAAACAACATTTTTTAGGAAATCCGACGGTCCTAACCCGCCTTTGGCAGGTTATTTTCTTCCCCCTCTCTCCGACGAGACGATGAAAAAAAAAATTAAGGAGCAAAAAGGGATGCAACACGAGGACTTCCCAGGAGGTCACCCATCCTAGTACTACTCTCGCCCAAGCACGCTTAACTTCGGAGTTCTGATGGGATCCGGTGGATTAGTGCTGGTATGATCGCATCCGTTAGTATTTCACACTGATTACTACTTGTTCTCATCGGCGGGCTCCTATTTCTCATTTTTACGCACTCTGTAGTGATACGATGTAAGAATAAACACTCCTTCTCCCCGGTTTGTTTGACCTTTTGGGAGATCCAAGTTATTAAGCATTTTCATTTATTGTTCGCTAACTAAAAGAATTTCCCTAAATTACCCATATTGAATTTAGAGTCCTTAAATAAATAATATAAGGGTCCGATATTTTCCTCGACTTTAACAAAATTCTGAAAAATGGACGGATGATGCGGAAAACAACATTTTTTAGGAAATCCGACGGTCCTAACCCGCCTTTGGCAGGTTATTTTCTTCCCCCTCTCTCCGACGAGACGATGAAAAAAAAAATTAAGGAGCAAAAAGGGATGCAACACGAGGACTAGGTCACCCATCCTAGTACTACTCTCGCCCAAGCACGCTTAACTTCGGAGTTCTGATGGGATCCGGTGGATTAGTGCTGGTATGATCGCATCCGTTAGTATTTCACACTGATTACTACTTGTTCTCATCGGCGGGCTCCTATTTCTCATTTTTACGCACTCTGTAGTGATACGATGTAAGAATAAACACTCCTTCTCCCCGGTTTGTTTGACCTTTTGGGAGATCCAAGTTATTAAGCATTTTCATTTATTGTTCGCTAACTAAAAGAATTTCCCTAAATTACCCATATTGAATTTAGAGTCCTTAAATAAATAATATAAGGGTCCGATATTTTCCTCGACTTTAACAAAATTCTGAAAAATGGACGGATGATGCGGAAAACAACATTTTTTAGGAAATCCGACGGTCCTAACCCGCCTTTGGCTGGTTATTTTCTTCCCCCTCTCTCCGACGAGACGATGAAAAAAAAAATTAAGGAGCAAAAAGGGATGCAACACGAGGACTAGGTCACCCATCCTAGTACTACTCTCGCCCAAGCACGCTTAACTTCGGAGTTCTGATGGGATCCGGTGGATTAGTGCTGGTATGATCGCATCCGTTAGTATTTCACACTGATTACTACTTGTTCTCATCGGCGGGCTCCTATTTCTCATTTTTACGCACTCTGTAGTGATACGATGTAAGAATAAACACTCCTTCTCCCCGGTTTGTTTGACCTTTTGGGAGATCCAAGTTATTAAGCATTTTCATTTATTGTTCGCTAACTAAAAGAATTTCCCTAAATTACCCATATTGAATTTAGAGTCCTTAAATAAATAATATAAGGGTCCGATATTTTCCTCGACTTTAACAAAATTCTGAAAAATGGACGGATGATGCGGAAAACAACATTTTTTAGGAAATCCGACGGTCCTAACCCGCCTTTGGCAGGTTATTTTCTTCCCCCTCTCTCCGACGAGACGATGAAAAAAAAAATTAAGGAGCAAAAAGGGATGCAACACGAGGACTAGGTCACCCATCCTAGTACTACTCTCGCCCAAGCACGCTTAACTTCGGAGTTCTGATGGGATCCGGTGGATTAGTGCTGGTATGATCGCATCCGTTAGTATTTCACACTGATTACTACTTGTTCTCATCGGCGGGCTCCTATTTCTCATTTTTACGCACTCTGTAGTGATACGATGTAAGAATAAACACTCCTTCTCCCCGGTTTGTTTGACCTTTTGGGAGATCCAAGTTATTAAGCATTTTCATTTATTGTTCGCTAACTAAAAGAATTTCCCTAAATTACCCATATTGAATTTAGAGTCCTTAAATAAATAATATAAGGGTCCGATATTTTCCTCGACTTTAACAAAATTCTGAAAAATGGACGGATGATGCGGAAAACAACATTTTTTAGGAAATCCGACGGTCCTAACCCGCCTTTGGCAGGTTATTTTCTTCCCCCTCTCTCCGACGAGACGATGAAAAAAAAAATTAAGGAGCAAAAAGGGATGCAACACGAGGACTAGGTCACCCATCCTAGTACTACTCTCGCCCAAGCACGCTTAACTTCGGAGTTCTGATGGGATCCGGTGGATTAGTGCTGGTATGATCGCATCCGTTAGTATTTCACACTGATTACTACTTGTTCTCATCGGCGGGCTCCTATTTCTCATTTTTACGCACTCTGTAGTGATACGATGTAAGAATAAACACTCCTTCTCCCCGGTTTGTTTGACCTTTTGGGAGATCCAAGTTATTAAGCATTTTCATTTATTGTTCGCTAACTAAAAGAATTTCCCTAAATTACCCATATTGAATTTAGAGTCCTTAAATAAATAATATAAGGGTCCGATATTTTCCTCGACTTTAACAAAATTCTGAAAAATGGACGGATGATGCGGAAAACAACATTTTTTAGGAAATCCGACGGTCCTAACCCGCCTTTGGCAGGTTATTTTCTTCCCCCTCTCTCCGACGAGACGATGAAAAAAAAAATTAAGGAGCAAAAAGGGATGCAACACGAGGACTAGGTCACCCATCCTAGTACTACTCTCGCCCAAGCACGCTTAACTTCGGAGTTCTGATGGGATCCGGTGGATTAGTGCTGGTATGATCGCATCCGTTAGTATTTCACACTGATTACTACTTGTTCTCATCGGCGGGCTCCTATTTCTCATTTTTACGCACTCTGTAGTGATACGATGTAAGAATAAACACTCCTTCTCCCCGGTTTGTTTGACCTTTTGGGAGATCCAAGTTATTAAGCATTTTCATTTATTGTTCGCTAACTAAAAGAATTTCCCTAAATTACCCATATTGAATTTAGAGTCCTTAAATAAATAATATAAGGGTCCGATATTTTCCTCGACTTTAACAAAATTCTGAAAAATGGACGGATGATGCGGAAAACAACATTTTTTAGGAAATCCGACGGTCCTAACCCGCCTTTGGCAGGTTATTTTCTTCCCCCTCTCTCCGACGAGACGATGAAAAAAAAAATTAAGGAGCAAAAAGGGATGCAACACGAGGACTAGGTCACCCATCCTAGTACTACTCTCGCCCAAGCACGCTTAACTTCGGAGTTCTGATGGGATCCGGTGGATTAGTGCTGGTATGATCGCATCCGTTAGTATTTCACACTGATTACTACTTGTTCTCATCGGCGGGCTCCTATTTCTCATTTTTACGCACTCTGTAGTGATACGATGTAAGAATAAACACTCCTTCTCCCCGGTTTGTTTGACCTTTTGGGAGATCCAAGTTATTAAGCATTTTCATTTATTGTTCGCTAACTAAAAGAATTTCCCTAAATTACCCATATTGAATTTAGAGTCCTTAAATAAATAATATAAGGGTCCGATATTTTCCTCGACTTTAACAAAATTCTGAAAAATGGACGGATGATGCGGAAAACAACATTTTTTAGGAAATCCGACGGTCCTAACCCGCCTTTGGCAGGTTATTTTCTTCCCCCTCTCTCCGACGAGACGATGAAAAAAAAAATTAAGGAGCAAAAAGGGATGCAACACGAGGACTAGGTCACCCATCCTAGTACTACTCTCGCCCAAGCACGCTTAACTTCGGAGTTCTGATGGGATCCGGTGGATTAGTGCTGGTATGATCGCATCCGTTAGTATTTCACACTGATTACTACTTGTTCTCATCGGCGGGCTCCTATTTCTCATTTTTACGCACTCTGTAGTGATACGATGTAAGAATAAACACTCCTTCTCCCCGGTTTGTTTGACCTTTTGGGAGATCCAAGTTATTAAGCATTTTCATTTATTGTTCGCTAACTAAAAGAATTTCCCTAAATTACCCATATTGAATTTAGAGTCCTTAAATAAATAATATAAGGGTCCGATATTTTCCTCGACTTTAACAAAATTCTGAAAAATGGACGGATGATGCGGAAAACAACATTTTTTAGGAAATCCGACGGTCCTAACCCGCCTTTGGCTGGTTATTTTCTTCCCCCTCTCTCCGACGAGACGATGAAAAAAAAAATTAAGGAGCAAAAAGGGATGCAACACGAGGACTTCCCAGGAGGTCACCCATCCTAGTACTACTCTCGCCCAAGCACGCTTAACTTCGGAGTTCTGATGGGATCCGGTGGATTAGTGCTGGTATGATCGCATCCGTTAGTATTTCACACTGATTACTACTTGTTCTCATCGGCGGGCTCCTATTTCTCATTTTTACGCACTCTGTAGTGATACGATGTAAGAATAAACACTCCTTCTCCCCGGTTTGTTTGACCTTTTGGGAGATCCAAGTTATTAAGCATTTTCATTTATTGTTCGCTAACTAAAAGAATTTCCCTAAATTACCCATATTGAATTTAGAGTCCTTAAATAAATAATATAAGGGTCCGATATTTTCCTCGACTTTAACAAAATTCTGAAAAATGGACGGATGATGCGGAAAACAACATTTTTTAGGAAATCCGACGGTCCTAACCCGCCTTTGGCTGGTTATTTTCTTCCCCCTCTCTCCGACGAGACGATGAAAAAAAAAATTAAGGAGCAAAAAGGGATGCAACACGAGGACTTCCCAGGAGGTCACCCATCCTAGTACTACTCTCGCCCAAGCACGCTTAACTTCGGAGTTCTGATGGGATCCGGTGGATTAGTGCTGGTATGATCGCATCCGTTAGTATTTCACACTGATTACTACTTGTTCTCATCGGCGGGCTCCTATTTCTCATTTTTACGCACTCTGTAGTGATACGATGTAAGAATAAACACTCCTTCTCCCCGGTTTGTTTGACCTTTTGGGAGATCCAAGTTATTAAGCATTTTCATTTATTGTTCGCTAACTAAAAGAATTTCCCTAAATTACCCATATTGAATTTAGAGTCCTTAAATAAATAATATAAGGGTCCGATATTTTCCTCGACTTTAACAAAATTCTGAAAAATGGACGGATGATGCGGAAAACAACATTTTTTAGGAAATCCGACGGTCCTAACCCGCCTTTGGCAGGTTATTTTCTTCCCCCTCTCTCCGACGAGACGATGAAAAAAAAATCGCTCCTATCCAACGGTGGATTGCAAACTTATCATTGTTTAAATATTCACCTAAAACTCACCTAAATCCTATTTCGTTCTTCAGCATTCCTTTGTGTCACTGACCCTCTAGTTCCTAGTTTTTTTACATATTGATATTATAAACCGACATGGAGTCTGTATCTGCTTGGGGGGTAGTTCAAATGGCTAGGGTCTTGTGCCTCTAACCTCATAACGGGGTTTTTCTCTTCCTGTTGTAATTTTTTTTCACTTTTATTGTTTCTTCCTTTGCTGCATGCCTTCTTATTATGGCTTAACCTGTAACCTGTTCATACACCGTTCAATTCTAAGCTTGTGAAGAGAGAGAAAAGACGATTTTAAAACTTTTTAGGGTTCTGGGTTTTTTTTGCGTGAAGCCAAAATTTGGAGGAGATTTTATTTTCTGTTGGCAATTCTCTCGTTCTTGATAGAGTTTCGTGTTGTTTTCTGCAGTAGTTGAAAGGTCCTAGTCGAATTTAGGTTTGGAGAACCAATGAGACACTTCGTAGGTCCCATTGAAGGGGAAAATGCCGATGAGTAATGAATTTATTCTTGAAGAAGAAAAATGTGTAATGAATTTATTCTTCATGAGGAAAAATGTTTGTAAAAAACCTAAGGACTATACTGAGCCAACGAAGATTAATGGACAACGAGCGACGTCTTTGTCCTCTTAGAAGTACAGTGAGAAGATGAAGAAATATGAACAGCTGTTGTAGGGTATGGAAACTGGAACTTGAGATTTCAATTACAATTCATGGACCAAACTAGCTTTGGAGGACAAAGCTATGATACTAGAACATATGATGGATGACCCATAGCCATTGCTAGTAGAGTCTTCATCATCAGGCCATTGAGGAGGAATCCTAAGTCTGTTTCTATTATGGCATATAAGAATCCTAATTAGGGTTGGACTCTGACTTTAAGAATTCTATATAAGGGCCTCATTCGAACAGAAATAGGTGTGGAAAAGTCTTTGAGAGATTTCTACCTTTACTACATCAAGTAAAGAGATAATAGTTCCCAACTATCTATCTAGTTTAAAGAAGAAGGTGTTCTTCGTCTAAGCACCATGAAGTTCTAGCTAGCTTGAAGGTGGGAGATCAAGTTGATTGCTCGGGTGTATCAAGTAGAGGAGCTACAATTGGAGCTCTTGTCTTAGAGAAAGCAATCATATTAGTCCGTGAGAATTAACGATTAAGGTAAATATCTAAACTACTTAGTTTATATTTAGCTTATGCATGAGATCTTAGGGATACTAGTGTTAGACATTAGATGTCTGAGATTCCGCTTAGAACATTAAGAGACACCATAACCCAACATCCACTGAGATTCAAGTTCAGTCCGTACTTTTGTTTTTTATTTCATAAAAAATATCTTTCACTACCAAATCATCTCTTAGTAATATGTTTTGGTAAGTTGGGGGATTTGTCGTGTAGTCAGATTTTTGTTCCACGAACTACATAACCTGGGTATTGTAATGCTTCAAAAGTAAATGGAAGACTTACTAGTGTATGGGCAAATATTCGCCTAACGAGGTGCCTGTAAAATAATGGATCAACTGCTTTGTAAGGATAAAATCCGCGAGGCCCGATCACAAGGCCCGATAATGGCCCAAGTCGCTACTCTGGCCGCTGAATCCATACCCGCTTGACACTAAGCATATCTGACACGTGTCACGCAATAGCCACCTGCCAGTATGAAGCTATCTTACGGCCAGAAGATTATTGCGCAATCCGTAACCACGCGGTGTTAAGTATCCCGTATCTACTACTTAAAGAGGGGCGTTACCAGCCAGTAGCTTATCGCACACGCGGTAACATCCTGGTCGTCCCTCGAGACATTCAAAAACTCATCTGACGGTCGATACGTCAGATCCCCTATCCTTTAACGTACCTTCCAGGAGTAACGTCACGGAATAACTACGTCGGTTACTAGCTGGTCGTAATCAAAACGACCCCCCTCTACCATAAATAAAAGAGGCTACATTCAGACTAGATCATCCAATACCCAATACCGAGCAATAACAGTCTAGCCTACTCGATTCTCTCTCTACTCACTTACTCTCTGGTAAGCATCTCAAAGACCTTCCCATTCACCCAAAGTCTCTGACTTATTGTCTTGGAAGTTTGGAGATAAGAGCTTGGTAGTCCCAAATCAAACGATAACTAGCTAGCCGTATCGACACCATTCCACCACCTTACAGAGCTTTCTGGTCTAATCTACCTCTCATCCAGCAATAACGAGCTGGTCGTAACACCATCCTTGCACGATCACCCCCTTATCGCATCACTCATCTAGCGATAAGAAGCTAGGCGTATCAACATCGTCCATCGATAGATCCCCACCGTTCGATCCGCTTACGACTAGAGTCTTATTGCAAGACTCATTTACGACCAGAAAGTTACTGCAAAACCCACTTACGAAACAGCAGGTTATCATCACGATATCATTACCATCACCCTCTTCATTACAATAAGTATATCACTACCGTGGAGATCTGTTCCGACAACTCTACGAGCCGCGACACCTAAGTACTCCGACGATGTTTACCCTTCTATCGTCCATTTTGACTTTCTTTTTTATATTTGACCGAGTATCTGACTTGACCGTCAGAGCCCCCTTAGGCCGACACGATCCCGGTGTCCCAGAGTCTTCACGATCTCTTCTCTCTTTTTGTGTGCAGGTTCTTTTCGACACGTAGCTGGTCCCCGAAGCATCCGACCCGACCCGATAAGACTTCTGACCGTAAACCTGTTGACTGTTGGACTTTCCGACCCGTAGACATTTTACCGTCTACAATTTCGCGCTAGAAGGAGGGCGCCCGGGTACTAACTACCGAAAAGACAACTACAATGGAGGGAGGCATGTCCAGTGCTTCTGTGGATTTCTCATCGCAACTTGCTACATTAACTACTCAAATGTAAGAAAATGCTGAAAGGTTGAGAGCTTTGGAGGAGAAGAACACTTCTGTTCGAGCAGAGAACTACTTGCTGCAAGAAAGGATTATCGAATCGGTAGTTCCAAGCAAACAAGCTTTGGAGAAAACACGACCACCTCCTAACAACACTGAAGCAGTAGGACCATCCCGTCAACCAACACATCCTCCCAACAGTTCTGGAGGCCTCGCCGCTTCTCAGATAGGAACTGGGCCTACCAATGCTCCTACACAGACCGTTCAACAAACTTTCGCTCAACAACAGGCCATAGCTGCTTCTCTTTACTTATCTTCCACTCTTGCAATGCCTACTATTTTCCCTATAACTCAAGCCACTATGACTTCGATCTAATCCTCTACTGTTTTCACATACAGGTACCCCTTTAGAGAAAGCTTTAACAAAAAGGCTAGCTGAAATGGAGGCCCTGATCACCAGGATTCCAAGAGTCCCGACTCCATTCAAGAAGAGTCTTCCTCAAACCTATGTCGATTCTCCGTTTGTCGATGCAATTGCTCTGGTGGAGATGCCCAGAAAGTTCACATTTCCTCACATGAAGATGTATGACGGCACCTCTGATCCAGACGATCACATAGCCTCTTATAAACAGAGGATGTTTACTGCTGCGACTCCAAGGGACTTGCGGGAAGCATGTATGTGTAAGAGTTTTAGGTCTAGTCTCATTGGCTCAGCTCTGCAATGGTTCACCAACCTACCCAACAACTCAATTGCTTCATTTGCCCAGCTCACAGACACCTTCGTCGAGCAATTCACAAGCAGTAAGAAGTTGGAGAAACTCTCTATAGACCTCTACAGAATCCAGCAACGAAAAGGCGAATCACTCAGAGAGTGTGTGGGAAGGTTTAATCAGGAGAAGGTGTCAATTCCTTACTGCAACCAGGAGATAGCAGTTGAAGCATTCAGGAAAGGGTTACTGCCAGATGGAGAGTTGTATAAAGAACTCACAAAGTTCAATTGCACTACAATAAAGGACGTTCTTTCCAGAGCTTGGGTTGAAATTAGGTGGGAAGAAGAAGAGGCCCACAGGAACAGATACTACTCACAGGAAGATAGGTCCAGAGACCGACATTCAAGAAGATACGAACGACGATCAGAAGCCAGAAGCAATGATCCGTACCCAACCAGACGACCAGTTCCAAGAGAGAGCAGAAGGCCATTCATCCCTCCACCTAACCGTCAGACTGAGAAGCCACAAGGGCTCATCTGTACCAAGATCCCAGAGTAAAACCTTAACATCGAACCAAGTGAGGGAATAACAGTAATGAAGGGGATGGGTAACAAGGTAAGGTGGCCAGGGAAGACAAAGACGCCAAGCGACAAAAGAGATACTACCAAATGGTGTGAATTTCACTCAGACCATGGGCACACTACTGCAGATTGCATTGCCCTCAGGCTTGAAGTTGTTGAACTCCTAAAGAGGAGCCAATTCCAATGTTGACCTGCAACATGATCACAGGAAGCTCAGAAGTGAGTGGAGTAAGCCACTCAGCAGCCAAACGAAGTGCACGGATAACAACCAATCCAACTGCCCACTCAACAGAAGCTCATGTCCCAACTTTCATGAACCAAACCACCAGCTTCGTTGACAACGAAGGCTCAGGGATCGTCAACCCTCATCATGATGCCCTCGTCCTCTCTGTCACTATTGCAAATGTGTTGGTTAAGCGTATACTTGTAGATAATGGATCTTCTACTAATGTTTTGTTTCTTCCGGCCTTGCAAGGAATGAAACTAGAAGAGTCAAGCATTTGCCGACGTTCTACTGTCCTTATAGGGTTCAGCGGAGAACAAAAGTATACATTGGGAGAGATCGTGCTGCCAGTATATACAGAAGGAATCAACCTTAGCATCACCTTTGTTTTATTGGACTATCCATCTGCTTATAACATGATCCTTGGAAGACCTTGGATCCATGAGATGAGGGCAGTACCATCAACATACCACCAAGTACTGATGTTTCCAACACCTTGGGGAGTACGCGAAATCAAGGGAGACCAAGGAGCCTCCAGGAATTGCTACAAGAACACGATGAAGGCTCCCGAGAAGCCCTTACAGCAATTACAGAATGGGATGTCCCTCAATTCAAACCTCAAGCAACCAAGCATGGAGGAGCTGAATGAAGTTCAAATTCACCATGACATACCAGAGCACAAAGTCCAAATTGGAACACAACTAGCTCCTACTCTCAAAGAGAAGCTCGTGGAATTCCTAACCGTTAACTCAGATTGTTTTGCTTGGTCTTATGAAAATATGACAGGGATAGACCCTTCAATAGTAGTCCATGAACTACAAGTAAATCCTTCTCACGTTCCGGTCAGACAGAAAAGAAGGAAATCCGCACCAGAACGCAACAAGGTGATTAATGACGAGATTCAAAAGTTACTTGACATCGGGTCAGTAAGAGAAGTGCACTACCTAGATTGGCTGGCCAACGTGGTCGTTGTAAAAAAGAAGAACGGTAAGTGGAGGGTATGTATCGACTTTACAGACTTGAACAAAGCGTGCCCAAAGGATTCTTTCCCACTACCCCACATCGACATGCTAGTAGACACCACAGCCGGACACGAGCTCCTAAGCTTCATGGACGCGTTCTCAGGTTATAACCAGATCTTTATGCATCCAGACGATCAGGAGAAAACCGCCTTTGTTACAGAGAGAGGTATATTCTGTTACAAGGTCATGCCTTTTGGAGTAAAGAATGCAGGTGCTACCTACCAGAGGCTGGTAAACAAAATGTTCGCCAACATGCTAGGCGACACTATGGAGGTCTACGTCGAAGATATGCTGGTCAAGTCTCTTGTAGCAGAACAACACTTAGAACACCTTAAGCAAGTATTCGAGGTACTCAGGAAGTATAATATGAAACTAAACCCTGCTAAGTACTCTTTTGGTGTATCCTCTGGAAAAAATTTAGGTTATATGGTGACACAAAGAGGAACCGAAGCTAACCCGGATCAGATTAATTTGGTGATGAGTATTCCTTCCCCAAAATACATCAAGGACGTCCAGAGACTTGTAGGTAGGGTAGCTGCACTTAGCCGATTTATTTCTAAGTCTTCCGAAAGATGCTACCTGTTCTTTACCACTCGGCGAAAGATGAAAAATTTCGTGTGGACACCTGCATGCGAAGAAGCTCTACAACAGTTGAAGCGGGTACTTCACGTCCCCACCATTGTTCTCCAAACCAAAAGATGG
The DNA here is from genome assembly GCF_041429995.1 of Eschscholzia californica. Taxonomy (NCBI): domain Eukaryota; kingdom Viridiplantae; phylum Streptophyta; class Magnoliopsida; order Ranunculales; family Papaveraceae; genus Eschscholzia; species Eschscholzia californica. The sequence goes on along the minus strand of NW_028238472.1, from coordinate 30,051,700 downwards.
AGAGAAATTGTTCACGTACCTTGCCGTTTCAGAGACAGCAGTAAGTACAGTACTCGTTCGTGAAGAGGACAGTAAGCAGCTGCCTGTTTACTACACAAGCAAGTCATTGCTAGATGCTGAAACTCGATACAGCCAGCTAGAGAAGCTATCCCTTGCCCTAGTTACTGCAGCTAGGAAGCTAAGACCTTACTTTCAAAGCCACCCAATTGTAGTGGTTACAATTTTCCCAATGAAGAATATTCTCTACAAACCAGAGTTGTCTAGAAGATTGACCTAATGGGCAGCGGAGTTAAGCGAACACGACATTAAATACCAGCCAAGGAGAATTGCTCCACCTCCAGGAATATGGTCAACTTAAATGGACCTTATCGGTGGATGGTTCCAGCAACATGAATGAAGTAGGACTTGGTGTAGTTCTCACCTCCCTAGAAGGTGACCTAATCTAAAAATCCATAAGGTGCGGGTTCAAAGCCACCAACAATGAAACAGAATATGAGGCCTTGATTGCAAGAATGAACCTAGCAAAGGAGATGGGAGTCTAGAAACTTGCAATCAAATCAGATTCCCAACTTGTAATTAACCAGCTACAAGGAACCTACCAGGCCAGAGATGTAAAGATGGCAGCTTATATGGAACATGTAAAGGAGCTACAAGGTCAGTTCACCGAGGTTAGTTTTGAACAGGTACCCAGGCTCGAGAATGGACACGCTGATGCCTTGGCCAATTGAGGGTCATCAATTCCAACCAAGGATGCAGAAACAATCCCTCTCACGCTACTTCAGTGGCCGACATTATGGAAAACAAAGCCTTCAGAGGTAGCAGTAACAGATGCAGGAGAGACCTGGATGACACCAATAATCAGGTACTTAACTAACGACGAGTTGCCACAGGATCAAAATGAAGCTAGAAGACTCAAAGCCAAAGCTGTAAGGTTTTGCGTCATGGACGACCAGCTCCTTAAAAGATCATACTCTGGGCCCTACTTGAAATGCATCACCCAAGAGGAAGCCAAGTATGTCCTCAAGGAGTTACACGAGGGGGAATGCGGTAACCATTCTGGTGATCGCAACCTAGCCAACAGAGCACTGACTGCAGGTTACTATTGGCCGACTATGAGGGCAGACTCTATTGACTATGCTAGACGTGGCGACAGCTGCCAGAGGTTTGCCAAACTTCTCACCTCCCTCTAGAGAAGCTGAGTTCAATTCTATCTCCATGGCCCTTCATGAAATGGGGGATGGATATAGTAGGCAAACTACCAATGGCCCCATGCCAAAGAGTCTACATGCTTGGTGTAACAGATTACTTCACCAAGTGGGTGGAAGCCAAAGCCTATCACCAAATCAGAGATCGCGAGGTAAAAAGTTTTGTTTGGAAACATATCATTTGCAGGTTTGGAGTTCCCAAGGAGATCGTCACAGACAACGGTTCGCAGTTTATCCGCCTTGATTTCTAAGACTTCTGCAAGGAGTGGGGAATCAAACTAAACTTTTCAACTCCCTGATATCCTCAATCGAATGGGCAAGCAGAATCATAAAACAAGACGATAATGAACTCACTTAAAAAGCGACTTAAGAAGGCTAAAGGAGCATGGGCAGATGAACTACCAGGAGTGTTGTGGTCGTACAGAACCACTACAAAAACCCCAACCGGAGCAACCCCTTTCTCTCTTGCATACGGTTGTGAGGCAGTAATACCAGCAGAATTAGGAGTCCCCTCTATCCGGTACCAGTGGACCACTAAAGAGAGTAATTGGGAGCTGCTTAACCACAACTTGGACACCATGGATGAGATAAGGGCCATGGAGGCGATCAGAAACGCCGCATACCAACAGAATGCTAACTATTACAACAAGAACGTCAGGGTTCAAACATTCAAGGTCGGCAATCGGGTTCCGAGGAAAGTATTTCAAAACACTAAGGAGCCAGGAGCTGGCAAGTTAGCTCTTACTTGGGAAAGCCCACACCTCATTCCCAAGGTGGTGGGACAAAGAGCTTACAAACTTCAATCAAAAGATGGCCTCAACATAGGCAATAGCTGGAATGTCATCCACTTACGAAGGTACTATCGTCTACCTCGCAACTTCAGAAGAGGCAGTCTCGACAGTAGTGATCAAGACAGTAGGAGGAGTGATGCACCCTATATACTTCGTCAGCAAAGTATTAGGAGGAGCAGAGCTGAATTACCCGATCGTAGAAGAATTAGCATACGCGCTTATTCTAACGGCCAAGAAGCTTCGCCCCTACTTCCAGGCTCACGTAATGATTAAACAGACGGATCAACCACTTAGAAACATACTCCAGAAAATGGATCTTTCGGGACGACTAACCAAATGGGCGGTAGAGCTGAGCGAATTCGACATCAGATGCGAACTCCAGACTACGATAAAAGGACATGCGTTGGTAGACTTCATAACAGAATGCTCAATCGCAATAGACGACATTGGACCAGAGCAGGTCTGGACTCTTTTCGTAGATGGAGCTTCGAGCGAAGCCGCGAGAGGAGCAGGAACAGTGCTGATCAGCCCGGAAGAGGAGAAGACTTTCCAGAACACCACGTTCAAATTCGCCGTAACCAATAATGAAGATGAATACGAAGCCCTGCTGGCAGGTTTGAAACTGGCTCTGAAAACCATAACTGTTAATGTTCGGGTATACAACGATTCTCAGCTGGTCGTCAATCACGTCAACGAGAATTATGAAGTAAAAGGGACTGACATGATAAAGTATGTGGAAAAGGTCAAAGAACTAATTAGACGCTTTGAGAAGTGTACCCTCACCAGGATACCTCGATAAGAAAACACACTGGCCGACACTTTGTCAAAGATGATCAAAGGCCAAACTACCATTCTTGGAGTAATATTCCACACATTAGAAGAAAGAAGCATTGACAGGGAACAAGAAATAATGGCTATTAGAATAGCATAAGGGGATGTATGGATGAAGTCATATATCGAATACTTACTAACTCAGAAGTTACCAGAGGATGTCAACGAAGCTAGGAGGATACGCAGGAACGCTTCGAGATATACCCTGCTTGGAGGATTGCTATACCGAAAGTCCCTCATTCACCCCTTGCGGCGCTGTTCAGCAAAGGATAAGCAAGAATACGTAAGACGCCCTTAGCATGGACAGATCAACCCCGGGGTCTTCAAAGGAGTGAGGGGGGTCCACACCGGTTCGGTCAATGTCTTACGCCCAGAACTGGGGAGGCAGCAGCACCAAGTGACCTATCGACTTAATCCCGAAACTTCTAGAAAGATCTCAGTCGGCCATACATCTCGAAGTGTTTAAGCTAGCTTGGACCTCAAGTATCTAAAGGAGGAAACTTCTCCTTTAGAGTCTATCGCACCGGCAAGATATCTACGGAGAATCCTTGAACTTAGGAACTTCCACTTATCAAAGATCTGGGATAGACTCTGAGAGAAACCCTACATACTCCAGGGAGGAAACTTTCCCTTCGGATTGACGGCAACCGCCTCACACCCGCCACTAATCACAATCGACCTAATATGGCCTATAAAAGGCCCCCTACATCGTCCTTCACAGGACACAATCTCTTGACCCTAAAAAAATCACAAGAAACTCAGAGTTCTCAGAACTCGCCCCCCAAAAGGATCAATTAATATTCATTCTTTTACTACAAAGAGCACCCTGACTGGCTTGAGCGTCGGAGCGATTTTCAAACCCTTTGCAGGTCCCCCCCCCCCCGGGAACAGGCGAACATGAGCACGGAGATGGAGCAAGGAACAAGGAGCTGAAACCAGAAGCAAGGAGCAAGGAACAGGAACCAGGAGTTGGAACAGAGAGAAGCAAAGTAGGAAGCAGAGCTGGAAGTAAGAATACAGAGCTAATCAATACCCAACATATCGGAGGATTCATACATAACGGAGGCTGTCATGCATCAACTCCCTATTTCATGCTGATCTAACGGGAAGCCATTTTTTGACATCAGCATTTTGCGTTAGAAGGAGTGCATCTCTCCAGCAAAATCATCAATTCGTAACCCGAATCTTATTTAAACAAACTTTTAAGACTAACTACTTCCTGCAGTCCCTCACGCAAACATGTCTTCAGGCGAGCAAACCCCACGCGGGTCACCACACAGGCTCCGCAGCACAGTCGAACTCATGGCTGAGCTAGAACAAGCCAAGGCTGACTACCTCCGAAGGGATGAGGAGGCAAAACAACTGGAGGAAAGCCTCTGCAATTCAGAGATGGCCAGGAAAACCGCGACACCAGAAGAGAAAGAATAAGTAATCAGGAGATACGCACGGAGACTTTTCTCACTCAGTAATGCATTTTCTTTCGGAGATCTGATTTTGCAACCTGGGGACCAGATGCATTTGGAGAACATCTTGGAAGAATACGGAGCATTCGACCCAACCGACCGTACATCCCTAAAAAGAAGGGGGTTGGCGAAGGATGCACGGACGACCCAACCGTCTGCGATTTGCTCATACATCAGGTAGTAGAGCTAACTCGAGAAAGAGAGAATGAAAGGCAGTGGGGAAAAGCAGTAATCCACCAACCCCTTCTTTGTCGAGAGATTTTAGAATCTGAGAAGCTGAAGAATTTCAAGTGTCCAGCACTAGATCATTACCACGGCTTGGAGGACCCGGTGGTGGTCATCAACAACTACACTGCAGTAATGAACTTATACATGACCAATCAGAACATATGGTGCCTAGTCTTAGATACAATCCTAAAAGGACCAGTCCAGGCATGGTATCAAGCGCTGGCCCCGGGATCAATCAAATTTTTTGGACAACTCGCCTTGGTCTTCTAGGACGCCTTCCGAGGAAGTACCATAATAAAAAAAAAGACCGACGAGTTGTTCAACGTGGTTCAAGGAAAAAGCGAGACCTTGGCAATTTATTGGCAGAGATTCCACAACATCATGGTGCAGGTCCTCAACCTGGAGCCAAAGGTCGCTTTCGTCGCCCTGTTAAGAGGCCTCAAGCATGATGATGTCATCAGGGACATCTCTAGCAAGGAACCACAAACCCTGGAAGAACTAATAGAGAGGGTGCAACAATTCATCAGGAAAGAAGAAAACTACCAACGAATGAAGAAGGTGGCCAACATCCCGTATGAAAGTGAACCGATCCGAAAGAAAGAATGAGAGGAGGTTAGGCCTCACAAGGAACGAGAACGAAGCAGAAGACCCAGATCTGACTTTGCCACCTATACCCCGTTGGTGAAAGGTAGGGAGGAAATTTTACAGATACTCATAGCGAAAGGAAAAGCGGAACTACCCAGACCCAACGATGATAAGGAGGAGTTCGGGTTCAGAGACATGACCGCGTGGTGCGCATTCTACCGAGGCTACGGTCACAAAACTGATAATTGCCGACACCTCAAGAACCTCATCAAAGAAATGGTGAGGAAGGGTGAGCTGGACAAATACATCCAGAAGGGGCAGCGACCCTACGAATACAAGAATAAAAGGTCATCAAACAGCAGAAATCGGATCTGGGCCATACTCTGACGAACAAAGCCCGGCAGCCAAGAAAACAACCAAAAGCCTAGAGGAGCCGGTCGGGGTCATGGGAAACATCAATACTATCTCGGGAGGGCTAACTCTTGGTGGAGCAACCAAAGGAGAACATCGCAGATATGTCAACGAGGCAAAAAACCCACCAGTTCTGTTTATCAAGCCCAGTGTGGAAACGCCACCCATCGTTTTCACCGACGATGACTTAGTGGGGGTCATAACCCCACACGCGGACCCACTGGTGATAACGGCGGCGGTAGCCAATTGGAGGGTAGGACGCATCCTAGTCGACACAGGAAGCTCGACCGAAGTCATGAGCCGAAGATGCTTCCAAAACTCGGGGTAAGTCTTCACAATCTCAAATCATATAAGTCTTGCTTGACAGGGTTTGGTGACAACCAAGTCGAGATCGATGGGACAGCATCGCTACCCGTGCTAATAGGAGAAGTAGAAACGAAGAAAGCAATAATGTTAAATTTCGCCATAGTCGATAAGATGCATGCGTACAACATCATACTGGCAAGAACTTCCTGAGATAGTCAGGGGCGATAATCTCTATGAACCACCTCATGATGAAATTCTCAATCCCGGGAACAAATCTCATAGGAACGGTTAGAGGGAATCAAGAAGTAGCCAGAGAATGTTACCTAATCTCCGCCCAGGGTTGTGAAAAAGAAATCACTAACCCGACCATCGTCGGAGGAGATAAGGTGTTCTACGGAGATCCCACCGCATACATGGAGGACTAAAAAGCAAAAAACCACGTAGGTTACCATCACTTTTGATTTCCTTTTAGTAATTTTACGAATAAAGCCGTTAGGCAGGAGAAGTAGCGCTACAAGCTACATATTTTATGAATAAACAAAATATTTTAGCAAAAAGGCGATACTATAAAAGGAAGAGCCTAGTCAAGCTCACTTTGCTCCGGCAAAACAGGTACCTCTGGTAGCTAAGGCGACGACCAGAAGCCTCAAGAAGCAGTCCTAGTTAAACTGAAACTTTACTCGAGTAAAACTGACTCTTCACCAAGGTCCCAAGGAGGAGTCCTAGTTAAACTGACCGTGCTCAAGCCGGCAAATTAGGCAGCTCTGGTAGCTATGGCAACGACCAGAAACCTAATGAGGAGAAGTCCTAGTTAAACTTACTTTACTCGAGTGAAACGCGGTCCCCACTAAGGATCCTAAGGAGAAGTTCTTGCTAACCTACGACCCTGGCAAAGGTTACCGGGGGTATAAGGAGAGGTCCTTGCGGAACTAGTCGCGCTTAGGCAGACAAAACAACCCTGTTAGCGAAAGCAACGATCAGGGGTACGGGAGGAGTCCCGGCGAAAACTAGTTGCGCTCAAGCCGACGAAACCAGCCCTGGTAGCGAAAGCAACGACCAGGAGTCCAAGGAGAAGTCCTAGTTAAACTAGTTGCACTCGAGCCAACGAAAAACCAGCCTAGTAGCGAAAGCAACGACCTGGGGTCCAAGGAGAAGTCCTAGCTAAACTAGTTGCGCTCGAGCCAACGAAAAACCAGCCCTGGTAGCGAAAGCAACAACCAGTGGTTCAAGGAGAAGTCCTAGCCAAACTAGTTGCACTCAAGCCAACGAAACCAGCCCTGGTAGCGAAAGCGAAGACTAGGGGACTAAGGAGAAGTCCTAGCTAAACTAGTTGTGCTTAAGGCAACGAAAAACAACCCTGGGAGCAGCAGCCGTGATCAGGGGCAAAGTCCAGACTCGAAAAGCATTCAAAGCTATGCAGTTACACTAATTTGGATTCTATTTTGCAGAAGGAATTAGTAAGCCTAGGTCATGCTAGAATAAGTCTAAATTATTATTTCTGCAGGAGCGATCATTCGGAGCATGCTTAGTAAGTTTAGGGAAAATGTATTAGTAAGTGTAGGATTAATTACATTGACAACTTGTTTTGTGTATACATATATATATATATATATATATATATAACGACAGGGAAACATCATTCACGAACAACTATGGCACATCGGAAGAAGAGGAAGGAGCAGCAGGAAGACAACCAACGACCACCGAGGCTTTGATAATCACGGCAAGTAACCGACCACCCCCACGACGGCGAACCAAAAACCCGACGGTCGAAAAAAAAGCAGGTTTAGAAGCACTTGTGACGCCGATTAATGAATAAACAGAGGAATCTCAATGAAACCTTCACCGGCCACTTCCATGCACAAGTTCTCAATAGAGGAATCAGCGTCATTCAGGACCATGTAGAAAGAGACCCTCACGTCGCCACCAAGAAGAATTCCATTAACCATTAGGAGACTCATGGCAAGAATTGCAAGATACTCGTACTGTACTTTCAGGCATATTTATAGCACGAAGGGCAGTCATGAGTGGGCACGATCACCGAAGGGTCACGACGAACATGAGTAAATGTAAGACCAAAAGATTGGCGCGCAAAAAGAAAATCAAGAGAAACAACATAAAGGCGAAAATTAATTCCATTAATTCTCAAAGCAAGACCTATTACAGGAGAAATTGAAAAAACAAAATAAAACCCTGAGAAAGGAGTCAAGGCCAAGGAAAAAACCAAAGAACGTGAACGACCAATAGAGCAGCCACGCAATTAGGTGGAAGAAAAACTGAGAAGTTACCAGGTACCCCCTTCCAGATGAGCTGCCAAGATAAGTAGACAACCAAGGAAAAAATAACCCCTTGTCATCATTACCTTGTCCAGAGCATCCCAACTGGAGGCAGCACTGGTAAGCCTACGTCCTTGTGGAACCTACCCAAATGGGACATGGGATTACCACGACCATTATGGAAGAGTCCACCCTCAACTATCTCCATTATCGGAAAAACATTCTTCAAGCATGTAGCTAGTATGAAGTCAAACAGAGGCCTCATCTTGGATCTTCAATAGAAACAGAAGGTAAAAAACAAAGTCGAAAAGTATTTGCAAACGAAGGATCCTCTCTTCTCTAAACTTTTGATGATGAGGAGTTAAAGAACAAAAGTAGGTTATTTATATTGGGAAGGAATAGCCAAAGGGCTTCTCGAAAACAGACGAGGGGTCATTAAAGCAAACACCGAACAATTCTAGGGAACGCTCAAGGGAATAATGACTAAAGGATACGCACAGGTCAAGACGGGTGAGTTTCGAGGGGATGTCAGTGGGTTTCGAGGAAACCCGTCAACTCCTTTACTGAGGAAACGCCATGTATCCAAACATGACGACGGAACTGCCGTGCGCAGTTACCTAAAGGTGTATCGCCGAAAGCGCGTGATCGGAAGATCGGATCTATGACGTCACAGAATCGCGCATGGAAGGGAAATTAACTGCTTGAGCAGAAGTCGAAACGTGTCTTGGGAGAACAAACCACGCGTACTTCAATACAAAACTTGATTCGGTTCTGGAAAGAACAACCCTAGAGAAAAGAGGTTTTACCATCAGCAGTCACTATCAGCAGTCACTATCAGCTCGGTACAAAACAGCTCAGCAATATACAACTCTGGAAAACCAAAAAAAAAAGACCGAGCTTCACGAAACAACTCTGGTCTAGGTAAAATCCTTAACTTCAAGGTCTTCAATATTTAAAACACACGAGTTACTTCTACTCCTCAGTCTCATTACTTTCTCCTAAGGAGTGGCGGGACTCATGCTGATGCATAAAATGTCTAGACGTTGACTAACGTCTGAAGAGTCAAGATCAGACCTGAAGTCAACAAGGTCAAGCCGGCTTAAGGCAGCAGGACCGCTGAGCTCCTGATGGTCCACCAAATGTTCCCCTAACTGGGAGGTCGGCAAGAAGAAACCAGCCCTGCCAGACGCCCTTAGCATGGACAGATCAACCCTGGGGTCTTCAAAGGAGTGAGGGGGGTCCACACCGGTTCGGTCAGTGTCTTACGCACAGAACAGGGGAGGCAGCAGCGCCAAGTGACCTATCGACTTAATCCCGAAACTTCTAGAAAGATCGCAGTCAGCCAGACATCTCGAAGTGTTTAAGCTAGCTTGGACCTCACGTATCTAAAGGAGGAAACTTCTCCTTTATAGTCTATCGCACCGACAAGATATCTACGGAGAATCCTCGAACTTAGGAACTTCCACTTATCAAAGATTCGGGATAGACTCTGAGAGAAACCCTACATACTCAAGGGAGGAAACTTTCCCTTCGGATTGACGCCAACCGCCTCACCCTAATGTGACACGAAAATGTCACATTTGGAGCGCCTAACTTGGACTAATTAGTCCTTTTCGAGTTTTATCAATAATATTTTATGTGTTTTTCTTATTAGGTAGCATATTTGGAGTTAAACATAAAATTCTGAATAAAAGGAGCGAACTATCACTATCATTTCATGTGCCCAAAACGAGAGAAAATGACTTCAAGCAAATCAAATTACAATCGGAGGCAATGACGAGTCCGACAGTGAAAACGGAAGTCAATTCTGAGTTCGGACGGGGAAGTTATGAAAGAAAGAAGTCTGAGGGTACTTTAGTCCTTTGTGACAATTTGAAGATGTAGAGACAAGGATGGAGGCACCTCTTGGTTTCTAAACCAAGCCCAAAGCCCACACAAGCCCAAAGAAGAATGACAAAGAAGAATTATATGAGGACCCTCTCTTTATGGATTAGAGTCAACAAAGTCTAAATGAATTGACTGAGTCAAGGGACTCTAGGGTTTTAGTAGTTTAGGCTACTATTCATCTTCTTCATCAATCAACAACCAAGCAAAGAACAGGAGAGAGAAGAAGGTGGACAGGCAAAGCTAGAGCTCTAGGGTTTTTGGTGTTCTAGAGTTAATGTTTGAAGGAGAGAACAAGAGAGAAGGAAGAAGGAGGACAGGCCAAGCTAGGTCGGTCAGCACTAAGGCCGGCCAGGCCAGAAGTACAGCAGCTCGGGATGAGAAGCAACCACTCGGGTTGAGTACGGGAGCACAAATGCACGAGACGGAAGCTTCCAGCACTCTCCAACAGCTGCTCCAACGCACAGGACAGCATCATGGAAGCACGCACAGCATCAACAGCTCTGGGAAGGATGTGCACAGTGCGGCTGCAGCTGTTGTAACAGCAGGGACGCGCTCACAGGACGCGGCTGCGGGCAGCTCTCACGGGACGCGGCTGCGGGTTCCTGGACAGCACCCTTTGGCCGGATCTTCTTGGTTCTTGGCCGGAATTTCATGCTTCTTTGGCCGGATTTGTATGAGTTTTCTGGCAACCTTTTTTATCCGAAACTTAGGGCTTTTACTCCCCATGTCTTGATCTAGCTTCCCATGTGGTTTGATTTGATTTTGGTTGAAGATTGCTAGAGAGAGAAAGCTAGGGTTTAGCTTTAATGGAGGTTGAGTTCTAAATGAGAAGATGATGATGGTCGCTATGGGGAACCCAGAATTTTGCTAAGAGAGATCGGCTGCACCTTAAAGACTTATATTTTCCGACGATCTTAGCCTTGAACCACATCGAAAAAGGGGGATTCTCTCATCATTTTCTTTCCATTTCTTATTCAATCACCATGTTTAGTTAACTTTAGTGTGTCGATTAATGTGATGAATTCGTGATTATGTTTAATATGATTTGATGTTTTGATTATAAATTGATGTTCATTTATTTCGATTATCGTTTTGATCGTATTTTCATGTGTCTTGTCAAGCACTTAGCATAGTTAATAGACGAAACAAAGTATTCGATATCGATCGTAGTCTAAGTCATAATTTCATGTGTCATGTCATGCACTTCACATAGTTAGGCGACTAGACAACACCTTCGGTGACTCGGGTTTGACCGATTATGACTTTTGTTTGACTAAGTATGATCTCCGGATATACGTAGTACTTAGAGACATCTACTTTAGGAGTCGAACATCGATTATACTTCGACACATTAGATTGGATCATACGTAGTCGTAGGTTTATCATTATGGATTCCCGGACTTCGACACCTCTCTCACCTATATGTTGCTTCCCGACTCTTGTTCCTCCGACTCTTCTCTCGAATCTCTCTCGTCTTTTACTTAAATTGTTTAGCTAGTTTTATTTGTTTTCTTTATTTCTCATAAACCAATCAAAAACCCAAATTGACACCTTTTCTTTTTAGTCTAAGATAGTGAGTGACACGTAGACCGGGGGATAAGACCCTTCGACATCCAAACTACCTTCCTATCCTTCGATCGACTCCGATTTTACCGGGTACTACTTGATACCTCCGCTTAGGTGTGCAACCTTTTCGGGCGCATCAAGTTTTTGGCGCCGCTGTCGGGGATAGGTTTAGTAGTTTGGACATCGTTTGGTTATTTTGTTCATTAGTTTAGTGTTATTTGCTTCTTAGACATTTTTGTTTTATTTGTTTGTGTAGTTTCTTACCTTTTATTTTGTTTAGGTACCGTTTCGAGAAAAGAGCCAAAAAGACACATAAAAGCGAAGGAAAAGGAAGGATTCGAGAAGTTAAGAAGAAAGGTGAACGAAACGAGAGGAGCACTCGATAGTATCGCATTCTATCTCATCCTTTTTACTTGTGTGTGATTGTTTAGTTCTTTAAGTGTTAGCTCCCATTTTGTGATTGTGTGTTAGTATCCTTGAACATTGTGAGATCATGGCAAGTTGGTCATTTGATGAGAATGACCTTATGCGAACCCTTTCCAACACTAGTCGACCATCTACAAGTCACTAGGACTACTCAAATTTATATAGGAATGTTCCGACTAATGATAGAAATAGGCGAGTTGAGCCTGACCGACCTAGGATGACCATGGGTGAATATCGACGGATGTATGGAGTCAGTCAGACTCGTCCTGAATATGGTTTTAGGGATTATGAGCATGACGGTAATCGACCCCGTAAGAGTCTTCGAGACTATCGACAAGAATTTGGGATGACAACACCTTCATGTATGGATTTGTCATTTGATGATAACCGTAGTTCTATTAGTATTGATCCACCACGTCAAAGTCTTCGTGACTACCGACAAGCATATATGAATGGTTCACTTAGTGATGACAATTCCAGACTCGATGATTCCACCCAAAGAGTCGAGTCTAGGTATCTACATGAAGGTAGTGAAGAAAGGACCATTGAGACCGTTAGCCCGGTTTGTGCTATTTGTGCGGGATTACACCATTGAGACCGTTAGCCCGGACTTCGACACCTCTCTCACCTATATGTTGCTTCCCGACTCTTGTTCCTCCGACTCTTCTCTCGAATCTCTCTCGTCTTTTACTTAAATTGTTTAGCTAGTTTTATTTGTTTTCTTTATTTCTCATAAACCAATCAAAAACCCAAATTGACACCTTTGCTTTTTAATCTAAGATAGTGAGTGACTCGTAGACCGGGGGATAAGACACTTCGACATCCAAACTACCTTCCTATCCTTGGATCGACTCCAGTTTTACCGGGTACTACTTAATACCTCCGCTTGGGTGTGCAACCTTTTCAGGTGCATCACACCCCCGCCACTAATCACAGTCGGCCTAATATAGACTATAAAAGGCCCCCTACATCGTCCTTCATAGGAAACGATCTCTTGACCCTACAAAAATCACAAGAAACTCAGAGTTCTCAGAACTCGCCCCCCAAAAGGATCATTCAATATTCATTCTTTTACTACAAAGAGCACCCTGACTGGCTTGAGTGTCAGAGCGGTTTTCGAACCCTTTGCAGGTTTCCCCCCTCCCCCCCTCGGGAACAGACGAACAGGAGCAATGAGCTGGAGCAATGAACAAGGAGTTGAAACCAGGAGTAAGGAGCTGGAACAAGGAACAAGGAACAAGGAACAGGAACCAGGAGTTGGAACAGAGAGAAGCAGAGCAGGAAGCAGAGATGGAATCAGGAATACAGAGCTAATCAATCCCCAACATAACGGAGGATTCATACATAACGGAGGTTGTTATGCATCAACTCCCTATTTCATGTTGATCTAACGGGCAGCCATTTTTTGACATCAGCAAAAAGGTCTCTGAGTATTGGGAAATCAAAGAGCCAAAATAAGCTATTTATAGTGGAAGAAGAAAGCTAAAAGATTCTCTCAACAGACGAAGGTCATTAAGGCAAGGAAGTGGAAGCACCTCAGGAATACCCGAAGTCATAATGGCTGGGAGGTACTCACGGCTCGAGACTGATCAAGTCGGAGAAGATATTAGCTGGATTCGAGAAAACAAGTTAGTCTCTTCACTCATCGAACACCACATGTCCACGTACGGCAATAAACCTGCCGTGTACAGATACCCAAAGGATTAACGCTAGAAAACGCGCGGTCAGAGTATCAAATCTGTGACGTCATGGAATCACGCATGGAAATGATATCAACTGCTCTGCCAGAAATCGAGACGTGCTAGAGAAAAATAAACCACGTGTCTATCAGCTCAAGCAAACATCGCCTGAATCAGTTCTGGCAAAAGCAGTTTCAAAAGAAGAACTCCGTCAGTGCAGTTAGCATCTCTAAACAGCTCGATACAGATCAGCTCAGGAATGCGCAGCTCTAGAAAAAACCAAAAGAAAGACCAAGTTTTACGAAACAGCCTTGGTCCAGGTAAACCCCCTGACTTCAGGGTCTTCAATGTTTAAAAAGCATGAATTACTTCTACTCCTTAGTCTCGTTAATTTCGATTAAGGAGTGACGGGACTCATGATGATGCATAAAATGTCTAGACGTTGACTAACGTCTGAAGAGTCAAGATCATACCTGAAGTCCACTGAGTCAACCCGGCTTGAGGTACAGGACAGCTAAACCCTCGGCGATCCGCCACACACTCCCCTAACTAGGGGGTTGGCTAGAGGAAACCAGCCTTGTGACGCCCTCGGCATGTACGGATCAGCCCGGGGTTTCTAAAGGAATGAGGGGGTCCACGTACGTTCCGTCGATGCCTTACGCCCAGAACGGGAAAAGGCAGAACAACCTACCGACTTAATCCCAAAATATCTACAGAGATTTCAGTCGGTTACGGATCTCGAAGTGTTTAAGCAAGTTTGGACTTGAAGCGTCTAGGAAGGAAACTTCTCCCAGAAGATCTATCGCATCGGCAGGATATCTGTGTAGGGAATTAAACCCTTATACTAGTGTTTATAGCGGATAACGACATCTAATGTCTAACACTAGTATCCCCAAGATCATCATGCAAAACTAGTAATTAAACTAATGAAGATAGTAGATTACCTTAATCGCTTTTCCCTCGAACTAGTTGAATTGATTAAAGAAGACCAAGAGCTTCAAACGTAGCTCCTCTACTTGGGACATCGAATAGTGTATTTAATCTCCCTCCTTGAGAGCTCGCTAGCACTCCAATGGTGGTTTGATAATAAGAAGACCTTCTTCTTACTTGACTAGAAGATAGCTTGGGAATTAGCTCACTTTCTCCTCTCTACTTGATGTGGTAGAGTAAGAAAGCTTAGAGAGAAATTCCACACCTTATTCTCTGCCCTAAGAGTGTTTATATAGAACCCTAACAAGAATCCACCTCCTTTTAGGTTTCCTAAAACACCCTTTAGAATAAGATTTAGGGAAATAGTCGAAAATAGCAACTAGTTGATATTTTCTCAATTACCTAAGGATATGACGTCCAAACCCAGCCAAAATTGTCAGATTTAATGTTCATAACATAAGGAAACGTCCCTCCAAAAATCAGCCCAATCCGAGCCCTAAAAGTGCCCGAATCGGCCTAGGCCCAAAACCCTTATTTCGGGCCTTTTTGCTATCTTTTGCCCAAATTCTATTTAGGCCTGTGAGATATGTTTATGGGACATTCCCAATGTTATATCACACTCCCACTAGTCATATCATCCGATTAAATACCCATTCTTATGTGTAACCCGATGTAGGATCCGATCGAAGTTAGCCGCGAATTACTTCGTAATTCGACGATCGTAGTTGGTTTCTAGCTAAACGCTACGACCCCTAAATCAATCGGACTTGATGATCTTCTTCGTCAATTGTCCTAGCCGACATATTGCTCGCATTGCCATCTTGGTCGAAGGACATCTCCTTCAACTCCTTCAATCTGATGAGACATGAAAATGTCTCATTTGAATCTCTTAACTCGGGTTAGTTAGTCCAGTTCGAGCGGTTACTCTGATGATTTGTTTGATTTTCTTTCTCAGATCTCATTTACAGAGTTCGATGCGAAAACATCGTAATAAAGACATACTTGAGGGGCATTTTGGTCATTTTAATGACAAGGGTATTCTGGTCAATATTAGTGCTCATGTGAAAGAAGAGTCCAATACGAATCTATCGGCGAAAGCGGAAGTGGAATCGGAGTCCGGATCAGGGAGATAGTCCAAGTCAAAGTTGGAGTCAAAATCATTTGACCAAGTCAGCTAGTTGACACGTGTCGCTGGACAGAAGCACGAGAGATTGGTAGTCGGTATGCTCTCGGGCGTAACGGTACAAAATTCAGGATTTGGTGGGGACAACATCTGGTAATTCCGCACCTCATACCTTCGGTGCTCCTATGTGCATCAGACGGACAGATTAAGGGGAAATTAGATCTGACGTCCATGTAGGCAATGACGTGAACTAACTTGGTAGCCCCTGTTGCACTATATTTCACGCTATCACTGACCAGGCACCCAAACTTCACGTGTGAGAGTTTGTTGAATTTAAAATTCAAAACAACTCTCTCATCACAGCTACTGATTGGAGCCTAAGAATTGGGACATTTCTTCTCTTAAGGCATCTTCCTCTCATTTCTATCTTTGGAAATAAACAGTACAAAGAGGGATTAAGAGAAAGAAATGTTGAGATTTTTGGGACGAAATCAAAGATAAAGAATTAGAACAGGAATGAAAGAACAAAGATGGAAGGCACGGATGATTGAGAATGGAGATTTGTTTTAATCTCTATTTTCAGAAAAGGATTTACTTCCTTCTAAGTTTCAACAGTAGAGAGAGAGAGAATAAGTGAGCCGGGATTCATAAGAGATAGAAGTTTAGAAAAATTTAGACAGAGAATTGAAGAGCTCGGTAAGGAAGGTTGGGTGGAGATATTTTAACAAAGAAGGAAAGAAATCTGGAAATGGAAGGGGGAGGATTACAACTATTTTTCCCCTATATAGACATAAAGAACAGAGACGGGAAGGCATCTCCTCCACGGCTAAAGAATAAGAAAAAGGTTTAGAGAGAGAGAAGGAGACACACGGTTTAGAGTTCATCATCATCATCTATAGCTTGGTTTGATCATTCATTTTATTTTCGATTTTTCTTGTATTCATTTTATTTCTGTTTCTTAGTGAGAGAGAAAGAGATTACAAAAGAATAGAGAGAGATTGTGGAGAGATTGATGTTACAAAGTTAGAGAGAGAGGACAGAAAGATTCGGTTTGATAAAATATAATCTTCATTCTGTTTTTGATTTTCTGTTGTTTCTGTTTTCTTGGTGAGAGAGATAGAATACTTAAAGAGAAAGATTACAGAGAGTTATAGAAGAAAGAGAGAGAGAATCAGAAAGTTAGAGAGTGGAAAATAATTTTCCCACAGGAAATCCATTTCCGGGAAGACGAGAAAACCGTTTTCCCTGAGGGTGCGTTTGGCAGAATTCTGGGAAAAACAGAAGGAAATCACTTCCCTAAGGCCCTGTTTGGTTTGAAAATAGCAGAAAAGTTAAGTTTCTTTACTCTTTTACTTATATAAATTTAAATGTTTATCTCTTCCAGCATGAGTAGCTAAATCTTGTCTATCTAGGGTTTAGATGAAGTCCATAATTAGTTTTACTAATATGATTTATATGTGAGTTAATCAATTTTTAGAATAAATTTCCTATATTTTAAATTCTTAATTGCTTTTTTTATTGTTATTTGAATCATAATACCAATCAAACCACTTTTTGAAGACATAATAGTTTTAAGGTTAGAATTTGAGTTTGACTTAGTCTCTGAGGAAGGAACCGGTCTTACCGGAATTTACAACTTGACACCCGTGCACTTGCGGGTGTAGACTTATTTAGGAAACTTTCTAGGCCCATCAATATCTATGAAAGATCCTTGAACTTAGGAACTTTCAGCTATCCTAGATCCGAGATAAACATGAAAGGAAAACTTCCCTCCACGGCAATTGCCGCCGCCTTTTAAGCCTACAAAAGGCCCACACATCGTCCTTCACAGGACACGATCTCTAAACCCTAGAAGATCACAGTTAACTCCGAGTTCTCATAACTCGCCCCCAAAAGGATCGATCAACATTCATTCTTTTACTGCAAAGAACACCCTGACTGTCTTGAGCGTCAAAGTGGTTTTCGAACCCTTTGCAGGTTTTCTCCCCTTGGGAACCGACGAACAGGAGCTTGGAGGACGAGAATCAGGGGCTAGAGCAAGGAACAGAGAGCTGGAGTAAGGAGACGAAGCACTAGAGCTAGAAGCAGGAACATGCGCAGGAATCTTATCTCAAATAACAGGATATACCATCATAACGGAGGATGTCATGCATCAACTCCCTTTTCCATGCTGATATAACGGAAGGTCATTTTTTGACATCAGCAACTACGATAAGCAGCGTAGGTGAGGCGGATGCCATCTACCCTTAGGGAAGTTACCCACTGTTTGTAGTTAGGGTTTCTCTTTAGAGTTTATCTCGTATCTAGGATAACCAGAAGTTCCTATGTTCAAGGATACTTTGTAGATATCCTGCCGAGGTGATAGATCTTCGGAGAGATATTTCCTCCTTTGAGACTCTTGAAGCCCAAGCTGGCTTAAACACTTAAGATCCTTAACCGACTGAGATCTTTAGGAAGATTCGGGATTAAGTCGGTAAACGTGCGGCGCTCTTTTGCCTCCCCAATTTAGGGTGTGAGGCATCGACCTTGCATACGTGGACCCCCCTTACTTCTTTGGAGAATCCAAGGGCTGATCTCTAATCTGTTATAGACGAAACAGGGATGCAATCCTCTTAGCTGATCCTGGCCGACCTCCCAGTTCTGGGTGTAAGTGGCGGAGCGTTCAAGGTCACATTTTGTGCATCATCACCCGCGAAGTAACAAAACAGTCCCACTTAAAAAAGATCCAGTGTTACCAGCCACAACTTAAATTTGTAGTCCCAAACCCGTAGCCTCATCAAGATCAATGTTTTCCACATCTGACGGTCCTTGTCTCGGTTGCGCCTTAGTTCCATGCTCTGCATCACATTGAATCCTAGGTTTTGAGATAACTAAGGGCCAGGACCGCCAGGTTGCCTTGCCTTTTCCCTAACCGACACGTGGCCCTCTTTTTCCCACAAGACCCTTCTGAAATTACTTTTATGCCCCTCATTTTGGTCCCCACTTGATTCCTTAGCCAACATATGTCCATTTCTTGCAGAAAAGTAACCACAACTTCCCATTTTACCCTTCTCAACCTTATCTCTTAAAACCCTAACCACCAACCAATATAAATAACTTTTTTCTTCTCATTCTTGGGTAGACTTGAAAATCCTCTCGTTTCTCTACTTCTAGTTCTCTCTCTCCCTCTCTCTTTCTTCTTTAAATCTAACCCTAAAATCTATCTTCTTCTACTTTCTTTAGCCATTCGTCTCTTCTTGTCAATTTCTTTCTACTTCTAATTTCTAGATCTAATTTCTATTTCTTCTCTCATTTCTTGTCTACAACCTATTTCTCTCTAATTTCTCTTCTAAACCTCTCTTTTTTCACCTATTTTCAAGCAGTAAAAAGTGTTATTATTTGGATCAGGAGCATAATTTGGAGCAAGAATTTGATTTCTTGGGTGACTTCTTTTCTTTGTCTCATTTATTTCCATGTATTTCTTTTATTAATGAATATGTCTTCAAATTTAATGAGTAGTTCATTTTATTTCTAGGATTGTAGCAGAAACCCATACTTGATCTTTCTTGAGATGTGTTATTGATTGATTGAATTCCTTTAAATGATATTTAATGCCTATTAATTGTCTTTCCATTTAGATTTTATCTTCTTTTGTTTGTTCATGCTTCATAATTAGATATCTCATACTTTCGTTAAGTTGTTAGATGGAATATGCTTGTTAGATAATGAATAACAGTTAAAGATTATAGTATTTACATGATAGTCAATTAGAAATACATGATTATGAGACGAGTTTATTAAGAATATATTCTGAAATTTGAAGTCCATTATATTAGATTTCGAGTTATATGGAAAAAAGTTTAGTTAATTAATTGCATGTTTTAGGGAGTGATTTTATGTGGTGGAATCGAAAATCCTAGATCACTTCTCTTATGCTTTCATCTTTCTTAGTCTATCGTTTTTCTATTAAAATCGTTTTCAACAACAAAATCAATTTCACAAAAAGGGGTGTTAATTTAAGATTTAAATCGAAATTACTTATCCTTGTGGATCGATTCCGGACTTCCGGATTTACTACAACTTGATCGCGTATACTTCCAGATTTTTTATTTCATTTTTATTAGCCTAAATTGGGCATTAATTTTTCTAACCGAATCTACGAAGCCTCGGGTCGGCTAAGGAGGACATCACCCCGTCTTGAACGGGAGGTACGTGTTCTAACACCCACGAATCTCCTTTCAGTTGGTTAATTATTTTGTGGTGCATATATGTTGCGAACTGCGTGGTTTGGCCATTTCTAGTAAGGGCACTTAACCCGCAACAACATAAGAGTCGGATTTCATCACCGATCTCTTGCCCACATAGGATACGTCAATAAAAGCGAAGCCAAGCCTCACTTTTTAGACATTGGCCAAAGGGTCACAAGCTTATAGGACCTTCTTGACAATTCTAGAACTCGATTGATATTTTTAGTATTCCTAGGTAGAGGGAACGATCCAAGCGCCCAATTCTTTTCCACGGTCGCCTCGACAAGAGGAAACATTGCCCAGGGTGGGACGGTTATTTACAACTTTCATAGCTGGTTGTCTCCCGGAGAATTAATTGATCATTGTACTATGACGGGGTAACTCTTAATAACAATAATAGTTCGAGCTTTGGACATAAGTAGAAGTTGTCTATATCTATTTTTAGGTGAAAAAGACCACCAGTCGTCTAGATTGTGTCTATGTTGCTTGGTTGAGTCAGCTTGGTTGCTTGGGCCTATCACTTAAGCCAACAAAACAGGCTTAGTAGCCCATGCTACGACCAGGGGTGAAGGGGGAGCCCTAGCCTAGTTTCAAAATAAAATCTAGAGGGATCCCTAGTCGAAACTCAAAATAAAATCAAGGGGGAGCCTTAGCCGAAACTTAAACCAAGGGGGAGCCTTAGTCAGACCTCAAAACAAAAATCAAGGGGGAGCCCTAGACAAACCTCACTCGCGGCTCCGACCACACCATCGACAAACAATAAAGGAATCAATATACAGGTTTAACTAAGTTTTTGTCTTCCAGAACCAGCAACTAAGTCGGGAGTTAGTAAGCTAGGTCATGCATGTTAGTCAGAATAGGTCTGATCTAAATTTCGTTTCCCAAGTGAAGAAATTCATGTTGGATACAGTAAGTAAGGAGAATCGCATTTGTAAGCTTAGGATTATTCTAACAAAATAACAAGTTCTTTTTCTGTTGAGTAACGATCATCGCCTAGGTACAATTGGAGGAAGAAATAAAGTTCTTTCAACAAAAGAATGGAGCTATACAAGAAGTGACACAATCAAAAGACAAGAAGGTACTGAAAAGTTCAGAGTCCCTCTTCGGGGGAAGAAGGGTCCCTATGACCACTAGAATCTGATGTATGGAGAAGGTAGAACCCTCATCAGAGTCATCATCCACTTCCAATTACCGAATTAGCAGCTTCATCATCCCAGTCGCCGTCACGAAAAGGAAGGTTCTCCTTGATTCCCCTTTCATTGGAAAGAGAAAAAAATCTCAACTACTTTATCTTTGTCGATCCAGCGAGAGGATGAGACCTATCAGGGGCATAGAAGCGGCGATCACATTTCTAGGCGGCCTTGAAGCCCAATTTGCGATGCTTCCTAAAAAATCCCGAAAATTCATCCCCACGCTTGAAATTTGCGATGGTCTTCTCTTGATTAAGATTGGTTATTTCAAAGATGTTACGCCTAGAGGTCTGGAGGGAGAGCTTATCTTTCTCCCTTTCGGAAGAAGACTAGCCTCTTTCTTTTTAAAAGCTCCGAGCTGCTTCTCAATAATAGATAAACGAGAATTCAGCTGCTCGGTCTGAAGTTCCAGACGAAAATTTAGTTGCTCGTTCTGAAGCTTCCAGGAGTCCCTATCAATACTGACAACCTTCAAGTCGGAACTCTAAACCTCAGCTTCAACCCTTGAAGATTGGGCATCTCGTTCGAATCGTTGCTTCTCCCTCTCCAGGTCTTCAATTTGGTTCAAGTACGTAGTAACATCCTCGGTTGACCGAGAACTCAGTAGAAAAATGATAGAGGTTTAGGGAGATGAAGCAGTTTTATCAGCCCTTGAAGCAGAGTTTCCTTCCTTACTCCAAGGGGTTCGCACGAAAGCAGAGCTCTGAGGAACCGAGGCAGTAGCAGGAATGCTCGACTCTGGAATAGTGATCCCAGTAGAGCTCTGATCCCGTCTATCAGCGATCGACTTAGTGCGAGGCCTCTTAACACTAGAAGATGATGGTTGGGGACCAGACCTGGGTCTTTTCCTCAGAGAAAATGAAAAACAAGAAACAGGGAAAAATGAACAAGAAGGAAATCAAGAAGTCAGAAAATCAAGGCAGAATATTCGAAGTATACCTGGAAAAGCATGAATGACACCGTTATGAAGAAAAGCATGGTAATCAACTGTTTTGTCAGGAACCATCCCTACTTCTCCCCTGTCTAGAGCGTTCAGGGCCTTCAAATAATCGGTATCTTGAGGGCCAAAAGGAATCTTAGGAAGCTTAACAGGAAAATCAAGAGACCGGACAACAAAGCCAAAATCTTTGGTCGGATCCAAAGGACGAACAAAAAAATACCTTTCTTTTATAATCTTTAGGGGGTGGAAATAGCAAAAATAAAGGGATTCGACAGAAGCAAAATAATACCAAAGATGATTACTGGACTTCGCAATGAAGATCTGATCAAAAGCGTACAAACTAACCGTGACTTTCAAGTGCTTGCAGATCAAGAAGAATGCCATGACGGTTAACACAGCATTAGGGCTCAACTGGAAGGGCAGAACACCAGAATAGCTCAACAGGCCTGAAAAGAAAGCAGGAAAGGAAAAAAATAACCCAACCTTCAAGAAAACCTCGTAGACCCCGACGCGACGGTCGGAGGTGAGCCAAATCTGTTCCTCAGGAATAGGAAACAGAAGTTCAACATCATCAAGAATCGAATGCTCTTCATGAAAGAGAACCAAGTCCTCTTGGGTCATCAAGCTCTGATAACGCTTCTGACCAGAGAAAGAGAGATCATGAGTAGGGGCAACCATTTATTTCAGAAAGCAAGAAGAAGTTTGCAAGAACAGTAACAGTAACAAAAGAGGAAAAGTTATAGAGATAAAAGGTAATAATATATCTCGCAAATCAGGGTACTAAAGGGCAAAATCAACCACGAAATGGTCGCGGATTCGTGAAAATTCGAACCATAAATAAAGAATAAACACGTGGCACGTCATGGAATGTCGGCGTCGACCCTCGGTCGCAGAGAAGAAATTTACTCAAGTAAAGGTCGTCGACAAAAGGAGGACGCATTTAAAACAAAAATAATTCTTTATTCCAAAGACAACATCTATTACAAAAGAAATTGCAACAAAGGAAAATACAGATGAATGCCTCAAAGCAAGAGTCAATCACCATCAAAACCACCACGTAGAGGGGAACGGCCAAAATTGAACCGTTCACACCGAGAGAAATGGGCAAATGCCAAGAGGAAGTAAAACCTCAAGACTCAGTCACTACCCGAGTGGATCACCAACTGCCGACCGAGGCCTTGAAAGAGGACCGATGGTCTGCACATAACAAGGACAACGTCATCAGCCCCGAGTCGTGCCGGACGATGACGACCCGTGGGGGTCGCCATTTCCCTTACTGACAATCCCTCCATTCGCCATTACCATTACTTACAAAGATCACACGAAGAAGCTTTTGGTCAAAACTCGAACAAGGGTCTCATCGTGAATTCGTTAAAAATCAGGAGCCAAAGAGAAATATTAAGAACAAAAACGATTTAGAAAAGTTATTCTTGGAGAAAACTCAAACACAAAGGACACTATTTATAGTGGAAGAAGAAGGCAAAGAGTTCTCCTCCACAGAAAATGACATTAAAGAAAAAGAATAAAGTACCTCGATACCACATTAAGCCATAATGACTGGGTGTCAAATCGCGGCTGAAGACTGACTAAGTCAGAGAAGAATTAGTGGACTCGACGTGACTCATTTGTCCCTCTAACCAAGAAACGCCACGTACCCCACGCATGGCAGTAGTGGTACCGTGGGCAGTTATTCAAAAGATCAACGGCCAAAGCGCGTGATCAGAAGATCAAATCTGTAACGTCACAGAATCAAGCGGAAAGCAAAAATTTATTTCCCAAGCCACGAAATCAAAACGTATCACGCGTAAATCAACACGTGGAAGAAGCCTCCAGAATTCTCAAATAAGGCAAATCCAAGCCCAGAGGCTCAGGCACGACAAGGTTAGCTTCGTCACCAGTGGACCAGCTCCGCACAAACCAGCTCGGAACTTGGAACTCAGGAAAA
This sequence comes from Eschscholzia californica, assembly GCF_041429995.1. Classification (NCBI taxonomy): domain Eukaryota; kingdom Viridiplantae; phylum Streptophyta; class Magnoliopsida; order Ranunculales; family Papaveraceae; genus Eschscholzia; species Eschscholzia californica. Next base: position 30,027,692 of record NW_028238472.1, on the reverse strand, counting down.
TGGATACGCAAAGAACGACCGAGCTTTACGAACAACTCGGGTCTAGGTATATCTGCTACCTTCGAAATTTATTTATTTAAGCTTAATGCTATGAACTTTAGAGTACTTCTACTCCTTAGTTTATATACTTTCAACGAAGGAGTGGCGGGACTCATAATGATGCACATAATGTTCAACCGTTGACTAACGTCAATAAGTCAAGAATAGACCAAAAGTCCAACGGGTCAACCCGGCTGAAGGCAGCAGGACTGCGGGACCCGCAAAGATCCCCACCTAAGCCCGGAACTAGTAGGTCGGCAAAGATCATCTATGGAGCTCCAGTCCTGTTTAGCCTAAGACACAACCAGGTCTTCCCTGGGATTCTCAAGAAGAGCAAGAGGGTAAACGTAAGCAAGGTCGACGTACACCCGGAACATGGGAAGCCAGGAGCGACCGCACGCTTACCGACTTAATCTTGAATCTTTCTAAAGATCTCAGTTCGCTAAGATCTTCAGTGTTTAAGTAACTTGGGCTTCAAGAGTCTCAAAGGAGGAAACATCTCCTCAAAGTCTATCAACTCGACAGAATATCTATGAAGTATCCTTGAACATAGGAACTTTTAATTATCCTAGATACGAGATAAAATCAAAAGGGAAAGTCTAACTACGGACACTAGTCTAATTCCAAAGTGGTGGATCTCAACCGCCTCACCTACACCGTCTATCACAGTCGGTCTAATTCGACCTATAAAAGGCATCATATCACCTTCTTCAAGGTAAGTTGAGTATGTTCAACACACTCAATTGTTCCTCAAGGACATTCAATACTCAATCTTTTAACTACAAAGAAAATTCATACTGTCTTGAGCGTCGGAGAGGTTCCCGAACCCTTGGCAGGTTTTCCCACCAGGTTTCAAGGGGCGAGGAGCGGGAATCGAAGGAAGGAGTACCAATCATCTAGACGGAATATCTATTCACAACAGACATTGTCATGCATCAAGTTTCGGTTCTCTTACTGATTAACGAAAAGCCATTTTTGACAACAGCAATAGCAAGTGGTGTTCCTGAGTCTTACAATGATCGTAATATGGTCAGGGACATTTGGAACAAGGCTTCTCCGATCGGTCATCAGCAATAGCAGGGGTCCATCAACAATATTTGGCTTCTAATGGTCGAAAATCAGTCGTAGAGACCTTGAAGAAATTCCGTTACTCTATCTTGATTAGTACGATCAAGAAGACACCTACCATGTCCACAAATACATGGTTCAGTAATCATAAGAGAATTTAATTCATCATGAAGAGCCTTGAGATTAGTAAAATACGTAGATGCGTCAGAACCTTCGTGCTTAAGGGATGAAATAGCTCGTTTAAGTTGAAATACATTTGGAGCATTAGTCTGCTAGAAACGACCATGAAATTTTTTTTCCAGACATCAGATGCATCATCGTCATAGATAATAGAATACCGCAAAGAGGGATCAACAGATTTGGTAAGCTAACTCGAAACTAAGTCATTACATCGTCCCCATAGGTGCAACTCATTAGGATTGGTGGGTTTTTAGATTGACCCATCAACAAAACCTAGTTTATCTTTAGCTCGAAGAGCTTTGATCATACCTCGAGACCATGAGGAGTAGTTACTGCCAGTAAGAAGAGGCGTGATTAAAATAGTGGTGGGAGAATCCGAATGATGAACATCGAATGGACCACCAGGATTTGGAGTAGAATTAGTAACAGTTTCAGAAGAAAACTCGTGAGAAGTCATAATTAGCTATAAAAAATGGCTCTTATACCATGTGAAGAGGGATGAACCACTTGATAAATAAAGAGAAGAGATATGATTGAGATCGAGAGAGAGAGAGAAGGAGGGAGAAGTCGTGAGACAGAGAGAGAGATAGTTGTGAGAAATAATTGATATTAGATTAATTCTCTCTGTTACATTCTTGTAAGTTACATAGATTTCTATTCATAGGATACAAGGTGAATTAGGGTTTCCTAGATTAAGATATACAATTGCTAAACTAAAATATACATTAAAGATCTTCATGGCCCGGGTCCACTCGGTTGGCCGAGTGGAAGAGGGTCGGTGGATCCCAATAATAAGCACTTAAGAGGGTGTCTGGCACTTAAACATAAGAGGTTTACATCTCTAGTACATTTTACTCAATCTTTTAAAATAAGTTCAGAAAAAAAAAATTGTATATTTCAAACTGGAGATTGCAAACCAATTTTCTAGGCATTCCTTCTTTAGGAATCGACTGGGATTTCTCTAAAACTAAATTGGTCTCCAGCGAAGGAGAGGAAGCGGATTAGATAGAGAGAGGATTGAGGAGGGGGAGAGAAGAGGAGATGGAGGAATAGAGATAGAAGGAAGATAAATGAAGGTGTTAGTGGTGGTGGAAGGAGAGAAGAAAAAGAGGAGAAAAATGGTGGTGGTGGCCTGAGTTGGTGGTAGAAAATGAGGAAGATATTTTGTTTCCCTTCAAAATTTTGCACTTCGGAAAATTGGTCAAAAGTCACAATTTCCGTTTAAAATTTTGTACCATGAAATTTTTTTCATTTCCCCAAGCGTCAGCCAACGATTAATCGTGAAAGAGAAAAAGGGTTCAAGCAAACCTGGAACGACTATTTCTCGGAAACTCAATCTTTTAATGATTTTCAGTTCCGTAGACGTTTTAGATTGGGGAAAAATCTCTTCCTACGGATTTTCGGTGCAGTTAAAGCGCCTGATAAGTATTTTGTTCAATTGAGAGATGCAGCAAAATAACTTGAATTATCTCCTTTACAAAAAATGACAACTACTATGCGGATGTTAGAATATGGAGTAGGAGCAGATGCAACAGAGGATTATGTAAGAATTGGTGAATCAACTGCTATCAATTATTATAAAAACAAATTGTCCTGCAATAATCAAAGGTTTTGGTACAGAATACTTGAGAACTCCTAATCCTAAAGATATTGCAAGGTTCGTGCAAACAGGAGAAGAAAGAGGTTTTCCTTTAATGTTGGGGAGTCTTGATTGCATGCACTGGGTTTCGAAAAATCGTCCTACGGCTTGGGTAGGACATACATTAGACGTAGTGGACATCCAACTATAATTTTAGAGGCAGTTGCCTGTTACAACCTATGGATATGGCATGCATACTTTGGATTACCAGGTTCTAACAATGACATTAACTTGCTACAGTCATCTAATTTATTGGCAGCAGAAGGTAATACTCCTCCAGTAAAATATAACATCAGAGGAAAAGAATATAATACAGGATATTATCTGGTTGATGGTATATATCCGAAAATGGTCGACTCTTGTTCGAACTATCTCCCAACCTCAAGGTTTGAAGAAACAACATTTCGCAATGATACAAGAAGCATGTCGAAAAGATGTTGAACGTGCATTTGTAGTTCTTAATTCTCAATTCGGCATTATTAAGGATCCAACACTTTTTGGGGATAAACATGTCCTCCATGATATAATGTTTGCTTACATTACCATGCATAACATGGTTGTAGAAGACGAATATGACGATCGTACAATCAGGGGCATGGCCGAGATTTGGGGGATCCAGTGCGAAATGATCACTGGGGCCTATAATATGATATTATAGAAACTAGGAAATTGTTAGCAAATGGTAAATAATTTTTTTCAAGAACAAAATGATTGTTTTAAATATAAAAAATGTCACCACATAAATATATTAATTGTCCAAAAAGTATCTACATGTGCATTATTTACATCTAATTTAGTAAAAAAATGTTCGAAATGTACGTGACAACAAGTTAGTCTATCTTTCAACAAAAAAAATTTAAGTTAGTCTATCAACAGAAGATAACATCATAATGTGCCTGAAGATTATATAAAACCATGAAAATATGTAACATGTCCCTTAATTTTCCGACCCAAAGAAAATTTGGTGCGCATAGAGTTTTTTGAACTTGGTGAAAAAAAACATGACCAAAAAATTGCCTTTTTGTTATAGGATGGTGCGGACCAGCCTTCCGGGCTGTTAGTGATACTGTCCGCTTTGGCACACCTGGGCCTCACGGGTTTAAAAGGCCTCACTAGGGAAGGGTGTTTAACCTCTTAAGAGGAGCACCACACTCCAGTCTCCCACCAATGTGGGATTGCTTTACAACACACCCTCCCAAGACCACATCATAGTAGAGCAAATCGTATTGATAACGTGTTATAGGATGGTGCGGACCAACCTTCCGGGCTGCTAGTGATACTGTCCGTTTTGGCACACCTGGGCCTCACGGTTTTAAAAGGCCTCACTAGGGAAGGGTGCTTAACCTCTTAAGAGGAGCACCACACTCCTGTCTCCCACCAATGTGGGATTGCTTTACAACACTTTTGTGATATTTGAATTAAGGACCTCACATGTGCAGGGTAGATTCGTAGATATAATACCATGAATCCACATGACCTTTACTGGTGAAAATAAGCATTAGAAGTAAATATTACTTATATATACCTTTACCATAAGTGGGGCCCTTAGGAGGCCGAATGTGCCGGCACCGGTTGCACCTCCTTCTCCATGCCTCTGCGTACAATACCCATCTTTTATTCTGAAATTACAATTGTAGAAATTGTTGCAAATAAAACAGATGAATGATTCTTATCTAGACGCAAGCAAATTAAAGATAAGAAAGCTCATTTTGCACTACGATATGCTCTGATTGATCATCTATGGGAAAAAGGGCAATGATGGACATTATTGATTCTTCAATAAGTTGTTCACTTGGGAATAACAGTACTGCGATATCTTTGAAAACCGAAAATACACAAAATCGATACTCAGAGGAGATGATAATCATAATACATCGGTTATATGTTATTAAGGATATAAATAAAAATACTTCAAGTAGTTTTGTTTGAATATTTCAGTCAAATGTTTAATTTTCAATTTTATTATAATGTAATTGAGTATATAAAATTTCTAAAGGACCAATCACACAAAAAATAACACTAAAAGGAGTAAAAGAAAAAAAATAACTTTAAAATGGACTAAAAAGAAAAGCACTCACATGAAAAAGGAAAAAGGACATGACCGAATGTTGCCGATTTTGTTATTATTGATTAATTGATCTTCTCGGAAGAATTCTGATGTTGGTGGTATTATGATTTGCAGCTTTACCAAGGATAATTAATCTACTACAACGATGGCAGTTGAGATGAATGTAAATTAGTATTTTCTTTATTATTTGTATTTTGTTGACCTTTAGGGTCCTTTCATCCGTGATCTTTAGGATCCTTTTATCTTTCGACTTTTAGGGTCATTTTATCGAGTCAGTATCTAGTCTCATTTCTTTCTCTTCATGAGGCACTTTCCATTTAAAGGTATGTAACTCTCGTGAAGTTTTCAGAAGAGAGAAATAATTATGATCATCCATGTAACAATGCGATTTAATCGCTTATAAATGAAATTTGTTTCGCTTGGTATAAAAAAAAAATATATATATATATATATATATATATATTTGACGGTCCCTGTTTACGGAACCCAAAAACAATGGCATTTTCCAGTTCCGTTGGGTGCCCAACTCCCTCCACATAATGACGCTACCCAAGGCCGCAGGGCGTACGGAGATGCTCTAATGACACTAGCAACCCCGATGAAAAATCTCAAGTCCCCATCACTTTCCCCCACAAAAACAGAACCAAACAAAAGATTTCAGTTTGACCTCCCTCTCATCTTCCATTATTATTATACTGCTATATTGACATTCAAACATTTCCATTCATCAACAAATAGATCAACTTCCAAAGAAAGGAAAAGGAAAAAACAAAGAACCCAAATTAATAGAGAGCTAATACTCAGATTCTTCTTCATACTCATCACCATTAAGGAATTACAGGTCCAAAGCTCTTACATGTCGTTAAACTTTTCTGAATCCCACCTTGACAGAAGAAGAAATTTGGTGGACATCTAAACAGACAATTATCAACTAAACTTATATTAGCAGAACCAGGTTTTAAACTCATTAATGGTTCAGGAATTGGTCCAAACAAGTAATTCCCTCCTAACAATAACCTCACAAATGGGGAACTTCCTGTTTCAGGAACAACTGTTTTTAAAGCATATTGAGAAGGTATCATTCCTGTAAATTTGTTGTTTTCTACTGATAAAGCTGAAAGCTTAGGCATCATTGCCATGAAAGCTGGTAATAGACCTTGAATCTCATTATTACTTAGATCAAGTGCTATTAACTCACTTTGGGTACCTAGAGTTTCAGGAACTTGTAAAGATTCGAACTTGTTGTGAGAAATTGTAAGTTGTTGAAGAGATGGGTGATCAAATAGGGCAGAAATTACAGGACCTCTAAGTGAGTTATGACTAATATCCATTACTTGTAGAAAACCCAAATTGATTATATTCTCTGGGAGATTTCCGATTAAATTGTTATTTCTCATTGAAATCTCCATCAGGGATTGAGGTAAGTTTACTGGAAATTGCCCTGAGATACCATTATCACTGGCATCTAAGAAGATGAGATTTTTCAGGTTACTCAAATTGGGAAACTCGCCGGAGATTTTGTTTCCTTGAAGTTCCAGCCTTTTTAAGCTCAATAACCCATTTAAGCTCTCTGGGATAGACCCTTGAAGATGATTGTTGTCGAGGTAAAGTTCTTCAAGGTTAGAGAGAGAACCAATGGAAGTGGGTATTTCACCAGAAAAGGAGTTGCTTGAGAATCCAAGTCGGCGAAGATGAGTCAAGTTAGAGAGAGAGTTGGGTATTGAACCAGAGAAAGAATTATCAGATAAATCAAGGGTTTCTAAGTAAGGGAAGTTCCAGTTAGAGAGAGAAAGTGAACCAGTGTATCCAGCTTTATCAAGACTGATCTCAGTGACTCGACTCAGTGAAGAAACAACTAAGTCACATCTGAACCCACAAGTGAAGATTTCACTGAAGATATTATCACATGGATCAACTGAGAAATCCCATGAACTCAAACAAGATCCAGGAGTTAAAGATGAAGGATTTATACTCTGTTTTAGCTCTTTTAATCCTTCAATATCTTCCCAATAAGTTATTGATTCTACATTTATAAATAGCTGTGAAACTGTTAATACTGTAACTACAAAGAACAATAACACAGAGAAACATAAACTCCCCATTTCTTCTTTCTCTCTCTAAAACTAGTTGCTCTGTTTCTTCTTCTGGGTAAGTGGGTAAGTTCAGATCTAATAAGAAGCACAGTTGCCAGAGCTAAAGAGATGTTCAATTAACACCATTAATGTGATTGAAGAAATGTCATAATTTGATGAGACAATAAACTCAGGTAACAGTAGTGGCTTTTTTTTCTTTACTGAGATTTTTCTTTTCAAGGAACCTTCACGAGCAAAAGTGTCAGACTTTGGGCCCAAACCCTAATTCTTTTAGATTTTGTTTTCTTTTCTTAAATCCAATACCAACAGGAAAGAGAACATTGAAAATTGAGGAGATCAAGGAGTGCTCTTTTTCCTTCATCAAAAAAAAAAAAAAAAAAGGAGTGCTCTTTTTCTCTTTTTTTTTGGACAAAATTTAAGAAAGTTATACAAATTTATTTGTTTTTGAACAAATAAACTTTATTAGATAGTCTCCCCAAGGAAAAATGATATAATTTGTGGTGGTATACCGTCCCTTTCTAAAATTGAAGAAGAATTGAAAGCGCTAAAACATAAGCAACTAACTTATCGAGATGATTATTGCATTCTCGAACACAACAAGTAAAATGAACTGAATGCAGAAATGTAGCCCGGATATTAGAGATGATATGACGATATCACCATGGCACTTGTTGTAAAGGACTATTTATAGCCGTCAAAATTTATTTTGCTTCTCCTTCTATGATGCAATATTATATTTCAGTTGGATGGCAACTCCAGTCCTAAGCGGAATCCAAATGCCTTAGACGATTCAGCATTGTCAGTATTGAGAAGTCGAGAAGCAACGCCAGCAATGGGATTTGTTGCACAAGCCGAATCCTCAGTTGAATATACCTACATTAATTTGTGATGTAATCTTCGTCAGGGAGCACCTATAGTAGGGATCTCGGGCGGGTGCTGGACGAAGGTAGATGTAGTCGAGTAAAACGCAAGTGCAAGAGTTGATGAAGATCTGAGATAAAACAGACATAAATTGCTTATTGAGAGAAATTATTTCCTTCGAACATAACGTTATCCTTTCCCTTCCACAAATTCAATTGGAGTAAACAACCTTTACTAAATTGGTATAGGTTGTCAGGTAAGTTTATCCATAAGGTTAAGACATCCGTATTCCGTAATAGAATGGGTAATTGAGAATGGAACGTGAGACCTTGAGAAATGAAGGTATCTTGTAATTTCAGACACGATAAGAATAGGTGATCTCATGTTTCCATTTGGATGCCACTACATTGCATGTTTGATCTATACCGTCTATGAAAGAATTCAGTATTAGAGAGGAAGGTAGGTCGTTGTGGATGAGCTTCCAGATGAAAGTCTTAACATTAGAGAGAGTCCGAACTCCGTCCAAAATAATTTCTAGTTAAACGAAAGGGGTGGGGGAATGGAGGATGAGAGTAGTCTAGTAAGCTTTTATAAAAGGACTAAGTGGTGAACTTACCACTTTTGGTTAGAAACCAGACAATGGAGACTAAGATGTCAGATTGATGGGTATATAGACCAAGGATTCTCTGTGTTGTGTCTGCATAAAAAAAATACGGTAATGAGTGGTATATTTTATAGTTTTGTGTCTGATATAAAGAGATCGCTGACCTGAGGCATCTCCTTTGGCCGTCCTTCTGGCCGATGTAGTAGGAAGGAAGGTAAATTTGGATCCAAGGGTTAGTAAAGATACCTATAGTTGTACAGAAACCAATAACCAGTGGCATTTATGGATCAGTATTGGGCGAATCGCTAACATAATGTGCTAGGTAGTTAAGGCATATGGTTTTCGATCAACTACCCGATAACTATGAGAGCTCAAATATTTGATAAGATAATTCTAGTCCAAAGATCCAGTTTCTTTAAGAGAAACTTCCACGTAAGTTTTGCCACTATCGATTTGTTAAACAATTCTAAGCTTCCAATGACATAAGCACCTTCAAATTTTCGTCGCAAATGGTGTTCCAGTTGATGAAGTGGAGTAGCTTTTAAGAGTTCTCATGACCCTAACCAGAATTTCCTCTCAATTCGCTTCATTTGGGAAATAATACCTTTGGGAAGGAAACAAGAACTCATGATGTAGATAGAGTGGGATGAGAGGATTGCCGAAATGAGAACACTCATGCTTGCTTGAGAAATTAGTCGATGTTTCCACCTTACTAATTTAATTGTGAACTTTTCAATAAGAAAATCATAGGATACTAGACTTCCTAGTGGGCGGAGTATGAAGTTGCCCAGATATTTTTCATTTGGGTTCATAAAGATAACATCAAACAAAGCCACACCAGTTTGACGACAATCTTCCAAAACACCTTTGCTAAAAAAAGTTACTATGATTTTGAGAAGTTGATTTTTGGCCAAAAAAAAGACCAATATAGATTCAGAGTGGATTTCACATATATAATTTTGTCGTCCTTATACAATCATCTGCAAATAGAAGGTGAGAGATATTTGGTGCCTGTCTGGTCAAATGCTTACCTTCGTACAACCCCTGAGATTCCATTTATTGGATTAATGTTCAAACCGGTGGGAAGTCCTAATGAATTCGATATAGACAAAAAAAAACACAAATACAGTATATTTTTATTTATATTTTCTAAAAGATTTATTTTTCAAGATAAGTCTTTCCTTTTTTCTATAAGGTCCTTCTATAAACTTATGATTTATTTTTTCTTCTTTTTCTTTATCGTTACCAACTCCTTAAAGAGATAAAATGGGAGAATACATTGTTGATGATGGTGAAACCAAACAAATCAAAGACACTTATGGTAGATGAACCTTCACAAATAGAGAAACAATTATATATTCAAACCTAAAACTTCAATATTATTAGGTTTTTTCTTCAACAAGATACTTGAATTTTTGTTGAATAGCTATAAACATCTTTGATTTTGGAGAACGACATAAAGCTCAGTATCCAGGATTTTTGGGTACTAGTAACCGAGCGATTTGGTTGTTGTAATGAGCTGGACATTGCTCGTATTTTAAGAAAATTTCTCGAAAATTTGGAAAGTTGGAATAAATGTTGCCACAAAAATTAGAGCAAAGAAGAAAAGTTGTCAGATTCCGTGACAACTTTGTCTTTGACTAATAAACCAAAGTTGCCACAAAATCGAGAGGTTTGATCTTCCTCCATTGTGATTATTTTTGTAGTAATGGTGAAGGAAAAGTTTTTACGCAAGTAACTTTTACAGATTTCTAGAGACAGAAAATATGAACCTAGAGCCTCTCCAATGGGACACTCTAAGAAAAACTCTAAAGTCTTAGCTGTCAAGTGTGAGTTAAGATTCTCTTTCATAAGCGTTAAAATAGAGTCACTCTAAACTTTTTTTTGTCTCCAACGGAGCATTCTAAAACATTTCTAATTAATACACATGTCACTCTTGAATTCAATAGAAAAGAAATAGTTAAAAATCAAAATTTTCTATTGGTTATAATTTTAGAGTGTTACTTATAGAGTCTTTATTAAATGTTCCACATTGTCGGAGTGTCAAATAGAGTTCCTATTGAAGAAAGTTTTTTAACAAAATTTCTAATAATCTTAAGTGACACTCTAAGTTTTAGAACTCGAGTGTCCCATTAGAGATGCTCTTGTTTTGTAAGTATTACATGAGTAACTTTTACAAATTTCTCGAAGAGAAAATATCAGCTTTACTTTGTAACTAAAATCATAACAATCCTACATTACTAACTTCTAAAACAGATTTTTTCTATTTTGATTAAGTGACTGAAACCTTATCCTTTTAACACTTTCCAAATCTTTTTAGTTTTTACATGACTTGAAATGTCATGGACATTTTACATAATAACGTCATGTTAGTTTGAGGTCGATGCAATTAATGAAATGATAATGAAAGATAATGTGTAAGTTGGTTGGATGACATAAGGGTCTCGACCACATAATCTATAGAACAAAAGACTGATAGTTGTTGGTTCATTATTGCAGGTATGGGTCATTGTCCCTCGTTGACGTGCCTTGTTATGCAAAGTTGGGTCCCATAATCTTCGCTTTTAACTAAAGGCCCTTCGACCACCTTCTGAGTGCTATGCGTGGTGTATTTTTTTTTGTTGAACACCTTTGCGTGGTGTATAACTCCATATTTCATATTTGTAGTTTTACACATCTCTATAATATAGAGATTTGTGAATAATCACGCTCATTCACATATCTAAATTATAGAGATTTAAAATATAATATGTTATTGGTCTTTAGTACCCATATATTTTATATTAAGTCCTTGATATGTTCTATAAATAGACACGAAGTCCCATTATTTTGGACCTCAACTATTAACAGGGTTATTTCTCAAATCGCCCCAAATTTTATGACCAGCTTCCTGTCTATCCCAATACTTTATCAAAAAAAAATACCTAGATGACCCCTTTTTTAGTTACCTTATACTCCGTTAACTAGTCATCACCTCTCTCTGTCACCTCATTTTCTCGCCACCTCATCGTCTTCGCCGGCAAAGGTCGACGGCCGACCAAATTCTCGGTCGGCGACCTTCAAACGTAAAAAAAATTCCTCTCTCGCTCTCTACATTTTTTTCCTCTCTCTCTCTCTCTCTCTAAACAGGAACATACCTTTCTCTCTCTCTCTAATCTCTTTCTCTCTCTAACCTCTCTCTCTCTCTCTCTCTCCATCTCTCTAACCTCTCTCTCTCTAACCTCTCTCTCTCTCTAACCTCAAGAACTCCTTCATGGGTTGTTACCACCATAACCTATACTATGCATCAAGAACCTCATCATTAGTTCAGCAAGTTAGACTCATTTGCCGAAAATCACAACGAGTGACGAGTAATGCATACATCACTTGGAAATCACTTGATGAAAATTTTGACTCGTAGAGGACAAACCTTAATCCTACTATTCTCATGATTCATGATCTTAATATGATTCATGCCCCGTAATTGTTTGAATCATATTAGCATATAAAAGAAAAACTGAATAGAATATAGCATCAAACAAATGATTTATCTCATTTCCCATTTCTCGTGTAGGTGTTTGATGAAATTCGCGAATCGGTTATTGTACCCAAATATGTAACTGCAAATGATACTAGATATCATAAATAACATCTACCACAGTTAAACAATACCAACTGAAATTGGGGAAGTTGGTTGGCTATTAGCTAATTCAAATGTTCAATTGATGACATTAGAACCCATAATAATAAATCTTCAAAAACTAAAACTGATATGTATGACCAAAACCTAAATTTAATATGTATGACATTAGAAACATTCAACACAAATAAAGAGCTAGTGTTCGTATTCGTGTAAGATAGAGAGAGTTGTTTAAACTAGATCTCGGTCTAGTTTGAAACCAGATCGAATCTGGTTACAAACCATACCTTGAAGGTCTGGTTTCTCCGGCGAAGGGGCTTCTCGCCTTCGCCGGAGTTGTATAGAGAGAGGAATTTTTTTTGAGAGAGAGAAAAAAAAGTTTTTTTTTTATGTTTGAAGGTCGCCGGCCGGAAATTTGGCCAGCCGGCGACTATCGCCAGTGAAGACGATGAGATGGCAGAGAGGTGATGACTAGTTAACGGAGTTATAACGGTAACTGAAAAAATGGGCCAACTGAGTATTTTTGATAAAGTAGGGCGCTAGGCAGGAAGTTGGTCATAAAGTTGATTGCTATTTGAGAAATAACCCTTATTAAAAATATTATTACTTTAATTATTAATGGGACAGTTTTTGTTAGAATTTTACAAAAATTAAAACTAATTGAAGTTTTAAAAAAAATTAAAAGTAAATATATGTTAAAAAAAAAAAAAAAAAATTAGGTCGTTAAAGCAAATCCAAAGGTCAGATGTGGCCCCAACGTGTTGCGACCCTTCATTCGCCCGTTGGACCAGTAGGCTGAGGCCCAAATTTGAAGAGAGATAATTATTAGAGACTAAACAAAAAATAAGAAAAGAAAAAAAACAAAACGACAATATTAGAAAGTTAAAATCTGACTTTCTAGTTAAAATATATAGAAAAACGCAGCAAGGGATCATCTTTATATCTTTTATTTTTTAGGGAGTCACGCGAAAAACTGATCATACCCTAGTTAATCTAGAGGGCCAATCGAGAAATAACTCTTTATTTTTGCTACCTTAGACTACTCAAGAATTGTTTAAAAAAAAAACTACGTAAGAAAACGAAACTTGTTACTTTTTTGAGTAATTAATGTTTAATTAGTGTCTGCTGAGCTAATTGGCTAAAAAAAATGTCCAAAAACGATGATACCTAGTGTACATCAGTGATCCTGTTTTGCTTCATCTCGAAGTAATAGCTCAACATGAGGGAAAAGCAAACGCAAAAACGGTAAGACCAGATAACAAAAAACAAAAGGGTCATTTCCCATATGACCCCCAACTTTGTGACCAGCTTCCTGCCTGGCCCCTTACTTTAACAATAATTCCCGTATGGCTCCCTTTTCCCGTTATCTTTAACTTTCTGTTACTCTCTCTCATCCATCTCATTTCCTCTCTCTTTCGAGAAACCTATCACGCCACATCATCATCTTTTCCGGCAGGGGTCGCCGGGCGGCCAAATTTCCAGCCGACGACCTTCAAATTCTTTTTTTGTTCTCTCTCTCTCTAAATTTATTTTATTTCCTCTCTCATCTCTCTCTCTCCAAACTCCGGCAAAAGGGGTTTCCCTTCGCCGGAGGTCTGTCGAACAGACCATTGAAGGTTTGTTTGACAGACCTTAGTCTGTTCGTGATGGAAAGACCTCCGGCGAAGGGAAACCCCCTTCACTGGAGTTTAGAGAGAGTGAGGAAATAAAAAATTTCTTGTTTTTAGAGAGAGAGAATAAAAAAAAAATTGAAGGTCGCCGCCGGCCGGAAATTTGGTCGGCCAGCGACCCATGCCGGAGAGATGATGATGTGGCGTGATAGGTGACTTGGCAGAGAGAGGAAATGAGATGGAGAAGAGGAAGTAACGAAAAGTTAAGGATAACGAAAACAGGGGGCCATACGAAAATTATTGCTAAAGTAGGGGGTCAGACAGGAAGCTGGTCACAAAGTTGGGGGTCATTTGGGAAATAACCCATACAAAAAAAATACCTCCACATTTTTTGCAGTTCTGACTAAGAGCATCTCCAATGCAAGACTCAATCTTAAAATCTTAAGTGCCACCTAGGACTTTAGAGCTTTTTTTGAGAAAAAACCTCTCCAATGCAAAACTCAATTGAGATCTTAAGTTGATGTGGAAGCATTAAGTTTTAAGATGTCTCAACTAGAAACTCTATTTTTGAGATCTCTTTTGAGAGTCTTAAGTGTCCTAGTCATCAAATTTAATTTTTGAACCAATAGAAAGCTTTTCTTTCTCAACCACTTTTTCCTATTAAATGTATGTATGACATGTGTATCTATTAGAGTTTTTTAGAGTGTTGCATTGGAGAAGGACTTGAATTAGAGACACTCAAGTTAGCCACATAGGAAAGAGAATCTCAATTGAGACTCAACACATAAGCCAAATAGAGTTTTTTTTAAGTTTTGCATTGGAGATGCTCTAAAGGCAAAAAGAAAAGGAAAAGCTAAACCGAATCTTCAGGAAAAACAACAGAAAAAGAAAATGAAATGATATAAAAAGTCTCCACCAGTTATATAATCATCCTGTATCCAAATGGAGCTTTAAAAATTATGTTGGGATGATTAATCAGACATCAAGACAAGTTGTTGTGAAATTGAAGGAAGGTACAATCCTCATCATTTAAATTTTGTTATGTTTACATCGAATTTGTTGGATGGAGAAAAGCTTATAACTGTAAGTCTGTAACCTGTTGGATGGAGAAAAACATACTATGTTAACTAGATTTAAGGAAGAAAGTTGATAATTACTGTTTCTGCAAATCCAGCAAGCTATTTCCCTTAGGTGGTGATTGTGTTTTATCATTATATGAAGCAGATTCATCTGACTCGTCTGACACAAATGGCCCAAAATAACCCCAAAAGTCATTCACATTGACCAAACTTGACGACTGAGACCAAAACAAACACTTCAAAATTTGACTTGAGTTAATTCTAACCTCGAGATAGATTACCTATCTTAACTTACATAAAAACAAATACTAGGTTACTATGACCCTAAATGTTCAGAATGGAGAAGCCATTTTTTTGTAAAATGCAAATAACAAGTAAAATGTAGAGCAGAAATATTTGGTTCTTATAATTATTCAATTTAAGTCCTCCAAATGTCAATCAATATAATACATCAACATCTTTACTAATTTAAATCAACTAATTATTCAAACATTGAAGAAGCAATTATTTAATTTATATAAAGAAAATAGGATGTACATAGCTACTCCGGAGAAAAATAGGATGCTTCTCTATAAATGAACTTAAACAACATAAGATAGGTTGTTTACATGTATAACGAAATAGTCGTTAGAAGACGAAAGCACACCTCCAAGACCGTAAATTCCAACGGCTGTCTTGATCATTTCTAGCATTCTTTAGCCATTTGCTGCCTCACAAAATTCTGATTTACCTCGAACAAGAATCGAAGGCCTCTTACCTGAAATTTTCCAATGACATAAATTAGTTGCAGTTTTGTAGGATTGAAATCAAAATAGCATCATACTAAATCAAGCATGCCTAGATTTGAGCAGCTTCGAAAATAATCCAAATTGTTCAGAAAGTTCACATCATAGATTATTGGGCATCCCACTAGCACAAAATACTGAGTTATATGTATATAGCAGTGTTGGTTTCTTCCCTAAGTCAGATCTGAAATCTAGCTCAAGGTGTGTGAACTCTGAATTGACTTAACAAACACTTCAAAACTTTTTCTTGTCTAACTCATCTGGAGACAATGAGAAGAACAAAGAACACATAAGTGTTTTCCACAACACTCAATGATGATAACATGGTTAAGGGTTAATCACTTTCATCAACAACTATTTTAGTCCTTGTTAAATGTTAGCATAAATGCAGAATCCCAAAAGTTCAAATGTAAAATGGCAGAAAAAAGAAACTTGAATTTTTAAAAATAACACCACATGACACAAGTTTTATGTAATAGTCCTGCATCGCTTGGAGAACCTCCATAGGCTGGGTTATATGTGCGTACTCAAACTTAGTAAATGTTGACGCCATTTAGGTAGGCTCGTGTAGCCTTCGCCTAAAACGAAATACAGTATCCAGGGGCGTGAGCTTGGGTTTCAACAGAGAGGACAATATCGATAACTGCTATGACTTATGATGTTATAAATGGTATCGAAGTCGAGGACTCTTGCCTCCAAGGGTGGGGATTGTTATAGTTCCACATCGTTTGGGAGAGTGTTCAGAGTCTGGGCTATATTTGTTTGTGTTCAAGCTTAGTAAGTGTCGAGGCCTTTTGGGTAGATTTGTGGAGCCTTCAGCAGAAACAAAACCCCGTACTCAGGGGCGTGGGTGTCTCCAAAAGCGGGGACAATATGCCAAGGCTTGAGGCATTACATTTTATAATCATATGATTCATACTAAACCCAGAAATTCTTTATCCCTCTTCTGTAATGAAGCACCACTGTTGCAGGCTTGCAGCAGCTTGAACTTACAAGAAATTCTGTATCTGGGCGGTATATAATGTTTTAAATTTTAGTATGACAGAAGCACTGCAAGGCAATCAGTTCGCTTTTCACCTCAAAGCGTACACATAACACATCTGAAAGCTTAAACAATGTGTACCCATTTAGGTTGTGAGGCATTTTGCCTCAAGGTGTAAGAGGTGTAAGACCTCACATATTGGACATAATTGTCATTTAGGTACATAGTTTTTCTAAGTTAGATCTAAATCTAACTTTAGGTCTAAATTGTCTCGACTCACACTACCAAATGTTTGTTTTTGTCTGACTCATCTGAATAAGCGATTCCGGTTGAGTTTGGACCCATTTGATTAGATGATTCAGATTCAGACAGTGAAAAAAGAAAAACACCACCCTTGTCTTGCTTAAATAATAAAACAACCCCACAAAATATCAATCATAGCGATGTTGGAAGAATTTTGATTACCTCAATTAGGGCACTTGAATTAAGCTTCACAAACTCTCCACGGGTTAGTTCCTTCTTGTTGACAGAGACTGGGCGGTTGCTAAGATTCTTCAAATAAAAAGACCCATCTTCCTCCATTTTTATAGTTGCCTAAAGTAAGTGAACAAACATCATCTCAATAAATTACAGTATATCCACTGAAACATGCAAACATCTATTACAATAAAACTCGCCTTTCCCCACCTGCGAGCGCTCAAGTACAAGTAGTAAAAATAATATCTGATTTTTCTTTAGTTCTCGATTCAAAAATCTTTCGACTTTTTTGTTGGTTTTAAAAGATTATGGTTTGTTTAATCTCCTATTAATACAATCTGAGTCCTGTGATAGCATGAAAGGGTTATTAGAGGAAATTTATACATTTTTTTTTTGAAACACGTTTTGTTTAATTTTGTAACACATGATTTTCACGCCTTATTCCTGCTAGTCTCACATATATTCTAAAAGGAAGGGAAACAAATATTATCATTAGAATAATGATAGGCTCGAATTAATTTAGGTATCGGTTCTCGAATGTTGTAACTGTTTGAAAGAAATTATATTTGATGATAGCTATATTAAAATAACCAATTATGAATTATGAGGATGAGTTTTGATGTGTTCAATATTGGGCTCATTATGTACATCACATTCCTGTTAGGATCATTGTGACAAAATATCGATTGCAATCATCACTAGAGCAGCCCAAATAACCCATATAGTTGAAGAAAAAACAAGAACATTGAGCAATTAAAACAACTTAGAGGGGGACAGTATAAGTAAATTATATGGAGGTTAAGAAATGTATATTTTGAATTTTGGGGACAGTGAAAATGGAAAACACAAACTACATATGGAGGATAGAGCTTTGGCAAACTTTGAGTGGCATGGGAATTAGCCCAACCACACTAAATATAATTAAGACAATTTTTTAACTTGATTCTCGTAAAAAGATGACTATATTGAGAATTTTATCACCATGGTTAATGATTACATCTCCAGTATATACATTAATTTAGTAACTCAATATAAGTTATTTGACTTCAAGTTATAGGGAGTTATCTGTCGTTATGTTTTTTATTACGGTTAATTTTTGTTTTTCATGTGTGACAGACATGTGTAAGAAATGGTAGTTATGTGGTTTGTGTTTTGAAACTTCGAATGAATATATTGAAGAAAGAAAAACTATATACAAAGGGGAAGGGTTAGGACATGGAATCTCTCACGATATCCACGCCTCCCAATTAACTACCACATTTAAGTAAGAAATAGATCTAAAAGATACAACTCTTTTGGCCCACAAATATATTTTCCCTTTGACATCCTCTATGTCTATGGTTATATCATGTTTGGGTGACATATGTGAAGTAAGGTAGTTCTAAGTAATTACTCTCTAATATATAGATAAGGATGGTAATTTGTAGACGAAAAAAAACTAGCTTAGAAGTGTAAGTTTAAGGATATTGGAATGATTCCTTAAGTTTGGTGTGAAGCCAGTTGGAGTTATACCAAGAAACTGTTATTGGTGTGAAGCCAATAGTATTATTATGTAGTTTGATGCTTGGTCATAATTAATGAATATTGTTGTTGTCCCAAGTTATTTCCTACCTTTTCTTTCCCTTATCTACTAAGTAAGCAAGGTTTCCCATGTCTTTTACTTTCCCACTAATTCTAGGTATTTTATCCATCTTATATTGACTTATTTTCCCTGATTTAGTTAACCTAGACATCTAAGACAACCCTATATTCATCACTTTGAGTTAATATTAATCCCTAGACCTGTGATTGTCGTTTACTAAACAACACTATTGTAGGATTGTAATAGGTTTTGGATTGTATATATAGCTTCATGATACTTTACATGTTTATGTATGAATTCATCATTGTTTTGATTTTGGTTGTCTATAGTAATGCGTTATTTGATCTCTAATATTCATGACACGGCCATTTACATTGTCCTGCATCGATTTTGGTATCATAGCATGGTTTATGGTTAGTTCAGGGTTCATTACTTAAATTTAGCATATAGTTATTAGTTAACTGCATTTCATATGTGTACTACAAGTCTGTTCTTGTTCTCTTTCATGTTAAAAAAAATGTTTGCATGTGCACTCATAGTGGTAAAATTTATCAACTTGAAATGGATACAACTCAATTAACTCAGGCCTTACATGTTAACACAGACTGTCTAGCGAACATAAAAGCACAATGTGCTGCTTTTAGCATTCGACTAGATAGTTTGAAGACATTTATTTAGCACAGGTTAAAAATGATGGGAACGAGAGTAAGTTCGACCTTCTTCCAGCCAAGACTGACATTGTTGAAGGAGATATCCTTCCGTCTGAAGGAGATGTCTTTCTAAAGGACTATCCTTCAACCAAGATGACAATTCGCTCAATTTGTCGAATATGATAATGACGACTTTATCCAGAAGATCATCTAGTCCAGTCGAATTAGGGATCATAATGCTTAGCTAGAAGTCAACTACGATCGTCGAATCACTTCGGTAATTCACGGCTAACATCGACAGGGTCCTACAACGGGTTACACCAAAGAGTGGCGGTTTGATCAGAGGGAATTGACTGGAGGGAACAAGGCAAAAGGATGGATTAGATCCAACTTGATAAGCCCAAAAGGTTCGGATAGGATCTAGACAAAGATAGGAAGAACCGAGCCCGAAAGGGAAGCTCGGATCAAAAGAGATGGGCCGGCCATAAGCCCGAAAGAGAAGCTCGGATCAAGAGAGATGGGCCGGCCATGTTATGGTCGGCCAAGCCCAACCCACTAAAGGGGCTGCCTGACCGGCCACTTAAGGAGTCTGAGATGGGACAGAAATCCCACTGGGAATCCTACTCAGATTAGGACTCTGATTCTATCTTTTATGTGGTCCTCATTGAATCCTATTTCGAATGCGATTCTGACTCTAAGGTCTTTATATAAGGTTCAAATTAGAACATAAAAGGTGTGAAATTTTCTCTAGAGTTCTACATCATCAAGTGGAGAGAGAGATTTTAGAGAAAAAGCTCCCAACCTATCTATCTAGTTAAAGAAGAAGAGTTCTTTATCTCAACCTCTTAATAAGGTCCTAGCTGACTCTAAAGGCAGACCACGTCACTTGCTAGGGTATCTCAAGTAGAGGAGCTGCAATTTGGACCTCTCATCTTCGGGATAAAGGCTTCGGATTTAGTTCGAGGGAAAGCGATTCAGGTAAATCTCTATCTTGCTCTAATTCATCTTTAGTTCTTGCATGTGATCCTGATAGCTAGTGTTAGACGTACTAGATGTCTGAGATTCCGCTTAGAACACTAGGTGACTACGAAACCCTACAATTGTTAGTAAAAAATAATGATGACTGGAATATGTCAATAACCCCATATTTAATGTTGCCCACCCAATGGATGCAAGAGAAGTTGTTGAAGAAACAAAAATGGAATCTGAGAATTATGTGCTATGACCATGTAATTATGACGCATTCAATCAGGAAGAAGGTTAGACATAATGACCAAGCTATTGAACCCCTCGGGGTTTTGCTTGAAAGTCTTACTCGGGATAACAAGTTCGTTCTGTTAATTCCTATCCCGATGTGAAACAGATATGGCAATAGAAGTTTCTTGCATCGAGAAACAATTAAACTTTGATCCCTTACTCAAAGCAACACCATGATATGATTTTAAGACAATTCACAAGACATCTTTTCAGTGAATGATATAAAAATGAACTTATATCAAGGAGCACCATATTAAATCTACCAAACTATAGGATTGATCCTAGTGATAATGCAGGGTTGAAGACACAAGTTGATGAACATTCAACAAATAGGATCGTGGGAATACTTTAAGCATTCGTGTTATTCCTTCACTTCCTTTACCTAAAAGGATGAAATTCATTGTATCGAGAAACAATTAAACTTTGATCCCTTACTCAAGGAACACCATGACATGATTCTAAGACAATTCACAAGATATCTCTTCAACGAATGATATAAAACATGAACTTATATCAAGGACCACCATATTAAATCTACCACACTATAGGATTGATCCCAGGGTTGAAGACACAAGTTGATGAACATTCAACAAATAGGATCATGGGAATACTTTAAGCCATTGTGTTACTCCTTCTCTTCCTTTACCTAAAAGGATGAGATTCATTGTATTCCTTGTCCTAACACTTCATATGTTGTTAATATTGTTAACTGTCTTTCAGAGAGAGTCTTCATCATCATGGTGTAGTGTTTGATAGAGATGTTAGGTTCAAAAGTTATTTTTGAAAACCACTTTGGCAAATGATGGGAACTACACTCAAATATCTATCTGCATATCACCCACAAACAAATGGGCAAACAAAAGTTCTCAATAGAGATCTAGGAAATTTGTTACGGTGTCTTGTTGGTGATCCTGCTACTATTAGTAATTGGGATACCATATTGCATATAGCTGAGTTTGCATACAATAGTTCAGCCAATTAGACAATGGGTGCAAACCTTGGACCCCAATAGATCTGATCCTAATGTCCATATCGCATAGTTCATCGGAATCAGCTAATGCATTTGCACGTCATATTCATGAATCATGAACTGCATTCTAAGATCGTGAAAGGCATTACCATGATAAATGAAAAATATAAAATAGTTAATTTAGATCGTAGATACAAAGAGTTTTTAGTGGGAGATTATGTAGTGATACAGATAAGGCCAGAACAATTTCCACAAGGAGTTGTGAAAAAGTTACAAGCCACGCAGTGCTGGTCCTTACAAGATACTAAAATGATTGGAAAGTAATGCATGCCTGATAGACCTCCCATCAGATCTTGGGATCAGTGCTACATCCAATGTGGAAGACCATTTGTCTTTCAAAGGCCTGATAACCCCACCTATTAATTCTTTTCCGATGATAATCTTGCTACGACCCCCCATCTATTACTAACGAACCATGTACCCACCGGAACAACCTTCACAACCTTTACCATCTCTACCATCTACCTGTTTGAGTAAAGATGAGGTAGAGGATATCTTGGATGCACAAGTTGTTTCTACTAGGCGTGGAGGATATCAAAAATACCTTGTCAAGTGGAAGAATCGACATGTTTCAGATTGTACTTAGGTAACAAAACGGAACTAGGAAAAACTATTCCTGATATTTTGAAGCAGCATCACCAGTTTATTTCACCAAATGCGAAACTTCTATCAGCACTACCTTTTCCTGATCATCATGGGTTTTCCCTTTGTCCTTCTTTTATGGGCACTCAAAACTCAAGTGACCTTTCTTCTTGCAGGACCAACCCACTTGGTGATTAGATTAGGGAGTTGCAGTTCTGATTTTTTCATGGTTGCTTATTTGCTTTTTATGTGTGAGAGACATGTGTAAGCAACCGTAGTTATAGGTGGTTATGTCATGTGTGGATGACATGTGTAAAGTAGAGTAGTTTTTCAATAGTTATATAAATAAGGATGATAGTCTGCAAAAAAAAAAAAAGATTATAAGTGGAAGTTTGAGAGTTTTGGAGTAATTCATTAACATTGGTGTGAAGCCGGTTGGAGTGATTCTAAGAAACTGTTCTTGGTGTGAAGCCGGTTGGAGTGATTCTAAGAAACTGTTCTTGGTGTGAAGCCGGTTGGAGTGATTCTAAGAAACTGTTCTTGGTGTGAAGCCGGTTGGAGTGATTCTAAGAAACTGTTCTTGGTGTGAAGCCAATAGTATTATTTTTTTTTTTTTTGAAAAGTTTGAATTAATATTGATGAGGAAAAGAATGTACAAAAGAATTGGTTGTATCACAGGCGAAGATGTTACTTCATGATAGCCTCCCAATTAGAAATAAAGTCTAAGTATGACAGACACTTCGCCCAACTCATGTTTCTACTCCAATGGAAGAGGAGACCGAGGACGTCCTCCACTTCGACCACTAGACTCCTAGGAGAATCATTGAAAATGCCTAAGTTCCTAGCCAGCCAAATGGACCAACATATTGCTACGGGGATCATCACCCACAACTCCCTCCTAGGCTTCTTGTGTGGTATTTTCCTCCATTGGATTAGCACCTTAGGCAGCGAAGAAGGAGAGCACCACTGTACTCCCGCTGCCTGGATAAAGAAAACCCAAATCTTTCTAGCCTCCTCACAATGAATAAACAGGTGATAATTTGATGCTTGGTTATAATTAATTAAGATCTATGCAGTACGACTCGGCCGAGTCAGCCGAGTGACTCCCGAGTGACTCGGGACTCGGCAGTACACCGAGCCGAGTCCCACCGAGTCAGCCGAGTCTAGGGTTAGCCCGAGTGACTCGGCTGACTCGGACCTGACTCGGCTGACTCGGTAGAGATTATATTTCTATTTATTTTTATAGTAAGTTTACTAGTTTTTTTATTCTAGTTATTAGTTATTACTATTAGAGTATGAGTCTACTAGAGTGATTATTTAGTTCTACTTGTTCCTAACTCTACTAATAATTTAATTTTGAAGTTTGAACTTGATTTTATTAAGTATTATCATGTTATTATTTTATATACATACACTACTAACAACTTCATAATATTCAGAGTGACTCCGCTGACTCGGCCCTTGACTCGGACTCGGCCCTTGGCCGAGCCGAGTCCGAGTCCGAGTCGTACTGCTTAGATTAAGATGATTGTTGTTGTCCAAGTCATTTCCTACCTTTTTTTTCTTTTATCTACAAAGTAAGCAAGGTTTTCATGTCCTTCTCTTTCCCATTAATTCTAGATATTTTATCCATCTCATATTAACTTATTTTCCCTCAATTATTTGCTGAATCAGTTCTTCTTAACCTTTGTTTTTAACCTAAACATCGAAGACTACCCTATATTCATCCCTTAAAGTTAGTATTGACCCCATCATCTGTGATTATTGTTTAGTAACGCAAGGAACAGTACTGTAGGATTGTAATAGGCTAAGTATCATATATGATATCTTGGTGATACTCTAAATGGTTATGTATGAGTTCAGGTTCAGCACTGTTTCGATTTTAGTTATTTCTGTCAGTGTGTATATCTCAGATATGCATGACATGGCCATTTACACTTCCCTACATCAAATTTCCATCTCTTACGGAGTGTTGAAGAAATGTAGGAAATGTGTAAAATACAGCTCTTTTAACTCCCATAACATAAGAGTCATCGATCGTAAGTGATGATTTTATTTTCTGGATCATTGGTTTGCCGTGTTCATGTTAACTTTTTAACGACTACTAATACATGGGAATAAAGTTATTATATTCTGTTCCAGAAAATTTTGCTAACATTCAAGTTACAGGTTACACCTCATGAATATGCAGCCAAGGAAATGTTAGAGTTAAGACTGTACGAGCACAAGTAGGATAAATGTAATAAACTTGATAAGCTAAGAATAACTTATGAAATGATAGCAAGACACTGAATTGAAGGAAAGAACAACAAGAATTACCTGTCGCCGAGAAATACTACTAGAGCGCCCTTCTATTCCTAGGTCGATGTCGACATAATTGTCCTGCGTTGCTCTCCCAAGTACAACCTACATCGTAGGGAGATTTATTTTCAGCACATGAACCATTAGATAATAGAGCAATTCAAAGTTTGAAGCAGAACAGTTCGTCATTTTGGTTGATTTTATCAGAATTCAGAAAATTATATCATAAATAAATTGAAGACTGCAGTTTATACCTCAGGTTGCCTAATGTAATGCTTCAAATGGCGGCCATATAAAAGCGCAAATGCTCCATGAGATGCTATGGCTCTTTGCATATACGAATTTACACCTTGTTCCAACCTTATGATGGTCCTCTTTGTATCCTCATGTTGATACCTCGCCTCTGAAAGAAAAGGAAAGCACAACAAATAGATATCACCTTATAGATTAAGAAGAAGATACTAATCATTATTTATTTTTACTCAGGTTAAGATGTATTGAAGATAATTTCAGGAAATTACCTTCTTTACTTAAATATGATTCTTGATCAAAAGGACCCAGGTCCATATTAAGTATCTGCAAATAACATGAGTCAATCAAATGGAAAAAAAAAAAATTAAAAGCAGAGAAGGACAAACCGGATAAGAGAATATGACCCGGCAACTTCAAGATAAGTAAAAACAAACGTGTTTGATTTACCATTGTTTCAATATCAGTAAAATAAGGTACATCATCATCTTCCTCGGAAATATACTCTTCTTGATCTGATATTGAAGTGATAATGATGGGATCTACATAACCCATGTCACTAGTTCTGACTTCTGCATGTGTTAATGCAAGATTTTGAAGTTCATCGGGAACATCTGCCTCTTGTTTACAACCATCAATAATTTCTCGGGCTTGGTTCTTTGTGTGATTAAAAGCATGAATTGGCATCTCTGTAAGAAAGTCAAGAGAGCTATCGAGTTCACTATGTCTCCCCAAATCAACTTCTGAATATCCTTCTTCTAGTACCCCACTTGAGATAGAGCGTTGAGTTGCAATCACAGATCTGCATTGACTTTGGTCTCCTTCATTATTACCTGCTTGTCTAGAGGAAAGTGCTAAAGACTCATTCTCAGGTAGCTCTGATTTCACCCCACCATCTCTGATTGAATGATTTACAGCAAATTCAGGTAATACCGGTTTTTCTTTCTTCTGTGAAGTTACAATTCCAGGAGTTTCTCTTTCTTCATTGACAAGATTGAATCCCTGCTTAGTCGTCTCACGATTATCAGTTATATCCTTGGTGGATGACGGAACTGATGAACTAAACACAGACTTCTGTTGCATCGCAGAGGAAACAAACGCTGGGAGCACCTGACTAGGTGAAAACAAATCATCATTGCATGGGATTTCTGGGTCCTCGGTGTTCAAAATACAGCAAATAACTCCATCACGACGTTCAGGGGAATGTGGGTTTGGGGTTGAAGTGATTGAAGGCAATGGAAAAACAGTGTCTGAATTGTAAACCTTGTCGCTGGAATGTAGTGGATTATCAATGACGTTTATTTCTACAGGACATGCAACATCACTAACTGAAACCCCAATATCCATAGACACAGATGCACTGAGGTCACCAACACCAGATATACCATCGCGATGACCATCACTTGGAGAACCGAGAAGAATTGACTTTAGCCCGTCAAGACAAGAAGTATCTATCATGTCTTTCTCATCATCATCATCATCGTTCATAAAAAGGAGAACTTCCTCAGATGTGAAGTTCAAGAGAGAATCTGAAAGATCCATAAACTCACTATCTGCCATAGCAGTTGAACTTGCTAAGTCATCGCCACTTTCTCCCTCTTTTAACTGAGTTACTGAACCGTCAACATCATATCCAGATTGAGTCACTTGATCAACATGATCATCATCAGCAGCAGCAGCACCTGGGAGAGCCGATGTGTCTCCTTGACCCATATCTTTATTGTTAACATTCTCGCCACTTGGCATGGCAGGCGTGATAATGTCCTCAATTGTTCTCCAAATAGGAATTGCAGGTTGCGGAGATGAAAATCCAAGCTGGTCAAAGGAAGCACCACTGTCTGAAACAGGTGAGCTGAAGTCCTGACTTCCTCCAAATTCAGAGCAAACATTTTCCTGCGTATTTGTAATTGAATCAAAAGTAGATAATGCCAGTTCATGGTGTGGCCCAATTTCCTGAACACAAGAGTTGTCATCAAAAAGCGTTATATTCTCTGAAAGAATGTGAGTTTCGTTCTCTACGTTGTCATGCTCAAAAGAATGTCCCATGTTGTTTCCTACTGCTTCATTAACTGAGACAGGGGAGACATTTTCTGCAAATCCATATAAGCAGTCCCTACCCTTAATTCCATCTGGAATATCTCCTTCAAATGAATTCCTATATCCCGAATGAAATGATTGGTCACCACTTCCGATTTGTGGAAAAGCATGACGAACAATATCAAAATCTGAATCCTGAAGTTCAAAGTCATCTGGAATGGGATCTCCAATCATATCATTTGGGTTCTCATTGTACAGGGCTAACTGCTCTTGACATCCTCCATTAGGAATGCACTCCTGAAGATTAGGTGCAACAAGAAAATTTAGATCAACCGAACTGCAAGTTTCAGTGCACATTCTCTTTTTCATGGCATAGTAAAGTCTACGAACACTTTCTTCTTTCCTTTTCCCAGACACCGATTCAGTTTCTTTTGAAATACTAAATTTGTTAGATTTCGAGGAAATATTGGAATTAGAGTCCTGAAGTTTAGACATGCACTCAGAAGCTTCTGCTGAAATAACTGGATCATAGAGGAGAGAATGCCACCTCTCCTGAAGTTCCAGAACAGTAAATCGGCGAGAAAACTTGATTGCGCCTCTAGCAAGTGATTCCAAAGATGCACCAGCCTGAAAAGAAAAGTAAAATTTCATGATTGAAGCAAAAAATAACAATTCTGTAAAAGCAAATAAACAGAAAAAATGACTCCTCCTCCCTCACCCAAACACAGTTTCATATCTCCACTAGACAAAACTGCTCAGTCTTGGCCAGATCGACGGGATGATGATCATAGCATGTCACAAGTCACTACGTCGCAGGAAAAATTGCCCCTTCCCCACATTTTCACTGCCTCCAGTTGACTACATTGCTGAATCCTTCGATAAGTCTACAGGAGGCTCATCTCATGTCACATAGGTTGGGGTGGACCAAAGCAACAAATATGTAAGAAACCCGCAACATAGTAGTCCCTCAATGAACAAAGGGAGGACGCCTGACTAACTAAATAATATGTATAGCCTCTCCACTCATTGTCAATTGGTTTTGAGAATATTCATTCTTTAAGGAATTGGTTTGGAGTTGAACGCCCACAAACTTAATATGGTGTTAAAGCTAGACCAACATGTGATAGAACCAACAAACAACATGCTCCATGTAATCTGACATAAAGACAGGGGTTCAAGCTCAAAAAATGCCACACGTGAGGAAGCGTATTAAAATAATCCCAAATGGATAAAGAAAAGATTCTTGAGTAACTATAGTATCTAGAGTCTTCTACTCACTGTCAATTTGTTTTGAGTTGGATAGACAAACATAATAACCTGAAATTAGCAAGAAAACACAACTAAATGGACCCAATCTTCTTCCATTCGCGATGTAGGAAATCAAATGTAAGGATACTGCAACTATCACTCAGAACGTTAGCCTACAACCGTTCTAGAGCTCATATTAGACCCAATGATGACTCAATAACTAAGAAGTTCCATTTTTTCTGTTTTTGACTTGGCAATGGTTTATGGGACACTCACCAATGTTTAAAACTACAATCTCATGACACAAGTACGGTGAAAACTTGACCTCAACACATAATAACAACTAAAGCTTAAATCGAAATTTGCTAGAACTAAACCCTTTCAAATTTCAGCCTAACAATTGTTTTAGATGCTCAATTGTTTGAGGTGAACTACGCATATAATAGAATGAAAAGCATAGCAGATACATCATGATCAACCCATCTTCTTCAGTTGAACTAATTACCCTTAAACTTAATTTACAAGAAATGGGACGACTAATAAGAGAGAAAGAAGAGCATTTCAACCCACATCAAGAGCACAGAGAAACCTCAAATTCCTTAAAACTAATCCTAATTTCTCCCAACTAAACAATACCCAATTACCAAATTCAAAAAACTAAAATGAAGGAGCAAGAGAAGGAAGCTTACCTCGATAGCATTCTTCAATAGAAAATCATCTTCAGGGATCCATGGAGAAACTGGAGCGGGAGCTCCCATTTTGAAACACACAACTTTCTCTCTCAAAAACTAAAACCGTTGTATTTTCCTCTTCGCCGCAAGAAGAGAGAGAGAGAGAGAGAGAAACCAGAAAGTGAAGAGCTACTTGTACATATACTAACTTGAGTCTTGAAAGCCTCCTCTGAAAAGGCGGGCAAAGTTCTTCTGCCTACCCTATTTACTTAGTAAGGACTTGGGAGTAACAAGCGGTTCAGGTACAGCTATAACGGGTCGGGTTGAGATATGGTCACTACTCACTGTGGTCTAGTTACCCCTTTCTATCTCTCTCACTACATGTCTACATTAGGGGTGGGAATTATACCCGAAAGCCCGATACCCGTCACGTTTACCGCGTCCGACAATGTCCATGGATGCCCGCGCCCGAAGATGGGTACTACCCGCCCAGCCCGAAGATTTTTCATGGGCGGGCTCGGGTGAAAAGCTCTGCCCGCCACCCCGCCCATACCTGAGCCCGATATGGTCACCCGGCGGGTGCCTATAGATGCCAATCATTTTGAGTGTCGATTATACTTCACTATAAAGCCCAAGGTAGATTTAGGGTTTCTCCCAATATATATAAACTACACATTGAAACAACCCTAATAGTTTACCACATTAAATCTGAAAAATTCGGTAGCATAGAGAGAGACAAAAGCATCTAAGCTGTCTCTCTAGCCGTTTCTCTCTTATTTACTAGACCTTCTTATGCCAACCTTCTTCTCTATTAAATAAGTTATTGGGATCATCTTCCATCTCTATGTAGTGGTCAAATTTTAAGATTATTTCGATGTGAAGGAATAACAAAGAACTAATGGAACATACAAAGACAAGCAAAAAAGTGGAAGACAACCAAGTCTCATGTTTGCATATATAGATCTATATCAGTTGTTGATTTCTTATGTTACGGAATCTGAGTACTTCTTTCATTCTCGATTTATAAATTTTGTAAAGATTTGGTATCAATTTGTTTAGAGAAGCTTATTTGAACAATATCAAATTCTAGAGTTTCTTGATCTGGTAGAAAAATATCAGATAAAGAAACCCGATGCCTGATTTGCCCGAAGCCCGACTTGCCCGCTGCTTTAGTGGGCTTGGGCGGGCTTTGATCATATGAGATTTCAGAAAAGCCCGCCCGAGTCCACCCGAGTACCCGAGTGGGTAGAGGAGAAACTTACCCGACCCGCTCAAGCCCGACTCAAAATTACCCGTGGGTGCCCATACCCGCCCGATTCCCACCCCTAGTCTACATTACCTAATGACCCGGATGTATCAACCATGACCCAGATATAGGCCTAGGAATTGGGCAGGTGCATTTGGGCTCGGCCTGTTACTCAGTCAAATCGGGTTAGTAACGGCAAGGAAACTGAGTATACACTTGCTTAGTCGGGCATGATGATCCAAAAAATGGTCATCAGTTGACTGAGGTCAATAAGTCAAGAAAAGACCAAACGCCCAACTGGTGTTGCGTATCCAGTCAAGAAGGAGGTTGAATCCGAAAGAGACTGTCACTCAAGCCCAGAACCGCGAGGTTGGTACGGTCGTCCTAAGTACCTAAGCCCTGTGACTCGAATAAAACGAAGTATGCCCTGGGATGTAAGAAAAGATTAAGGGGTCCATGTAAGTGAGTCGACACCTCAATCATGCGGGGGGGGGGGGGGGGAGGGGGGGGGTGTTGAAGTGTGCCTAAATGGCTACAAACTTAACAATGAAATCTTATCAAAGATCCCAATTGTGATGATCTTAAGTATTTACTTGGGCTCTAGCAGTCTCACAAGGAGGAAACTTCTCTAAAGTAATCTACAAACTCGGAAACATAATCTATTAAGTATTTTTGAATAAGGTAACTTCCAAATGTCAAGTATACGAGATAATTTCAAAGATGAATCTTAATATCTTCAAACTAGGAAATAGTAGTTTTAATCCAACACGACAGATTTCAGTTGCCTCATCATCGCTGTCTATTAACAGTCTGTCAAAGCAACCTATAAAAGGTAATCAAATTGCATCGAAGAAGGCACAATCACAACGAGAGAACAAACTCTCTTAATCAAACGAGTAAGTCTCTAAGGTTCACTTAATACTCAATATTTTAACTGCAAGGGAAATCTGATAGTGTAGAGCGTCGGAGAGGTTTCCAAGTTCCTTGCAGATTTCATCCAAGATCAAGAGGAGCAAAGCGGGATTTGACGTTGCAGTCTCATCATTCTGACTAATTCCAAGAAGATAAATTTTGACATCAGCAGGGTGAATCGAACTGGGGAAAATAAGAAAAGAAGTTGCACATTACCCGCCGATGAACACGCATGCTTCCCGGGTCTCAGACAATCCAGATATCGGCAATAATTTAACTTCTTTAAATTTGTCGGAATTAACGGTGGCAAAAGAAGTTGTGTTGGTGCTGCTGGAGGGAAATCGAAGACGAGTTGAAAGAGAGATTAAAAATCGATAAGAAAGAAACAAGAAAGAGATAAAAATCCAAGGATGTATTAGTTTGGGGTAACTTTCATGTGGGAAGAACCCTAGAGTTTAATAGTTTAGAGAGTAAAAGAGATACATTACAGAGTTCTGTGAAGAAGATGAAGGATATGATTGTAATATGTAGGTAACTTATTTGTCAGAAGTAGACCTAAGATTTATTAGTTTAGACTTTAGAGAGTGAAAGAGATATGTTGCAGAGTTTGGTGAAAAAGGCGGAAGGCGTGGTTGAAGAACCCCAAGCATTTATTAGTTAGAGAGCGAGAGATAAAAAGAAAATAGTGGAAAAAATATGTTGTGAAATTTGGTGAAGAAAATGAATGGTGCAGTTGAAAAATCTCTAGGGTTTAGAGAGGGGATAAGAGAATAGTGAAAGAGATATAGCGGATCGATTCGTATATAACAAGTTTAGTCAGCCGGGTAATATGTGGTCGTAACAAGTCGCGAGGCAGGTGAAAAATCCTACTCATCTCCCAACTAGAACTCCCTGATCTCATAGGTTTTGCTTAACCGAGTAGAGTATCGGGCGTCCACAGACCCCTTTTGGAACTGGTGCGAATGAGGGGTCACATGCTCGTGGGTTGTTTTCCCACACCGACCGACCAATAAGGTTGATACAAGAAAATCCTATATATTAAAACATGTCAATCGGTTATCCAGGAGATAAGTTTGGTCGTCCATTTTTATTAGGAGTTTGATAGAGATTATATCTGATGACGACTGATATAAAATTTTCTTTTTTGTAATTCAACAAACAGAAAGGGTAGTAGTGTCAACAATTGAATCAGTTAAAATTTTTGTTATAAATATCTTCTTTCTTCAGATAAAATTCCATTTATCACCGTAGCCACGAGGATTCTGTCGCGTCCGTAGAACGCGGCGGAAACCAAGTACACATTAATCCGAGTCAGTCCACATAGGTGAATGTTCTTTGGAACCTCTATAAACTCGTTCTTGCTATTGGCGCCCCTTCTTTCTCTTGCTAAAAGCTACTAAGATTATACGTAGAATACTGATCGGAAGTTATAAAAGTGCCCCCATTTTTGTTCGAAGCGCTTCCCCTCCAATTGGGCCTCAACTTTTAGCAGGTTGACCCAAAATTGGCTAATCCAGACTAATTTTGGTTCACAATATTGGTTCAACTATTCCGCCACTACTGAAGACGCGTGTAAGACTTTGTTGATCTTCTTCTCTATGACCCAAAATTTATTTCTCTTTAATTTCAATTATTTATGTGATAACTTTTGAAGCCTATGAGGTTATGATGATATCTGAAGCCTTCTCTCTCTAAATGCATCACAAAAACGAATCCAAATTAGGCAATCTCGGTGGTTTTTATGTTGATTTTTTATTGAAATTAGTCTAGGATTCTTCAATGACGAAAAGAGGATGTTTTGTAATCAGTTAGTTAGTCTTATATATGGTGAACTTTTATGCATTGGTTTTATTGAATTGATTATGCAGAAGTCTTTGTGGTTCACAAACTCGGTTTGGCAACACCATTTCAACTCCATAACCTTCTCCAGGTTGCTAAAGTAGAAATTGGTTGGGACAAGCCAAATTTGTGAATCAAAACCAATTGAACCCCACTGATTTCAAATGGTTTGAGGAGGCGCTAATAGAACCACAGTCAAAGGGTAGCAAGAAGGGGGCACA
This sequence comes from Eschscholzia californica, assembly GCF_041429995.1. Lineage (NCBI taxonomy): Eukaryota > Viridiplantae > Streptophyta > Magnoliopsida > Ranunculales > Papaveraceae > Eschscholzia > Eschscholzia californica. Next base: position 29,994,763 of record NW_028238472.1, on the reverse strand, counting down.
ACATCCTATATAGATTTTGTATCAAAGAACATGATGATACATAAAATGGTCACTAGTCGACTATCGTCAATAAGTCAAGAAAAAATCCAATGGGACAACCCGTCTGAAGATAGCAGGACTGCTGAGCCAAAAGAAGTCTGTCACCTAAGCCTAAAATCGGAGGTCCCCAAGATGATTTAAGGAGCTCCAACCCTGCCCTGCCTCTAACACAGCTAGGTTTGCCCTAGGATTCGTAAGGAGAGCTGTGAGGTCCGCGTGAGCAAGGCTAATGCCTTACACCCTGAGCAAGGGTAGACAGAAGTGCGCCGCACGCTTACCGACTTAATGTCAAATCTTTCTAAAGATCTTAGTTGGTCAAGATCTGAAGTGTTTGATTAACTTACGGCTTCAGAAGTCTCAAATGAGGAAACATCTCATAGAATATCTATCAACTCGGGAGGATTTCTAACAAAAATCCTTGAACATAAGAACTTCTAAATATTCAAGATACGAGATAAACACAAAGAGGAAATCCTAACTACGAAAGTATTTCTAATACAACACGGTGGATCTCAATCGCCCCAACCTCAGCGTCTATCACAGTCGGTCCAAAGCAACCTATAAAAGGGCATCGCATCACCTTCAACAAGGTATGTTTCACAAGGTTCAATCAGTACCAGTTATTCATACTCATAGTCCGGGTCCATTTTTTTCCTTGTAAACTCACTTTTCATATACACAAACATTTGGTCAAAAGTCTTCCCATCGACAGGATAGTTACCGAAACCACCTAAACTAGATTTGAAAGATGGCTCTAATTTAGATGTTCGGCGTCGTTACTCATCCTAAATTGAAAACAATATTTTATAGGGGTAGTTATAGATTTTACTTCGACAAGACGATTAGCGTCAACATTTGAACTAAATAAAATAGTTACATCCGACTTCGATGTGTGGACATCGATATTCATCCTATCGATGGAAAATCAAGAGTAATATATAGCCTCGTTTTTTCGTCAGAAAGACTGCTACTGACTCCATATGAACTAAATTGGAAAGATGTCTCTGATATTATTTTTTGTTCATCGGTACTCATCTTGTTGACGGGAAACATAAAGAAATGTGAAAACGATAAATAGATTTGTAGATAGAAGGTTATAGGAAACAAGCCTACACAATTAGTTAATATCACTGATAGGTACTACGATATATTGATGTGCAGACCACCGATATGTTCTTTTATTCATTGATAATTTTGTATCGAAGGGTTTATGTACCTATGAGACTGGTGTTCCTGATAAGTTACCTCCATGAAGTTTTTTCCTTTCCAACAATTAAACCACTTTCAATGAAAAATATTTGAAATGAATATTATGGAATTTTTATGTATCTTTTCAATAGGTGATTGTTTTGTCTTTGTTATTTTATCTTTGATCAAAATAAGAATTTGAACTTCTTTTTTTTTTTCAGGATTTTCACCATTAAAACATCAACGTAAAACGACAATATAGAAAATGATATCGGAGTAAGATAATGGTGTGATTTCGAGATATTCCTACCAACAAAAAAAACTTGTAGTGGTACGGTAGAGTGTGGTTAATGAAGGAATCGATGGAGGAATTCTTAGGTCTTAGGAGTAGTGAAAGATTTTGCTTTTTCTAATTAGTTTGACCCTTATCAACAAGTGATGAGTGTGAATGAAACTTCGCTTATTGGTCAAAATAATTAAGCAAGTCAAGTGAAATGTGATACAAATATGGATAACAATTAAATATAATTTGGTAGTTTACAAAATCACTTTAAATTTTGAATTTCAAATACTTGTTATAGTCTTATAATGGCTTTGACCAATTCATGTAACAATATTATCCTTCCGTCAATATAAATATATCTTTGATCCTTACTCAATGGACACAGGGACTTGGGAACGTTTCATGGTATCAATAGCTAGGTTTCTTCCTGACTTCAACTTTTTTTTATCATGGCTGCAACAAGTCCCACCTCCTGTTCTACCCCTTCCATTGTTAACTCGCCCACCGTCCTCATTCTTTTCTAAGCGTAACCAACCTGTACCCTTATTGTCAATAACAATGAATATCAATAACTTCTTGAAATGGAAAAAGCATGTTCTTCTAATAATGAAATCTCAAGATCTCTTTAGCCATGTCGATTCAAATTCAACCCCACCCCTTCATTCATTCGAAATCTTGAAACAGAACAAGATGAAACAAGTCCAAGTCAACTGTCCCTTCAATGGACTAGGACGGATCAAACTGTTCAAAGTTGGCTTAACGCTACTCCGTGCGCTCTAATCCTGTGCCAAACTCCTGATTTCTAGATCTCAAGAGAGTTATTTTCTTACTTTCAAGTTACCTTCTCTGCCCAAAGCAGTACTAAGAAGTCTCACCTTATTCTTCATTTGCAAACAATGTAGAAATTTTTTTTTATGAATGAATATGTATGAAAAATCAAATAAATCTCTGATTTATTTTAGTCTCTCATGGTCTAGTTCCTGACATTGAGTTAATTCTTCATATCCTATAAGGTTTAGGATTTAAATACTCCTCATTCGTGACTAAAATTAAAACCTAAAAGGCCTTACCGACTTTCACTCAATTGCAGTACTCTGTACACTCAAGAGATGAAGCATATTCATCAGTAATCACTTACCTCTTCTTCCACTGCCCTGGTTGTGAAGGAGTTGAAGGAGTTGAAGGAGATGTCCTTCGACCAAGGTGACAATACGAACAATTTGTCGGATAGGACAATTGATGTGGAAGATCATCAAGTCCGATTGATTTAGGGATCGTAGAGTTGTAGCTAGAGACCAACTACGATCGTCGAATTACGAAGTAATTCGCGGCTAACTTCGATCGGGTCCTACAACGGGTTACACATAAGAGTGACAAATTGATCTAGGATATGACTAGTGGGAGTGAGATATAATCATGGGAGTCTCCCATAAACATATCTCATAGGCCTAAAAAGGAATTAGGCAAAGATAGTACAAAAGGCCCAAAAACGAGGTTTTGGGCCTAGGCCGATTCGGGCACTTTTAGGGCTCGGATTGGGCTGATTTTTGGAGGTACGTTTCCTTATGTTATGAACATTAAATCTGCCAATTTTGGCTGGGTTTGGAGGTCATCTATTTAGGGAATTGAGAAAATATCAACTAGTTGCTATTTTCGATAATTTCCCTAAATCTTATTCTAAAGGGTGTTTTAAGAAACCTAAAAGGAGGTGGATTCTTATTAGGGTTCTATATAAACACTCTTAGGGCAGAGAATAAGGTGTGGAATTTCTCTCTAAGCTTTCTTACTCTACCACATCAAGTAGAGAGGAGAAAGTGAGCTAATTCCCATTAACTATCTATCTAGTCAAGAAGAAAGGAGTTCTTCTTCCAACCACCATTGGTGTGCTAGCTATACAACAAGGTGGGAGATCAAATTGATTGCTCGTGTCCCAAGTAGAGGAGCTACGCTTGAAGCTCTTGGTCTTCTCATAAGCAATTGGAAAGGTTCGAGAGAAAACTAGCGAATAAGGTATTTATCTTTCTAGTATTAATTAATGATTATCATAGGCTTATGCATGTGATCTTGGGAATACTAGTGTAGACATTAGATGTCTTATTTCCGCTATAAACACTAGTAGAAGGGTGTAAAACCCAACAGTGGCGTCAGAGCCTCTTGCAATTAGCCTATCTTATCTAAGTTTTGGACCAATTCCATGCTTTTCTAGATAGATTATTGTGTTTAAAAGTGTTTTGAACACAAAATTTTGATTACTTTTGAATAAGATTCAAGTATTTGTCAAAAGATTTCAAAATTTGTTCTTGAAAAAGGGTTTCAAAACCTAAAATTTTGATCTAAATTGGTTTGATTAAAAGAGTTGTTTTTAATTTTTTGGAAACTTGTGAAAGACAAAATTTAGATATTTTAGAATTGTTCTAAAAAGAATTTGAGGTATTTTAGAAGTGTTTCAAATTTTGGAAATAGCAATTTAGAATTGCAACACAAAAAAAAAACGGAAACTATTGAGTTTTAGAAACTCAATAGGTCCGGCCAGGAAGTTTCCTGGCCGGACCATTAGCCTGGAGGACGCGTCTGGGAGACGCGTCCCAGACTGCTGGTGGACGCGCCTGGAGACGCGTCCAGCTACTGGGTGGACGCGTCTTCCAGACGCGTCCAGCTACTCTAGGTCGCGTCTTCCAGACGCGACCAGTAGCTTAACCAGGACGCGTCCATGAGACGCGACCAGACGCGTCCAGTAGCTACCACTAGACGCGTCTTGGAGATGCGTCTGGGGTCTTGGGTGTCTCGGACTAGGTCCGAGACACCTAGTGCTGGTTCGGTCCAGCACCAGATGCGTCTAGGACGCGTCTGGTGCTTGGACTAGCGTGCTGGTCCGGTCCAGCACCAGATGCGTCTAGGACGCGTCTGGTGCTTGGACTAGCGTCCTGGCTCCGGCCAGGACGAGATCAGGCCTATTGGCCTCGGCCCCGGACATGTCGGCCCTATGGGCCGTGCCATGTCCAGACCTTGTCCGAGCTCTTTTGTGGGCTTGGGCCGGGACTTGTCTAGGACTTGTCCCGGGCTTTTTCAAAGCTTTTCGGACCACAAAAAGGGACCATTATTCGAGTGGGAGTTTTATCCAAATTTTCTCCCGATTCCAATCCAAATATTTCCGAAATTAACCCGGACCATTCAAGGCCCAAACGGAGTTTTTCTTTAAAATCAGATTTTAAAATCAAACCAAGACACACCATTAGTCTAATCCTTTGATGTAGACTTAAGGTCTGTACATGACATATGGATGTCGACAAAAGTATCTCCCGGATATACATGCATATATAATTGATAGCCTTGAAATATATTATATGATTGCATGTGATGTGAATGCGGAAACTAGTATGACCATAGAATTTATTTCTTATTCTAGTTTTAAGCACAGATGGGTGCATGTTTTGTAATAATTTAAATTTCAAGTTTACACGATCTGCGAATCGTTTGAGTCTTGTAATTAGAGTTTAGGGTTTATGAGTCCATTGAAGAAACTCAAGGAGGAAATCCAAAGGCGAGTGGGAGAAATCAGTGGAGGTTCGAAGATGGAAATCTAGACGAACTAAAACAAGAAGCAAACCAAAGGAGATTAGATCTTCTAGGTTAGGGGCCATACTAGGATCCATATGTGCTTGATTTACTTTCTCGCGCGCATTTACTTACTTTTTTTTTACGCTTTATGTCGTGGATGTTGGTTAGGCTAATTAGTTCACTAAAACGAACGCCAGACTAGCGTAAAAGTCCCTAAAAGTAATTTTGAGTATAGTGCCTATCCAAATTAAGACACTCCTTGTGCCCTTGTTCGAGGAAGGTGGGTCGGCCTTCGCAGAGTACCTACTCTAGCTTGGGACATTGCGAGTAGGCCTATAGAAGAGGCCTACATGTCTAAATGGTTCTACTCAACGAGGTCAGCAAGAGAGTCTTGGATACTCGAGGCAAAAGGATGGATTTTACACTAAACATGTAATCCGTCAACCGAGAATCATATGGTATGATCAGTGAAAGTGTTCACTCACCTAAATCAATGGGAATTAAGGGCAGGGACCTAGTCCGCTTAATCCTTGAGAGATGGGGGATCTCAGAATCGCATTATTCATCTAGGGACACGTTTTATCTTGAATAATGTGGCAAAAACTTAAGACTTTTTGCAAAAATTATCGAATGTAATACTTAGCAAAATCCTTTTTCTATTTCATGTAGTTATACTATGGCAAAAATCAATCTTTTTAACCTATGTTCAATCCTCGATGAGGACAAATTGAACATGGATAACTTCCTTGATTGGGAAAAGAGATTGAGAAGTGTTCTCAAGTCTACAAACAAAGAAAGTGTACTGGATACCCCTATTCCAAGGATAACTGCGAACTCAAAGGTTGAGGAACAAAAGCAGGCCAAAAGTATCCGGATGAAGTCAATTTCAGTAACTTGCCTTATGTGGGCCACCATGGAGCCTAATCTTCAAAAGAGATTCAGGAAAATGGATGCGCACACAATCATCTGTCGATTAAGGAACATGTCCAGAAACAAATCACGGTTGAGGAAGTACGGGACTTCCAAGGCAATCCGGAGTGGCATTGGAATGTCTGAATCAAAGAAAGAACTTCAACTGATTCAGAAAAACAAAGGGAAGAAGGAAGAAACTCACGGTTCCGACCAAGGTATCTATGTTATCGAAGTTAACTTAGCAAATACATTTGATTCTCAATCCTGGGTATTCGATACCGGATGTGGTGCTCATATCATTACTGATGTGCAGGGCCTTAAGGGAATCAAGTATTATGTACCTTCTATTTCTAGAAACATTATCTCTGTCTCAGAATTAGACAAAGAGGGATATCACCTATTAATAAAAAACCAGCATTGTTCTTTATACAAAGGTGAAATGTTCGGTGTCAGACCATATCCATCACTAATTTGACCATCTCTATACATTTGTCGGTATTCTCCTAATGTCATACGAGATCGATCAGGTTCTGGTCTACTCCACTCACTAATCAGACTGTTTCTAGACATTCGTTGATAATCCCCAAATGTCATACCAGGTCGGTCAGGCTCGTTTCTACTCATCTGTTGGTATTCCCCGAAGGTCATACCAGGTCAGGTAGTGATGGAACTCCTCAGATCAAGGTCATCATCATCATCAACATGGAATGGCCAACAGTTAGAATAACGTGCCATGATCTCACAATGCTCAAGGAACTAACAAACAAGCTATCAATGCAAATCAAAACTTATCCAACCAATCACACACAAGTAAGAAAGAAAGAGATAGAATACGATACTAGCGAATCCTCCTCTCGTTTCGTTTTTCCTTCCGATTTCTTTCTTTTCCTTCACTCCTATATTATTCTTCTTTCGGCTTTTTTTTCTTAAAGTAGTTCCTGGAAACAAGAAAGAGTCAGAAACTACGAAAATAAACAAAAACGTCTAAGTTAACAAATAACACTAAACTAATGAACAAAACAAACAATATCCAAACTACTAAACCTATCCCCAGCAGCGGCGCCAAAAACTTGATGGGCCTAAAAGGTTACCCTAAATAGGTCTCCACCCGCAAGTATACGGGCGTCAAGTAATAACCCAGTAAGACCGGGATCGATCCACGAAGATAGGAAGGTAATAAGAATATCAAGAAAGTCTAGCCCACCGGTCTAGGTGTCAACCACTAACTCAGACTAAAATGAAAAGATGATAATTGGGGTTTTGATTGGTTTCTAATAAATAAACAAATAAAATGATCTAATCTAAAAGTGAGAGGTGAGAGTGATTCGGGAAAAATGGTCGAGCAAGAATCGAATGAGGAGGATACTTCGATCCACAAAGTCGATAGTGACTAGTACTAATGATCTATAAGCATAAAAAGTTAGTTAACTTCACCCATTTACTTGGATGGGTCAACGAACTCTTGGTTTAACTCAGATTCCAGTCCATGAACGGTCTAAAAATCCAGAAGATTTTATCATTAAAAGCAATAAAACTCTTGTCACATCAAAACATGTATCACGAGTATCCGACTACAAAAGCTAGCTAGACATGGTGGAGCACATAATAAACGAGAAGAAAATAAAGAAAGGCATAAGTTAAGGTGAAAATCTCCCTATTTCGATATGGCGCGAGACTAAGATCGACGGGAAATATGTGTTTAAGTGCTGTCGATCTCCCTGTAACAGAATGCAGGAGTCCTCTTAACAGTATACAATGGGTGTCCTCTCAGCAGAACTTGACCTCCCCTTAACAGAGTGTCATCTTCTTCCTCTCAAACCAAACCACCATGAAAGCTTACTTCAAGCTTTCTCTCACTAGAAATTGGCAACCAAATCACAATCAAACACTAAGAAAATCAAGGCAATAATATGTCAATGAAAAGCCCTAAGGTTTCCAACCCAATTGATGGCCGGAAAACCTATAAAATCCGGCTAAATGGAAGTGAGATTCCGGCCAAGAACAGCTCCTTCCCGAGCTGCAACTCTGTCCCGTGCCGATGATGTCCCGTGTTGTTGCTGCCGTCCTCAATGAAACCCGAGCTGCTGTTGCTGCTGTGCTGGCCGGAACTTCGATGAAATCTGGCGAGTCTTTGCTGTCCCCTGCCGGTGAGACAGCCCGAGCTGCTTCAATGGAGCACTCGATTTCCCGAGCTGCTGCTCCTAGTGACACCGGCTGCTGTTGTTCTTCGAGTTGTTGTTCGTCTTCCCTTGCTGTCCCGTGTAGCAACCTTGCCGGCCAAGCTTTGGCCGGCGGCTGCTTCTCCCCTCTCTCTCTAGTTTTCTCTCTTCACAAACCCTAAAACTCTAATTCAAAAGATGAAGCCCTAAGTCTGATTTTTCTTTACTAAAACCCTCCCACCCAACCTAGTCAACCTTGACTTGTTTATAAGACAATTTTGACTTGGGCTCTCAAAGGGTGCTCATAGAATCTCCATTTCTTCCTTCTTCTTTGGGCTTTGGGATTTTAGGCCTTTTTCTCATTTATAAGCCAAAATGGGTGCCTTCAAATTTGTCTCTACATCCTATAATTTCCAGAATAGACAGAAATACCCTTCGACATCTTTCTTCCATTGGCTCTCCATTCGAACTCCGATTCGACTTCCGTCTTCACTGTCAGACTCACCCTTGACTCCACTTGCCGTCTAACCTCTGATTTCTCAAAATGACCAAAATACCCCTGATGCTCTTTCCTTCCGATCTCTTCCACATGAGATAAAAATGTGATAAATGTTCCGTTTTGCTCCAAATGAAGCGTCAAACTCCAAATAAGGTACCTACCAAGAAAAACTTATAAAGAATTAGAAATAAAATATGAAAAGAACTAACTCATCAAAGTTAAGTGATCCAAATGTGGCATTTTAACGCCACATCACTACTTCATCACGTTCACGGATGACTTCACTCGTTATGGTTACATATACTTGATGAGGCATAATTCCGAATCGTTTGACATGTTCAAACAATTTCAGAACGAAGTAGAGAATCAAATTGACAAGAAAATAAAAGCCATTCGATCCGATCGAGGTGGTGAATATTTGAGTCAAGAACTTGACGATCATCTCAGGAGTTGTGGTATAGTATCTCAATTCACTCCGCCAGGAACACCCCAGATGAATGGTGTTTCTGAAAGGAGAAATCGCACCTTGTTAGACATGGTTTGATCTATGATGAGTTTAGCAAATCTTCCAAACACGTTCTGGGGGTATGCTCTAGAAACGGCTGCTTTCACACTTAACCGAGCTCCGTCAAAAGCTGTAGAAAAGATGCCATATGAGTTATGGTTTGGAAAGGTTCCAAAGCTGTCTTTTCTCAAAGTCTGGGGATGTGAAGTTTATGTAAAACGTTTACAAGGAGATAAACTCGCACCTAAATCAGACAAATGTCTCTTTGTGGGCTATCCAAAAGAGACAAGGGGTTACTACTTCTACCACGAATCTGAGAACAAAGTGTTTGTTGCTCGAGATGGTGTCTTCCTTGAAAGGGAATTCCTTTCCAAGCAGACAAGTGGGAGAAATGTAAATATCGATGAAATTCGATATGAGCAACAAATAAACACAGATATAGAGATATCAAGAGGTTTAGCGGCTCCTATCTATACACAAAGTATGGAAGAGGAGAATGAGGTCGAGATAGTACCTCCCGCTCAAGTCGAATTAAATTCGCAGGAGACATCTCAAATAGTTGAGAACACTCCAAAAGTTGCTCAGGCCCCTCGTAGATCTCAAAGGCTCCAGGAATTATCTCAGAAAACAGATATCCTACTGTTAGAAGATAATGAGCCGAGTACCTACAACCAAGCTATGACGAGCCCCGACTCTGAAAAATGGCTAAAGGCCATGAGATCGGAAATGGATTCCATGTCAGAAAATCAAGTATGGAACTTGATCGATTTGCCCGATGGAGCAACACCAATCGGATGCAAATGGGTTTTTAAAGTAAAAACTGACAAGGATGGAAACGTTAGCGTTTTCAAAGCTAGACTCGTGGCAAAAGGATACAAACAGATTCATGGTATAGACTATGATGAAACCTTTTCACCTGTCGCAATGCTTAAATCCATTCGGATCATTCTAACAATTACAGCTCATTATGATTATGAGATTTGGCAAATGTATGTCAAAACCGGTCTCCTGAACGGACACTTGGAAGAGGATGTGTACATGACACAACCCGAAGGTTTTGTAGATTCCAACAATGCTGGAAAAGTTTGCAAGCTTAAGAAATCCATTTATGGACTCAAGCAAGCAAGCCGGAGTTGGAATCTTCGATTCGACGAGAAAATCAAAGAATTTGGATTTCTCAAGAATGCAGAAGAATCTTGTGTTTACAAGAAGGTTAGTGGGAGCAACCTAGTTTTCTTAGTCCTTTATGTCGATGACATATTAATCATAGGAAACAATATTCCGATGTTAGAATCAGTTAAAGTCTGGCTTCGGAAATGCTTCTCTATGAAGGACCTATGGGAGGCAGAATACATATTAGGAATCAAAATCTATAGAGATAGATCAAGGAGGATGATTGGACTTAGTCAAGAAACTTATATAGATAAGATTCTTCAACGGTTCGAGATGACAAACTCCAAAAGAGGATTCCTTCCCATGTCACATGGTATGGTGCTTAGCAAAAATCAATGTCCTAAGAACCCTGATGAGCTAGCACACACGATAAAGGTACCCTATGCTTCGGCAATAGGATCAATCATGTACGCCATGATCTGCACTCGCCCAGACGTCTCATATGCTTTGAGCATGTGCAGCCGTTACCAATCAGATCCAGGCCAAGCGCACTGGCACGCCGCCAAGAATATCCTAAAGTACCTGAAAAGGACTAAGGATCATTTCCTGATATATGGCGGGGAAGATACACTAAAGGTTGTAGGCCATGTGGATGCAAGCTTTCAAACGGATAGAGACGACTTCAAATCACAATCTGGGTTCGTCTACTGTCTGAATGGAGGAGCGGTATGTTGGAAAAGTTCCAAGCAGAGCACAGTTGCAGACTCTACCACTGAAGCAGAATACCTAGTGGCCTCGGAAGCTGCAAAGGAAGGAGTTTGGATCAAGAAGTTCATGATAGAACTTGGTGTCGTACCTGGCATAGAAGAGGGCGTAACTCTCTATTGTGACAACAACGGAGCAATAGCCCAAGCCAAGGAACCAAGAGCGCACCAAAAATCCAAACATATCCAAAGTACCACTTGATTAGAGAAATCATAGAAAGAAAAGATGTGGTAATTTGCAAGGTTCATACGGATGACAACGTTGCAGATCCGTTGACCAAACCGTTACCTCAACCCAAACATGATTCACACATGAGGGACATTGGTATAAAGCGCATTGGGGAATGGCAACAAATGTAATTTGGATTCATAAAAGAGTTTTTGTGCCTAATTACTTACATTCGATAAATAGAATAAAAGGAATTTTATTTTGTCCTTAAAATTTGGTTTGGTATTTTAAGAGACAGTCCACACGATAAAGAAAACGCTCCGAGTAGGCTTGTCAGATACGTGATCTGATGAATGAAACCCTACTAAGTGAACTTGGAGTGATTCATTATCAATTCCCTAGTACAGGTCATTACATGGACAACAATGACTCACGAAGACTAGTACGGGAGTCGATGGGATAACGCAGTTTCATGGGCTATAGGAATAGTGTATTCAATTCGACTACGTGAGTGTATAATAAGGATTATACGCTGGAATAACCCTCAACATGTGAAGTTCATCCAAAGAATGATGAAATCGTCAAACTTCTCATAAAGACAAGATTGAAGAGATTCCTCAAAACATGAGTGCTCAGCTCATCTTATGTAAGGAATGTCTGACTTTGGTTCCGTTAAACGCCGCGCCGTAAAAGGAGGTTATAAAAATGGATACTAGGAAGGACAGGATAGACATGAAGTTGAGTGGGAGCGCAAGAATGGATTATGTCCTCCTAACCATGTTAGGATGCAGTGTCCTCGGGCCACTTGACGAGCAACAACTGAAAATGCATGGTCGTGCTCAAATGGAATAAAAGTTAATCATTTGTTTTGACAGTTGTACTCGAGATCAAGAAAGTCTGAATGACGTGACGTATCAGATGGGATACTAAGTGAAATGGGAATCGATCATTGTACTTTTTCTAAGTCCAAGTGGGAGTCTGAAGGAGTTGAAGGAGATGTCCTTCGACCAAGGTGACAATGCGAATAATTTGTCGGATAGGACAATTGATGTGGAAGATCATCAAGTCCGATTGATTTAGGGATCGTAGAGTTGTAGCTAGAAACCAACTACGATCGTCGAATTACGAAGTAATTCGCGGCTAACTTCGATCGGATCCTACAACGGGTTACACATAAGAGTTACAAATTGATCTAGGATATGACTAGTGGGAGTGATATATAATCATGGGCGTGTCCCATAAACATATCTCATAGGCCTAAAAAGGAATTAGGCAAAGATAGTACAAAAGGCCCAAAAAACGGGGTTTTGGGCCTAGGCCGATTCGGGCACTTTTAGGGCTCGGATTGGGCTGATTTTTGGAGGTACGTTTCCTTACGTTATGAAAATTAAATATGCCAATTTTAGCTGGGTTTGGACGTCATCTACTTAGGGAATTGAGAAAATATCAACTAGTTGCTATTTTCGATAATTTCCCTAAATCTTATTCTAAAGGGTGTTTTAGGAAACCTAAAAGGAGGTGGATTCTTATTAGGGTTCTATATAAAAACTCTTAGGGCAGAGAATAAGGTGTGGAATTTCTCTCTAAGCTTTCTTACTCTACCACATCAAGTAGAGAGGAGAACGTGAGCTAATTCCCATTAACTATCTATCTAGTCAAGAAGAAAGGAGTTCTTCTTCCAACCACCATTGGTGTGCTAGCTATACAACAAGGTGGGAGATCAAATTGATTGCTCGTGTCCCAAGTAGAGGAGCTACGCTTGAAGCTCTTGGTCTTCTCATAAGCAATTGGAAAGGTTCGAGGGAAAACTAGCGAATAAGGTATTTATCTTTCTAGTATTAATTAATGATTATCATAGGCTTATGCATGTGATCCTGGGAATACTAGTGTAGACATTAGATGTCTTATTTCCGCTATAAACACTAGTAGAAGGGTGTAAAACCCAACAGGTTGCCGAATCAAACCCTATCATGTCATAACTCAAAACTCCAAAAACGTCAAACCTAATACAGGGGGTGGTGAAGGAAATGTCCTTCGACCAAAGATGCAACGCGAACAATTTGTCGGATAGAATAATTGATGAAGAAGATTATCAAATCCGGATGATTTAGGGATCGTAGTGTTTAGCTAGAAATCAACTACGATCGTCGGATAACGAAGTGATTCGCGGCTAACTTCGTCCGGATCCTACATTCGGTTACACAAAGAGTGTCAACTTGATCGGAAGATATGACTTGAGGGATGAGACATATATGAATGGGTGAGACCCATAGATATGTCCAAAAGGCGTAAAAGAAGCTTAGGCAAAGATAGTACGAAAGGCCCGAAAGAAGGGTATTTGGGTCGTACACTAAAAGGGATGTTTTTTGGCCCAAAAGGAGGACAACCATGCTTGGCCGTGTGCCCCTATAGGGGCCGGATAGATCTGCCCAAGATAGGCATGATGTGGTCGGCCAAGTTTGGGAAACTAGAAAATAACAACTAGTTGTTATTCTCATGGTTTTCCTCAATCTTATTCAAAAGGGCTTTTTAGGGAACCTCAAGAAGATTTCCATCTCTACAACATCAAGTAGAGAAAGAAAGAGAGAAAATTCCTAACTATCTATCTAGTTAAAGAAAAAGGTGTTCTTCAATCTGACCACCATTGGTGTTCTAGCTAACAAAAAAGTGGGAGATCAAGGTAATTGCTCGGTGTCCAAGTAGAGTAGCTACAATTGGAGCTATTGGGCTTCTCAAACGCGATTGGAAAGGTTCGACGGAAAACTAGCGATTAAGGTAACCTCTAACTCTTAGTTCATTATTAGCTTATGCATGAGATCCTGTGGATACTAGTGTTAGACATATTAGATGTCTGAGATTCTACTACCAACACTAGGAGATACCATAACCCAACAGGTGGTGGTCGTAGTCGATCATATCAGAGGGGTCGAGGTAGAGGTAGAAATCAAAACAAGCGGGGTTCACAATCTCAATCGAGGTCCTCTCCAAATCCCTCCCTTCTTTGCAGTCCATCTACTCCTCCTTCATCCCAGGTAATTTGTCAAATATGTGAAAAAACAGGTCATACTGCTTAATATTGTTATCACAGGGAAGATCATGCCTATCAACCAAATGATATAGCTGAATCCTTCACGGCATATCAACCTTCAGAGATTCAGTATGACTCTGACTACCATGCAGATTCAGGTGCAAGCAATGATATGAAAAATGATGATTTTATAATGATTACAAAGGGTCCTTATTAAGAAAATGATTAAGTTTCAATCGGTAATGTATCATTTCTCCCCGTTCATAACATTGGTAACGTTACTATTGGTTTACCTTCTGCTTCCATCACTTTAAAGAATGTATTTCATGTATCTTCAATAACTAAATATCTATTATTTATCTCTCAATTAACTTCAGACCTTGATTATTTACTTATATTTGATCGACGTAAATTTTTTGTACAAGATCGACGAACGGGTGAGTTGGTCCTTCGTGGCCTTAAGAAGAATGGTTTGTATCATTGTTCGAGTAAGGTTGTTCATGATTTCCACAATATTGTTAAGGTTTTAAATTCATCTTTCTTAGGTAGTAAAATAAAAGGAATACATGGCACGTGCGCCTTGGACATCCATGTATTTGTGGTACCAATCAAGTCATTTCAAATAAATTAGTTTCTCGTTGTCTTTCATCGAACAACAATACTCCCTCCGTCCCATTTCGTTCGACGAGTTTATTGCATTATTGACGGTTGTTGTAACTAATGGTTGGAATGTACGCCAACTTGACTTTAAAAATACCTTTTTTGCACGACTTCTTAGAAATCGAAGTATATATGCAACAACCCATTGGGTAATTTGTTGATCAAGAATATTGAATCACGTATGTCGCTTGCATAAGGTTGTCTATGGACTCAAACAAGCACCACCTGTTTGGTTTACTCGATTCACGAGTTATCTTGAAATATCAGGTTCGTTTCGAAATCAGATAGTTCTTATTTACTTACCAGATTTCTTCGTCAATTACTCAACTCCATTGTATATAGACAATATTCTTATTACAAGTCAGATTCGGCTGTCTTATGAAGCATTCTTACTCGACTAAATTACTAATTTTCCGTGAATAATCTCAGGGATGTTTGCAATTTTCTGGGGTATGGAGCTCAAAAGGGATGAATTTGGCCTATTAATAACTCAGTCAAGGTATACCCTATATTTGGTAAGTAAAGTTGATTCATTGCATTCCAAACCAGTGTGCACTTCGAGTCCCTCAGGTCAAATGAAGTCACAGAACGACGGTGAACCATTTTCGGATGTCACGTTGTACCCATCGTTGGTTGTCTTTGGTTGAGGGGCCTGCAATACCTCTCCTTAACGAGGCTTGATATCCCTATTCCGTAAATGAAGTTTGCCAATTTATGTACGCTCCCTCGACTACTTATTTTAGTGCAGTAAAACATATATTTAGTTATATTAAAAGAATATTGATCTATTCAACAAAATTAAATGTACCGAATGATGGTTCCCACTACACCGTAACGACTTTCTATGATGCTAATTGGCCGGAGACCTAGACAATCCATAACCAGAAGTTGTATCTATTTGGGACATCATTTAAGAAGATTTGTTGTTTGGACCCCCTTTTGTATAATTAACTTGCTGTTTGGACTCCCTTTTTCCAGTGTTGTACTTTGGACTACCTTTTCCAAAAAAATGTTAAATATAACAGTTCAAAAGAGTAGACATTTAAAAATATGTAAAAACTAATAATTCATTAAACAAACAACAACCTACTATATACTTAATGTATTCACATGAACTTTGAATAGGTAATGGTGATGGTGTACTAGTCTCTACAAATGGTGGTTGTGTAGAACCTTGAGTACGTGGTGGTGGTGGCGTACAACTTTGAGTAAACACCATATTCATCATCACCAACATCATTTATAATTAGTCAAGAAACTTTAAGTAAAAACCATGAACTATAAGGGAACTATAGTGCTTCACTGGTAAAAGTGTATAATCTAAGTTTTAGAGTATAAAATATAAATCACCAACTTGTAGTCAGATAGCTAGTTGACATTTCTCATAACACCGACTTACATGCACTGGTTCTGCCAGTTCTAATATCACCAACTTATATGTTTGGCTCAATCTATATATGAATTGTTTCACATATTCCTTAGTAGACACAAATTTTAACCAAAACAACATCCAAAAGGCCAATTTTCACACAAGTAGCAACTTAAACTGCTTCACTACTTTCACTACTTCATTCGGTTGGGTAATATAATGACATTCTATATAAGAAATGGTCTATCACAATTTGTCATGAGAATAGAATAATTCCTCCACTGACCATAAAATTAACACCATTAGATATTAATATGAACAATAATGCTTCATTCGAAAAATGAAATAGGGGATGCTTAACTATCACGGAATGGTAGAAAGTAACAAAGTTAAACCCTCAATTTTACGGTTTCTCCTAATTTTAAAAATCTTAAGGTCATGTTTGGCACACAGTAATCACGTGGGAATGGTATGTGATTCCCAAGAATCACAATCCCGACTGTTGTTTGGCTCGCGGGAATGTAGGAGGATTCCTAATCCTCCAGGAATGGGATTCCTCCTAAATAGGGTAATAACAAACTCAGGGAGGGGTCGGTTTGTGATTCCCATTCTCGGGAATGATTTGATTTAGTATTTATAGACAAAACTATCCTTAACAAAGTATTAAAATGACTAATATTAGAAACATCCTTCACATTATATTTCAACTAAAAAAATTAACAACCTAGGATTTCAACCACCACCATACCAACGCTCTCTCTCTCGCTCGAATGTAACTCTTTCTCCATATCTCTAGTGTTTCTTTCTCTCTCTTTCTTCATTCAAATCGATTTCATAATGTTTAAAAAAATGTCCTGACCTCTAATTATTTTAAATAAATCTTAAAAAACTAAAATTGTTGCATTACGTTACTATTTCATACATGTAAAGTTGACTTATAATTTATGTAGTTTAAGTAAAAGGATGTAACAAGACTTTTATAAAAGGTTACATTCTTATTCCTATATGACCCAAACACTAAGTTAGGAATCTATTAGGACTAAAATTTCTATTCATGGTCAAACGCAGACATCAAACTAAAATAATTTGATTCCCAGGAATAGCATTATGGGAGGACAGTTCCCAAGAATCACATTCCATTCTTGTGCGCCAAACATGGCCTAAGATTAAAACAAACTCAATTTTAGAAAACCCCCAATTTTCAGAAACACCTGAATATTTGAAACCCAAAACTGTATACAAGTCAAGGTCCTAATTTGTAGAAAGGTGAACAAAAAAACAATTTATAGCTTGTTCGAACTTGTTATACACATCTCCCATTCGATTTTTGCCAAAAAAAACTCAAAATTTAGATTCTCAATCAATTTCTGCCAAAAAAAAAAAAACTCGCAATTTTAGAAGAAGAAGTCAACCGTAACTCACCCAATTTTACGGTTTGTCCCAATCGATTTCTGGTTTGCAAGCTAAAGAGAGAATGGAAGAAGATGAAGCTCGATGGATAATGTTTAGTATTTCCAGGGCCAGCTCCATGGATATTATTTAGTATTTCCAGGGTCAGCTCGCGGGTTGTATACTTGGGTTGAGTTAACTTGTGGGTTAAGTACTTAGGAGGTTAAGTAAAGGGTAAGTAGTATTTTCCGATCTGGTTACGGTAAAATAGTATTTTATCTCCCTTGCTATTTTGAACTGTTATATGAAATGGAGTCCTAAGTGCAATACTGGAAAATGGAGTCCGAACAGCAAGTCAATTATATGAAATGGGGTCCAAACAACAAATTTCCCCATCATTTATTGTTATCGGACTCGAGCAGCCTATTGTTTCGAAAAGTAATGCTGAGGCAGAATATCGCGCAATGCTTATACTACTACTGCTATCGCTTGGATGCAATTCTTCTTCATGATATTGGTGTGTTCATGAAATCGCCTCCGACGGTTTACTATGATAACATTACCTATACCTACATAGCTCACGATTCCGTTTTGCACTCCCGTTAAACACATCGATCTTTTTTTTTTTTGTCGAACTAAAACACATCGATCTTGACTGTCATTTCGTATGTGAAAGAGTTAACCACGGGGCTTTAAGGGTTTGTCTCACACACAACCAAATTGCCGACATCTTGAAAAAATATGTGGTTAAAACTCGTCATCGTTTACTTTGCTCTAGTTTAGAAAATCTTGAGCTATGTAGATAGTTTAGAAAAAAAATTTAATTTTGGATTTCAAACATGCAACCTTAGATTGCCTTTGACAAATTCATGTAAGAATAATATCCTTGAATAGATATAGATATATCTCTGATCCTGACTCAAAAGACAGACAGACTTGAAGACTTCCCAAAATGTGGATATGGCATGTAGAAATGTTGAGCGTATATAAAATTTCTCTTGGTTGAGTACATTAAATCATTTAAGGATTTTTAAGGGGGAGGACCACAAAAAGGGGGGTAATTTCGGTTCCGCCCCAGCCCATTCCCGAATTGTGCTTAAGGTCCAAAATGTCAGAGCAAGCTGTCAGTTCCCTTATTAATGCTTTATTCCTTCCTTTTTTGCCCCTGCCTGCGTCTCTCCCTTACCTGCCTTAATGAGCTGATTGGACGACGCATTAAATGGTTGTTCTCTCCCTTACCTGCGTCTAATCTTAGCATTAAATGAGGAGAAAATCACTCCAAAACCAGATTTCCTTCCCTTATCTCCCCGCCCAAATCCCTCCTTGATTTTCTCCTTTCTCTCTCTATCCTCTGTTCTCTCTCCTTTAATGGCGCCATTTTCACCCAAAATTTCGTCCAAAAATTTGGGTTGAAATTTTCGATCCCGCCTAAAATTTATTCAACTGTTTCTAGCTCTATTTATAGACAAAGCTCATCATCTTTTGAAAGACCAACTGTTACTGTTCTTCAAAATCAGGTTAGTGATTTTAATGTTTATCATCTTCCTGGCTTGAAGGGAACACTAGTGTTTTGCCTCACTCATCTTCTGCCATGAATACTCCTTAAACAAAAACAAAAACATTTAAACTCATCTTCTAGCCTTGAATGGTATCATTTAATGTTATCATTTTAATGTTCTTAAATCTCATCTTTTAGCCTTGAATGTTATCATTTAATGTTTCTTTTGCTGGACTGCTCCTTAAAGACAAACAGTTAGACTCTAGAACTCATTCATATTTGTTTTGCTTGACTGTCCCTTTCATGTTTCTGCCATGAATACTCCTTAAACAAAAACAAAAACATTTAAACTCATCTACTTGAATTGAATGAAATAATTTCAAGATGATAGATATACTTCCAACAAAAGTCACCAAAATGATGAATATTAGGATCCTTTAAACAACTCCTTCGAAACAAATGATTTACTGTAACACTGGTTCATTCCCCACCCATCAAGTACTTCAAGATCACCACCCTTAATGAATCTGTATATTTACTAGTCAGTATACAGTTCCCTTTTTGTTTTATAGTTGGTTATACATTTTGTAGTTCCTACTTAGTTATATAGTGTGTGTTCTTGGTAAGTTTTCTGTGCATGTTTCCCTACAGTGGCCAAGTTGACCTTACATTGTTCAGTTCCCGTTTTGCAATATGTCTATACTTTTCGTTTCTTTAACTTTTGCAGGTTGGAACGTCATATCTCTAATCTTAACACGTCAACTGTGAATCGGTACATTTTCATTCCTTATATGTTCGTTTTTATTGTTCAACTAAACTGTACAATTTTACGTTCCTTATCCGTTAGGCCGTTCCATCGTAGTTGGATAGTTTACAGTACATTCTTCAGTTCCCGATTTATTCTCTTATGCAGAATGAACAGAGAAGAAATGGCGTCCCAGTCAAATGAAGAGTCCATTGGTGAAGCAGAACGTGAATTCTTCAGTCCCCACCCATCAAGTACTTCAAAATCACCACCCTTAATGAATCGGTATATTTTCATTCCTTATATGTTCGTTTTTATTGTTCAACTATACTGTACAATCTTACGTTCCTTATCCGTTAGGCCGTTCCCTCATCGTTGGATAGTTTACAGTACATTCTGAAGTTCCCGATCCTTCTCTTATTGAGAAGAAATGGCGTCCCAGTCAAATGAAGAGTCCATTCGTGAAGCAGAACGTGAATTCTTCAGTCCCCACCCATCAAGTACTTCAAGATCACCACACTTAATGAATCGGTATATTTTCATTCCTTATAGGTTCGATTTTATTGTTCAACTATACTGTACAATCTTACGTTCCTTATCCGTTAGGCCGTTCCCTTGTCGTTGGATAGCTTACGGTACATTCTTCAGTTCCTACGTAGTTATACAAGGTGTGTTGTACTTGGTCAGTTTTCTGTACATGTTCCTTCTCCTCTTCACCTTATTCCTGTAATTATTCAGGTTTGAACTTGAATTCTTCCCTTCGAATGCTTCAAATTTGTCAAGATCATCACCCTCAATGAGTACAGAAGCAATGAATCGGTACATTTTCGCATCTGTTCTCCCCGTTCCCCTTCAGTGTCCAAGTTGGCCTTACATTATTCAGTTCCCGTTTGCAATATGTCTATACTTTTCGTTTCTTTAACTTTTGCAGGTTGGAACGTCATATCTCTAATCCTAACACGTTAAATGCGAATCGGTACATTTTCATTCCTTATATTTTCGATTTTATTGTTCAACTATACTGTACAAATTTACGTTCCTGATCCGTTAAGTCGTTCCCTCGTCGTTTGATAGTTTACGGTACATTATTCAGTTCCCGATTCCTATATATCTATATATTTCTTTAACTTACGCAGGTTGGAATGTGGTTTTTTCATGCCTAATTCGTCAATTGTGCCTCGATCATACACTTCAATGATTCCACAAGAGTTGAATCGGTACAGTAATTTGTGTGTTATACCTTTTTTTGACTGGGAGTTGTAAAATGTCTGGTTCACAATTAAATGTAAGGTAAATTAATCTGTTCCTAGTTTTAAACTTTGTGTATTTTTGTAGGTCGCCAAGTGATTTCTTCTTACTCCCGCCTTCTAACCATGGTGATGGTTCCACTGCTCTTGTCAGAAGAGAACCTCTCCGGTCCGAGAGTTGGCCTGAAGTATTCACCCATGAGGGTCAAGAATTTCCTAGCGGTGTGATTGCATTTCGCCAGGCTCTCAGTCGATACTCAATCAAACACGCTTACAATTATGTGTTTGTGAAGAATGACCGCGATCGTGTCACCTGTGTTTGCAAAAGTACAAAATGCAAGTGGAAAATACTCGCGGTTGCTCCTCTTAAGTCGAGATCTATGTTTATCCTGAAAGCCTATAACCCCGTTCACACCTGTGAAGACTTCATCACTGGTGTACGCAAACCTCAACTATCGACTGAAGCTGTTAGTTTATTGATTGCAGAAGACATTAGAGAGAACCCTACCAAGAGCACGACGGATATTGTTAGTTCCTTCAAAAAAGATTATGGTATTAAACTGAGTTACTACTACTCATATCATGCTCGAAATGCGGCAATTTGTATAGGATTTGGTGATGAAGATGATTCCTATGCAAAACTCTCCTGGTACGTTGATGCTCTATTAAGATCTAATCCTAACAGTCATATCGATCTGGAAGTTGATGAAGAGTCGCATCGTTTTGTAAGAATTTTCATTGCTCTTGGAGCATGCATAGAAGGTTACAAGCATTGTAGACCTCTGATATTTGTTGATGGTACGTTTGCTAAAACAAAGTATAATGGATGTATTCTTCCTGCAGTTGCGAAGAATGGAAACGACGGTAATTATTCTATTTCTCTTGAAACTGTTCCTCGTACATTATATAATTGTCAGAAGACTAAACCGTTATCTGTCCATTTGTTAGTTCCCGAGACATGCTTACATTTACAAGAAACAGTAATGTTTATACTCAATCATTGTGTCGTACGCAGGTTTTTTCATTCTTGCCTATGCTGTTGTTGATGTAGAAAACGATCACAACTGGCTCTGGTTTTTTGGGAATTTGAAGAATTGTATAGATATTGGTGAATCACTAACTTTTATGTCTGATAGGCATAATGGTATATTAAATGGTATTCGGAATGTATTCCCATCGGCCAACCACTCCTATTGCGTGTGGCACTTGCGGAACAATTTGAATTTACGAGTTAGAAATGGTGCCAAGAAGTCAGATTATTTCCAGTCGTTGATGTTCAAAGCGGCTCGTGCACTTACTACCTCAGACTTTAGCAAATACACTGGGGAGATTTGTGTAATGGGTGGGGCTAGAGCTGAAGCTTTTTTGAACTCAGTCGACCCTGTTCATTGGGCAGATGCCTTCTTTCCAGGGAAAAGGTACGGTTTAATTTGCTCTTCCTTGTCTGAGTCCTTCAATTCATGGATCCGAGACGAGAGAGTTATGCCAATAACAGTCATGCTCGATATGCTGCGCATGAAGATCATGAATATGATGAACGAGAGGCGAGTTGAGTCATCTAGTTGGTCTACCTTCTTATGCCCGAAGGTAGATAAAGAAATGCAACTGCGTTACAAAGTGGCTTGTAGTTGGACGTGCGTCCAGTCCGGAGAAGCTCAGTACGAGGTATTGTCTATACCCTCCCATTCAGTTGACTTGGCCCAACGGACCTGCACTTGTCGCAAGTGGCAAGTAGAAGGCATACCATGTGAGCATGCGATTCTTTGTATAAAAATGAACGGTGGTGATGCCTCTTCATTTTTTGATTCCAATTTCACTACCGAAGCCTATTGTAAGACGTACAGTCATCCCGTTAAGCCTATACCTACGTTTGATGAGCCTAAATCATATGACCCAGACACGATGATTCTTCCTCCTCTCACAAAGAGACGTCCTGGTAGACCTCGTATCACTCGAATTGAAAGTGTCGGGTATTTTCCCAAAAGACAGAGGGTGTGTGGCAGATGTAATCAACTGACGACCCACAATCGTGCATCCTGTAACGAACCAATATAGCGATGGGTTAGCACTTATCTATCTGATTTTGTTTAGCACTTCTTCAAGTGCCCAGTATTTTGTTAGCACTTCCTTTGAAAATGTAAGTTTCTTTTTGTTGTCTACTGTTGTATGTAGAGTACATTTCATGATTTGCAGTATATGTATTTCTTTATAGTAAACTGTTTTGTTTACGAAACAGAACATTGTAAAACTTTTAGTACATTATAAAACGGTCAGTACATATGTTAATGCCTGTGTGTACATTATTGTATTTTGTATGTTTATTGGAACAGAAACATTGACAGTAAATCCTTCACCTCGGTTAGAAGGCGGGAGTACGAAAAAATGACTTCGCTACAAAGTTTAGAAACATGAACGAATTAGTTGTACAAGTTTTTACCCTTCAAAAAGTTTTGTTGTCCACCACCAAACGGACAGTACATTATAGAACGGACAGTACATTATATAACTGGCAGTAGATTATGTTATGCCTTGTGACCTGTATGGTATGTTGTATGTGTATTTGAACAGAAACATTGACAGTAGATCCATCACCATTGTTAGAAGGCGGGAGTTAGAGAAAATCACTTGGCGACCTAGAAAATATACAAAGTTCAGAAATAGGAACGAATCAATTTACACTACATTAAGTTGTGAACAAGACATTTTACAACTCCCACTCCAAAAAATATTATAATACTACCAAATGTGTTATTTGATAGTTTCTAACCATTGAGTACCTTTACATCTTGTGTCCTTTGGACGAAATTGTACATAATGATTTAGTCTAAGTTGTACAAGTTTTTACCCTTCAAAAAGTTTTGTTGTCCACCACCAAACGGACAGTAAATTATAGAACGGACAATACATTATATAACTGGCAGTAGATTATGTAATGCATTGTGACCTGTATGGTATGTTGTATGTGTATTTGAACAGAAACATTGACAGTAAAGTATAAAACTTACAGTACATTATCTAACTAAAATACCTTTGGTCGAAGTTGTAGAATTTTAAAACCTTAACTTAGTTTTTCACTCTGGCATAATACAAAACAGAAGTATTTTTCAGTACAACAGAAGTTAATAACATTTCCACAACATTTTCACAATTATCAGCCCTCCTTTTTCATCATCTTACTCCAAGCCTTTTGTGACTCCCTTAAAATTTTGTACGTCACCTCCGTTCTCATTCTTCTAGCTCTGTCGCTAAATTGTTCGGGCTGCGTGCAACTGTTTGGCATGTTAAAGTCTTGACTGTCTATGAATATTCTTTCCAGATGCAGCATTACGTAAAGACCGCAGTCCGGTCTGCCGGATAAAAAAAAAATTCATTATACGAAGTTGTAGACATTAGAAGAAGTAAACAAGAGAATGGGACTTACTCTTTCCCTTGCTGTGGACATTCTTCTTTCCTTAAAAATGGGATCTTTTTCTTCAGTCGTTTTCGTCCGTAGTTCAATTCATTTAACACACCTGCAAGGAGTATTGCAAACTCCCTTGCATTCTTGTTGTACGTTTGAGCCAGCTGTCGATCATTGATTAGAGAATTATAGTGTGTCCAATCATTTTCATGGAACCTATACACCAGAAGCGTCCAGTGGTAACCATAGTATGCATCATCGGCGTATGGTGTGTTAATTGGAACATACAACGCTGAGGTATGGCCTCTGATAAACTGCTCCATAATTCTGGTCTGTAAATTTGCAGTTATTATATCGGGGTGCCGTTTCTGGTTGATCAACGTCTGCAAATTACCAATCATACATTTTAACAAATATTTGATAGTAACACAATACAAAAAAGTGCGAAACAATCTTACGTAGAGGATGGCTGACAAGAATATGATCTCTTTGCTTTTGTTATCTGGCCTGCTGTGAAGGTAGTCTGCAAACCAATCGATGATTTGAGAGTCGCACTCTCTATACATCATTAGATCATCTAACTCTTTTCCAGTTAGACGGTGTTCATTATCTTTCTTCCACACCTCCAGTCTGTACCGTACATGTCATAATTTACGAGACATTCAATAATGTACGCGACACATTCAAATGTGTAATAAATTAAAATATTTACAGGAAACTTACTTTTTCCAGCCTTTCTTGCTGAACTCTAGCAGTAGAGGTCTTTCTTTCTGAAGCACATAAGGCCAAAGCCCTCCTATTTTCCAGTCACCTAAGCTTTGTTTGTCTTCTTTGTTCAAATTCATGGATTCCACAGCCACAATTTCCTTTCCCGTATCTGCCTTGAATGTCGCTTTCCGCACACGTGGGTTTTGCTTCACCCTTCTTATAAGAGAATTCTGAAGAGCCTTTGACCCTGATTCTCCTTTGCTTGCCACTCTCTTTGGAGGGGAAACATTTTTCTTTAGCACTTCTTCGACTGACTCTTTGCCCATTTTGATTATATCTGCAAAATCAGAATTAGGTGGTGTCTGCAAAATATCTGAACTATTATGTTTGCTCGTCCCCTCTTCTGGTGGTGCCCAAACCACTATTTGTGTGCAGTCAATTCCCAGATCAAAGCTTGGTTCAGTTAGTTGGTTGTTGCTGATTGTACTACCATTCTCTTCACTTGCTACATTTTTTTAATACAATGTTAGAGATTAGGTTTGTTAAATAATTTATAATCACTATAATAACATAAACTTCATCTATTTGAATCAAAAATATGCGAATCTTACCTTTTAACAAGTGAACTTTATGTTGTGGTTTTAGTGTTTCCTCTCTGTTATGAATCCTCTGAAGCCAAGAGTCATCGTCGCTCGATAAATTAACATTCTTGCCCCAAAGCTCATCTCTCTCATCCTTTTCGTCCTTCTCTTTGTATTTATCTGTTTTTATGTAATCGGGAATTAATATATGTCATTGAATTTTTCAAATTTACTGGTAAGGGAACAACTGAGGATGCAGGGTAAAATTCCCGATCAGTTAACTCAATCCCAGTACCCGTTTAGTAACATGTTGTTAAACGATATGCAGAATAACATGAATTAAAGTTCTGTTAAAGTAAACATAAGTTCATAAAAACCTTGACTAAAAGGAAACCACCTAATATGTCATAAAGTACCGTTGTTCAAGCCATTTTAATACGATAACCACTAACACTAAACATGGCATAAAACCTCCTATCCTTAACTACTCTTTAGTACTATTTAACTTTGATTGAAATGAGTTTGACTGTAATCGAGATTAGAGATTGCCTTTTCCTTTGCCGGCATGCTTTTGTTTCTTTGCATCATCCTCTGACTCGGCCGATTCATCATGATCATCTGTTTCACTGTCACTTTCCTCTACTTGACCGTCTTTCACAGTTTATTCTTCACTTTCAGTTTTGTCTTCATCACTTTCAGTACTTTCTTCTCCATTTTTTTCTTTTATTTCAGTTTCCTTCTTACCATCATTTATCTGCATCTGTTCTTCTTCACTACTCTCACTGTCGGTCTCACTTATCTGACTTTTTCCTGCCTTATTAATCTCATTTTTGTCCACTACTCTCACTGTCTCTTCTTCTTCACTACTCTCACTGTCACTTTCCTTCTTACCCTCATTTATCTCCATTTGTTCTTCTTCACTACTCTCACTGTTGGTCTCACTCTCACTTATTTGACT
This sequence comes from Eschscholzia californica, assembly GCF_041429995.1. Classification (NCBI taxonomy): domain Eukaryota; kingdom Viridiplantae; phylum Streptophyta; class Magnoliopsida; order Ranunculales; family Papaveraceae; genus Eschscholzia; species Eschscholzia californica. The sequence goes on along the minus strand of NW_028238472.1, from coordinate 29,967,991 downwards.
TTTTCCTGCCTTATTAACCTCATTTTTCTCCACTACTCTCACTGTCTCTTCTTCTTCACTACTTTCACTTTCACTATCACTCTTACCTTCCTGGTTCCCCTCATTTTTCTCTATCTCTTCTTCTTCTTCTTCTCTACTCTCACTTTCAGTTTCACTTCCTTTTTTATTCCTCTCCTCATCCTTTTCTGTCTCACTTTTATCCTTACCCTCTTCTTCTTTATCAGTTTCACCACTATCAGTTGCACTTCTTTCTTGTTCCTTCTCCTCTTCTATATCTTCCTGTCTTTTATCCTGCTCTTCCCTCCCATCACTCTCACTTACATTTTCTTCTTGTTCTTCCTCCCTTGCTGCTTGCGCAGTTACTTCCCCCTCAGGTTCTAGCTGTTCTTGACTTGGACCCCCTTCATATGTTGCTGTTTCCATTCTATCTTTTGATTGCAGCACATCGGAATAAGCTTTTACAGCTGAGTCTCTTTCCGCGCATGCTTTGACCAGCTCTTGTCTCAAAAGGGAGATTTCTCTTTCTTGGTTCTCTATTCTTTTCAACAAATTGGTTAAGCTCTTTGGATTTTCTCCTTCTAACAAAATTCTACTTTCAATATCATTTTCTGGCCAGATTCTTCTTTCATATACCTGCAAGATTTTCCATATATCAGAAAGTAACATAACTTACTGAAAACTAGAAAACTGACAAGACATTAGAAAACTGACGGTTAATTACCACACTGACAGTACATTTTAAACCTGTTGATATGATGGGCCTAAAAGGTTACCCTAAAAGGTCTCCACCCGCAAGTATACGGGCGTCAAGTAATAACCCGGTAAGACAGGGATCGATCCACGAAGATAGGAAGGTAATACGAATACCGAAAAAGTCTAACCCACCGGTTTAAGTGTCAGTCACTAACTCAGACTAAAAACGAAAAGATAATAAGTTGGGTTTTCAGATTGATTTAAGATAAATAAACAAATAAAACGAACTAATCTAAAAGTGAGAGATTCTGGAAGAGTCGAGCAAGAATCGAATGAGAGGGATACTTCGATCCACAAAGTCGATAGTGACTAGTACTAATGATCTTATAAGCATAAAAAGTTAGTTAACTTCACCAATTTACTTGGATGTGTCAACGAACTCTTGGTTTAACTCAGATTCCAGTCCATGAACGGTCTAAAAACCCGGAAGATTTTATCATTAAAAGCAATAAAACTCTTTGTCACATCAAAACATGTTTCACGAGTATCCGACTACAAAGCTAGCTAGACATGGCGATACAAATAATAAACGGGAATAAAACAAAGAAAGACACGAGTTAAGGTGAGAATCTCCCTATTTCGATGAGGCGCAAGGCTAGGATCGTCGGAAAATGATGTGTTTAAATACTGCCGATCTCCCCTTAGCAAAGTTCTGTTTTCCCCTTAACTATGCAGATTAGGTGTCCCCTTAGTCAAACCAGGGTTCCCCTTAGCAGAAATGTCTTCTTCCTCTTAACAAGATCAACCATGAAAGCAAAATCAAGCTTTCTCTCTCTAATATTTTCAGTCCAAATCACAAGGCAAATACAAAAGAATCAAGGCAAAGATAATCACAACTAAACCCTTACACTTTCCGGCCAAAATAATGGCCGGAATCACCACAACCAAATCCGGCGAGGACAAGTGAAATCCGGTCAGAAAAGCATGAACTCCGGCCTAATGCTTGCTGTCTAGAGCTTCCCCTTGATGTTATAATGAAATCCCAAACTCGAGTTACTCAATGGAACTCTAATGAAGAACAGCCGGCAGCAACCCTTGTTCTTCTCGGTTGTAGAGCTCGAGCTTGCTGCTGGTCGCCTCTTGCTGATGTTCGTGCTTAACGTACCGGTGCCGTAACTTGTTGTCCCGATCTCCTTGAGGAACAGCCGAGCTGCTGCTGTCTCTCTTGAAAAACCCGAGCTGATTTGAACCCTAGAGGCTGCTCTAATGGAGGTCTGACCTGCTGCTCTAGCTATGCCGGTTGCTCTAGCAAAAGACCCGAGCTGCTGTCCTTCTTGGTTCTCTGTCCCGCGGTCTCAATGTGCCGGCCGAGCTGCTGGCCGGCTTCTCTCTCTCTCCCCTCCTCTAACCCTAATCTCTAATTGAAGAAGATGATAAAACCTTTAATCAGCATTTGTTTTTTTTTTCTCATGGACCCCCAAATACAAATCCTTGACTTGGTTTAGGCCCATTGACTTGGTCTTGGGGTGCTCATAAAGCCTTCTTGACCTTCTTCTTTAGCTTTGGGCTTGGATTTGGGCCTAGATAAATAAACCAAAGGGGGCGCCCTCATCATTCTCTACACCCTCTAACTTTTGGTAAAGACCGAAATACCCTCCAACTTATTTCTTCCGTAATTTCTTCGTCCGAACTCCGATTCGACTTCCGTCTTCGCCGTTGGACTCGCCATCGACTCCACTTGCCACTTAACCTCTGATCTCTGCAAAAATTACCAAAATACCCCTGGTCTCTCTTTCCGTCCGGTCTCTTCCACATGAGATAAAATGTGATAAATGTTCCGTTTTATTCCGAATGAAGCGTCAAACTCCAAATAAGGTACCTACCAAGAAAAACTTATAAATAATTAGAAATAAAACACGAAAAGAACTAACTCATCGAAGTTAAGCGATCCAAATGTGGCATTTTAACGCCACATCATGATACATTAAAACACAGACTGTAAATTTGTTACTACAGTTTATATGTTTCAACTATTAGATATAGAATTTTACCTGGTCCTCTATAAGATTCTGAAGTTTGTCGTCGAATGTCTTATCGATTTCTTGCAAAGACCATCTCACCAATCGAGGCACTTCATCCTTAACCTTGCTTATTCTATCGTAGCATAGAGTATGCTCGCAGAACCAGATCTATTCAGAGATAAAATCAATTATATAACGAATAAAATGTCACTGAATATACCAACTGTGGTGAAAAAAATCATACTTACTGGAAGGACAATTAGGCATCCAGAAGCTTTGATTGGATCGTGTGGGTGCCAACTGATCCTGTCCATCATGTATGCGTGCATTGCTCTTGCCCACGATACTTTTTTTATGCTTTCCATCGATTCCAAGCAGTTCAGGAAGATTGGGGGAATGGAGTAACCAGTACTCGAAGCAAAGAGTAGATTAGCAGATAGTGATAAGATTACCAGCCTGATAATATCCATATCATCCACATCTTCATCGTCTACGGCCTTGGTTAGAGCATCGGATACCTTGTGACATGTCACATAACCAGGTACTTCTCCGAAATATTTGACACAAAAATCAATCTGCGGTTGCCTTAATACCTTGGTCTTAGGTGTCACATCTTCAATTTCCCCCTCCATTGGCAAGCCCAGGATGAGGGCCACATCCTCTGGTGTCACCTGAAGCTCTTTTCCTGCTATTGTGAATCTTTCAGTCTTGGTATTGTAGAGGCTGAGTAATTCGAAAATAGCTTTGTTTGGACGAACGGGATTTGCCATCTCCAGCTTGTTCTCATTGAAGGCTCTCAATAAGTATTTGAAAGGAGTCTCATCCAACAACTCCTTCTGTCTATCACTCAACTTAAAATAAGTTGTCTTCATTTGGTCCCAAATTTTACGTAGGGACCACTTGTAAGCCTTTGACAGTTTGCTATTAAGTTCGTCGGGTCTGTTTTTCAACTCATTTCTGCTCTGTTCACTTGCTTCTCCTTGAGCTTTTGATGGAGCCTTCTTTTTTCGTTGAGGACCCTCTGGTTGTTGGGTGGCTTTCCTCTTGCCCTTGGTATTCTTCACTATTTTTGGTTCCGCTTCCTGCGGGAACAAATAAGTTTACAGTAAATTAAAAAACTGACAGTATGTTATATAATTCATTCTTTACTGTAATGTATGCTGTGTGTGTTGGAACTAATTTTTTTACCGTCAATTATATCACTTACAGTGCATTATGTAATGTACAGTGTACAGGATGGTAAGCCATATGTGTATTGGAACAAATCAATTGACAGTAAACTATAAAACTGAGAGTGCATTATGTAATGTATGGTTTACCATATGGTATGCTTTGTGTTTTTTGGAAGAAATCAATTTACAGTAAACTATAAAACTGACAGTGCATTATGTAATGTATAGTGTACAGTATGCTATGCTTTGTCTGTTTTGGAACATATCAATTTACAGTAAACTATAAAACTGACAGTGCATTATGTAATGTATAGTGTATTGTATGCTATGCTTTGTGTGTTTTGAAACATATCAATTTACAGTAAACTATAAAACTGACAGTGCATTATGTAATGTCTAGTGTACAGTAAGGTATGCTTTGTCTGTTTTGGAACAAATCAACTTATAGTAAACTATAAAACTGACAGTAAACTATCTATTTACAGTAAACTATAAAACGGACATTATAAAACTGACAGTGATCTAGACCAAAGCTTTGTCAAACAGTAAAACGAAATACTTTGTGCATGGGAACTAAAAAGTTTCTAGACCTCTGGATCATGTACATGAAACTAAAAAGAGTTAGGTTCGTAACCGTAAAATACTTCAAAGCTTTGTCAAAAAGTAAAACGAAATACTTTGTGCATGGGAACTAAAAAGTTTGTAGAGCACTGGATCATGTACATGAAATTAAAAAGAGTTAGGTTCGTAACTGTAAAACACTTCAAACCTTTTGTCAAATAGTAAAAGGAAAGGATTTGTGCATGGGAACTAAAAAGTTTGTAGAGCACTGGATCATGTACATGGAACTAAAAAGAGTGTGGACTTTTGTACCTTCGTCTTCCCCCTTGGGCTACTCCTTGTTGGTTGCTTTTCTTTCATCTTCTTTTCTTTCACTGATTTCGATCTCGTCGTTGCTGGTTCAGTAGGGATTTTCTTTGGTGAGGTTTTTTTTGTGTTTTTCTTCACCATCTGCAAACAGGAAGTTAAATTTGTAACAGATTTTTCGGAAGATTTAGGGTTTTTCGTCAGCTTTAGGGTTTTTCTTCAGATTTAGGGTTTTTCTTTTTGTTAAAGGAAACCTAATTTTTTTTTGAGAAAACTTACCTTTTATGAAGAACAATCTTTCACTGATCTTGCACTAACGAAATGAAGAACAACTTGAGAGTTTTGAACTGCTTTTTAGAGAGAGAGAGTGAGCTGTTTTCTTTTCGTTAATGGGGGACGAAGAATCAGGAGTAATGGGGTGAGAAAAATTTCGGTTTCCAAAACTGAAAGGCGTGGGATCGAGGTAATGGCGAAGTGACGTTGGCGTGGGGCAGTCATTCCAAACCTGACTGGACGTCAGATTTTGGCCAAAAAGTGGGTCAATTTCGCGCTCTTTTTCGAATGGCAAATCCGTAATATCTTCGAAATCGAAGGTTTTTGAGTTTTCCAGTTTCAAGGGGCTGACACTTTGGACCTGATCCTTAATTCCGGACTGCCTTGGGCCCGGTCCTCATTCTTCCCCTCATTTTGGGCCGTTTGCCCAAGGCCTCTTAAATCAATTAGGAGAGTGTTCAATTAGATATGATTGGATAGTATAGAAAATCTTTTTAATTTTGAATTTCAAATACATGCAACCTTAGATTGCCTTTGACAAATTCATGTAACAATAATATCCTTGAATAGATATAGGTATATCTCTGATCCTGACTCAAAGGTGTTTAGTAAAGGGACACGGTTAAGTGGTATAGAGACATTGTCAAAATATCACATTTTCATATTTGAAGTCCCTTTACCAATTAGAAAATAGACATTATTTTTAGAGATTTAAATCGAATAAATTAGTTTTTAAGTTGTTCTCATCTCTTTCTTTCCAATTTATTTTTAAGTTGTTCTCATCTTTTTCTTTCCGATGTAACACATTTATTACTCCTATTAGTGAAAACTGTTTGTGAAGATCTCTCAAACAGTAAATATATCGACACCATGGTTACTTTATATTTTTTGTCGCCAGAATTTCGGCCACTGTGGTCGCAATATTGAACATATTTCGACCGTAGTGGTTGAAATATACCCACAATTTCTACCAATATTCAAATTTCGACCATAGTGGCATGTAGAAATGTTGAGTGTATATAATATTTCTCTTAGTTGAGCACATTAAATCAATTAGGAGAGTGTCCAATTGAGATGATATTATGAAGTAACAAGTCTGAATTGTAAATCATCGCTATTCTTTTGTAAAATCTTTTCCTTCTATTGATTCAAACGTTTCAAATTTATTTTTTATTTTTTTATTAAATTCAATTTTCCATGTGCCTGATAGTTAGAGGTGGGAAAATGTTCCGGGAACCCAAGACCCGGCCCTATCCGCTCGGACCGTTAGAACCTGATGTAAGAAGCAAACCCGAGCCGAGCTTACCCGTCCCGTTACTTCGGGCTATAGTGTGCGGGACAGGGGCAGAGCTCTTTGCCCGACGCCCGGCCCGCTAAGCCCTCCCGTAAGCCCGAGATTTTAGGTCCGTCAGATTTAGGGCCATGTTATCTAATGGCTAAGCTTCTCTTTCTCAAGTAAGATTTAGGGTTAGACTTGGTAGCCACAGATAAACCTCACTGTTTGCCTAAATCTTCATTAGTACTAGGGTTTTTTAGAGTGTAAGACAGAGAGAGAGAGTTTTCTACAAAGAGAGTGACAGTATTCTAGTGAGATATCAAAAGATGGAGAAGGTTACTACCCTTGTTTTCTCTATCTAGATGAGGATCAAAGGAGTTCAGAAGAAAGAGAACGACGAACCAAAGACGAATCAAAAGGAGCTTTCTCTATATATCTTTCTTCTTTAAAAGTCATGTATCATCTAATTTTCTCATCATTAAGAGATTATAGATCTGTCACATTAGGAACCAATAAATGATACAAACTAATATTTTTTTTGTTTATCTTTTATTCTGTAAAAGGCATATATATTATCATTTTTATTTTGATAGAAGTGATGTCTTCATCTTTAAGAGATATCATGAAGTATCAACCAAGAATAAACTCAAGTTTCCTTTATTTAAATAGCAAATCTGTACAGTGATTCATTACCTCAACATGAATGAACTAAAGTTTTGCAAAAGAAAAACCCTAAAACTTTTTTGAGATATGAAAAAAAACCCTACATTTTATTTTTATTCTTGCCCGACCCGTCCGCCCGAGCCCGTTAGAGCCTGAGCGGGCTAACGGGCAGAACCGGGCCACGGGCACACAAATGTCATTATTTGTCCGGCCTGAAATGACCGATAGTCCGATCGGACAGAACACTCTCGAGCCCTATCTGCCCGAGTCCGTGGGATGACTGCCCGAGCCCGACCGATTCCCACCCCTAGTTTGAACTAGTCTTTTTTAACTAGTTTGAACTAGTCCTTTTTAACTAGTTTGAACTAGTGATAGCTAGGCATAAAAAAAATAGTTTCGCTTGCATGACCAAAATTTGTCAAATATACCTCAAATTTTCCACTAACTCAAGACATCTTACGAACATTGCTCAGCTTCCCATACTTTTATAGGATAAAAATGAAGCAAGTGATACACAACTCGAAGCCATCTACTGTTCAATTTTGATACATCTTTGATAAAGAAGGGAAAATAGCACATCGATTACGTGGGTACATGTCGAATTTTTGGATATACCACCGGTGTGTTTCTGTGGCTGTAAATACAAGATTTGAAACCTACAATGGCAAAATGTAAAGCTTTTGGTCTTAGAGGAGGTGACAATAATATGTAGTTTTAAGGATAAATGATGTAAAGAAAGGTTATGGGAAGATACCACAAATCCAAAAAGCAACCAGATTGTGAGATCTGATCCTCCACTAGCAAAAAGAAGACCTCCATATATAACCTGCGTCACGGAAGAAGTTAATATGAAGATGAAAACCGTTATCTCTTTGTATTGTTGTAATCCTTAAGACTATAATTCTAGAGAGAGAGGACGAGAGAGAGAAAGAGAGAGAGGGAAAGAGTTACAATCTCGGCCAGGTAGTGCGGGCTTGAAACATATTTGAACCAGTCGCCATAAGGGATTACATATCTGTCGCCTTGTTCTTTCTTTGTTCGCAGTGAACCCTGCTCAAGAGAGAAATATCATTTAGTTATAAACTAGAAAGATGCAGGAGATACAGTAGACTACAAGTTATGCCATAAGAAAGCAAGGATCTCTATCAGTTAAATGTTATATTGAACTATTTTCCCAAATTGCTCTTGCTTTGTGACCCCTGCCTGAGCACAATGGGTGAACGAATTTATTCTAGGTTCAAGATCTGCTACCCACCCAAATGGCAAGATACTTCTTAGGGCACCTACAGCACATGCTCAGGATGCTCACCAAGGAATGTGGTACTATTACATACCCATCATCAGGTAAGAGCTGTCCTTGGCTCCGATACCACTTAATGATGGTCGGAGCCCCAACAAGTATTCGATATTGTCCAAGCTCTCGTGGACCAAGTGAGCCCTCCTAAAAGGCCTTGATACTTAATAAGATCAAGCTTGCACCTTATAGTCTAGGCTATGAATGTTCCCCCATGCATTGTTGGCATATGAATATCATAATCTGAAGTTGAAGTTAAAGAAAGTTCTCTTATTTCTTCAATTGAAAATCCTCAAGATCATATTAAAAAAGCTTCAGTAGTTCGTTATTCTTAATTTGCTTGAGAGGTTATCATTTCATTATTTTTCTGAAAGATGTTATCATTTCATTATTGAAGAGAAGCTAATTAACATCATAAGATGTAGAGGGGGACAAAAGAAGAATTGAGAAAATTTCATTTATTAGCTCAGAACTCGCAAAACAGAGAAGTAGTTGTTGGTAACAGATGGATACACTTACAAGAATAGCATGACAACGGCTCTGATGAATCCAACCCCAAATGAAAATAGTTGCACCAATCCATTGAACCCATTCAAGCTTACTCAGAAGCTGTACATAACCCCACCAATAAAACTCAACTACTGGTACTTCGTCCCGGTCTTTAACAATTGAATCAGCTAATCGATGAAAAGCAAAGTTGAGTATTTCTGGTGCACAAATGCTACAAAAGGATAACGGAGCAGCTGTGTAGAAACTAGCTTCATAGAGAATTGCATGGATCAGTGCTATAAAAAAAAGCATAACCCTAAATTATAACAATAAAAAGTTATAGTTGTATGCTATTAATATATGGAAACGGAAAGATTCAAACCTTGCTCTGTCCAGTGGAGAGCAACACATGTTACCACACAACCAAAGTGGGCTTCACAGTTTTAGGCTAATATGAGAATCACCTATAGACTTTAGGAAACAATAGGACTACAGCTTGATCTGGTATCACTTGAGAGATTCCTTATACTACTTCCAACTTCCATTTTCTTGACGATCAAATTTTAACTAAAGAAGCTTCCTGGAATCTACTTTGAAAACACTTTTCTTTACCAAACAACTTCTAAAGAATTTAGCGATGAAAAAAGAAAAGAATCCCAAACTCGGCCTAAGTTTGTACATCTAGAGGTTGTACAGGGAAAACACAACTTTTGATAGACAACTTCGGCTATATTTTAGTGCTACGAAGTAAAAAAACTTTGAAACTTAAGTGATTTATGCCGTAAAATGCGATACCCGAACTATAAAAGATGCACATGTAACAATAAATAAGTTGTGTTGTTGTTTCTCCTTTATAGTTTGGACGTAAGTGTTTGATCTCAAAATAAAAGAACGACAAGGTGATCATTGAAATAGCAAAAGAAACAGAGTCTTTAGAAAACTTACAAAAGGCCAGTAAAATAGCCAAGGATGTGCATTCGAGCTGAAGGACTGTAATCAAAAACATAGATCGTCTCATAAAGGCGTCTTAACACTTGAACTTCCATTAGGAGAAGCAAAAAAACACTTCTCGATGCAGTGAATTTGTGATCCGACAATGTAAGAGGAGATTCCTACATGGAAAATGTATGTGAGTGAGTCTCTCGTTAAGTGACTAGCAATTGTTGAATGATGAAGTGATTCGGAACTTGAGTAGTACCATTTCATATGCATAAAACCATGTGATAAGTAGCAAAAATGTCGTCCAAACCACCGCTACCACATAAAAGTGCAAGAAGAATCTCTGTGGAACTGTGAACTTCTACACTTCCATAAAACAACAAATAAACAAATCTAAGTTTATTCACTTTATACTAGGTATAGGAGCGAAAACTGTAGAGAATCTGCATCATAAGAAGATCAAAATTTCAATAATCCAGACCTAGCATTGAAGAAATGTTATGTCATTATGTCCAAAACCCTAACTTTGTACTAGCATATACTCAGTTGAGACTAATTAACAGAGTAAAACTTCAATAAAACTAAATGCTTCTAACTGATAGAAATTACCAAATTTCATTTACTTTTTTGCACTTACATATGAAGAAGATTGCATGATCTTTCCTCTTTTAGCAAACCCTAAAAGAGCTCCATGAAAATAACATAAACGATTAGAACCAATGGAAGCAACGAGTATCGGCAAAATTCCAGCCAACCAAGCAGCCCTCAGTAACTCGGAAATTCCCACAGAACTCAACATCTCAGTAAGCCTTACATCCATTGTTACAGAATAACTACAAAGAATGAAGCAAAGGAGTTTCTGATGGAATTGGAATCCTAATCTGTGAAAAGAGGAGAAAAAGAAGCCCTCAGAGCATCTGATGGAATTGGAACCCTTAGAGGGTCACTTGGGGTTGGGGAGTCTGGAGACTCCCTTTTTTTTTTTTTTTTTTTTTTTTTTTTTTTTTTTTTGTTGAACTTAAAGGAGTCTGGAGACTCTCCATGTTTTATTGGAGAATGTTTCTTTTTTGGGGAAGCAAAATAGTTTCTTCGAAGACTTAATCAAAAATTGGTCAATTTTTTTTGACAATTTTATTTTGTAAGTTGCTATAGGGAAATAAAAATAATAAACCTTCCACCTCACCTCCCTCCACCTCACTTTCTCTCCACCTCACCTCTTTCTCCCCACCACTCTCTATGTCTTCTCCGACCAGGTCGCCGTCCGGAAAATTTTTCGGCCGGCGACCTGGAAAGATAAAAAAAAAAATTCACCCTCTCTCTAGAAACGTCGGCGAAGGGGTTCTTCAACAGACCGGAACTCCGGCGAAGGGAAACCCCTTCGCCGGAGTTTCTAGAGAGAGAGAGAGTGAATTTTTTTTTAATCTTTCCAGGTCGCTGTCCGGAAAATTTTCCGGCCGGCGACCTGGTCGGAGAAGACAGAGAGGGGTGAGGAGAGAGAGAGAGAGGTGAGGTAAAGAGAGAGTGAGGTGAGGTGGAGAGTTTTTTATTTTGAAACATATTCCCCATAAAATATGTTTCCCCGAAAAATTTTCAAAATTCTGCATATTCCCTTTAAAATTTCACACCCCGGAAACTATTTAGCTTTCCCCAAAGCCCTGACCTTTTTTTCCTAAGAAGTTTTAACTATCTGGGTCAAAATAATACACTCTACTATAAAATAAGTAAAAAACACAAAATATTTCAAAATTATTATTAAGTCGAAAAGTATACAAAGAATAAAATACTCTTTTTTCTCATTTTGTGTAACTAAATTCTTTTATTTTTCTTCTTTTATCTAGGTCATAATGTAAACTGCAAACTGTGTTTGGAAAATATAGATTGCAAACATGATTTGCAAGCTTTGCGGAATATAATCTTGAGTTGCATATCTTGCAAACTCGATTTGCAAATCGAGAATATAAACTAAGAGTATGTGTCTAGAAAATCTTGAGTTTGTAATTGATTTTACGATTCATCATATAAAACTCGTGAAGAAATTGTGTGGTCGACTTTAAAATCAAACCTTCAAAATTCTTATTGTTTTCTACTTTAAGATTAAACCTTCAATACTTCAAGATGAAATAATGTATAGAGAGAGAAATAGAGGGGGAGAGAAGCTTGATCAATTAATCATATACAAAAACACAACAAGAAGCAAGAAACAAATGAATAATATGTCAATGCAAAATCGAGGCAAATAATGGAGCCATTCACGGTTTATCTAACGCTTTTTGAGAAGGTTCCATATCTCCAAACATGATTCAATTCCTTATAGCTGCATTTTTTTGACATTTTATCGAACACCTTCTGGGCAGATTCCATATCACCAGCTCGAGCATAAAAATTGATCACAGGGGTGTTAGATAATATTAAATTCACACATAATCCATTATTAACGATTTGCAAGTGAAATTGTTAAGCATCTTCTGAGCTGGAACTACTTTATTATCGCCTATAATGAGATTCTCGAAAGTTTCAGGGACTTTAAAGGAAGCCACTAACCATATTTCTATTTGATTCAAATTAGGGTTTTGGTTTTGAGTATCATATCAACATCTCTTATACTGGTTTATGAGATCTGCAATGAAATGGAAGTATAAGAAGATGGGATTTCGGGGAGAAGAAGAATGGAAGATCAGAAATAGAAGATCAGAAGAAGAATGGAACATACGGATTTCGTGAATGGAAGCCACTAACTAGATTCTACAACGAAATAGAAATAGAAGATCAGAAGAAGAATGGAAGATCTCGTGAAGAAAATTCGAAGAAGACGAATCAGGTAGAAGAAGATGAATCGGGAAGAAGAAAAAGCAAAACCCTAAAAGTATTGGTGTCTCTTGAGACAGAAGAGAGTGTTTTAGTGGGTAAGGGTATTCTGGGAATGAAAAAAAAGAAGAAAATGACCTGATTGTTAATTATCAATATTATTTTAAACTTTACCCATTATAACACATAATATTTTGGTAACTTTCACCTAATAGAATAAGATCTTGGCTTTTTTTTTATGATTGTGATACTTTTTCCAACCCAAAAAAGTCATTTTCTATTTTAACAATAACTCTAAAATTAGGAAATGACACCACGTTCAGAATGTAAGTGTCCACTCTCAGATGCTGTTAGAGCATCTCCAATGCAACACTCAACTTGAAAAATTCAAATTGCCACCTAGAATTACTTGAGTTTTTAACAATTTTTTATTCTAATGTGCAACACTCAACTTGAATCTCGATACGATGTGGCAATAATAAATATTGAGATACTCAAAAGAAAACTTAATTGTTGAGTTTTCTTTTGAGTATCTCAATATTATTGTTGTATCCCAATTGACCCACATCATCATTTTATATATGAAAATAAAAACAAGAGTAAATCCAAAATAAATGTTGAGTTTTTTAGTGTTGCATTACAGAAGTATTTTGAATTGAGAATCTCAACAGTGCCACCTAAGAAAGAGAATCTCAATCCATACTTGACACATTGGCTTAGTTGAGTTTTTGTTGAGTGTTGCATTGGAGATGCTCTTACTTCTGTTTTTAAGGACCAATTGATTAGGGAGATTTGTCGTTTGGACCCCCTTTCGTATAGTTTACTTGCTGTTTGGACTCTCTTTTTTTCCAGTTTTGAACTTTGGACTCCCTTTTTAGAATAAAAGTACAAGAGTTCAAAAATACATTGGAGATGAAAATACTAATTTACCCTCTATTTAATCTAATCCAACTTAAGTAGTTAACCTACGAGTAAACTAAATCTAAGTATTTACCCGGTAGCTTCTTCTTCTTCATTGGGCGTGATTTCTTTCTCTCATGTCAATAGTTTAGGGTTTCTCTTTCAGATCTAACATATCATAAGAGAGAGAAAAATTCTGATGAAGAAGCACACCCTGTAGGGATTTACACCCTTCTACTAGTGTTTATAGCGGAAATATGACATCTAATGTCTACACTAGTATTCCCAGGATCACATGCAAAACTAGTAATTAATCTAATGGAGATAGTAGATTACCTTAATCGATTTTCCCTCGAACTAGTTGAATTGATTGAAGAAGACCAAGAGCTTCAAGTGTAGCTCCTCTACTTGGGACACGAGCAATCAATTTGATCTCCCACCTTGTTGTATAGCTAGCACACCAATGGTGGTTGGAAAAGAAGAACACCTTCTTCTTTGACTAGATTGATAGTAATGGGAATTAGCTCACTTTCTCCTCTCTACTTGATGTGGTAGAGTAAGAAAGCTTAGAGAGAAATTCCACACCTTATTCTCTGCCCTAAGAGTGTTTATATAGAACCCTAATAAGAATCCACCTCCTTTTAGGTTTCCTAAAACACCCTTTAGAATAAGATTTAGGGAAATAGTCGAAAATAGCAACTATTGATATTTTCTCAATTCCCTAAGGAGGAGGTTCCCAAACACCACGAAAATTGGCAGATATAATTTTTATTATATCAGCAACTAACCCTCCAAAATTCAGCCCAATCCGAGTCCTAGAAGTACCCGAACCGGTCTAGGCCCAAAAACCCTGTTTTTGGCCTTTTTGTACTATCTTTGCCTAATTCCTTTTTAGGCCTATGAGATATGTTTATGGGACACTCCCATGATTATATCTCACTCCCACTAGTCATATCCTAGATCAATTTGTCACTCTTATGTGTAACCCGTTGTAGGATCCGATCGAAGTTAGCCGCGAATTACTTCGTAATTCGACGATCGTAGTTGGTCTCTAGCTACAACTCTACGATCCCTAAATCAATCGGACTTGATGATCTTCCACATCAATTGTCATATCCGACAAATTGTTCGCATTGTCACCTTGGTCGAAGGACATCTCCTTCAACTCCTTCACACCCATTGATAGGGAGTGTCGTATGATACTCTGGTTCCAATCTCGTCAAGTTCTGGTGGTCGAAATGTTTTGAGTTCATTGTGTGTGATTTGGAAAGAGTATCTGAGGGGTTTTCATAGGAATCTGTGAACTGGTGGTCAGTGAAGGTGGTGGCTGGAAGTAGTGGTGATTGGAGGAAAAGAGAGAATTATCTGATGTGAAAATTTTAAATAATTTTCTCATCAGATAGTGCCTGAAAGGGTAGTCGCCGACAATGCTAGCTGCCAGCTACCCTTGTCGGCATGGAGAAGAAACGATGGTGATGAGGAAAACAAAAGATTTGGTCAATGACTTTTACTCAAAATTTTGTATCCCATAGAATATTCTTGTTTCCGAAAGGGGGTTTATATATAATAAATGAAGATCTTATGGTGTCTCAAGATTTTTTGTTGAGTTATTTCTTTTTTGGCCCCCCATTTTATGAGCAGCTTCCTTCTTAGCTCTTTGTTTTCCGTAAATTCAAAATTAGCCCCTTTTTTCCAACTGTCAGTTAACTTTAACCGCTAACTTTTTCATTACCCCAAATACCCTTTCTCTAACAATTAATTATTATTTGTTGTTTCCTCTAAAAATTAATTCATGTATGTTCTGTTCTCTCAAAATTAATTCATGCCAAATTTCTATTAACAATCATTTTTTAAAAGAATTTCCTAGCCCATTAACATATTTCAGTCATTAAACTGCAACAACTTGGATTTCTTCGACTTGGTCTCTCTCTGTGTTCTTTTTCTCTCTGAAATTGGAATTTGTTTCTAATGATGCACAAAATGTCCAGACGTTGACTAACGTCTGAAGAGTCAAGATCAGACCTGAAGTCTACTGGGTCAACCCGGCTTAAGGCCGCAGGACAAGCTGAGCCCCTGATTGTCCACCGAATATTCCCCTATCTGGGAGGTCGGCCAGAAGAAACCAGCCCTGCAAAACGCCCTTGGCATGGACAGATCAGCCCTGGGGTCTTCAAAGAAGTAAGGGGGGTCCGCACAGGTTCGGCCAGTGTCTTACGCCTAGAACTGGGGAGGCAGCATCGCTAAGCGACCTACCGACTTAATCCCGAAACTTCCAGAAAAATCTCAGTCGGCTACACATCTCGAAGTGTTTAAGCCAGTTTGGACCCCAAGTATCTAAAGGAGGAAACTTTTCCTTTAGACTCTATCACACCGGCAAGATATCTACGAAGAATCCTTGAACTTAGGAATTTTCACTTATCAAAGATCCGGGATAGACTCTGAGAGAAACCCTAGATACTCAAGAGAGGAAACTTTCCCTTCGGTTTGACGGCAACCGCCTGACCACCGCCACTAATCACAGTCGGCTTAACATCGCCTATAAAAGACCCCCCACATCGTCCTTCACAAGACACGATCTCTTCACCCAAAAAAGATCACAAGAAACTCAGAGTTCTCATAACTCGTCCCCAAAAGGATCAATCAATATTCATTCTTGTACTGCAAAGAGCACCCTGACTGGCTTGAGCGTCGGAGCGGTTTCGAACCCTTTGCAGGTTTTCCACTTTTATATGCCGAATTAGGGTTCCCCTTCGTAGTTATCTTGTATCTAAGATAAATAGAAATATCCTAAGTTCAAGGATATTTCGTAGATATCCTGCCGAGGTGATTGATCTTCAAGGAGATATTTCCTCCCTTAAGACTTTTGAAGTCCAATCTTGCTTAAATACTTTCAGATCGTAATCGACTAAGATCTTAAAAGATATTTCTGGATTAAGTCGGTAGGTCAGTGCACTTCTGCCTTTCCAGTTCAGGGCGTAAGGCATTGACCGAACCTACGCTGACCCCCCTCATTCTTTTAGAGACCCCAGGGCTGATCTCGTCATGCCGAAGGCGTAACGGGGTTGGTTTCCTTTAGCCGACCTCCCAGTTAAGGGAGTGTGTAGCGGATCGTCAAAGGTTCACCGGTTCTGCTTTCAGGTCTGATCTTTACTCTTCAGACGTTAGTCAACATCTGAACATTTTATGCACCATCATAAGTCTCGCCACTCCATAGTCGAATGTAACGAGACTGAGGAGTAGAAGTAAATCTCAGGTCCAGCCATTAGGTATTTTAAATGACCCTGAAGACAAGGTTTACCTGGACCAGAGCCATTTCGTGAAGCTCGACGGTTCTCTTGATTTTTCTTGAGCTCCGTGTTCTGGTGCTGATTTTAGCCGAGTTGTTCGAGAAGTCTTCTTTCCCTCCTGTGCTGGTGAGGTTTTCCTTGTCGTAGCTATTTTTGCCGGGGTTGATTGAAGTTTGGGGATTTCCTGCAAATACGTAACACTCCGAATTAATGGACAAACTAATATTAATCTCTTTCAAGACGGTAAATTATAAAGATGTTAATAGACTAGCAATGAAGACATATAACAGTGATTGAAAACCGTTAAGAAACAATGTGGGAGCTAAGGGGTAAGATTCGAATGTAGTTCGACTTGTATAGAGAAGAGACGAGGGCCAATTTGACTAACTTTGAGACCAAAAATTATGTCAAGGAGAATTGTTTACAGGGCAGGTCCTTAGGTTATCGTGTCCGAGAGACAAATAAATAATCGTCAGAAAATTGGATAATAATCTAAACGAGTAAGAAACACTTCCTTATTGATGTGCTTTCGGGATGAGCCGGACTTTGTCTCTTTGAACTTCCTTTCCTGCATAGTAATTCTTAATTCGAACAAGGGTATTAGTGGGTTAGTATAATCCTATACTTACTAATGCAAGTTCCCTAGCTTACTACGCATGCTTTGAATAATCGCTCCTGCATAACAAGAAAAAGTTAGACATGTTCTATCATGCCCTAGTCTTACTAACTCCCCCTGCAAAATAGTACCCAAGTTAGCCCTGTATAAAAAATTTCGAATGGTGTTTGAGATCTGAGATCTGCTCCCTGTAGGGATTTAAACCCTTCTACTAGTGTTTATAGCGGAAATATGACATCTAATGTCTACACTAGTATTCCCAGGATCACATGCAAAACTAGTAATTAATCTAATGGAGATAGTAAATTACCTTAATCGCTTTTCCCTCGAACTAGTTGAATTGATTGAAGAAGACCAAGAGCTTCAAGTGTAGCTCCTCTACTTGGGACACGAGCAATCAATTTGATCTCCCACCTTGTTGTATAGCTAGCACACCAATGGTGGTTGGAAAAGAAGAACACCTTCTTCTTTGACTAGATTGATAGTTAATGGGAATTAGCTCACTTTCTCCTCTCTACTTGATGTGGTAGAGTAAGAAAGCTTAGAGAGAAATTCCACACCTTATTCTCTGCCCTAAGAGTGTTTATATAGAACCCTAATAAGAATCCACCTCCTTTTAGGTTTCCTAAAACACCCTTTAGAATAAGATTTAGGGAAATAGTCGAAAATAACAACTATTGGTATTTTCTCAATTCCCTAAGGAGGAGGTGCCCAAACACCACGAAAATTGGCAGATATAATGTTTATTATATCAGCAACTAACCCTCCAAAATTCAGCCCAATCCGAGTCCTAGAAGTACCCGAACCGGTCTAGGCCCAAAAACCCTGTTTTTGGCCTTTTTGTACTATCTTTGCCTAATTCCTTTTTAGGCCTATGAGACATGTTTATGGAACACTCCCATGATTATATCTCACTCCCACTAGTCATATCCTAGATCAATTTGTCACTCTTATGTGTAACCCGTTGTAGGATCCGATCGAAGTTAGCCGCGAATTACTCTGTAATTCGACGATCGTAGTTGGTCTCTAGCTACAACTCTACGATCCCTAAATCAATCGGACTTGATGATCTTCCACATCAATTTTCCTATCCGACAAATTGTTCGCATTGTCACCTTGGTCGAAGGACATCTCCTTCAACTCCTTCAGACTCCCACTTGGACTTAGAACAAGTGCAATGCCTCGATTCCCGTGTCAATTTAGTATCCCATCTGATACGTCACATCATTCAGACTTTCTTGATATCCGAGTACAACTGTAAAAGACAAACGATTAACTTTTAATCCGTTTGAGCGCGGCCACGCATTTTCAGTTGCTACTCATCAAGTGGCCTTGAGACACTTTGTACCTAATGTGATTAGGGTGACACAATCCATTCTTGCGCTCCCACTTAACTTCATGTCTATCCTATCCTTCCCAGTATCCGTCTTTATAACCTCCTTTTACGGCGCGGCGTTTAACGGAACCAAAGTCGGGCATTCCTTACATAAGATGAGTGGAGCACTCATGTTTTGAGGAATCTCTCCAATTGTCTTTATGAGAAGTATTGACGTTCATCACGAATGATGTACTTCTCATTTGAGGGTTATCCAGTGTATAAACCTTTTATACACCCACGTAGTCGAATAGAATATACTATTCCTATAGCCCATGAAACTGCGCTAACCCATCGACTCCCGTGCTAGTCTTCGTGAGTCATTGTTGTCCATGCAATGACCTGGACCAGGGATTTTTGATAATAAATATTCCAAGTTCACTTAATAGGGTTTCATTCATCAGATCACGTATCTGACAAACCTATTCGGAACTTTTTATTATCTATGGACTGTCGTTTAAACACTAAACCAAGTTTAGACGACTGGTGAAATAATTCTTATTATTTCTGATAACGAGAGTTGTAAATCTGAGCCTCTTCCGTAAAACTCCTTTTACCCACTCAGTTTTACTTGTCGAGGTTTAAAATTACACCTCATGCCTTAGACTGTGTATGAATCTCATACTATGTCTTAGGTGACAGTTTAGTTTGACTACCGTGGTAGTCGGTTTTAAACTTTGCTTATTATCAATTAATTTGAAGATTACTATCTTCAACCTTGATAATATCTAGTAATCTTTACTAGAGTTAAGGCCTTTAATTCTTTGTGTAGTATTTGCAACAGTTCCCGGCTTAAAACACTTTTAGCCTACTTTCCTTCCATGTCTGAAAGTTTGCTACGATGACATGTTCAACTTTGTACTACTTCATCCTTTAGCCTTCTAGGATGTACTAAGTAGTGTTTCGGTTTTCCAATCCGAATTCGGATGTTTAAATGCTAATCATGTCCAACATGATTGACTTTATGTTTTCAAACATAAATGTCTCTCTCATGCGTGCTAGCTCATCGGTGTCTTTTAGACTCCGAGTTTTGCAACGCCCTCTGTCATGAGTTTTTGGGTCGAAATTCTTTTAGACTTTCCGAGTCTTAGATTTTCTGTTTCGGATCTCAAGCATCTCAGCGTACTGAGTCTCTCTAATCCTATCATCCTTTTGATCTATGCTTATAGATCTTCAGATGCCCAAAATGGCATTTTATCCTTTTGTGTGTGGTCCTTTATTGAGTCAGTTCGTTACTGTTATACAACACCTTATGTCGTACTCAATCTTTTGTATGTACTCTGCATACGGACCCGGAAGGTTTGTTTACTCCCACTTACCTTCTTGAAACTCGTGATTCAAGATTTTCTTCATTCTCCAGGAATCAAATTTCTCTGATTACCTTTTAAATCGAAGATTCTAACTCTTGCGTGCTTTTAATCCGTCGATAGATTTCTGAAGCATGCTTGTGGACATAACTTGATTGGAAGAATCTTTATTCTTCTTGTCTCGTTTCGGGAAACACGAATGTTTCCATCCTTCTCAGTTTTCTATTTTGGAAAACCAATTTAGGTCTTCTGTTGACTTAAATTATCAAGCTTCATGTCTTGACGAGATATGGATTCCACGATGATTTTGGCTTCTAGCCAAAATCTAGAGTCAGTTTCCGTTTCTACGCAGGTCTTTTATCTCTTCAGAAAAAACTTTTATTTTTTGTGTCTTTGAGATTTGACCTTTTAGGGCTTTTGAACAACAATTTGGAATTTTCTCAATTACTTTGAGATATTCCTTTAGAGACACTTTCACTTGTTTTGAGAGTTCTCCGGCGAATGACATTCGCTTTTGTGCGGTGGGTTTATAAGATCATGTCTTTAACCTTTCCTTTTCCGAGGAGCCGCAGTTTGTTGCTCTTGGTCGACTTTAATCGTCTTGTACAAGTTTCATGATTGTTCTTCATGACCCTCCATGATTTTTCTCATGATCGAATTAAATCGACTTGTAACTTTTCTCCCACTTATTCTTGTAATAATTAGTGTTTTTCTCCCAGACGACCAGGTGTGCTAATTATTAGAAGAATACTATCATGAGCAACAAACACTTTGTTCTCTTGATTGGTTGTGGAAGAAGCCCAAATTTCTTTCAAAAGAAATTGCGTCAGATATTAGCTAGTTTTTGTAACGCTTTTACAAATTTAGCTTTAGACGGAATTTTGGTAAGTGTGAAAACAATCGTTTATAGAATATGTCCCAAAATATTCGGAAGACTGGCTTAAACCCATCTTTGATCGAATTATGCATAGCAATGTTCGATTGCTCCCACTGAATCCACCATCCGTCAGATGTGTTCCATGGAGCAGAGTTGGGAAACTGTTTCTCAACTCCTTTGATGGTTATCAAGTGTTTGACTCAAGTTTTCACTATCTTGTCAAAGTGATTCTTTACTTCGGTTTGTACTTTGTTTGAACCTTTCAAACATTCTGACTTATACTTTATGATTTGTACGTTTCCATACTTCATGAAGTTGTCAGAGTATGTATTTGAAGTTTCTCACGTTAGCTTCTGCAAGTAAACTTATAGGTCTGCATAACACCGTATGAGTCCTAATAGATTACTAGTCTTTATGCCTTTTGAAAAGGGTGACTTTGTCAATTAGTCCTTAAGACCCAATTGACAATGCTGAAGTTTAATGAGTTTGAATCTCTTGATTTTAGCCATTATCAATGTTAACCTTCAGTTAATTTTATCACTGGTTTAAAACATCAGACGTTTCTAGAAGAACAAAATAATCACTATTAAGTTCTAAGCTAGATCAGTGTCTAAAAGAAGACTTCGATCCCTTTCAGCATCCCTAGCATTACTGCTTCTGCTCCCTCTTGGATCTTTACTTCTTTTAGTCAAGTATGTGATTTCCTTGAGCTCCCACTGAGCCGCTCATCTGGTCTTAAATACCTGATGAAGGAATTTTACGATACTTGTTTTTAACTTTGTTAACAAGGATACGGAATCGGAATTCATAATTCCATTCCTTTTGTCCTCCAGGTGCTAAAGGTAGTTTCCTTTTAAATGGTCTAGCCATTGTTCAGAAACATTCACAGTAATGAGAAATACTCTTGATCATGTACTCGGTAGCTGCTTTTCTTTGATCAAATGTTTGTCTCACTTGACTGATCCTTTTGCCCTTTTGAATCTATTTCTTAAATTCTTTGTACCAAATCTCAAGAACCTTTCTTAGACTGGATATTCCCGTATGTTCTGCTCAGTTTGTTTGTAACAACCTGAGTGACTCATCTAAGGTCTTATCTATCTTTGTTCAATCAATATTGAATTGGGTGATAGATGTATTCTGTTGTCTTCCGTTAGGATGACTTTCAGATTGCCTTGGAGGTCTCGTACCTCTCCATTTATGACTTCTGTGGGAAATTCTTCCTCAGTTTGTCTTAATGGTTATGCTAGCATTCATTATTCTTCCAAAGAGAATGTTATACGATTGCTTGCAAATGGCTTTTGACCTTCTCTTGTATGAGTCAACATTGGGATTGGGTATTCTAGTGACCTTCCTTTTGAATCTGAGAATTATTCTCGGATTCATTCTTCCATTCTAGGAAGTGGATCAGCACTTCCCTTAGGTGTGATTCAATGTTGAAATCGTTTGTGTCATCTTAAAACTACATAAAGAAATGGCAAAGTTTTAAAACTCGTTATCGTTTTTAAAAAACATTAGTTTTCCCACATTATTCAATGAAAATCGTCCCCGATTGAATAAGTGATTCCAAGACCCCAGTTCTTCGAAGTAAAGCGGACGAAGGCCCTACCCTTTGACTCCGTCGTTCCGGGTGAGTGAATTCCTTCACTGATCATACCTTATGACTCTTGGTTAATAGATTTCATTAATGAATGACTAATCTATCCTTTTGCCTCGAGTATCCAAGACTCTCTTGCTGATCTCGTCGAGTAGAACCATTTAGACGTGTAGGCCTCTTCTATAGACCTACCCGCATTGTCCCAAGGTAGAGGAGGTACTCTGCGAAGGCCGACCCACCTTCCTCGAACAAGGGCGCAACGAGTGTCTTAATCTGGATAGGCGATTACTCAAGATTACTTTTGGGGACTTTTACGCTAGTATGGCGTTTGTTATAGTGAACTATTTAGCCTAACTAACATCCACGACATAAAGCGTAAATAAGTAAGTAAATGCGCGCGAGAAAGTAAATCAAGCAGACATGGATCCTAGTATGGCCCCTAACCTAGAAGATCTAATCACCCTTGGTTTTCTTCTTGTTTCGCCTTTTGGTTCGTCTTAGATCGCCATCTTTGAACCTCCATTGATTTCTCCCACTCGCCTTTGGATTTCATCCTCGAGTTTCTTCAATGGACTCATAGACCCTAAACTCTAATTACAAGACTCTAACGATTCGCAGATCGTATAAACTTGAAATTAAAATTAATTACAAAGCATGCACCCATCCGTGCTTAAAACAAGAATAAAGAAATAAATCTATGGCCATACTAGTTTCCCGCATTCACATCACATGCAATCATATAATATATCAAGGCTAAGAATTATATATGCATGATTATCTTGGGAGATACTTTTGTTGACATCACATGTCACATTACGGACCTTAAGTCTAAATTCGAAGAATTCTACTAATGGTGCTTTCCGGTTTTATCTTTTATGATTTCTAAACTCATCTTTAAGAAAAACTCCGTTTTGGGCTCGAGAAAGCCCGGGTCAATTTCGGAAAAAATATTGGTTCGATTCTTAATGATTTCATAAATCAATTTAAAGAGAAATCCGTTTTGGGCTATTGGATGGCCCGGATTGATTTTGGAATTATTTGGTTGGAATCGGAAAAAATTTTGGCAAAAACTCCCACTCGAATGATGGTCCCTTTTCGTGGTCCGAAAAGCCTCGAAAAAGCCCGGGACAAGTCCCGGCCCAAGCCCAAAAAGGGCTCGGACAAGGTCCGGACATAGCACGGCCCATAGGGCCGGCATGTCCTGGCCGAGGCCTATCAAGGCCTGGTCTCGTCCTGGCCGGAGCCAGGACGCTAGTCCATGTACCAGACGCGTCCTAGACGTGTCTGGTACTGGACCGGACCAGCACTAGGTGTCTCGGACTAGTCCGAGACACCCAGAACCTCCCAGACGCGTCTCCAAGACGCGTCTGGTCGAGTGCTCTGGACGCGTCCTAGACGCGTCCAGGAAGCTCCTTCGCAGCTGCTGGTCGCGTCTTAGACGCGTCCTTAGTAGCTGCTCTGGACGCGTCCAGAAGCTTCTGTCGCAGCTGCTGGTCGCGTCTTCAAGACGCGTCTCAGCAGCTGCTCTGGACGCGTCCAGAGGACGCATCTAGGAGCTTCTGGTCCGGCCAGGAAGCTTCCTGGCCGGACACTAGGGTTTTTCAAAACCCTAGTTTCCAAAAAGAAATAAAATTTTTTTTTTTTTATGCAACTCTAAGTTGCTATTTTCCAATTTTTAAAACTTTTCTTAAATTTTTGAAATTCCTTTTAGAACACTTCTAAAAAATTTTTAAAACTTTTAGAAACTTTTAAATTTTTCCAAATTTGTTTTGAGAGCTTCCTAAAGTCAAAACTACTCTTTTTAGAACACTTCTAAAATTCTAAAATTCCAAAATTTTGTTTTTCAAAAGTTTCCAAAACTTAAAAACAACTCTTAATCAAACCAATTTTGGATCAAAATCTAGGTTTTTGAAATTTTTCAAAGAACAATTTTGAAATCAATTTTGAAAAATCTTTGAATCCAATTCAAAATTAATCAAATTTTATGTTTTAAAATCTTTTTAAATATAACTATCAACATAATCAAGCATGGATTAGTTTGAAATTCAATGAAATTGAGTCTTTTAAAACACTTTTAATCATCAATTTGATTCTCAATTTGAAAATTTATTGAATCCCATCAAATTATGAGTTTAAAATACTTTTAAAAACATCTTTTAAAATACTTTTATAAACTCAATTTTCAATCTATTAAGCATATTAATTAGTTCGATTCTTAGCAAAAACTAGTTAATGGCAAGAGGCTCTGACGCCACTGTAGGGATTTAAACCCTTCTACTAGTGTTTATAGCGGAAATATGACATCTAATGTCTACACTAGTATTCCCAGGATCACATGCAAAACTAGTAATTAATCTAATGGAGATAGTAGATTACCTTAATCGCTTTTCCCTCGAACTAGTTGAATTGATTGAAGAAGACCAAGAGCTTCAAGTGTAGCTCCTCTACTTGGGACACGAGCAATCAATTTGATCTCCCACCTTGTTGTATAGCTAGCACACCAATGGTGGTTGGAAAAGAAGAACACCTTCTTCTTTGACTAGATTGATAGTTAATGGGAATCAGCTCACTTTCTCCTCTCTACTTGATGTGGTAGAGTAAGAAAGCTTAGAGAGAAATTCCACACCTTATTCTCTGCCCTAAGAGTGTTTATATAGAACCCTAATAAGAATCCACCTCCTTTTAGGTTTCCTAAAACACCCTTTAGAATAAGATTTAGGGAAATAGTCGAAAATAGCAACTATTGGTATTTTCTCAATTCCCTAAGGAGGAGGTGCCCAAACACCACGAAAATTGGCAGATATAATTTTTATTATATCAGCAACTAACCCTCCAAAATTCAGCCCAATCCGAGTCCTAGAAGTACCCGAACCGGTCTAGGCCCAAAAACCCTGTTTTTGGCCTTTTTGTACTATCTTTGCCTCATTCCTTTTTAGGCCTATGAGATATGTTTATGGGGCACTCCCATGATTATATCTCACTCCCACTAGTCATATCCTAGATCAATTTGTCACTCTTATGTGTAACCCGTTGTAGGATCCGATCGAAGTTAGCCGCGAATTACTTCGTAATTCGACGATCGTAGTTGGTCTCTAGCTACAACTCTACGATCCCTAAATCAATCGGACTTGATGATCTTCCACATCAATTGTCCTATCCGACAAATTGTTCGCATTGTCACCTTGGTCGAAGGACATCTCCTTCAACTCCTTCACTCCCGGTCATGGCCTTAGCTACCAAGGCTATCTATAAACCTCCATGGTCGTTGCCTTAGCTACCAGGGCTGCTTTGTCGGCTTCAGCACGACTAGTTTCGCTAGGACTTCTCCTTAGGCCCCTGGTCGTTGCTATCGCTACCAGGGGTATTTTCGTCGGGTTGAGCATAACTAGTTTAACTAAGACTTCTCCTTAGTCCCCCGGTCGTTGCTCCCGTTACCAGGGTTATTTTCGTCGCGCCCAATATTCCAGTTAGCCACCACTGCTGATATTACTGCTGATGTCAAAAAATGGGTTTTCGTTATATCAGCATGAAAAGGGAGTTGATGCATGACAACCTCCGTTATGATCGAATATTCCGTTTAGATGATCGATATTCCTTCGATTCCCGCTTTTGTCTAAATCACAGTCGGCCTAACTAAACCTATAAAAGGGCCCCCCGTCGTTCTCTACAGGACACGGGCTTTCTACTCACGGAATAAGCTTTACTCAACTCATGATCTCTCAAACATAGAGATCCCCTCATCTATACAGAGTTTCCATAACTCGCCCCAAAAAGATCAATCAATATTCATTTTTTTACTGCAAAAAGCAACCTAACTGTCTTGAGCGTCGGAGCGGGTTTCGAACCCTTTGCAGGTTTTCGCCCCAAGAATCAGGAGCAGGAGCAAGAAACAAGAGCTGAAGCAAAGGAGTTAGAGCAGGAATCCAGAAGCACAACCCACTTAACGATACTATAACCTTAACGGACGCTGCCAGGCATTCAAGTCCCTTATTTTCATGCTAATAACGGAAATGCCATTTTTTGACATCAGCAATATCTCTGTCTAGAATCTCTTGTGTAACTTGTTTGCTTATCATGGTGGAAATCATCGCGTCGTTGTCACCGTGGAGTACGTCTCACCAACCGAACCACGCAAATCTCTTGTGTTCTGTGTGATTGTTCTTTATTTCCTATTGCTTTTCTTGAATCACTTTTTCTCGATCATATTAAATCCTAATTGGCATAATAAGATTTTTGGATTGGAGAGAGAAAAGATAAATAAGAAGTAAAAAATAAGCAGAGATAGCTAAAGAGGGAAAAATAGGTTCTAGAGAGAGATAAAGAGTTTTGGGTTGAAGATGAAGGGTTAAAGAAAGAGTGTTTTGGGTTAGAGACAGAAAAGATATAAAAGAATTAATTATTAAAAGAGGGGCATTATGGAAACAAAAAAGTTATGAGTTAAACGGTTTGAATAAACGGGGGTCATTTTCCAATTTATGACGATTAAGTAGTCAAAAGAGAACTTGGTCACAAACTAGGGAGCCAAAAAGGAAATAACTCCTTTTAGAATGTAATACCAACATCAAGATGGTGTAGGAATTACTGATGTCAAAAAATTACCTTCCGGTATATCATCATGAAACAGGGAGTTGATGCATGTCAGCCTCCGTTAAGGTGAATATTTTGTTAAGTCAGGTTAGATTCTGCCGATTGTTTCTGCCTCCAGCTCTGGTTCTCTGCTTCTTTGCTCCTGCTCCTTGCTCCTCTTCCTTACTCCTGCTCCTTGCTCCTTACTCATGCTCCTTGCTCCTTCCTACTGCTCCTGTTCGTCTATTCCCAAAGGGGGAAAACCTGCAAAGGGTTCGAAACCTCTCCGACGCTCAAGACAGTCAGGGTGCTCTTTGCAGTAAAAGAATGAATATTGATTGATCCTTTTGGGGGCGAGTTGTGAGAACTCAGAGTTTCTTATGATCTTTTAGGGTTCAGAGATCATGTCATTTGAAGGACGATTCGGGGGCCTTTTATAGGCTAAAGAGGCAGCGGTGATTGCCGTGGAGGGAAGTTTTCCCTTTTTGTTTATCTCGTATTCAGGATAGATGAAAGTTCCTAAGTTAAGGATCTTTCTTAGATATCTTGCCGATGTGATAGATCTTTGGGGAGAAGTTTCTTCCCTCGGACGCGTGAAGTCCAAACTTGCTTAAACACTTAAAGATATGTAACCGATTGAGATCTTTGTGGAGATTCTGGGATTAAGTCGGTAGGTTGCTCGTGCGCTTTGCCTTCCCAGTTCTGGGCGTAAGGCATCGACCGAACCTACGTGGACCCCCCTCATTCCTTTAGAAACCCCAGGCCTGATCCGTTGATGCCAAGGGCATTACAAGGCTGGTTTCCTCTAGCCGACCTCGCAGTTAGGGGAGTACTTGACGGATCGTCAAGGGTTCAGCTGACCTGTTACCTTAAGCCGGGTTGACCCGATGGACTTCAGGTCTGATCTTGACTCTTCAGACGTTAGTCAACGTCTCGACATTTTATGCATCATCAGGAATGCCTTGGAATGTAATACCAACATCAAAACAAGAATCAACAACTTGTGTCCATTTCATTTTAAATCCATTCTCAATGGTTGATTTCGTCGGAAGAGCTTGATCCGTCCATTTTGTTTTCAACGTGATCATTTTGCTTCTCACTATGCTTGACTTTTGAAGATAATCTATTGGCTGAGCTTTTTCCTTAGTTTACAACAATTGAGTACAAATTTCCGTCTGAACATGCTTCAATTCCTCCTATTTTTCTATTTGTTGATGATACTTGTATGCTCGAAGAGGAAATAAGGTTCTTGAAATCTGCATTATTACAAGCAATTGATCTTTTACTTGATAATTCACTTGTTGGATTGATTACTCTTAGAACTGATGTATATGCCACACAAAATCAGATATTACTTCTGGAGAGAGAGAGGAAGAGTAATTTTTATAGAGAGAGGGTGAGATTAATTGAATATTTTGAAGATTGAGCTTTATTTATTTATTTTTTCACTTCTCTGAAGATTTCGGGTGCGGCGCACACAAGTTAGTGAGAAAAAGAAAAAAGAAGAAGAAATAATCACGTAAGGGTATTTTTGGAAGAGGATTACTGACTTTAACAGTATGTTGGCAGAGTTAGAAAAAGGGGGCCAATTTTGAATTTACAAAAAATAGAAAGTAAAAAAGGAAGTTGGTCACAAACTAGGGCCCCAAAAAGAAAATAACTCTTTATTTATTCTCTTAAAATCAAAAGACTAAAATTTTCCTTCACACTGAATTTTTAAAACTGTTTTTGGAAGAACATCACTAAGGGCAAGTCCAATGTGGGGCTCGGGCTCCCAATTTTGAGAGCCCTTGATTTTTAGGAGCCCCGAGGCTTTTTTCAATCTCAACGTGGGCTCCTAACAGGGGCTCCCAAATCTAAATTATGTACGTGTGCGGACTTTTAATTTCGATTTTCAACTATAAATTATTAATTTCAAATATAAAATTGAAATTTAATATTATGTTAGAGAGAGAGAAGGAATTTTGAAAAGATGAAAAAAATTATAAAAAGAAAAAATTAGAGAACTGATTGGAAAAACAAATCTAAAATAATTTTTATTTTTTGAAAAAAAAAATAGTTTAAAAGAAAAATTTTAAAAAATAAAATAAAATAAAATAAAAGTGGGGCTCCCGGGTTGGACTCCGTGGGCTGGGGGCCCCAGCCCCCTCACATTGGAGTTGCTCTAAGTCCTTTAATAGAGGATATTGAATTAAATCTTAAAATTAATATCCAAATCTTTATATGATTAACATTTAATGCCCACTTTATCAAAGCCTTGTAGGTCTAAATGTCAATTTAAATAGTTCAATTTCTCCCAACAACAATGGAAATCCCAATTGCTCTCTCTCGCCCTCTTTCTCCCTTTTTTTTCTCTCTCTCTCTCCTACTTTCTCTCTATTAAAACACAATCGGGGGACGATGAGAAAGGATCATGATTTTGGCTGCTATTCTTCTACTATTATATTTTGTTTGATGATTATATTATTGACAAGTGAACAAGTAAGGGAAACCCTAGCTTCCAGTTCTCCTTCAGCATTCATACAGAACGTTATTTATTCCAACAACATCGTCATCTTCTCCGAGACATACTGCCCGTAATAAGTCTCTCCACTCTCACTTTTCACATTTTAGCTATTATATAATAGAGAACTTCATTGGAATTGCATTTATGATGATTAATCTTTAGGTAGATTGAGCAATCTGTGGTGTTTGTTTTCTTTATGCCTCATCTAAGTCTATCTGGATGATATTCTCTCTCCTAACTATTCTATCTTTTTTGTTATTTTTCCTTGATAAAATCTATAAGTGAAAATGTTCGCTTCAAATGTTTTCAGAAATAAATTGTGATTTTTTATTAAAAAATAATTTGTTATTATTTTTTGCTCGAATTATTTTAAATTTATTTGTAATTTTACGTGTAACTTTTTTACATTTTGTTTGTACAAGGGGGGTTTAACTAAAATTTAGCACTAATGTGACTCATGTTGACCACAAATCAATTTGAGGGAGACATTAAGATGAACATGACATCATGAGTCAGACCAAAATAAACATTTGGATATATGAATCGTGTTAATTTAAATTTCAAATCTGAGATATGACTTAGGAAACAAACACTTAATGTTAAATCCGGAGATCTCAAATCTCTTAGTGATCTTCCATCCTCCCGTATATTAATTGTTGATTTTTCGAAAATGAAATCTTTAGTTGATTTTAGTTTGTTTATGTGCAATTAATTTATTGAGAATTGCACTAAACATCGTAGAAATAGATTTTGTATTTCCTATGTTTATTAGAAGGTGATATATATGGTGTTAAGCTCTGCAGTTAAATACTTTTCCTTTTCTTTCTTTTGACCTTTTTCGACTTCCTTGGAATCAATATAAGTCTATCACATTTCTCTAATTAAATTAATTTTTTATACAATTACAATTTTTATTAGGGTTAATTTCGTTTGGCCCCCATTCTGTCACCAATTTGCCGATTTGACCCCCGATTGTGTATGGTTTTCTTTTTGACCCCCAATTATATCAAAGCTTCCTGTGTTGACCCCCCAAATTTTGCCCACCCTTCCAATTCTACTCTCATGACACTTTTATAATTATATTTTGTTTTCTCTTTTTTCCAACTCACCTCCACTTTATCTTCTATTTCTTCTACCTCACCTTCTTCAACCTAAGGTCCCGCACTAACAACTTTTTTCGGCGACCTTCATTTTTCTTTTCTAACTCCTTCCACCACCTCCCCTACCTTCTTTATCTCTTTTACATCTCTCACTCTCTTTCTCTCTCTCTCTCTCTCTCTCTCTCTCTCTCTCTCTCTACCTTTAAGACTCTTGTTTTGCAAAAGGGTCCTCTTTTTCGGAACTCGTCCGGGTCTAGGGGGAAGCCCCAAATCCATATCCTCTCTTTGTGTGGGATTTCCCAGATGACGAGCAAACATCTTCGTCTGGTATTTCTCCCTTTATCTTTATAGACTTTCTTTTTCTTTATGCGACCAATTTAGGTTTTAAGCCTGAGATACAAATATTTATCTCTTCCAGAAAACCCTAATTTTCTCTCTCTTGATTTCTCTCTTATCTTTTAACACAATGAAATTTCGATTTCTTCTTATTCGACCTCTATTTTATAAGGTAAGTTTCTCCCTCTGAATTTACTTCAATGAATATAAATGTTTTTGATGATCTAAGAAAATTAATCTTATCTAATTAAATTAGTCTCGTTTGATGGATATGTATTGTTTATATGTTTAAGTTCTGGTGGTTCAATCAACTATCTATCCTTATATTTTTGTTGGACTTGAGTGTCGTGATTCTGTAGTTATAGCTAATGGATCTTAATAATCTTATCATTAACAATTCCAAGATTTAGGTTATTGGTTCGAAAGAGGACTCAATTAAACAAAACTAGGGCGTCTAGGAGATATAGGTCTTACTTACGAGATATTATCTTATGAATTACAGTAGAGGGTTGTTTGAGCTTTTGGGATCCAGGGTGAGCTTCTTTGATTAATGTTCGAAAGAGAAAGAAAAGATGGAGGAAAACAAAGGTGTGGAAGGGGGTAATAAAGGTGGTGGAAGGAGTAAAAAATGTGAAGGTCGTCGGGAAAAAGTCTCTGGTTGAAAACATTTCTCTGGCGACTTTCTTAGGTTGAAGAAGGTAAGTTGGAAGAAAGAGAAGATGGAGGTAAATTGGACAACAAGAGAAAATAAAATATAACTACAAAAGTCCCATGAGGGTAGAATTGGAAAGTTGGACAAATATAGGGAGCAGACATGAAGCCAACACATAATTGGGGGTCAAAAAGGAAGTTTGGATACAATAGGAGCCATATCTTGTCCATTGGTCACAAATTGACGGCTAAAACACTAAAATAAAAGTATCTCTTTTTGTTATTTATGTTGAACAATCATTGGTTTACGAACTCAATCTTTAAGTTTGCAAGTTCGGGATTCTAACTCAAAACCAATTACCGTTTATTAAGAATGCCTCACCGAGTTCTTTAGGCACTACAATTTTTGCTAAATCCAACTCCCGTGTCACTAATCACTCAAATCAAAATTGCATTGTTTAACCTTTTACTGTTTAACAAAAAAAAAAAAAACCTTTTACTTCCTAAGGTTGCCCAATTTAACCTCATATTAACATGGACATGTTTTTTATATGTTTTTCCTCTTTAAATGGCTAGGTATTCAAAGCATGCAAAACGCATCTTCAGTGAGTTACATGTAAAACCTTTTATTGTGGAGCTAAATCTTCGAGGTACTTGTTTGTCGTGTTAAATCGCTCATTGAAAATGAACCTTACTCTTTTCCTTTAGAGAGTTTTGACTGGTTTGATGTTCAATTACAGACGATGGAGAGGAGCTGGCAAATGTTCTTCTTGATCTTGTTGGTCGGCGCTCTGTACCTCAAGTTTTCATCAATGGAAAACATATTGGTGGTTGTGATGGTTAGTGCCCCCCTAACACTTCTTCCATTTTACCTTTCCGGCTTTCCCTCCAAGAAGGCTAGAGCCCATAAAGGGTGTTCCATTTGAATAAATTAGGACATACTGCCCTTAAATTAAATATTAGGTCAAATCTTGATCAGGTGGTCCCGCTTACTTGACTCTTAGGTGTTGTTTGTTTTTTTTTTTGTGCTTTTAAATCTGAATTAGCTGAATCTGAATTAGGCTGAATTACTTTTAAAGTTAGATGTTTGTTTTCTAATCTGAATTACTAGATTTGAATCAGAAATTTGACATTTATACCCTTTCCAACAAAAAAGAAGAAACCTAATTTAAAGTACTCCACTTTCTTTCTTATCTCGGCTGAATAAATGGAAAACAAAACCCTAATAAACCTCCTCCCTCTCAAACCCTAATAACCTCCTCCCTCTCAAACCTTAGTAACCCTCATGCTTCTCTCTTTCTCGTTCTCTCTTTATCTCTCTCCCTAATCAAAGGTCAAAGGACTTTCAGATGCATATGCATTCGAGATCGAAATCGAGTTCTTGCAGATTGGGGGCTAGATAATCTTGCCATGAACATCTAAGTCGGTTCAAGAACAATAACCAGTCGCAGCAGAGGGAAAAGAACGAAGGTAGCAGGGTTTAATAAGCACTTGAAAATCCCCCAATCTTCACAAGCTTCAACATTCTTGGTACAGATCTCTGATTTCGGTGTTGTGTTAGTGGTGGTGGTCTTACTGGTCTGTGACGACGTGTGGTGGTGTTCTGGTCTGGTTTGCCAAAATATCAATCTCCTTGACTCCTTCCAACTAAACAGACTTCGAGGAAAAACCCTAACTTGAAACTTCTACCCATTGTTAGGGGTATACTTATGTCAGTGAACTATCAACAAAGCAACATGAAAATGGAATTAATCCTTCCTAGTTCTGAAAATAAGAACTCTGCATGTAGTGGTGGTGGTGGTGATTTCGCCGGTGGTGGTGCCAGTGATTTTGCCGGTGGTGGTGCTGGTGATTTTGCCGGTAGTGGTGTCGGTGATTCTACCGGTGGTGGTCACTGTTTGGAAAAATTTCTAAAACAAAAGGGCAGAAAAGTCATTTAACAAATTTCAGAAGTTGGACTCATTTTTCAGACTTGTTTTGAAGTCTGAAATATATGGGTTCTTTTTCAACCCATTCAGACTTCAGCCCAATTCAGCCCAATTCAACCAAAATTTCAGATTTTTCTAAATCCAAAAACAAACATCTGAAATCTGCATTGGAACCCAATTCAGATCTCAGATCTGAAAAAATGAAAAACGAACAGCACCTTAGCCTTGATATCTCTAACACTATATTGAGTCAGACTTTAGACTTTTTATTTCTTATTCAGATTTTAAAACGTTAGTTTTTTATTTGACTCGTATGTTTGACACGTTTGGAGCTATGGCTCCATTAGGTAACTCAAACATAAAAGAAGCTACATTAAAAGCTCATTGTCTAAAACGAACTAAAATGATCTATATGTCGCTCCTAACGAAATGTTAGGCTCAGGTGGGGACAAGTCAGACATGCGAGTAAGCTTTAGACGGTAAAACTAGACAATCACCTTAGCAATGTACTAACAAACTTTTTTATTTGAATTCTGTAGATACTGAAGCTGCACTTAGGAGCGGTGAACTGCACAAACTTCTTGACAAAAGTAGATAAATACATAAGAAGCACAGATATCTAAAGGAATATATTGACAAGAAATGGTGAATAAATTTTGGATTCGTGATCCAATTTTACAATTAGAAACCAGAATAAATGTTCATGCATTCCAATAATGATAGACAAACAATAATGTTAATGAAGTTTCAATTTTCACCTTCCTCATCCAATCTTCACTAATTTAGATGTCATTTATTGTTATGATTCATGATTTTTATTGTTATGTCAACTCGTGAGGATATAGCCTTCTAGGAGCTTTACATAATCCGAGCAACTACTGTTGGGTTATGGTGTCACCTAAAGTAGCTAGAGAGCTAGAAATTCAAAGAATTTTTCACATTGTTTCCGTTTATACTATGTAATTTTCGACACTTTTTTTTTGTTTAAACTATGTCTTTTTCGAGAGACTTTTAAAGTCAAAATTCAATTTAGAATAGGATTCCTAAAAAGACTATGTTGGGCTGGCACCATGCATTGGTCGGGCCACGTAGGGCGTGACTTAGTATGGCCCGGGCCATGCACCCGACGATCCTTTGGCTAAGGCGCTTATCCCGACCATGTGCTATCTTGACCTGACTAGGAGCTGAGACCTTTGGATACTTCCTAGCTTGATCTTATCCATGCTATTTATCTCATTTTCTCTAGTCAAATCTTCCGATCGACTCGACACTCTTTTGTGTAACCCATTTTAGCATTCAACCGTCATTAGCTGCAAGTCATTTGAATGAGCCACATATTTGTAGTTGGTTTTTACCTAAACATTAAAATCCCTAAAACAACCACACTTGATAATCATCGTTTGTCCTATTAAACAAATTGATCACATTGCCACCTTAATCGAAGGGCATCTCCTTTAATCTCCAATTGTCCTAGAATAAGTAGAATGCTCGATTCTCTTGTCGCTTGGTATCTCATCTGAAATGTCATCCCTTTCAGACTTCTTTGATCTCGAGTTCAACTGTCTAAACAAATAGTTAATTCCTAAATTCATTGGAGCACGACCATCATTTTCAGTTGTTACTCGTCCTGTGACCCGAAGATACCAATTGTAACTCAATAGGACATAGTCGTCCATTCTTATACTCCTACTCAGCTTTATATCTATCATGCCTTACCCAGTGTCTGCCTTTATAGCCTCCTTTGATGACGCAATGTTTGACAGAACCAAAGCCTGGCGTTCCTTATATAAGTTGAGTGAAACATTCTTTTTTTGGAATCTCTTAAACCTTGTCAATGAGAGTCTATGATGTTCAACCTTTTGAAGAACTATCATGGCGGGTTATATAACAGAGCCCATGAAACAATTCTCTATCAATCAATCTCACATGCTAGCCTTTGTAGTCATTATTGTCCACTTTAATAACCTAAACTAGCGAATGGATAACGAACTAATTCCAAGTTCACTTAATGGGGGTTGATTTATTACATTACGTATCTAATAGACTTAATCCTGTTTTGGCCCCCAATTTGTGACCAACTGACCAATTTGGCCCCCATAAGTGTCTGGACTTCCTGTTTGGCCCCCAATTGTGTCCGGTAGTTTGATTTGGCTACCTAAGTTTGTCTACTTTTCCATTCTACCCTTATGGCATTTCTGTAATTAAAAATTTTCTTTTCATTATCTAACCCGTACTTATTTTCTCTCCACCTCATCCATCTATTTCCTCTACACCTCATCCTTCAAATTAATATTTTTTTAATGTCTTTTTCTTCCTTCTCTCTTCTTCTTTCTCCTCTCAGCTTCTTTCTACTTTCTCTCTCTACACTCCTTCTCTGGTTTTACTTTTTTTTATCTTTGTTATATCCCTGACTAGATTCTTTTAGATTTTTCTTGCAATATTGAAGAACAATGATATTTGGGTTTTGATTTTTATGAAATACATGAAATTTTCAAGTTTCAATTTGGCATTTGTTTGTTGAAGAATAATGTCTTTAAGGATTTCATGTTGCTGTAACTCTTGTAGAATCCTTAAGTGGATAATATTGGGGTTGTCCATTTTGAAGGAAATGTATGAATTTCGAATCCCAACACAAACTGTTGTTTTCCCTTGATTTCCAAATTTCAACCTCAATTCAACCCCAGAGCTTGTTTTTTTATAATTCGATCAATTGAATAAGTTAGAGAATGGATGACTTAGCTCCTGATTTTCGATTTAGACTAAAAGGTAAATTGGCTCCCATGGTAGCATCTAAATCAACCGCCACTGGTGGTGGAAGTGAAACCCTAAATTTTGGGATATCATATGAAATTGGTGATGGTGTCTTCAATAAATCGTCTTCATCAAATAAGGAGAGATAGGGTTAGAATTTGAATAAAGTGTCTAGTGAATTCAGTTTTTCATGAACGTCGGGCATTTTACTAGTAGGAAAACCACTTTCTATAATTGCGGAGGAGGTGAAGGTAGAGGGTGACGGGTTGGCGATCAAGACGGGCTTTTTATTGATAGGAAAATCTGCTCCTACTAGTACTACCACTGGAAAATCTTCATCTTTGCCTTTTTATGACAATGACATCTTTGATGGATTTCAGGGTTGAAGAATACATCTTCAGCGAACTATGATGATGTATTTTCATCTTCGTCTTCTCCTGCTAAATATGATGAGTGTAGCGAGAGAAACTAGAATGAAGAGATATGGAAAAGATGAAGAGAGAGAAGGAAGAAAAAGAATTTTTTTAAAAAAAGTTAGAGGGTCGCTCGAAAAGTGGTCGATCGGCGACCTTTTTTCCGACAATCATCTTGGGTAGAAGAAGGTGAGGTGGATGAAAGAGATGGATGGTGTGGAGAGGAAATAAGTACGAGTTGGATAATTAAAAGAAAAAATTTAATCAAATAAATTCCATAAGGGTGAAAATGAAAGAGCAAACAAACTTTGGGGACCAAATCTAACTCTCGGACACAATTAGGTCTAAACAGGAAGCCCAGACACTTACGGGGGTCATCGACCGGTTGGTCACAAATTGGGGGCCAAAATGTTGTTATAAACCTATTTAGATTTCATCCATTATTTTTGGATTGTTATTCAATACTAAACTAAAATTAAATAACGAAACAAATTTCTTTATTTCTGATAACAATAATTCGTAAGTTTGAGCCACGAAATAGACTTGGGGTTGGTTTGGCATAGAGATGCTAAAAGTATTTCTCGAAAAGCTACCCGTCCACAATTTGGGGAATGTAGGGAACGATTTAGGTCTTAGAGATGAATCTAAACTAACGTATCTACTTTGATACTATATTATATGGTAGGTTATGTGCGGATATATGTGAATGTTATAGCCATAGAATTTTTTGATTTGTTTTGAGCCCGAATGGGTGTCTTTTTTAATTTCTTCTTGTTTTGAGCACGGATGGGTGGCGTGTTGTAATTTTAATATCAAGCTTAGCGATATGCAAATCACTGAGTCTTGTAATTTGAGTTTAGGGTCAAGTGGCCATTGACGAGCTAAAGGATGGGATCCTGGTTCGAGTGGGAGAATTCAGTGGAGGTTCGAGGATGTAGATCTAGGTGAATCAAGGAGAACCCTAAAGAAGATTATTCGTTTTAGGTTAGGGGCCATATTAGGATCCTTGTCTGTTTGTTTATTTCATTATGCGCATCTACTTACTCATTTACGTTTTATGTCGTCGACGATTATGTATGAGTGAACAATGCATTTTTTGACAAAATTGTAAAAAGTACCTAAAAGAATTTTTAGCCAATTGCCTATCCACACTAGGATACCTG
Organism: Eschscholzia californica; assembly: GCF_041429995.1. Taxonomy (NCBI): domain Eukaryota; kingdom Viridiplantae; phylum Streptophyta; class Magnoliopsida; order Ranunculales; family Papaveraceae; genus Eschscholzia; species Eschscholzia californica. The sequence goes on along the minus strand of NW_028238472.1, from coordinate 29,930,129 downwards.
TGAAACCCTTGATCATTGATGGCGTGTTTGCCTCCGGAAGGTGTTTTCTTTTATCTTAGGAACATGTGGGTAGACCTATGATAGAGGTTTACATGTCTAAATAGTTTTTGCTCAACGAATTATCAAAAGAGTTTGGATTGGAGGAAAAAGAAGGGATCTTTACATAAGATGTTGCCCAATAACCAAGAGGCATTAGGGTATAATTAGTATAGAAGTTTACTCACCCAAAACATCGGGTTAAGGGTAGAGCCCTAGTCTGCTTAATTATGGGGAAATTAGATCGTAAAATCACCTTATTCAACCACAAATGATTTTCACTGAATAATATGGCAAAATTATTTGCGTCAATAACAAGTTTTTAAAACGTACTTTCGTTTATGTAGTTTAAAATGACAACAGAAATTGTCTTTAACCTCTGTTCAATTCTTGAGAAAGAAAAATTAAAAAAAAAAATTTGTAGAACATTAGAGTTAAAGAAAACCGGTTGAACATTACAGTTAAAGAAAAGCGGTATACTTGTCGTGAAACTGTTAAAGGTGAAGATCACGAGAGAGAGCCAACAAAAAATAAAAAAGAAATATTAGATCATAATAGATTAATTATATTGGATATCAAAAAACAAAACTTAAAATATTAATAAACAGAAGATTAAGAACATCACCGTTGTAGATAATCACTATTAAACCAAATTAGAGAAGAAACCTCAATGTCGAATTTGAAGATGTAATAGAAAGAGTAAGTCATGAATAAGATAAGTCAATAACACTGAGTTAGTAATACAATATGGAAACATATATAACATAAATTAGAATAGTATCAAACTTTAACAGAGAATGAACGATAAATAATAATGTTGGATTATGGTGTCACCTAATGTTCAAAGCGGAATCCCATTTGTCATATATCTAATACTAGGTTGCCCGGATTTCATGGAAAAACTAATAATCAACTAGAAGTTTAGAGAAGTACCTTGGGTTGCTTTTTCCTCTTACTACTTTGATTGCTTTCTCTTGAGGATTTTGAGTTCCACTTGTGCAGATCCTCTACTTCAGACACTCGAGAATTCAACTTAATCTTCTGTGTATGGTTGAGTCATGTAGCGATGAGATAAAAACTTGTGAGCAATCAACTTAATCTTCTTTGTATGGTTGAGTCTGTGTATGGTTGAGTCATGTTGTAACTGTGTCCGTTAGGGCCTTCTAAAGTAAGAGTACTAATTGAATTAAGTTTCTAAAAGAACCACAAAGCAAACATAATTATAAAACCAATTTTGAGTGTAGGATTCCCATATGAAAATTAATACTATTTGGTATTTTCTATTGAAGTGTCCAACTAAGATTCACATTCCCGATGGAAATGCCTTGGTCGGCCATGCACCAGATGACCCTTTGGCCCGGGCGTTTGGGCCGATCGATTTCTACCTTGAGCCTAGCCTTTTTGGATACTTCTCGGGAGGATCTAATTTGTGGCTTCATCCCATTCCCTTTAGTCAGATCTTCTGATTGAGTCGACTCTTTTTTGTAACCCTTGTAGGACCGATCGTGGTTCGCGTAGACCATAGTTGGTTTCTAGCTAAACATTATGATCTCTAAAACGATCGGACTTGATGATCTTCATCATTTGTCATGTCCGACAGATTGGTCACATTGCCATCTCGATCAAGGTCATCTCATTCAAATAAGAGAATCGGATAAAATTGTCGGTATAACATTATAGAAGGCATTTTTGAATAAAGCCCGAGAAGATCACTATTGAAAACCAAGAAACCGTGAGAGATTTGTGAAATTGAAGAAAAAAATTGAAGGATGTCTACGGAAAGAATTATTACGCACTATTGTTTAGGATTTTCAGATGAAAAAACTTTCGGAGTAAAAAACAATACTTGATTATGATTTATAGAGAAGGAACCAATAAGTCTGAAGGAGACATGAGAATATCTAAATAAGAGGTGATAGGTTTTTTGAGATAGAGAAAATGTGAGACTTGAGACTCAGGTGCAGTCTTATAACTTTTCATTTCATCGACCTAGATCGAACAACTAAAATGAACTCATCTGAGCCTATAGGTTAAGCCACCTAAGAATAGATACCAGGCGGGTATATAGGTAACTCATATCAGATATCAAACACGAGCAAATAAATACGAGTGCCATGGGATACATAATATGGTATAGGCTCTAGCGCGTAGCCGACAGAAATTTATCCCATTTCCTAACTATTATGGGCAGGTAATTCCTTCAACTGACGTTGATATACATGGGATGCAGATACCGACAGAGACTTTATTCCCATCCCTTTTTTTTGTTGAAGAGAATTCCCATTCCTACTTTGATCTTTCCATGATGAATGAAAAATGATTCTTTTTTGTTAAAAGTAATGCATATGTTACGTAAATAAGAGTGTGATTACAGTACATATTAGAAATAAGCTTTGTGTATTTCCAGAATCTATTGCCTTGCGCTGTTCTTGCCCATTTAGCGAGTTTGTCAGCTGGGTTTCTTTGAGTTCTGGTGATGTAGGAGAATTTGATGATGTTGAACTTCGAGATGAGAGCGCTTACTTGCTGTATGTGAATCACGGATTTCCAATGTATCGTTTTTCTGGGATCGTGAATGATTATACATAAAATGGTCAACCGTTAATTAACGTCAAGAAGTCAAGAATATACCAGAAGCCCAACGGGTCAACCCATCTTAAGGCAATAAAAACACTAAGCCCAAAGAGATTCGCCACCTAAGCCTAGAAGTATGAGGTTGGCCAAATCATCTAAGGAGCTTCAACCCTGTTCCACCTAAAACACATCCAGGTCTGTCCTGGGATTTGCGAGAAGTATAAGGGGGTCCACATAAGCAAGGTCGATGTCTTACAACCCTAAACATGGGAAGGCAGAAGCGCGTCGCACGCTCAGGGGCAGCCCAGGCCGAAAGCAGCCAAAGCAGCTGCTTTGAGCCCCATTTGAAGAAGGGCCCCCAAAGTATATTTTTTTATAGGCACCCGGTCAAAAAAAATTAAAGGAGTTGTTCCTATAAATTAGTCCGACAATGGAAGAGGAATTACAGGTGACTTATACACTACCTGAGTAACCCACTGGCCTAGGACTTAATAGCCTAACTCCAATTGAAAAAGAAACCCAAATAAAAAGGAAACCCAAATAAAAAAGAGAAAATGGGTAAACCGTCCAAATATATCCATCCTATTGTGGATAAGATCTACCTTGGGGGGTCTAAATCGTCAGTATTGGTGGGCCCGAAATTAAAAAGGTACAACAATAAATGTGCCCAACTTTCTTAATTCCCCTACTACCCTTTTTATTCCATTATATCACATCCCATTTTATCTCTCCAAAAAAAATTACAACTTTTTCTTCTTTCTTTCTCTAAAAGACTTACCTCTAAAAAACCGGACCAGTAATGGTTTTTGGTGAAGAGTTAAATCAATGATTTAATGGTGAAGGGTTAGATCGGTGAGTTTTGGTGAAGAGTTAGGAGAGGCGAACCATTTTTTCTTTTATGGCGTTTTGGATTTAGGGAAATTGATGAACAACTTTTTTTGCAAATAGAGATTCATGGCTGAAAAGATTTTTTCTATAACAAAAATTTAAGATGTTTTATGACGCAGTTTAAGGAAGTTGTCAATCTGTTTTTCTTCTCCCTATTTGTGAATCCTAAATCCAGATCTAGAAATTTCAGATTTGATTTTTGGAGAAATTTTAGATTTGGGTTCAGAAACAGAGCTTGTAGTTAATATAGTGAAGAATGAAGATTTGATAAACATTTAATGGTGAAGAAATCAGATCTGGAGTTATCCTTAACTTGATCTGCTTTTACTATTTTTGCTTTTTTCACTTCACATATTTGTCCAGGGAATATTCAAATGTCGAGTGCATAGAATGTTGAACATCTCCCAGTTCTCTCGGATATTGTATCAGTTTTTGTTATATTTAGCATCATAAATATACGTTTACGTGTTGAAGTGTGGCGTACATTCCTCAGTTCCCACTACATTACCAAGTTCCTGTTACCTGTACATTACAAAGACCCTAGTTTTGTTCTTATTAAGTGATTTGTAGGATTGAAATTCTTTAGATATGTGAACCAAAATTTGTTTCATATATGTAAATGAAATTTTTTGAATTTTCGGATACATTTGATTATGATATTGAGAAGGATTATGTTTTTCACGTAAAATGTTGTTGTTGATGATGATAAATGAGGATGGCTATGTAATTTATTTGTTGATGTTAACAAATTAGATTATAATCTTCTCAAAATTTGTACAAAACTTGAAAGCTTGAAGATGGAAGTATTTTGTCTCTTTTTGTGAGTATGAAGATGATGATGACGATATTATGAAAGGATTGTACAGTAAGTTGTTAGATGTTCAGTAAAATATTATGTGTATAGTATATTACAAAATGTAGAGTACACTCTTCAGTTTTTGTTATATTTAGCGTCATAGATATACGTTTACGTGTTGAAGTGTAGTGTACACTCTTCAGTTCCCACTACATTGCCAAATTCTTGTTACATGTGCTTGTGCACTGTACACACTACATTCTTTCTTGGGGGAAAATTGAAATGTAATGTGTACAAAAACATTTACTATACATTGATAAGTTCCCGATATCATTTTTCACTACACATCTTAAAGTTCCCTAACATCTTGAAGTTCCCTTCGAATATTGTACCACTTTTTTGTTATATCCAGCGTGACTGATAGACCTTTTCATCCAAATATAGGGTGGATCATTTTATGTACAGTATGTTATAAAATATGGGGTGAAAACTTTTATTTGGAGCACATAAGAAAATGTACTGTGAATTTCAAAACACACTACAAATTTCCTAATGTATTGTATATTTCAAAATGTACACTTTGAACCCTTTCTAAACTAAGCCACGAGAGGTATCTTATTTCAAATTTTGCACATGAACCTACTGTTGAAGTTTCACTTTGTACAGTTTTGTTATCATTTGCATCTTAGAAGTTTCAAATAGTTTGTTTTGTAAAGTTCAAAAAAACCATGTAATGTAGGGTGCACTATTCTATGTTCAGTATATTTCCAAAAGTACAATAGAAACGCATTGTAAACTGAGTCAGGAGAAGGCTTGTAATGTAGTGTACATACTTCTATGTACAATAAATTTATCAAATATACAAATAGAATGTTTTATTAATTAAGTTGAGAAGGTACCTAATGTGGGGTGCAAACTTTTATGTGGAGTACGTTTCAAAATGTGGGTTGCAAACTTTTATGTGGAGTACATATGAAAATGTTTATACATATGAAAATGTGTTGCACATTTCGGAATGTACTGCACATTTCAGAATGTACTGTACATTTGCGAATGTACACTTTGAACGCTTTCTAAACTAAGTCAGGAGATGTATCTTATTTTAAATTTTGCACAAGAACCTACTGTTGAAGTTTCGTCGAAAGATAATTGTTCCAAAACATACATTCGTGTATGTAGTACATTACAGGTGTGTTAGTGCATAAGCAAAAGTATAGTAAATGTTACAAAAAGTGGTATTAAACGACTATATAAACTTAGTACAAAAACAACATTTAAGACATTTTATCTTCAATTCTCTTTGTCCATAACTCTTGAGACTCATTCATACCATGTTAGTCATATTGTTGTCGTGTTCTTTGCCTTAGTCGCGGTAGAGGTAGTGGACTCCACATCTGCTTACTGTAGAAGAGGAACGTTTAGTGGTAAGTACATCTCTAATAACACCATCCAATGAATTATGTACAGGGAATACAACAAAGACTAACATACTTTCATTGTAAAGTCTGGGTGGGAAAACCAACAAAATTATGGCCAGACTGAGGTGAGAGGAGTCTACTTATGTAGCGCCCCAAATCCCAAATCTCAAGCCGCCTTGAGATCGAAGATTTGAGACATTCAAACTGGATCCACGAGCGACGCCTACCATGAGTGCACAATCAAGACCTGAAAAACAAAATAGTTGGGTTGAAACCCAACTGCAGTAGATTTCCTCAAACCTAAGTCTCGGGTAGGCAAGCTCAATCCCCAATCAAGGAAGTATTTCATTCATATTCATTATTGGCGTTATCTGAAATTTAACGTGACAACTAACATAATACAACGAGATTTACCACACGCATGTAGAAATTAGTAATTTATGTTCTTGATTATTAGGCTTTCAACGTCCTCGTATTCTAATCCAATATTAACTCTCGTGATAATAATCTTTATCTTTTTCAATAGGTATAAAAAGATCACACTATTCACCAAGATAGACCTTTATAGAACCCTAACTTGACAAGTAAGTCGACAAAACATTATGCCAAAAGACACAATCATCCAACTCTCGTAGAAGGATATGACAAGTTGGTGTCCACATTGTATGAGAGTGTAGTCCACAAGGTCATCCATTGTGTTAGCGCCGGCCCCATACGCTTCATACCTACATCGCCTCCGGTAGAGAGGGTCGAACCAACCACATAAACTCATACAACCCTCCATCACATCACACACATAATGGCATCATACAACAAACTAAGTCGAATGAGAGTGTGGTCCACAAGGTCATCCATTGTGTTAGCGCCGACCCCATACGCTCCATACCTACATCGCCTCCGGTAGAGAGGGTCGAACCAACCACATAAACTCATACAACCATCCATCACATCACAAACAAAATAGTATCATACAACAAACATAAGTCGAATGAGATTGTGGTCCACAAGGTCATCCATTGTGTTAGCGCCGACCCCATACGCTCCATACCTACATCACCTTCGGTAGAGAGGGTCGAACCAACCACATAAACTCATTCAGCCCTCCGTCACATCCATCGCATCACACACATAATAGCATCATACAATCATAATAGCATCACACCACAAACATTGGCTCTAATAAAGAATTACAAACAAATTCACCAAACCATTCAAGCCAACAACACATGGCAAGTCAAAATGGATCATGCTCATAATAGATCCCCACGTCGATCACAACCTCAAACAAATAAATAACAATAATAGTTAACAAATATAGACTCACCAATATAAGGTATCATATACCTAGGAAATACATTGCTTAAAGAATAGAAACCATGTGAATTATCTCAATCAATTCGCTCATTGGAGATTGTATCGACACCTAGTACAAAAATTATTATAACTCCTCACTCAGAACTTCAATTAACTCGCCGTTTGAACCAATAGAAAGTAGACAAACAGACCTTTCCAACCATATAAGATACACACCGAGATTTATTACCAATCAATACCAGATCTAATTTTAATCTAGATCAAAATACAGTAGGGACTGCTGTGATACCTCGTACGAAAACTATTATAACTCCTCTCTCAGAACTCCAATTAACTAACCGTTTGAACCACTAGAAAGTAGACAAACAGACCTTTCCAACCATATAAGATACACACCGAGATTCATTATCAATCAATACCATATTTACTTTTAATCTAGACAGAAATACAGTAGGGACTGCTCTGACACCTCGTACGAAAACTATTGTAACTCCTTGCTGAAAACTCCAATTAACTCACCGTTTGAACCACTAGAAAGTAGACAAACAGACCTTTCCAACCATATAAGATAGACACCTAGATTTGTTACCAATCAATCCAGATCTAATTTTGAAGTTAAATCAAAATATTGTCCTATATAGGTATTTTTTTGGAATTCAAGATAGAACTAATATCTAAATCATTCAATCATTCTTTATAGAACTTATGTGATTAACAATACTAAACCTATCATAGAATAAATTGAAAAAGACTACAAAAGAATTAGGAGATAAGAAATCTACCTCTTTTGCCTTAGATGACATCAATAACAAAATCATGCCTCTTTCTCTCTCTAGAGAACTCCATCTCTACCTCTTTTCTTGTTTATCCATTCTTCATTCACTAAGAGTGGCTTGTTGAAGATTAAGAAGATATACTAACCATAACATAAACAATACATAGATTTCTTCAACTTATTCATCAAAATCTTCACCAAAGAATACCATTTCTTTTTCTCTCTCTAAGTTTTGTTCTAGATCCACCAAAAAGAGCTCTAGACCTCTTTTTCTATAATTAACTCAAGCAACCCTAGTTTTCCTTCTAACCCACTTCTATTTTATAATGCTCAAGCCCACACTAACTTACTCTTCATATTAGGCCCAACCCCAAATTGACCTAGAGTTTTGTTATTTCCACCTAATTTGATATATATATATAGAAAATAAGAGTGTTACAACTTAGGCCCTCCATAACTAGAGAAAAGAGGAAAGGGGAGAGGGAATCTCCTTGTCCTACACCTATGTTAAGGTAAAAAGTGGGTCCAAGACGATCATCAATCAGAACAATCATAGAAGAGGTGGATATTCAAACCAAAATTATATTAATCCAGTGAGTCGAGAAACCCAACTTAGGTGCTGTTTGTTTTTTTTATATGTCTGAATCTGAATTGGCTGAATCTGAATTGGCTGAACTGAAATGGCTGAATCTGAATTAAATGAATTACTTTACAAGTCAGATGCTTGTTTTTCCAATCTGAATCATTAAGTCTGAATTCAGACAATGACATTTTTACCCTTGATTAATATTATTTTACCAAGAAAACATAATTTCTATTTTCAATATCAATAAATGAAAGAAACCCTAGATCCCTCTTTATCTGTTTCCCTTCCTCGTTTACTCTCTCTCAACCGTCTCTCTCTCTCTCTCTGATGGAAGATGGAAAAGTTCTGATGAAGGTTAATCATGGTTACCAGATCGACAATCTCTCTCTCTAACCCTTATATGTAATACTTTCAAAAAACCCTTTTGATTCTCCATTTATGGATCCCAATTAAATCTTATCCAGATCATGGATTCATGGTTTATCATCTCAATCTTAAGGAATACGATTGCTTCTCGATCTTTACAGGCGGGGAACATGATACATGCTTGTGTTTTAAAATCTAGGTTTGGATCAGATTTGTTTATAACTAACAATCTTCTTCATTTCTATTGTTCTTCTGAGTCCATTTTTGATGTTGTTCACTTGTTTGAGGAAAAGCATGAACGAGATGTTGTTTCTTGGTGGTGGTGGTTGTGGTGATTGTGTTGTTGCGGTGGTTTTGTTGTTGCGGTGGTTTTGTTTGTTGCAGTGGTTTTGTTGTTGTGTGTTGGCGGCAGTGGTGGCCTGCTGTGTGGTGGTTGTGGTGGCCTGTTGCGTGGTGGTGGTTGTGGTTGCTATGGTGGTGATCGTGGTGGTGCTGGTGCTGAAATATTTTTAACAGGAGAGATTTTCTTAATTCATGGGGGCGTAATGGTCATTTGATCTTTTTCAGAAGTTGGGCCTCTCTTTCAGACTTATTTTGAAGTCTGAAATTAGTGGCTCTTTTTTCAGTTATTTCAGACATCTAAGTGATTCAGCAAAAATTCAGATCTTACCAAATTTAAAAAAACAAACACCTGAAATCTGAATTGGGTGCCAATTCAGATTTCAGATCGGAAAAAAACAAAAAACAAACAGCACCTTAGACATAACGTCGGAAAGAAAATATCACTCTATGCGTTCAAAAACCTTTGACATGTCTAAGTTTGAGGTCGGTTTTCCTCGTGATTCAAGGATGATGGTAGATAGATGGCGCCACTTGAGGGACATCAATAAATCGGGTAAAGATCGCTTTACCAGGCACAAGCCGCACAACTGGAATCATAGAACAGAAAATAGCGAACGTGCCAAACCGATCGAGGGTTTGGTTGGTTGAAGGAAAGAGTACCAAGAACGAACACAAAGTTGATATACAGAGAGAGAGAGAGAGAAAGTAGAGAGAGAGAGAGACCTGATACTCTCTCTGAACAACAACGATGGGGGAAAGCGGATGCTGTCCCTCAATGGATCTGTTCCGATCAGAGCCGATGCAATTGGTTCAGCTCATCATCCCCATTGAATCCGCTCATCAAACCGTTTCTTATCTTGGTGACTTAGGTCTCCTTCAATTTAAAGATGTAATTATCTCTCTCTTATCATTTCTCTTCTGAAATTCGAATTGGTCAATGATTCCGTGTTTTTGTAGAAATTCTCCAGCAATTTCCCCTAATTCTTTGCCGATCGATTAGGTTTTTGTTAAGTTTGCGGTTTGATATCTTATCTGAGTTTGTATTGAAATCCTTGATTTCAAGCAGTTGAATTCGTGGTATGAGATTATGGATCCCTAGTTCTATTTTACGAATTTGACTGATTTGTTTGGTTACTCTTAAAGTAGAAATGATTGTTTCTGGTCATTTGTCATTTGTAATCTTACACAATGAATTTTGGTTATATGATGGTTATTATGAATTTGCTTAGGGAGCTGGAACTGAGTGTCTGAAACTCTATTTATTTTGGTGAAAAGTTTTACTCGGTAATTCTTAGGTTTTAATTGGTTGAAGGTAAAATTGGGATATAGTTAATGTAGTTAATAGAAATGGTACGGCTAATTTGCATAACTGGGAGGCTACATTCAATAGTTTTGACAATTTTGTTATTCCCATTTGCAGCTCAACACGGAAAAGAGCCCTTTCCAGCGAACATATGCTTCACAGGTAAGTCCATTTCGACTCTCATATTTTCCAGTTCATATCGTCATCACCTTATAGCTTGTGAGCACTCCCCATTCCAAATGTTCCTAGTTACTTGATCATCCTCTTCCCGAAGTTGATTCTTAAATGAAGTTCATAATTATTCCACGTAGCTTACTAAGCTCTAATTTATAGTATGGACTTGTTCAATCTAAAGATAGTGATTGTTAAATACTGATTGTCAAGTCAATCATGTTTGTGCAAAGTAAATGGTTTATCATTACTTCTCATAATTAACAATTAGCAAAAGCTAAAGAGCAAGGATACACCCCTAATAGTGTAATAGTGAATTTGAAGTCAAAATACAAATATGCATGAATTTACATCTAACTTAGACACGGGTAAGGACCGTAATGTATTGGTGTTCGAGACTGTTACGTGTTGTCAGATATTACAAGTTGGAAAATGCAGAAAGGGGCTACGTCTGTACAAACATGTTTTCTTTCATAGTAATTACTCACTGTGCCCCTCTTTTTTAAACTTTTCTCGTTGTTACTTCTAAACCAAACATCGTTACGTTATACACTAAAGACGTTAACCAAGGGTGACATTTTATGGTCCTAATAAAATTATTTACAAGTTCATAAGAATTGTACATACATAAATAACTATACTGGCTGAAGTTATTGCAGTATCTGGCAAGAGTATCCGAGTTCACCAATATCCATCATGGAAAAATATGTAAAACAAGGAATATCCACATTAAGTAAGTAATTATGCAATTACACTTTCTCTCCATCTGCAGATTAAAAGATGTGGAGAGATGGCAAGGAAACTGCGATTTTTCAAGGAACAAATGGCAAAGGCAGAAATATCACCTTCAGCAAGACCTACATTTCAAGATGATATTGATATGGATAACTTGGAGGTATATGAACTGTAAATGACACTGCAAGAATTTTATTTGTCTTATCTTAACATTTTTGTTGCTGATTAATCAGATAAAACTTGGTGAACTTGAAGCTGAGTTGATAGAGATAAATGCAAACAGTGACAAGCTGCAGCGTGCTTACAGTGAGCTCGTAGAGTATAAGCTTGTTCTGCACAAGGTACTGCCTATTTTACTGCTATCTTACAAAATATCTTGTTCAGTGTTATTATTACAGTTTTAGTTTGTGGAGTGAAACTGTCCATGTAAGTTTTTTGTTTCTGCTCCTGGCATCAGATAATCTTCCCGAATTAAGGAATAACCTGTGCATACCATCCATGCTTGGTCAGTTGGCCTACTGTGTTACGTGCCTTAGTGTTATGTATTAGTATTCACTCCACTCTCATTGGAAATATTTCATTAGGACACAGAGTAATTTTCAGTCCAATAGTTTCATTTGTTAGCTGTTGTATTCCATGTCTTCAAGATTTCAAAATTCTGGAACTGGTCATGTGAAATATTCTTTTCTCATTTATGTACTTCTATGAGCTTTCAGGCTGGTGAGTTTTTCCATGCTGCTCGAAACACCGCTACAGCACAGCAGAGAGAAATCGAAGAAACTCGAGTTGGCGAAGGATCCCTTGACAGTCCTTTATTGTTGGAGCAGGTATATATTTACTCCACGCCGTACTATTTTTCTTGTAGTAGAACCTTTTATATTTCCTTGTGATAACACTTTTGCATCTGCAACAACTCAGGAAATGTCAGCAGATCCTTCGAAGCAAGTTAAACTAGGATTTGTCAGTGGCCTTGTACCCAGAGATAAGTTGATGGCATTTGAAAGGATCCTATTTCGTGCCACCAGGGGGAACGTTTTTATAAAACAAGCAGCGGTTGACGAGCCTGTCACTGATCCAGTGTCAGGGGATAAGGTTGCATACCCTCACAATTTGATTAAGATCTCCAGTCTGGATCTTTTTTGTTGCCAGTATGCTTGATACCTCTAGCTCATAATTATTAATATGTAGGTTGAGAAAAATGTATTCGTGGTCTTTTACTCGGGAGAGAGAGCAAAAGCAAAGATCTTAAAGATATGTGACGCCTTTGGAGCAAATCGTTACCCGTTTACTGAAGATTTGGGTAAACAAGCACATATGATAACTGAGGTATCCAAGCAATTCTGATGTTGCCCTTTAGTAATTTACTAAAATATATCCAAGCGTTAGCTTAATCATATGTTATCTTATAATTTGTTGGGATTGTTGGAGTAAATGATATCATGTTATCTTCAACTAGTGGACTTATCAACTGGCATAATATGCCGATGATAATCTAATGCGTATAACAATCTCTATGTAGGTTTCTGGAAGAATTGCGGAGCTCAAAACTACCATCGATATTGGGCTAATGCACCGTGACAATCTGTTGAAGACTATTGGCAGTCAGTTTGACCAGTGGAACCTCTTGGTTAGTTAATTTAATCAAAGTTTGAACATGTAGCATGAACATGCTAATTTGTACATATACTTGTTAAATAGAAAATGGGGAGTGACATGCCATGTCAAGTTATTGAAAACTTTATCTGAACTTGTGAAGGCGAGGAAGGAGAAATCCATATACCACACTCTAAACATGCTCAGCATTGATGTGACGAAGAAATGTCTTGTAGCAGAAGGATGGACTCCAGTTTTTGCTACAAAACAGGTACCATATATTCCTGTTTGTGATTTATTTATTAATCCGGCATAAACAAACATCACCCGAAATGATTTGTGTACTTTATTGTCTGACCAAGTATAGGATTGATGTTGCAGATTCAGGAAGCATTGCAGCGGGCATCCTTTGACAGCAACTCACAGGTTGGAGCAGTATTCCAGGTTTTGCATACGAAGGAATCTCCACCTACATATTTCCGGACAAACAAATTCACTTCTGCCTTTCAAGAGATTGTTGATGCATACGGGTACGTTTCCTTTGATATCGTTCTTTAAAAATTTTATCTTGAGGTAAGAAAATTATTGTTCTTCATTTCATTTGCATGCTTAAGTGACAGAAACTTCAAATAGAAATATCTTTGTAAAAAAACCTCCCTTGAGGTAAATCTTTTGTATTCGAGGAAGCTCATTGGTTGCTGTAACGATTCGAGCCTAGCTAATAGGGTTAGTTATAAGTAGGTAATTGTAGATGATAACAGTTCGTCACATTTCGTGATATGCTAACTGTTTTCTGGGAACATTTGCAGTAAAATAGTTTAGAGGGTAAACTGAAGAAATTAATTAATGCCTAGAGATATAGAAAGGTTATTATAGGATTTTCTCTATTGGGTTCTTTTAAGTTCATGAGCAAAGAGGCCGAAAATTTCATCCATATTACGTTTTCCAATCATGCACGTGGAAACAAATACCGAGATCATGGCTTCTGCTAGTTTAGAATGGCAAAAATAATTGGAAGTTGAGGTTTACACAAATTTAGCCTTGCGGCATAGCCTCAACTGCACCATGTTTGAATGTTTTTTATTATATACTTTTTTGTTTCTTTTCTCCTTTTGGTTCTCGGTTCTTGCATTCTTAGGTGTTTCAAGCACTTGGCACTATTAAGCTACTCAAAGTAATAAATTAAGTCAGTGAGGAGCTTTGGAAATGGTAAAGTACAAAGTGTGATTAACAGCCTCGAGACGCCTAACTGCTGTCTCGAGGCTGAATGGAGGCTACTAAAAAGGAATTTCACTTTGATGATTGTCTTACCTTTTTAAATTTTCTTTATATGGCCTTATATAAGTTACTTTGTGGTTCCTTGTCATTGTAGGGTGGCTAAGTATCAAGAAGCAAACCCTGGTTTGTACACTATTGTTACATTCCCATTCTTGTTTGCGGTTATGTTCGGAGATTGGGGTCATGGAATCTGCTTGCTACTCGCAACTCTATTCTTCATTATCAGAGAGAAGAAACTATCCAGTCAGGTAACCCGTAATCCTAACTTTATCATAACTTGTATATCTAAGGTTGTGAAAATTTTGATAAGCTGCAAATCCTTGGTCCTTCATGTGTCACATTTCCTCCTCATGGTATAGCCGTATCAGTTTCATTCTTATATTGTTCTCTCATCTTATGGTATGGTACTGATGGATGAAAGCTTCCATTATGAGCATGGCAATTGATGCTTTAGTTTCAGTTTATAAGTATAGCTGTAATAAGATGATACAATCATAGTTTATAACAGCATACCCTATCCTTTATTTTCTAGCTATGCAAAATCTCTTTGCGGAAACTTTGTTTTCATCATTTGTTTATTATTTCCCCCTAACAAAATTTCCCCAACTAAGTATTATTCAAGATTTCACTCTTTCTACTTTAAAATTCTTTCAAGTATAGATTTTACTTATGTTTGTTCATTTCCAAATATTTGATCTGCTCAAGTTATTGAATTATTGCTTTCGTATAATAAATTTCTTTTAGTGTCTCGAAACTCATAATAGTTAGTTTGTCAAACAGAAACTTGGAGACATTACAGAAATGACTTTCGGAGGTCGTTATGTTATCATGATGATGTCACTCTTCTCAATTTACACGGGATTGATCTACAATGAGTTCTTCTCGGTACCGTTTGAACTTTTTGGACGCTCCGCGTATGCATGCCGAGATGATACATGCAGGTATTAAACAAAAGATTTATCTATTTCTATATCCATTTACCAAGACAAATTTTGAGTTAATGATATTTTTAATTGTATATGACTATTTGTACAACATTTTTCATTATTCTTATTTTTTAATAATTCCATCTTGGCGCTCTGTTACAGAGATTCTACTACATGGGGCTTGATTAAGGTGCGGGATACATATCCCTTTGGTGTGGATCCAAAGTGGCATGGTACTCGATCTGAATTACCATTCCTCAACTCATTGAAGATGAAGATGTCGATTCTTCTTGGGGTAGCTCAAATGAATCTTGGAATCATCTTGAGCTACTTTAATGCAAGGTTCTTTAAGAACCGCGTGAACGTTTGGTAAGTGGAATTCTTCACTTGGGTTTATCAATTTTTACACAAGCAGTCCACCCATTAACTTATATGAAGTTATGAATATATCGTCTTTTCAGGTTTCAATTTGTTCCCCAGATGATATTTTTAAACAGTCTTTTTGGCTATCTTTCTCTTCTCATCATTGTGAAGTGGTGCACTGGTTCTAAAGCAGATTTGTACCATGTAATGATATATATGTTCTTAAGTCCAACCGACGATCTAGGAGAAAACCAGCTTTTCGCTGGTCAAAAAACTCTTCAGGTAAACATCCTTCTCCTCCTCTCTTGAACTTTTCCCAGAAATGTTATTTTTTAAAGAATTTAAACTGATTCCCGTCTTTTGAATAACCAGCTTGTTTTGCTATTGCTGGCCCTTGTTGCTGTACCATGGATGCTTTTGCCAAAGCCTTTCCTGTTAAAGAAACAACATGAAGAGGTTTGCACATTCTTTTGGTTAAAGCTCTATTTAATGGCCTTACACTTTCCGTAACTTCTTCTGTATATTCTTGTTCAGAGGCACCGTGGTCAATCTTATGAACTGCTACATAGCTCTGAAGAATCTGTTGCTGTAGAGGCGAATCATGATTCACATGGTCATGAGGAATTTGAGTTCAGTGAAGTTTTTGTGCACCAGCTTATCCATACTATTGAATTTGTTCTTGGAGCTGTTTCAAATACAGCTTCGTACCTCCGGCTATGGGCCCTCAGGTAAGCAGCTGGTAGCTAGATGATTATATATACCATTTTTGTTTCAAATTTGCATTTTTCCCGTTAAATAATTCTCTCACATTCTCCAAGTTACTTTTTTTTTACTCTATTTTAATTTTTTTCTGATAAAAATAAAACAAAAGAAAACAGATGATTTACGATAGCCCGACATTGCTTGGGGAACAGTGCCTAAGATATTGGTCCAACCGTCCAATTTCTAGCTTATAAGCTCCGAGGCCCTTCTGGGAGGGCTCTCGAGGCCTTCTCCAAGCAAGATCCTACTGGACTTGGGCCTGGGCAGCAAAAGCAGGGACCCTAGCTGCTAGGATTTGGTTGGTACATGATCCTCCTTGGTCCTTTTAATCTAATCATGCAATAACTATGGTTTGGGTTGATGCAGTCTAGCGCATTCTGAGTTATCAAGTGTTTTCTACGAGAAGGTTCTACTTCTTGCCTGGGGGTAAGTTCACCCGTTCTCGATCGAGCATTCAAGATTCACCAACTCTGATTGAACCAAGAGAAGAACAAATTACAATTCTAATCTCATTTCGTTTTCTTAATTCAAACAGGTTCAACAATGTCATAATCCTCGGAGTTGGCATCATTGTGTTTATATTTGCAACAGTTGGAGTTTTGCTTGTCATGGAAACATTAAGTGCATTCTTACACGCTTTGCGTCTTCACTGGGTCGAGTTTCAGAACAAGTTCTATGAGGGGGATGGTTACAAATTCAGCCCGTTCTCATTTGTGTTGGTTGGAGACGAGGATGAATAATGAACTCCCTCTACATTTGAGGACAGGTTCATATCTATCTATCTAATTATTCTTTTAGAGAGAGCAGAGCTAATTGAAAAAGATGCACCCCTGTAAAACCTTATGGAGGCTTCCTCCTGTTTGGTTTATGTGATGTTTATTAGTTTGTTCAACAGGGTAATAAATAGTCGATCGGGTGAGATTGGCCATCTGTGTGTAACAATAATATTTATTTTTTATGATTCGGTTATCGCATGATGCCGGAGCTACATGTAAAGCGAAGTCCTATTTTGGTACAGAATTCTGATGAAGTCTACTGGCACAATTGATTATTAGATGATGTTGTGAATCTTCTTTTGTTAGACTAAAATGGAGTATTACATTTGTAATTTATGTGGGCCGACTCGAAACTAAGTAGTAGGGTCAAAGATTCGATGGAGATCGGCCAGGACATATCACCAATCCAAGCCGAGCTGGTAAGGGTGTTATATAGGCCTGTAAACGGCAGCTTATCGGATCGGATATAGGCATATCCATATCCGATAATTATCCGATGGATATTATATATCCGAGTCTGAATCCGCTGAGATTAACGGATATATCCGAAACAAAAACGAAATTTCATATTTTAAGTTTAAATTCTAAATAATAAATCACATATTTTATATATTATTATTAATACATTTTTATTTTATTATTTTTTATATTAGTTATCGGATAGGATATTGGTGTATTTGTGTTCGACATCCAACAAGGAATATCTGAATTTGTATCTGATATTTTTGTTAAAATTTGAAGACGGACACACATCGGATGTCGAATATTCAGATATTCATTGACGGGCTTAACGCTTTGTTATGACTGTAGTTCACCATCTCTTTTACGTATACCCCTTTTATCTAGTGGGGTTTTGGCCAAATGGATCAAAATAATACCGGAGATAAGTGAAAAAACAACAAACATTTCATAATTATTATTAGTGAAAAACGTATAAAGTTTGAAATATTTTTTTTGAACTAATTCCTTAATTTTTCTTTAAACTCTAAATACATATAAATTTTTCATTAAATGTCGGATTTTGATAAAATTTATGTATTTAGAAAGGACGTTTTATTAGCTTTCCAACAAGACCCACTTGGAATACCTAAAAAAAAGTTGGAAACAAATACGGTGTTTTTTTCGTTTTTCTACAAACTGAGTTTGCAAAGTGTAAGATGCAAACAACGATAACAAACTGTAAATTGCAAACTAGGTTTGCAAAATGTAAATTGCAGATTTGATTTACAAGCTTTGCAAAATGTAATTTCGGGTTGCATATTATGCAAAATCGATTTGGAAACTTGGCATAATCGCTTTGTAAATCTGGAATGAAAAAACTGAAGTTTCTTTCTTCAAATCTGAAAAGTTTCTTCTTCATCGTCGTAGGATAAATTAGAGTTTCAAATTGGATTTCACATCGTCATCAACATTAATATCAGATTCATCGTCGTCATCAAACTCAGGTTTCGGTTTTTCTGGGGTTTGTCATCATCAACTTGGTAGAAAAATTGGAACAAAGTCTAACTAGATTTTTTCCTCTATGCAAACAAGTTCAGAGCCACTCAAAAATATTTGTAATATGCATGATGCATTGATGCTTACAAGTTCACAACCACTAATATTTTGTTAGAATACATTAAAATTTCATAACTCCGTTTCCCATGGATTTTGCGGGCAAGTTGGACTTGAACTTAGCACGAACAACAACACTGTTTGTTACCTGAGGCACAGTGGCGTTACCCCAGATGCAACGGTAATGAGATCCATTCCTCACCGTAGCTTTGTAAATGTAAGCCATTTTCTTCCCACAATACCAAACAACATCGTATCCACTTCCGTCTCTCTCTCTCCTCTGATATTTTATAACCGTCTCTCTCTCTCTCCTCAACCGGGTACAGATATGAGTTTTTTCCTCTGGCAAAGGGTCATCCCTTTGCCGGAACCCGTTTTTCTTTCCTATGTAGTTTGATTTCCCTCCATTAATGGTATCTAGGGACCATAAAAACCCTAATTTAACATTTACTTCCTCTTTCGAAGAGAGTCACATAGCAGGAAGGATCCGTCGATAATAAATTCCTTCAGAGAAAGAGTTCCAAAATTATGGTATTTTCCGTAAACAGAAATCATTCAATGAAGACGCCAGCGATGATGATAAAGAGGATTATCATAATCATCATCAAACTGAAAAAAGATTCTCCGCTTCATGGAAATGGAGAAGGTTGATGTTCTGATGTGTGGTAATGTTTCAGTGCTGAGGTTTCAGTGGTGGTGTTTGATTTTCGGATCTGATTGTGTTTCATCTTTACAATTTTGATACAAATCTAGTTAGAGGAAAAATCTCATTGTCAATTAGTCAAGCACTTGATCAACCATTAAGGTGTCGTTTGGCAACCAAAAGTAGAAGTACTTTTGCTTGTAGTAGAAGTTCTTTTGCTTTTAAAAAGTAAAAAAGTTTTAAAAGTATATTTGGCAAAAATGTTACTTATAAGTAAAAAAGTCAAAAAGTTAGTTTGGTTACTCAATTTACTTTTGATAATTTTATTTTTCTTTCTCATAGAGATACTTGATTTTAATTGAATTTATTTATGATTTCCACGATTAGTCTTGTATAGGAAGTAGTGGTAGTGGTGGTGCCATGAACGTATGGTTATGGGGTGTGGTGGGGGTTGAGGTTTGATGGAGGTGGTGGTATAGAAGTATGATGGTGGCAGCGGTTGTGGTGGAGGTATGATGGTGGCGATGATGGTGGTGATGGTGGAAATGCGTTGGTGGTTGGGATACGATGGTGGTGGTGGATAAGGTATGTGAGTGATAGTGACGGAGTTATGGTGGTGGTGGTATGGTGATTGTAGTAAAGGTGGTGGATAAGATATGTAGGTGGTAATGATGGAGGTTTGGTGGTAGTGGTGAAGGTACCGTGGTGGTGGTGAAGGTATGGTGGTGGTGGTGGTGGCGAAGATACGGTGGTGGTGGTGGTGGCGAAGATACGGTGGTGGTGGTGGTGGTGAAGGTACAGTGGTGGTGGTGGTGAAGATATCGTGGTGGTGGTGAAGGTAAGTGGTAGTGGAGCTACGAGGTGGTTGTTGTCGAGGTGTGGTGGTGTATGGTGGTGGTGGTGGTACGAAGGTGGTGGCTAAGGTGTGGTGGTGGTAGTTGAGGTAGGTGGTGGGGGAGGTGCAATGCTTGTTGTGGTGGTGGTGAGGGTAGAATGGTATGGTAGAAGTTTAGTTGTGGTAGTGGAGCAGAGACAAAATAAATCGTCAAGTAAAATTCATGCATGTCTCAAAAAAAAAGTTACTTTACTTTGAAGTCAAAAGTTAAAAATTTTAACTACAAAAGAAAGTCAAATTTTAACTTAAATGAAGTCGTTAGTTTTTGCGTACCAAACTAACTTTTTGACTTTTCTACTTAAATAAGCAAAAAAGTAACTTATTTTAGTGTTGTCAAACGACACCTAAATTATGCAAGAATTTACTTAGTTGATTTACTATCAAACAATGTGAATCGTATAATTGACTTCGATTCAGATCTATTTGTTGTTGATGATGTTGAAAAACTTTGGAAAATCGATCTGGTTAGTCATGTTTTACTGGTTTACTCCATTGGAGTGTACAGGGGATGTAAAGGGTGACAATCTTCAAGGGTTATGTAGATATGGATAGGGTTTGAACACAGATGGAATCAACATGGATTAGGTGGTGATAATGAGGCTTTACCAAGGATGATCAATCTACTACAACAATGGCAGTCGAGAGGAATGTAAATTAGTATTTTCTTTATTATTTGTATTATCAGTTATTTTGTTGACCTTTAGGGTCCTTTCATCTTTGATCTTTAGGATCTTTTCATATTTCTTCTTTCTTTTTTTCGTCAGAGTCTTGTCAATTTCTCTCACCTCCTGAGGTACTTTACATTCAAAGTTCTAATAATTTACTTATGTAACTCTCATGTAGCTGAACCGAGAGGAATAATCAATTATCCATGTAAATCAGTGATTTAATCACTTATGGAATGAAATATGGTTTCAAAAAAAAATACCAAAGCAACATCTTCCTTTGTGTTCAATCACAGATTCATACTGAAGTTAAACAACAAAGCCACCTGAAATGGCGAAGAAGATTTAGCAAAGATTATGATGGCGATCTCAAACTCAGAAGAAGAAGGAAGAAAAAGAACCCAAAAAAAAGATTTGAATGGGTAAAGGTATGTAAGGAATGAAAAAAGTAGAAAATGACCTGAATAATAATTATCGATGTTATTTTAAACTTCATGTATCATTACCTATAATATTTTTAACAACTTCATGAATCATTACCTATAATAAGTTTGTTGGGCTTTACGCTCTTTAGTATGTTGTTGGGCTTTAGGTTCCTTCAGTTAGTAGTTTACTTAGGCAGTGATCGTGCTTATCACATCTTGATGATGTATCAAAGTCATGTAATGACTAACGTAGATCGTAGTCTACATTAAAAAAAAAAATTGGACCCACATAACAATTTCCCGTCATCTACTTTCCATAAACAAATACTTTTAATTCTATTTATCCCTCCATTTTGGTCCCTTCCCTAGCCCTCCGCCGATGTGGCGACATATCACTGGAGTATATTTTCTCACAGTTCTCTCTCCAATTGCTACACACTCAAGTGATATGTTGTCACATCGGCGGAGGACTGGGGGATGGACCAAAATGGAGGGGTGAATAGAATTTTCTTTTTTAATTAATATCTCATTTCAATCATGCCATAAAGGATCATGTTTGCTCTGTCCAGGAGAGTGAGACACTTGATCATATAGTTCATAAATAGTACTCCCTCCGTCCCAAATTAAGAGTCCCATATTGGTAATCCAACTTATTTTCATAGTTTTTCTTCTTCCAAGTCTACCCTTATTTATTTGATAACTTTTGTTAAAGTAATTCAAGGACTATCAATCAAATTTGACCATTAGTCATTTAAAGTAACAATATTAATCTAATAGAAAGAATTTGTTGATTGGAAAAATCAATTTTTGTATTGGAAAGTGTCAAATGCCTTAATTAGCTCAATTAATGCACCATATATGGAAATATTAAAGAAAGGGTATTCATGAAAAAGTAAGGGATTTTATATGATATATTAGGAATGATACTCTTAATTTGGGACATCCAAAAAGGAATAGTGGGCTCTTAATTTGGGACGGAAAGAGTATTTGAAAAGATAACTTAGAAGCTGACTATAACAGAGTCATCAGATTTGAATTACCACACCTAGGGGTGAACATCGGTTGGATAACCGACTTTTTGAGCCAATCCAAAGTCCAAACCGAAAGGTTCGTTTTTCTCAAATCTAAATCCGAACCAATCCGTTCATGGTTTGGTTCGGTTACCGATCCAAACTATGCATGAACGGTTTGGATCGGTTGGATATTCAAACCACCTGTGATATTTTATCATATATAAAATTTTGCACTTTCGACTTAAAAACGTTGAACTAACTTAACTATTGAATTAAGCTACAATTCTCCACGTCATTTACTTTCTCTTACACAGCATTAAGCTACAATAACAACAAACATGGAACTAACTTAACTATGAAATCTCAACCGTCCATCATTCCCATCATATATTTATATATAATATATAAAAATATATATAATATATAAAAAATAACAATAAATGGTTGGTTCGGTTTGTTCGATTATCCGTCAATCAAATCCATAAATCGATCCAAAATCCTCGGTTTTGCCATTTTAACATCTGAACAATCCGGAATACTATTGGATCGGTATCCAAATCCGTTTGGATCGGATTGGATTGGTCGGTTCGGATACTAAATGAACACCCACACCACCACTAGAAAAGCAGGAATCCAAATTATGTTCATGTTAAAATATAAACTGAAATTTGAGAATGGATGAGATTCAAATTACCAAGATATACCCACTTTTATTGCTAAACCAATATATGTAACATTCACTAAGAAATAAATTCTAATATAAAGAGGGTCAAAGCCTATATTGATGATCTAAATAATGATCATCAGTTGACTGCGATCAATAAGTTAAGAAAAGACTAAAGGTTCATCAGGTCAACCTGTGTTAAGTGTGAAGGATTTATCCGTTCGGTCTGAAGGAGATGTCCTTCCGAAGGAGTGTCCTTCGACCAAGGTGGCAATGCGATCAATTTGTCAGTTAGGATAACGATGACCACACGTGAAGATCATCCAGTCCGGTCCAATTAGGGGTCGTAATGCTTTGCTAGAAGCCAACTACGATCGTCGGATCAAGGAGTTGATTCGCGGCTAACATAGACCGGATCCTACAACGGGTTACACATAAGAGTGGTAGCTTAATCGGAGAGACTTGACTAGACGGGAACTGGCTAAAGATGGATGGGATCCAACTGGAAAGGCCGAAAGGGTCCGAATGGAGATTCGGGACAAGATAGAAAGGAAGGCTCATAAGGCCGGCCATGTGATGGCCGACCAGAGTAAGTGGGCCGGCCATAGAAAGCCCATGGTGGGCTGTTCTGGCCGGCCACACTTAAGGGATTGTCGAAATACCCCAAAAGGGTATTTTGGTAATTATCTTTTCTGTGACCCGAAAATAGAAAACCTAATCTGAATGGGATTCTAATTAGGGTTTGTCTATATATTGGGTCAGTTGAGAACAGAAAAGGTGTGGATTTTTCTCTAGAAGAAAAATATACAGCTCTCTCTCTCAATATACAGCTAGTGGAGAGAGAGGAATATAGAGAAAAAGCTCCCGTTCTATCAATCTAGTCAAGAAGAAGAGTTCTTCTCAACCTTCTAGTAAGTCCTAGCAGTCTGAAAGGAAGGGAGATCAAGTCTATTCACTCGGTGTCTCAAGTAGAGGAGCTACACTTGGAGCTCTCGATCTTTGCATGCGATTGAAATGGTTCGAGGGAAAAACGCGTTAAGGTATTTATCCCTCTTCTAGTTCATTGATTAGTTTATGCATATAATCCTGGGAAATCTAGTGTTAACATATGATGTTTGAGATTCCGCTTAGAACACTAGATAGTGTATAGGATACACAAAACCCAACAGTGGCATCACGAGCTGGTTGCATGAAACTATCTCTGACTAGTCGAATTAGATTTGAGATTGATTGATTAGATGATTTTATGTTTAAATAGGGATTTAGACATGAAATTGATTAGTTTAAATTAGATTTAGACTTAATCGGATAGAAATTGAAAGTGTTTCAATGAGAGAACTTTAAAATTTCGAGTTTTTGAAAAGAGTTTTCGAAAAGAAGTTTTAATGTGGATGGTTTTTTGAAAAGAGTTTTCAAAAACTGCTAGGTTTTGGATGAATATTCATCAAAACGGCACCAAAAGTTGGAAGAAATCGAAAATTGGAAGGGAACAAGGTGCTGTCCAGGAGCCGGACTGACCAGGACGCGTCCCAGTTTCTCTCGGACAGGAAGACGCGCCCGAGATCGTCTCGGACTGGGAGTCCGAGAGCGTCTCGGACTAGGATCCCGGGAGATCCGCGTCTGGCACGTGAGGCCGCGTCTTCAGGACGCGACCACAGAGAAGTCCGGACGCGTCTCGGATTGAGAATCCGGACGCGACCGGGACTGTCCCTTCCAGAACGCGTCTAGGACGCGTCTGGTGAAACCAGGAGCTGTCTCGGACTGGGAGTCTGAGAGGCATATGCTTGGACAGAGCGTCTAGGACGCGTCTGTGGGGCTGGGAAGCGTCTTGCCTAGGGCCAGGACGTGTCCACCCGAGGGACTTGGCACGGTCTGGAACGTGCCAATCCGGGTCCGACCTTGGCTCGGACCTTGACCGTGACTTGACTTGGTCTAGTCAAAGGGTTCCTTGACCAAGTTTGACTTAAGTCTTTGGAGTTAGACTCGGGTCTTTTGGGCCTTAACTTAAGTGGGAGATTTCTATTTTCTTCTTCCGACTTTAACCATATTTTTTTCCGAAAGCGACCCGGGCCAAGCAAAAGCCTAAACCGGAGTTTTTCCAAAACGATTTGAAAATATTTTAGGATAAAACCGAAACGAGCCATTTGTCAGAATTTTGAGAAAATTAGACTTAAGGCACGTTAGACATAGAGATGTCGGTAGTATCTCCCGAATAGCTATCTAGAACATAGCAAACCTAGATTCGACCTAAAGAAGCGAATCTCATACATACTTGGGTGTTTTATGAGTGTCATATTATTATGTATATATGAATGTGAATGCGGGTTCTAGTATAGCCATAGAATTGTTCTATCTTGTTTTTTAGCACGGATGGGTGCGCGATGTAATTAATTTAATTTCAAGTTTTATACGATCTGCGAATCGTTGAGTCTTGTAATTAGAGTTACGGGTCCAAAAGAGTCCATTGAAGAGCCAAAGGATGAGATCGTGGTTCGAGTGGGAGAATTCAATGGATGTTCGAGGATGGAGATCCAGGCGAACGGAGGCAAGACAAGCAAAAACCTAAGAAGATTAGATCTTTTAGGTTAGGGGCCATACTAGGATCATGTCTGCTTGATTTATTTTCTTGCGCGCATTTACTTATTTACGTTTTATGTGGTGTATGATTATGTTAGAGTTCACAGTAATGCATGCAAACAAAAACGTAAGAGTCCCCAAAAAGAATTTTGAGTAATGCCTACCCAGATTAAGACACCTGTTGAGCCCTTGTTCATCGATGGTGGGTCATGCCAAAGCAGGGTGCCATCTTTTACCTCGGGACAATACGGGTAGACCTATAAAGAGGTCTACATGTCTAAATGGTTATTCTCAACGAGTCAGCAAAAGGGTTTTGGATTTCGAGGCAAAAGGATGAATTGAACACATAAGTGTTATTCATCAACCAAGAGTCATATGAGATATGATCAGTAAGGAGTTACTCACCCAGGAGGGTGAAGTTAAGGGCAGTGCCAAAGTACGCTTAACTTCACAGGAATGGGATCTTGGAATCGTATTATTCATAGGGGGACGGTTTTCATTGAATAATATGGCAAAAATTGTTTTTGCATAAACATTGAATGTAGTACTTAGCAAAATCCTTATTCTGTTTATGTAGAGTAGAGATGGCATATAGTATTAGTTCACGTTTAGATAGAGATCTATACGAATTTCTTGATTGGGAGGAAGATCAGAGAAGAGTTCTCGATGCTTCGAATAAAGAAAGCGTAATAGAGCTACCAGAAAGGGAAGTGGAAGTCGGTGCCTATGTTATAGAGGTCAATTTGGCAGATATGGATGACTCTCCTTCATGGGTATTTGATACCGGATGTGGAGCACATATAATTTCAGAATTAGATGAGCTCAAGGAGGTCAGGTATCTGACAAAGAGCGAGATGGTTCTACGAGTCGCAAATAAGGCAAGAGTTGCTGCTGTGGCTGTAGGAACTTTTGAGCTCAGTTTAGAGACTGGGTTGATATTAGTGCTGCATAATTGCTATTATGTACCCACTATATCAAGGAACATCATCTCTGTGTCGGTGTTAGACAAAGAGGGATATCATGCTATAATAAAGGACAAGTGTTGTTCTTTATACAAAGGTGAGATGTGCTATACCAGTGCTAGACTACGTAATGGTCTTTATGTTGTGAACATAGAAGACGAAATCCTGAACATAGACACGAAACGGCTTCGTACTCATGATTCTAACCAAAGCTATCTCTGGCATTGTCGTTTGGGTCACATTAACATGAAACGCATGCAGAAGCTTCATTCAGATGGACTTCTGGGATCGTGTGATTTGGAATCGTACGATACATGTGAGCCATGCTTGGTGGGCAAAATGACAAGATCGTCCTTCAAGGGGAAAGGAGATCGGATGAGTGAACCATTGGGACTGATACATACAGATGTATGCGGACCTATGAGTACACTTGCGAGAGGTAACTATGGCTACTTCATAACGTTCACAGATGACTTCACTAGATATGGTTACGTATATCTTATGAGGCATAAGTCGGAATCGTTTGAAGTGTAGGGATTTACACCCTTCTACTAGTGTTTATAGCGGAAATATGACATCTAATGTCTACACTAGTATTCCCAGGATCACATGCAAAACTAGTAATTAATCTAATGGAGATAGTAGATTACCTTAATCGCTTTTCCCTCGAACTAGTTGAATTGATTGAAGAAGACCAAGAGCTTCAAGTGTAGCTCCTCTACTTGGGACACGAGCAATCAATTTGATCTCCCACCTTGTTGTATAGCTAGCACACCAATGGTGGTTGGATAGAAGAACACCTTCTTTGACTAGATTGATAGTAATGGGAATTAGCTCACTTTCTCCTCTCTACTTGATGTGGTAGAGTAAGAAAGCTTAGAGAGAAATTCCACACCTTATTCTCTGACCTAAGAGTGTTTATATAGAACCCTAATAAGAATCCACCTCCTTTTAGGTTTCCTAAAACACCCTTTAGAATAAGATTTAGGGAAATAGTCGAAAATAGCAACTATTGGTATTTTCTCAATTCCCTAAGGAGGAGGTGTCCAAACACCACGAAAGTTGGCAGATATAATGTTTATTATATCAGCAACTAACCCTCCAAAATTCAGCCCAATCCGAGTCCTAGAAGTACCCGAACCGGTCTAGGCCCAAAAACCCTGTTTTTGGCCTTTTTGTACTATCTTTGCCTAATTCCTTTTAAGGCCTATGAGATATGTTTATGGGACACTCCCATGATTATATCTTACTCCCACTAGTCATATCCTAGATCAATTTGTCACTCTTATGTGTAACCGTTGTAGGATCTGATCGAAGTTAGCCGCGAATTACTTCGTAATTCGACGATCGTAGTTGGTCTCTAGCTACAACTCTACGATCCCTAAATCAATCGGACTTGATGATCTTCCACATCAATTGTCCTATCCGACAAATTGTTCGCATTGTCACCTTGGTCGAAGGACATCTCCTTCAACTCCTTCAGACTCCCACTTGGACTTAGAACAAGTGCAATGCCTCGATTCCCGTGTCAATTTAGTATCCCATCTGATACGTCACATCATTCAGACTTTCTTGATATCCGAGTACAACTGTAAAAGACAAACGATTAACTTTTAATCCGTTTGAGCGCGGCCACGCATTTTCAGTTGCTACTCATCAAGTGGCCTTGAGACACTTTGTACCTAATGTGATTAGGGTGACACAATCCATTCTTGCGCTCCCACTTAACTTCATGTCTATCCTGTCCTTCCCAGTATCCGTCTTTATAACCTCCTTTTACGGCGCGGCGTTTAACGGAACCAAAGTCGGGCATTCCTTACAAAAGATGAGTGGAGCACTCATGTTTTGAGGAATCTCTCCAATTGACTTTATGAGAAGTATTGACGTTCATCACGAATGATGTACTTCTCATTTGAGGGTTATCCAGTGTATAAACCTTTTATACACCCACGTAGTCGAATAGAATATACTATTCCTATAGCCCATGAAACTGCGCTAACCCATCGACTCCCGTGCTAGTCTTCGTGAGTCATTGTTGTCCATGCAATGACCTGGACCAGGGATTTTTGATAATAAATATTCCAAGTTCACTTAATAGGGTTTCATTCATCAGATCACGTATCTGACAAACCTATTCGGAACGTTTTATTATCTATGGACTGTCGTTTAAACACTAAACCAAGTTTAGACGACTGGTGAAATAATTCTTATTATTTCTGATAACGAGAGTTGTAAATCTGAGCCTCTTCCGTAAAACTCCTTTTACCCACTCAGTTTTACTTGTCGAGGTTTAAAATTACACCTCATGCCTTAGACTGTGTATGAATCTCATACTATGTCTTAGGTGACAGTTTAGTTTGACTACCGTGGTAGTCGGTTTTAAACTTTGCTTATTATCAATTAATTTGAAGATTACTATCTTCAACCTTGATAATATCTAGTAATCTTTACTAGAGTTAAGGCCTTTAATTCTTTGTGTAGTATTTGCAACAGTTCCCGGCTTAAAACACTTTTAGCCTACTTTCCTTCCATGTCTGGAAGTTTGCTACGATGACATGTTCAACTTTGTACTACTTCATCCTTTAGCCTTCTAGGATGTACTAAGTAGTGTTTCGGTTTTCCAATCCAAATTCGGATGTTTAAATGCTAATCATGTCCAACATGATTGACTTTATGTTTTCGAACATAAATGTCTCTCTCATGCGTGCTAGCTCATCGGTGTCTTTTAGACTCCGAGTTTTGCAACGCCCTCTGTCATGAGTTTCTGGGTCGAAATTCTTTTAGACTTTTCGAGTCTTAGATTTTCTGTTTCGGATTTCAAGCATCTCAGCGTACTGAGTCTCTCTAATCCTATCATCCTTTTGATCTATGCTTATAGATCTTCAGATGCCCAAAATGGCATTTTATCCTTTTGTGTGTGGTCCTTTATTGAGTCAGTTCGTTACTGTTATACAACACCTTATGTCGTACTCAATCTTTTGTATGTACTCTGCATACGGACCCGGAAGGTTTGTTTACTCCCACTTACCTTCTTGAAACTCGTGATTCAAGATTTTCTTCATTCTCCAGGAATCAAATTTCTCTGATTGCCTTTTGAATCAAATATTCTAACTCTTGCGTGCTTTTAATCCGTCGATAGATTTCTGAAGCATGCTTGTGGAACTAACTTGATTGGAAGAATCTTTATTCTTCTTGTCTCGTTTCGGGAAACACAAATGTTTCCATCCTTCTCAGTTTTCTATTTTGGAAAACCAATTTAGGTCTTTTGTTGACTTAAATTATCAAGCTTCATGTCTTGACGAGATATGGATTCCACGATGATTTTGGGTTCTAGCCAAAATCTAGAGTCAGTTTCCGTTTCTGCGCAGGTCTTTTATCTCTTCAGAAATAACCTTTATTTTCTGTGTCTTTGAGATTTGACCTTTTAGGGCTTTTGAACAACAATTTGGAATTTTCTCAATTACTTTAAGATATTCCTTTAGAGACACTTTCACTTGTTTTGAGAGTTCTCCGGCGAATGACATTCGCTTTTGTGCGGTGGGTTTATAAGATCATGTCTTTAACCTTTCCTTTTCCGAGGAGCCGCAGTTTGTTGCTCTTGGTCGACTTTAATCGTCTTGTACAAGTTTCATGATTGTTCTTCATGACCCTCCATGATTTTTCTCATGATCGAATTAAATCGACTTGTACTTTTCTCCCACTTATTCTTGTAATAATTAGTGTTTTTCTCCCAGACGACCAGGTGTGCTAATTATTAGAAGAATACTATCATGAGCAACAAACACTTTGTTCTCTTGATTGGTTGTGGAAGAAGCCCAAATTTCTTTCAAAGAAATTGCGTCAGATATGTCTAGACTAAATGGATTTTGGAGGATAGAGTTTGATTCGTGTTCTTCATATTAATCCTTTTGGACACTCCAAATATGGATAGGTTAGAAGTACGTTTGAAGATCAATCTCTGTTTTTGACTCAAGGCTTTCTTTCTTGTCAGTTTGATTCATGTTTTGGTTATAGTGGACTTGTTGTCCTCATCCCTTTCCGATTGGGATGAACCTATCTTATAGGTTTTTGACCAATTTTAGAATCTTTTGGTATAGTTTGTTAAATTTAGCACTTATTAACATCTCAATTTAGAAATAAAGTTCTTTATTGATTCTCCATAATACTTAGTACAGAGATGATGTTAAAAAACTAGAAAACGGTTAATCTAGAATAGTGCCTAAAGTAGACTTCGATCCCTTTCAGCATCCTTAGCAGTCGAGGCTTCTGCTCCCTCTTGGATCTTGTCTTCCTTAGCCAAATACTCAGTTCCCAGCTGCGCCTGTACATTCATAATGAAAGGGCAATTTTAGGTATCATATACCAAGGTTTGGGAATTTTTCAGTATTTGATAAGTTAACTGTTTATACCAGAATTGGAAGCCACTGTTCCATTCTTTTTGTCCTCCAAGAACTTAGGGCAGTTTCTTTTCCAGTGGCCCTTGCCATCCCAGTAGAAACATTTGGTGTCAGGAGGAGGACCTTTGTCTTTAGGTTTGGCAACTCGTTTGCTTTTACCTTTTGACGTGGTTTTCTTCTTCTGTTTTCCACCTTTCTTGAACCCTTTGTCCTTTTGTACCATAAGAACGTCCTTCTTAGTTTCCACTATAGCGACGTCCTTTTCGGCTGTTAGAAGCATAGAATGAAGTTCCTCCAACGTTTTATCCCATCCATTCATGTTGTAGTTCATCTTAAACTGATTAAAACCACTATGGAGGGAGTGAAGGATAGTGTCGGTAGCTGTCTGTTGGCTATAAGGGAAACCTAGTTTAGCCAGTTTGCCTATGAGCCTGATCATTTGACGAACATGAGGCCCAACTGGTTTTCCCTTTTCAAGGCGCATGTCCATAATCGCTTTAGAGGTTTCAAACCTCTCCAATCTCGACTGTTTCTGGAACATTTCCCGAAGTTGTCGCATCATGGAGTAAGCATCCATGTCTATGAACTGCTCTTGCAGAGTCGGTTCCATGGTTGCTAGCATTAAGCAAGTTACGGGCTCTGCCTTTTTCCGCACACTCCTTTCTTCATATATCTCTTCTTTAGTCGAATTATCATCCAATACAGGAATTGGAGTTTCTAGTACATGTTGCTTTCCTTCCATCCTGAGAACTATTCCTAGGTTCCTTTCCCAGTCAAGGAAGTTGTGCTCATTCAGCTTCTCCTTGTCGAGAAGTGAGCGAAAGTTGAAAATATCTTTTGTCATCTTTGAACTACATAAAAGAAATGGCAAAGTTTTAAAACTCGTTATCGTTTTTGAAAAACATTAGTTTTCCCACATTATTCAATATAAAATTGTCCCCGATTGAATAAGTGATTCCAAGACCCCAGTTCTTCGAAGTAAAGCGGACGAAGGCCCTACCCTTTGACTCCGTCGTTCCGGGTGAGCGAACTACTTCACTGATCATACCTTATGACTCTTGGTTGATAGATTTCATTAATGAATGACTAATCTATCCTTTTGCCTCGAGTATCCAAGACTCTCTTGCTGATCTCGTTGAGTAGAGCCATTTAGACGTGTAGGCCTCTTCTATAGACCTACCCGCATTGTCCCAAGGTAGAGGAGGTACTCTGCGAAGGCCGACCCACCTTCCTCGAACAAGGGCGCAACGAGTGTCTTAATCTGGATAGGCGATTACTCAAGATTACTTTTGGGGACTTTTACGCTAGTCTGGCGTTTGTTATAGTGAACTATTTAGCCTAACTAACATCCACGACATAAAGCGTAAATAAGTAAGTAAATGCGCGCGAGAAAGTAAATCAAGCAGACATGGATCCTAGTATGGCCCCTAACCTAGAAGATCTAATCACCCTTGGTTTTCTTCTTGTTTCGCCTTTTGGTTCGTCTTAGATCGCCATCTTTGAACCTCCATTGATTTCTCTCACTCGCCTTTGGATTTCATCCTCGAGTTTCTTCCAATGGACTCATAGACCCTAAACTCTAATTACAAGACTCTAACGATTCGCAGATCGTATAAACTTGAAATTAAAATTAATTACAAAGCATGCACCCATCCGTGCTTAAAACAAGAATAAAGAAATAAATCTATGGCCATACTAGTTTCCCGCATTCACATCACATGCAATCATATAATATATCAAGGCTAAGAATTATATATGCATGATTATCCTGGGAGATACTTTTGTTGACATCACATGTCACATTACGGACCTTAAGTCTAAATTCGAAGAATTCTACTAATGGTGCTTTCCGGTTTTATCTTTTATGATTTCTAAACTCATCTTTAAGAAAAACTCCGTTTTGGGCTCGAGAAAGCCCGGGTCAATTTCGGAAAAAATATTGGTTCGATTCTTAATGATTTCATAAATTAATTTAAAGAGAAATCCGTTTTGGGCTATTGGATGGCCCGGATTGATTTTGGAATTATTTGGTTGGAATCGGAAAAAATTTTGGCAAAAACTCCCACTCGAATGATGGTCCCTTTTCGTGGTCCGAAAAGCCTCGAAAAAGCCCGGGACAAGTCCTAGACAAGTCCCGGCCCAAGCCCAAAAAGGGCTCGGACAAGGTCCGGACATAGCATGGCCCATAGGGCCGGCATGTCCTGGCCGAGGCCTATCAAGGCCTGGTCTCGTCCTGGCCGGAGCCAGGACGCTAGTCCATGTACCAGACGCGTCCTAGACGTGTCTGGTACTGGACTGGACCAGCACTAGGTGTCTCGGACTAGTCCGAGACACCCAGAACCTCCCAGACGCGTCTGGTCGAGTGCTCTGGACGCGTCCTAGACGCGTCCAGGAAGCTCCTTCGCAGCTGCTGGTCGCGTCTTAGACGCGACCTGGACGCGTCTTCAAGACGCGTCCTTAGTAGCTGCTTTGGACGCGTCTCAAAGACGCGTCCAGAAGCTTCTGTCGCAGCTGCTGGTCGCGTCTTCAAGACGCGTCTCAGCAGCTGCTCTGGACGCGTCCAGAGGACGCATCCAGGAGCTTCTGGCTTCCTGGCCGGACACTAGGGTTTTTCAAAACCCTAGTTTCCAAAAAGAAAAAAAAAAAAAAAAAAAATTTCTTATGCAACTCTAAGTTGCTATTTTCCAATTTTTAAAACTTTTCTTAAATTTTTGAAATTCCTTTTAGAACAATTCTAAAAATTTTTTAAAACTTTTAGAAACTTTTAAATTTTTCCAAATTTGTTTTGAGAGCTTCCTAAAGTCAAAACTACTCCTTTTAGAACACTTCTAAAATTCCAAAATTTTGTTTTTCAAAAGTTTCCAAAACTTAAAAACAACTCTTAATCAAACCAATTTTGGATCAAAAATCTAGGTTTTTGAAATTCTTCAAAGAACAATTTTGAAATCAATTTTGAAAAATCTTTGAATCCAATTCAAAATTAATCAAATTTTATGTTTTAAAATCTTTTTAAACATAACTACCAATTTAATCAAGCATGGATTAGTTTGAAATTCAATCAAATTGAGACTTTTAAAACACTTTTAATCATCAATGTGATTCTCAATTTGAAAGTTTATTGAATCCCATCAAATTATGAGTTAAAAATACCTTTTAAAAAACACCTTTTAAAATACTTTTATAAACTCAATTTTCAAACTATCAAGCATATAAATTAGTTCGATTCTTAGCAAAAACTAGTTAATAGCAAGAGGCTCTGATACCACTGTAGGGATTTACACCCTTCTACTAGTGTTTATAGCGGAAATATGACATCTAATGTCTACACTAGTATTCCCAGGATCACATGCAAAACTAGTAATTAATCTAATGGAGATAGGAGATTACCTTAATCGCTTTTCCCTCGAACTAGTTGAATTGATTGAAGAAGACCAAGAGCTTCAAGTGTAGCTCCTCTACTTGGGACACGAGCAATCAATTTGATCTCCCACCTTGTTGTATAGCTAGCACACCAATGGTGGTTGGATAGAAGAACACCTTCTTTGACTAGATTGATAGTAATGGGAATTAGCTCACTTTCTCCTCTCTACTTGATGTGGTAGAGTAAGAAAGCTTAGAGAGAAATTCCACACCTTATTCTCTGCCCTAAGAGTGTTTATATAGAACCCTAATAAGAATCCACCTCCTTTTAGGTTTCCTAAAACACCCTTTAGAATAAGATTTAGGGAAATAGTCGAAAATAGCAACTATTGGTATTTTCTCAATTCCCTAAGGAGGAGGTGTCCAAACACCACGAAAATTGGCAGATATAATTTTTATTATATCAGCAACTAACCCTCCAAAATTCAGCCCAATCCGAGTCCTAGAAGTACCCGAACCGGTCTAGGCCCAAAAACCCTGTTTTTGGCCTTTTTGTACTATCTTTGCCTAATTCCTTTTAAGGCCTATGAGATATGTTTATGGGACACTCCCATGATTATATCTCACTCCCACTAGTCATATCCTAGATCAATTTGTCACTCTTATGTGTAACCCGTTGTAGGATCCGATCGAAGTTAGCCGCGAATTACTTCGTAATTCGACGATCGTAGTTGGTCTCTAGCTACAACTCTACGATCCCTAAATCAATCGGACTTGATGATCTTCCACATCAATTGTCCTATCCGACAAATTGTTCGCATTGTCACCTTGGTCGAAGGACATCTCCTTCAACTCCTTCATGAAGTGTTCAAACAATTCCAGAATGAAGTAGAGAATCAACTTGGCAAGAAAATAAAAGCCATTCGATCGGATCGAGGTGGTGAATATTTGAGTCAAGAGTTTGAGGATCATCTTCAGAGTTGCGGAATAGTGTCCCAACTCACTCCTCCAGGAACACCTCAGATGAATGGTGTGTCCGAAAGGAGAAATTGAACCTTGATGGACATGGTTCGATCGATGATGAACTTAGCCGATCTTCCTAACACTTTCTGGGGGTATGCTCTAGAAACGGCCGCTTTCACACTTAACCGAGCTCCGTCAAAAGCTGTAGAATAGACGCCATATGAGATATGGACTGGAAAGGTTCCAAAGTTGTCTTTTCTCAAAGTCTGGGGTTGCGATGTTTATGTAAAGCGTTTACAAGGAGATAAACTAGCACCAAGATCAGACAAGTGTCTCTTTGTTAGTTATCCAAAAGAGACAAAGGGGTATTACTTCTACAACCCATCAGAGAACAAAGTGTTTGTTGCTCGTGATGGTGTCTTCCTTGAAAAGGAGTTTCTTTCCAAGAAGACAAGTGGGAGAAATATAGAGATCGAAGAAGTTCGATCAGAGCAACAAACTGACACCGTTGTACCGATGTCAGAAGTCGCGATTCCTAACTATTCTGAGCCGATAGAAAAGGAAAGAGAGGAAGAGATGGTAGATCTCGGAGATCCTCCCGCGCAGAGCGAATGTGATTCGCAGGAGAACCCTCAAGGAGTTGAGAGTGTCTCACCTGTTGTTCAAGCCCCGCGTAGGTCTGCAAGGCTGATTGAGTTATCTCAACGACAAGAGTTGTTGTTCGTGGAGGATAATGAACCCAACACCTACAAAGAAGCTATGACGAGCCCAGACTCCGAAAAATGGCTGGGAGCCATGAAATCCGAAATGGAATCCATGTCTGAGAACCAAGTTTGGAACTTGGTTGATTTGCCCGATGGAGTAGAACCCATCGGATGCAAATGGATTTTCAAGATGAAAACAGACAAGGATGGAAACGTGAGCGTTTTCAAAGCTAGACTCGTGGCAAAAGGTTACAAACAAGTCCAGGGTATAGAATACGAATAAACCTTTTCCCCTGTCGCGATGCTTAAGTCCATTAGGATTATTCTAGCAATTGCAGCTCATTACGATTATGAGATTTGGCAAATGGATGTCAAAACCGCCTTCCTGAACAGTAAACTGGAAGAGGATGTGTACATGACACAGCCTGAGGGTTTTGAGGATTCCAAGAATGCTGGAAAAGTTTGCAAGCTTCAAAGGTCCATCTACGGGTTGAAGCAAGCAAGTCGGAGCTGGAATCTTCGATTCGACGAGAAAATCAAAGAGTTTGGTTTTCTGAAGAATGAAGAGGAATCTTGTGTATACAAGAAGGTTAGTGGGAGCAACCTAGTTTCCTTGGTCTTGTATGTGGATGACATACTGATCGTTGGAAATGACATTCCTATGCTTAACTCCGTGAAAGAGTGGCTTAGGAAGTGTTTTTCAATGAAAGACCTAGGAGATGCAGAATACATATTGGGCATCAAGATCTATAGAGATAGATCGAGGAGGATGCTTGGACTCAGTCAAGAGACTTATATCGATAAGGTTTTTGGGAGATTCATGATGGAAGACTCTAAGAGAGGATTCCTACCCATGACACATGGTACGACGTTAAGCAAGACTCAGTGTCCCCGAGATCCTGATGAGCTAGCACACATGAAGAAGGTGCCTTATGCTTCGGCAATAGGAT
The DNA here is from genome assembly GCF_041429995.1 of Eschscholzia californica. Taxonomy (NCBI): domain Eukaryota; kingdom Viridiplantae; phylum Streptophyta; class Magnoliopsida; order Ranunculales; family Papaveraceae; genus Eschscholzia; species Eschscholzia californica. The sequence goes on along the minus strand of NW_028238472.1, from coordinate 29,893,355 downwards.
CTATCATGTACGCCATGGTCTGCACTCGCCTAGACGTCTCATATGCTCTGAGCATGTGTAGTCGTTACCAGTCTAATCCAGGTGAGAAACACTGGACCGCAGCCAAAAATATTCTGAAGTACTTGAGAAGGACAAAGGATCACTTCTTGGTGTATGGCGGGAAAGATGAACTAATCGTGGAAGGCCATGTGGATGCGAGCTTCCAAACGGACAGAGATGATTTCCGATCGCAGTCGGGTTATGTCTTTTGTCTGAACGGAGGAGCAGTAAGCTGGAAAAGCTCAAAGCAGACTACTGTAGCAGACTCTACCACAGAAGCAGAATACCTTGCCGCTTCGGAAGCAGCTAAGGAAGGAGTTTGGATAAAGAAGTTTATCTCCGAACTTGGTGTCGTTCCTAGCATAGAGAATGGGGTTACTCAGTATTGTGACAACAATGGAGCTATCGCCCAGGCTAAGGAACCAAGAGCACACCAGAAATCCAAACATATCCTAAGGAAGTACCACGTGATTAGGGAAATCACTGAGCGAAAAGATGTGGTCATTTGCAAAGTCGATACGGACGACAACGTTGCCGATCCGTTAACTAAACCACTTCCTCAGCCCAAGTATGAGAGTCATAGAAGGGGCATAGGTATAAAGCGCATCGATGAATGGCTTTAAGTTGTAATTGGATTAATGAAAGGAGTTTCATGTAATCAATTAGCTACATTCAATAAAAGAAATAAATGAGTTATTTCTGTCATTAAATAATGGTTTAGTGTTTAATTGACAGTCCAAAAATAATAAGGCATTCCAGGTAGGTTTATCAGATACGTGATCTGGTAAATGGAACCCTACTAAGTGAACATGGAATAGATTCATTATTGAGTCCCTAGACTAGGTCATTGCATGGACAACAATGACTCAAGAAGACTAGCATGGGAATTGACTGATAGCGCAGTTCCATGGGCTATAGGAATATGGTATTTAAGTCAATTACATGGGTGTATGATTGGGGAATCTACACTGGATAACCCAAAGATGAGAGTTTTTCAAGGAGTTGAAAAACGTCACAAACTCTCATAGGCAAGATTGGAGAGATTCCTTAAACTCGAGTACTCCACTCATCTTATGTAAGGAATGTCGAACTTTGGTACCGTTAAACGTCGCGCCGTAAAAGGAGGTTATAAAGGCGGGATACTGGGGGAGACAGGATAGACATGAAGTTAAGTGGGAGTACAAGACTGGATGATGTCCTCCTATGAAGTTAGGATTAAGTATCTCCGGGCCACTTGAGGAGAAGCAACTGGAAAATGTGTGGCCACACTCAAATGGATTAAGAGTTAATCATTTGAATTGACAGTTGTTCTCCAGATCAAGAAAGTCTGAACGGTGTGACGTATCAGATGAGATACTAAGCGACATGGGAATCGAGCATTGCACTTGTTCTAAGTACAAGTGGGAGACTGAAGGATTTATCCGTTCGGTCTGAAAGAGATGTCCTTCCGAAGGAGTGTCCTTCGACCAAGGTGGCAATGCGATCAATTTGTCAGTTAGGATAACGATGACCACACGTGAAGATCATCCAGTCCGGTCCAATTAGGGGTCGTAATGCTTTGCTAGAAGCCAACTACGATCGTCGGATCAAGGAATTGATTCGCGGCTAACATAGACCGGATCCTACAACGGGTTACACATAAGAGTGGTAGCTTGATCGGAGAGACTTGACTAGACGGGAACTGGCTAAAGATGGATGAGATCCAACTGGAAAGGCCGAAAGGGTCCGAATGGAGATTCGGGACAAGATAGAAAGGAAGGCTCATAAGGCCGGCCATGTGATGGCCGACCAGAGTGAGTGGGCCGGCCATAGAAAGCCCATGGTGGGCTGTTCTGGCCGGCCACACTTAAGGGATTGTCAAAATACCCCAAAAGGGTATTTTGGTAATTATCTTTTCTGTGACCCGAAAATAGAAAACCTAATCTGAATGGGATTCTAATTAGGGTTTGTCTATATATTGGGTCAGTTGAGAACAAAAAAGGTGTGGATTTTTCTCTAGAAGAAAAATATACAGCTCTCTCTCTCTCAATATACAGCTAGTGGAGAGAGAGGAATATAGAGAAAAAGCTCCCGTTCTATCAATCTAGTCAAGAAGAAGAGTTCTTCTCAACCTTCTAGTAAGTCCTAGCAGTCTGAAAGGAATGGAGATCAAGTCTATTCACTCGGTGTCTCAAGTAGAGGAGCTACACTTGGAGCTCTCGATCTTTGCATGCGATTGGAATGGTTCGAGGGAAAAACGCGTTAAGGTATTTATCCCTCTTCTAGTTCATTGATTAGTTTATGCATATAATCCTGGGAAATCTAGTGTTAACATATGATGTTTGAGATTCCGCTTAGAACACTAGATAGTGTATAGGATACACAAAACCCAACAAAGTGATCAAGGAGGTTGAATATGAAGGGGGTCTACCACTGAAATACAACTAGGTCTTCTCTGAGGTTCCAGAAATAGGGGGTCTCTGTGATTGTCCTAGGCGCCTAAGCCATTCTCTGGCTCAAATACAACTAGGTCTGCTCTGAGGTTCCAGAGACAAAGAGGGTCCGTGTTAGTGGGGGCGAGACCTCAATACCGAAACATGGAGTAGATTCGTGCCTAATGCTTTACCGACTTAATCCCGAATTCTATCTTAGATCTCAATCAGCGAGGATCTTAAGTCTTTGATAAAGATGTGTTATAAGAATCCCGTGGGGAAGAAACTTTATCCTAGATATTGTATCTCCATGAATAAGGAAACTTAACGTCTACCAAATGTGCGGGATAATCCCGAAGAGGAATCCTAATATCTTAAGACTACGTAATAGTACTTTCAATCCTAGACAATGGATCTCAACCGCCTCATTAACACCACTTATCAACAGTCGGCTAAAGAAACTTATAAAAAGGTAATGAACTCGCCTTGAAGAAGGCACGAACACTAAGAATCACATCTATGGTATTACTAGCGAATACCACTAAATGTTCAACTCCTAAACTCAGATCACTCAATATTCATTATTTTTACTACAAGATCACCCTAATTGGCTTGAGCGTTGGAGAGGTTTTCGAGCTCTTTGCAGGTTTCAGATGATCCAAAAAATGGTCAACAAGTCAAGAAAAGACAAAAACGCCAACGGGGCAATTCATATCAAGTCAACAGGGAGGTTGAATCCGAAACAGGTTTTCCACCAAATCCAGAATTGGGGGGTCAGTAAGATTGTCCTAAGCGCCTAAGCCCTGTCTTAGCTCAAATATAACCAAGGCTGCCCAGGGATTTGAGAGAACATTAAGGGGGGTCCGTGTAAGTGGACCCGATACCTCAATCCAAAAACATTGGGGGGTGGGGGTAGAAGTGTGTCTAATGCTTTATTGACTTAATCTTAAATCCTATCAAAGATCCCAGTTGGTGAGGATCTTAAGTATTTATTGAACTTGGGCTTCAAGAGTCCCATAAGGAGGAAACTCCTCCTAAAAGAATCTACAAACTCGGAAACATGATCTATCGAGTATCCTTGAATAAGGTAACTTCTAAATGTCAAAGATACGGGATAACCGCAAAGAGGAGTCATAATATCATTTAACTACGGAATAATAGTTTCAATCCAACACGGTGGATCTCAACGATATTTTTATTAACAGTTGGTCAAAGCAGCCTATAAAAGGTAATCAAATCGCCTCAAAGAAGGCACAAGTGAAAACTCTCTCAATCTGCGAGTAAGTTAAAAAATCCATAACTAAGGTTCACTCAATACTCAATATTTCAATTGCAAGGGTAATCTGACTGTCTTGAGCGTCGAAGAGGTTTCCGTGTTCTTTGCAGGTTTCGCCCTAGATTGAGAAGAGCAAAGCGGGGTGCACATAGAATTTTTAACACCTTGACTAGTTCCAGAAAGACAAATTTTGACATCCTCAAATTGGCGTTACTCCAGCAAAATCACCGTCGTTCAGTAACTCGAATCCTAACTCGATTCTTGGCGGAATCATATCCTACTTTACTTACGAATTTACTTTGAAAAGTTGCAATGTATTCAGGATAAGATTTAGCTAATGAGACCGAATGCCTCAGAAACGAAGAACTAGCTGATGAGGTTGATCGCCTAAAAGCTGAAAAATTACGAGATATGAAAAACCTCAAGGCTTTACAAGCAAGCCTCTCGAAGGCTCGAGAAGAGGCAACGTCCTTGAAACAAGCTAAGGAGGTCGAGAAGCGGACGAAAACAATAAAGATCCTTTCGCGAAATTCATTTTTTGGCTACTACCAGTGCGTTCGCGCCTCACCCAGATGGTAACACCGACTTAGGAGCTACGTAACGGCTACTCAGACATAACCAAGAAATAAGGATAAAAATGTATGACCAGAATGAAAGCTTGAAGACCCCTCGACAAGGAATCACTTCGACGACCGAAACCGAAGTGGCGGGGATCGAACCAAATCCCACAATATTAATGGACCATGGCGATCTCCTCATAAGCAATCTGGTTGTACATCAACTGGTCGAACTCACTAGGAGATATGAAGAAAAGAATACGCAAGCAAACGCGAAAATAGTCCCACCTCCACTAAGCTCTGAAATACTCGAGGAACAGAAGCCCAAAAACTTCAAGTGCCCTCACTTAGAAAGCTACGATATATTAGGAAACCCCCGTATGTTCACGCAAGATTATATCTCACTCATGAGCCTGAGTACCAATGATATATCAACTTGGCGTCTGGTTTTCCTGATGGTTCTGAAGGGACCAACAAGGTCATGGTGCAATGCTATCGGAGCAAGAACTATCCATTCATTCGACGAGCTTGCCTTGGACTTCTGTACTAATTTTCAAAACAGTTAAATAATGGACAAAACCGGCGAAGACCTGTTCAATATCGTGCAGGGAAAGGAAGATTCGTTGGCAAGCTACTTGCAGATATTCCAAACCAAGATGGTACAAATACCTCACCAGAACTCTGAAGTCATCTGATTGTAGGGATTTACACCCTTCTACTAGTGTTTATAGCGGAAATATGACATCTAATGTCTACACTAGTATTCCCAGGATCACATGCAAAACTAGTAATTAATCTAATGGAGATAGTGGATTACCTTAATCGCTTTTCCCTCGAACTAGTTGAATTGATTGAAGAAGACCAAGAGCTTCAAGTGTAGCTCCTCTACTTGGGACACGAGCAATCAATTTGATCTCCCACCTTGTTGTATAGCTAGCACACCAATGGTGGTTGGATAATAAGAAGACCTTCTTCTTGCTTGACTAGAAGATAGCTTGGGAATTAGCTCACTTTCTCCTCTCTACTTGATGTGGTAGAGTAAGAAAGCTTAGAGAGAAATTCCACACCTTATTCTCTGCCCTAAGAGTGTTTATATAGAACCCTAATAAGAATCCACCTCCTTTTAGGTTTCCCAAAACACCCTTTAGAATAAGATTTAGGGAAATAGTCGAAAATAGCAACTATTGGTATTTTCTCAATTCCCTAAGGAGATGACGTCCAAACCCAGCCAAAATTGGCAGATTTAATGTTCATAACATAATAAAACGTCCCTCCAAAAATCAGCCCGAATCGGTCTAGGCCCAAAAACCCTGTTTTTGGCCTTTTTGTACTATCTTTGCCTAATTCCTTTTTAGGCCTATCAGATATGTTTATGGGACACTCCCATGATTATATCTCACTCCCACTAGTCATATCCTAGATCAATTTGTCACTCTTATGTGTAACCCGTTGTAGGATCCGATCGAAGTTAGCCGCGAATTACTTCGTAATTCGACGATCGTAGTTGGTCTCTAGCTACAACTTTACGATCCCTAAATCAATCGAACTTGATGATCTTCCACATCAATTGTCCTATCCGACAAATTGTTCGCATTGTCACCTTGGTCGAAGGACATCTCCTTCAACTCCTTCAGACTCCCACTTGGACTTAGAACAAGTGCAATGCCTCGATTCCCGTGTCAATTTAGTATCCCATCTGATACGTCACATCATTCAGACTTTCTTGATATCCGAGTACAACTGTAAAAGACAAACGATTAACTTTTAATCCGTTTGAGCGCGGCCACGCATTTTCAGTTGCTACTCATCAAGTGGCCTTGAGACACTTTGTACCTAATGTGATTAGGGTGACACAATCCATTCTTGCGCTCCCACTTAACTTCATGTCTATCCTGTCCTTCCCAGTATCCGTCTTTATAACCTCCTTTTACGGCGCGGCGTTTAACGGAACCAAAGTCGGGCATTCCTTACAAAAGATGAGTGGAGCACTCATGTTTTGAGGAATCTCTCCAATTGACTTTATGAGAAGTATTGACGTTCATCACGAATGATGTACTTCTCATTTGAGGGTTATCCAGTGTATAAACCTTTTATACACCCACGTAGTCGAATAGAATATACTATTCCTATAGCCCATGAAACTGCGCTAACCCATCGACTCCCGTGCTAGTCTTCGTGAGTCATTGTTGTCCATGCAATGACCTGGACCAGGGATTTTTGATAATAAATATTCCAAGTTCACTTAATAGGGTTTCATTCATCAGATCACGTATCTGACAAACCTATTCGGAACGTTTTATTATCTATGGACTGTCGTTTAAACACTAAACCAAGTTTAGACGACTGGTGAAATAATTCTTATTATTTCTGATAACGAGAGTTGTAAATCTGAGCCTCTTCCGTAAAACTCCTTTTACCCACTCAGTTTTACTTGTCGAGGTTTAAAATTACACCTCATGCCTTAGACTGTGTATGAATCTCATACTATGTCTTAGGTGACAGTTTAGTTTGACTACCGTGGTAGTCGGTTTTAAACTTTGCTTATTATCAATTAATTTGAAGATTACTATCTTCAACCTTGATAATATCTAGTAATCTTTACTAGAGTTAAGGCCTTTAATTCTTTGTGTAGTATTTGCAACAGTTCCCGGCTTAAAACACTTTTAGCCTACTTTCCTTCCATGTCTGGAAGTTTGCTACGATGACATGTTCAACTTTGTACTACTTCATCCTTTAGCCTTCTAGGATGTACTAAGTAGTGTTTCGGTTTTCCAATCCAAATTCGGATGTTTAAATGCTAATCATGTCCAACATGATTGACTTTATGTTTTCGAACATAAATGTCTCTCTCATGCGTGCTAGCTCATCGGTGTCTTTTAGACTCCGAGTTTTGCAACGCCCTCTGTCATGAGTTTTTGGGTCGAAATTCTTTTAGACTTTCCGAGTCTTAGATTTTCTGTTTCGGATTTCAAGCATCTCAGCGTACTGAGTCTCTCTAATCCTATCATCCTTTTGATCTATGTTTATAGATCTTCAGATGCCCAAAATGGCATTTTATCCTTTTGTGTGTGGTCCTTTATTGAGTCAGTTCGTTACTGTTATACAACACCTTATGTCGTACTCAATCTTTTGTATGTACTCTGCATACGGACCCGGAAGGTTTGTTTACTCCCACTTACCTTCTTGAAACTCGTGATTCAAGATTTTCTTCATTCTCTAGGAATCAAATTTCTCTGATTGCCTTTTGAATCGAAGATTCTAACTCTTGCGTGCTTGTGGACATAACTTGATTGGAAGAATCTTTATTCTTCTTGTCTCGTTTCGGGAAACACGAATGTTTCCATCCTTCTCAGTTTTCTATTTTGGAAAACCAATTTAGGTCTTTTGTTGACTTAAATTATCAAGCTTCATGTCTTGACGAGATATGGATTCCACGATGATTTTGGATTCTAGCCAAAATCTAGAGTCAGTTTCCGTTTCTGCGCAGGTCTTTTATCTCTTCAGAAATAACCTTTATTTTCTGTGTCTTTGAGATTTGACCTTTTAGGGCTTTTGAACAACAATTTGGAATTTTCTCAATTACTTTAAGATATTCCTTTAGAGACACTTTCACTTGTTTTGAGAGTTCTCCGGCGAATGACATTCGCTTTTGTGCGGTGGGTTTATAAGATCATGTCTTTAACCTTTCCTTTTCCGAGGAGCCGCAGTTTGTTGCTCTTGGTCGACTTTAATCGTCTTGTACAAGTTTCATGATTGTTCTTCATGACCCTCCATGATTTTTCTCATGATGGAATTAAATCGACTTGTACTTTTCTCCCACTTATTCTTGTAATAATTAGTGTTTTTCTCCCAGACTACTAGGTGCGCTAATTATTAGAAGAATACTATCATGAGCAACAAACGCTTTGTTCTCTTGATTGGTTATGGAAGAAGCCCAAATTTCTTTCAAAAAGAAATTGCGTCAGATATTAGCTAGTTTTGTAACGCTTTTACAAATTTAGCTTTAGACGGAATTTTGGTAAGTGTGAAAATAATCGTTTATAGAATAAGTCCCAAAATATTCGAAAGACTGGCTTAAACCCATCTTTGATCGAATTATGCATAGCAATGTTCGATTACTCCCACTGAATCCACCATCCCTCAGATGTGTTCCATGGAGCGAGTTGGGAAACGTTTTCTCAACTCCTTTGATGGTTATTTAGTATTTGACTCAAGTTTTTATCACTCCAATCTAATCGGATGACTTAAACTCTCTTGTCAAAATGATTCTTTTACTTCGGTTTGTACTTTATTTGAACCTTTCAAACATTCCGACTTATACTTTATGATTTGTACGTTTCCATACTTCATGAAGTTGTCAGAGTACGTATTTGAAGTTTCTCTCGTTAGCTTCTGCAAGTAAACTTATAGGTCTGCATAACACTGTATGAGTCCTAATAGATTACTAGTCTCTATGCCTTTTGAAAAGGGTGACTTTGTCAATTCAGTCCTTAAGACCTAATTGACAATGCTGAAGTTTAATGAGTTTGAATCTCTTGATTTTAGCCATTATCAATGTTAACCTTTAGTTAATTTTACCACTGGTTTAAAACATCATATGTTTCTAGAAGAACAAAATAATCACTATTAAGTTCTAAGCTAGATCAGTGTCTAAAAGAAGATTTTGATCCCTTTCAGCATCCCTAGCATTACTGCTTCTGCTCCCTCTTGGATCTTTACTTCTTTTAGTCAAGTATGTAATTCCCTTAAGCTCCCACTGAGCCGCTCATCTGGTCTTAAATACCTGATGAAGGAATTTTACGATACTTGTTTTTAACTTTGTTAGCAAGGATACGGAACCGGAATTCATAATTCCATTCCTTTTGTCCTCCAGGTGCTAAAGGTAGTTTCCCTTTAAATGGTCTAGCCATTGTTTTTAGAAACATTCACAGTAATGAGGAATACTCTTGATCATGTACTCGGCAACTGCTTTTCTTTGATCAAATGTTTGTCTCACTTGACTGATCCTTTTGCCCTTTTGAATCTCAAGATCTCTTTCTTAAATTCTTTGTACCAAATCTCAAGAACCTTTCTTAGACTGGATATTCCCGTATGTTCTGCTCAGTTTGTTTGTAACAATCTGAGTGATTCATTTAAGGTCTTATCTATCTTTGTTCAATCGATATTGAATTTGGGTGATAGATGTATTCTGTTGTCTTCCCTTAGGATGACTTTCAGATTGCCTTGGAGGTCTCGTACCTCCCCATTTATGACTTCTGTAGGAATTTCTTCCTCAGTTTGTCTTAATGGTTATGCTAGCAACCATTACTTTTCCAAAGAGAATGTTATAAGATCGCTTGCAAATGGCTTTTGACCTTCTTCGGTATGAGTCAACATTGGGATTGGGTATTCTAGTAAGCTTCCTTTTGAATCTGAGAACTATTCTCGGATTCATTCTTCCATTCTAGGAAGTGGATCAGCACCTCCCTTAGGTGTGATTCAATGTTGAAATCGTTTGTGTCATCTTAAAACTACATAAAGAAATGGCAAAGTTTTAAAACTCGTTATCGTTTTTGAAAAACTTAGTTTTCCCACATTATTCAATATAAAATCGTCCCCGATTGAATAAGTGATTCCAAGACCCCAGTTCTTCGAAGTAAAGCGGACGAAGGCCCTACCCTTTGACTCCGTCGTTCCGAGTGAGCGAACTACTTCACTGATCATACCTTATGACTCTTGGTTGATAGATTTCATTAATGAATGACTAATCTATCCTTTTGCCTCGAGTATCCAAGACTCTCTTGCTGATCTCGTTGAGTAGAACCATTTAGACGTGTAGGCCTCTTCTATAGACCTACCCGCATTGTCCCAAGGTAGAGGAGGTACTCTGCGAAGGCCGACCCACCTTCCTCGAACAAGGGCGCAACGAGTGTCTTAATCTGGATAGGCGATTACTCAAGATTACTTTTGGGGACTTTTACGCTAGTCTGGCGTTTGTTATAGTGAACTATTTAGCCTAACTAACATCCACGACATAAAGCGTAAATAAGTAAGTAAATGCGCGCGAGAAAGTAAATCAAGCAGACATGGATCCTAGTATGGCCCCTAACCTAGAAGATCTAATCACCCTTGGTTTTCTTCTTGTTTCGCCTTTTGGTTCGTCTTAGATCGCCATCTTTGAACCTCCATTGATTTCTCCCACTCGCCTTTGGATTTCATCCTCGAGTTTCTTCAATGGACTCATAGACCCTAAACTCTAATTACAAGACTCTAACGATTCGCAGATCGTATAAACTTGAAATTAAAATTAATTACAAAGCATGCACCCATCCGTGCTTAAAACAAGAATAAAGAAATAAATCTATGGCCATACTAGTTTCCCGCATTCACATCATATCCAATCATATAATATATCAAGGCTAAGAATTATATATGCATGATTATCTTGGGAGATACTTTTGTTGACATCACATGTCACATTACGGACCTTAAGTCTAAATTCGAAGAATTCTACTAATGGTGTTTTCCGGTTTTATCTTTTATGATTTCTAAACTCATCTTTAAGAAAAACTCCGTTTTGGGCTCGAGAAAGCCCGGGTCAATTTCGGAAAAAATATTGGATCGATTCTTAATGATTTCATAAATCAATTTAAAGAGAAATCCGTTTTGGGCTATTGGATGGCCCGGATTGATTTTGGAATTATTTGGTTGGAATCGGAAAATTTTTTGGCAAAAACTCCCACTTTAATGATGGTCCCTTTTCGTGGTCCGAAAAGCCTCGAAAAAGCCCGGGACAAGTCCTAGACAAGTCCCGGCCCAAGCCCAAAAAGGGCTCGGACAAGGTCCGGACATAGCACGGCCCATAGGGCCGGCATGTCCTGGCCGAGGCCTATCAAGGCCTGGTCTCGTCCTGGCCAGAGCCAGGACGCTAGTCCATGTACCAGACGCGTCCTAGACGTGTCTGGTACTGGACCGGACCAGCACTAGGTGTCTCGGACTAGTCCGAGACACCCAGAACCTCCCAGACGCGTCTCCAAGACGCGTCTGGTCGAGTGCTCTGGACGCGTCCTAGACGCATCCAGGAAGCTCCTTCGCAGCTGCTGGTCGCGTCTTAGCCGCGACCTGGACGCGTCTTCAAGACGCGTCCTTAGTAGCTGCTCTGGACGCGTCTTAAAGACGCGTCCAGAAGCTTCTGTCGCAGCTGCTGGTCGCGTCTTCAAGACTTCCTGGCCGGACACTAGGGTTTTTCAAAACCCAAGTTTCCAAAAAGAAAAAAAAAAAAAAAAATTTTCTTATGCAACTCTAAGTTGCTATTTTCCAATTTTTAAAACTTTTCTTAAATTTTTGAAATTTCTTTTAGAACACTTCTAAAAAAAAATTTAAAACTTTTAGAAACTTTTAAATTTTTCCAAATTTGTTTTGAGAGCTTCCTAAAGTCAAAACTACTCCTTTTAGAACACTTCTAAAATTCTAAAATTCCAAAATTTTGTTTTTCAAACGTTTCCAAAACTTAAAAACAACTCTTAATCAAACCAATTTTGGATCAAAATCTAGGTTTTTGAAATTCTTCAAAGAACAATTTTGAAATCAATTTTGAAAAATCTTTGAATCCAATTCAAAATTAATCAAATTTTATGTTTTAAAATCTTTTTAAACATAACTACCAATTTAATCAAGCATGGATTAGTTTGAAATTCAATCAAATTGAGACTTTTAAAACACTTTTAATCATCAATGTGATTCTCAATTTGAAAGTTTATTGAATCCTATCAAATTATGAGTTAAAAATACCTTTTTAAAAACACCTTTTAAAATACTTTTATAAACTCAATTTTCAAACTATCAAGCATATAAATTAGTTCGATTCTTAGCAAAAACTAGTTAATAGCAAGAGGCTCTGACGCCACTGTAGGGATTTACACCCTTCTACTAGTGTTTATAGCGGAAATATGACATCTAATGTCTACACTAGTATTCCCAGGATCACATGCAAAACTAGTAATTAATCTAATGGAGATAGTGGATTACCTTAATCGCTTTTCCCTCGAACTAGTTGAATTGATTGAAGAAGACCAAGAGCTTCAAGTGTAGCTCCTCTACTTGGGACACGAGCAATCAATTTGATCTCCCACCTTGTTGTATAGCTAGCACACCAATGGTGGTTGGATAATAAGATGACCTTCTTCTTGCTTGACTAGAAGATAGCTTGGGAATTAGCTCACTTTCTCCTCTCTACTTGATGTGGTAGAGTAAGAAAGCTTAGAGAGAAATTCCACACCTTATTCTCTGCCCTAAGAGTGTTTATATAGAACCCTAATAAGAATCCACCTCCTTTTAGGTTTCCCAAAACACCCTTTAGAATAAGATTTAGGGAAATAGTCGAAAATAGCAACTATTGGTATTTTCTCAATTCCCTAAGGAGATGACGTCCAAACCCAGCCAAAATTGGCATATTTAATGTTCATAACATAAGAAAACGTCCCTCCAAAAATCAGCCCAATCCGAGGCCTAAAAGTGCCCGAATCGGTCTAGGCCCAAAAACCCTATTTTTGGCCTTTTTGTACTATCTTTGCCTAATTCCTTTTTAGGCCTATGAGATATGTTTATGGGACACTCCCATGATTATATCTCACTCCCACTAGTCATATCCTAGATCAATTTGTCACTCTTATGTGTAACCCGTTGTAGGATCCGATCGAAGTTAGCCGCGAATTACTTCGTAATTCGACGATCGTAGTTGGTCTCTAGCTACAACTCTACGATCCCTAAATCAATCGGACTTGATGATCTTCCACATCAATTGTCCTATCCGACAAATTGTTCGCATTGTCACCTTGGTCGAAGGACATCTCCTTCAACTCCTTCACTGATAGCCTTGAAAAAGGGTATGCTGATGTGACACGAAAATGTCACATTTGGAGAGCCTAACTTAGACTAATTAGTCCTTTTTGAGTGTTATCAATAATATTTTATGTGTTTTTCATGTTAGGTACCTATTTTGGAGTTAAACATGTAAATCGGAATAAAGGGAACGAATTGTCACTATCATTTCATGTGTCAAAAACGAGAGAAAAGGACTTCAAGCAAATCAAACGACAAGAGGAGTTAATGACAAGTCCGACGGTGAAAACGGAATTCAATTCGGAGTTCGGACGGGGAAGATGTGAAAGATAAAAGCTAAGGTCTTTTCTTGAAGGCACCCCCCTTTTGGTTTTAAATGTAGAGACAAGATGAAGGCACTCGCTTGGTTTCTAAACCAAGCCCAAAGCCCACACAAGCCCAAAGAAGATGACAAGGAAAAATCTTGGAGGCACCCTCTTAATGGTTCAAAGTAAAGTCTGAGTCAAAGTCAAACATTGACTAGGGTTTTGAGTCAAAAAGAAAGGATCACAAGTAGTAAAAAAGAAGACTATTCATCATCTTCTAGCTTGGGCAAGAGTCAAGAGAGAGAAGGGGGCTAAAGGTGTTCTAGGGTTCTTGAGTTTGAAGGCTTGAGAGAGAGAGAGAAAAAGAAAGCAAGAATCCGGCCAAAGCATAGGCAGGCCTAGCTTTGGCCGGCCGAGCTGCTGCTCGGGCTGCAACACGAGCAGCAGCTCGGGAGTGCTTCAGCACCAGGCCGGAGCAACAGACCAGCAGCATGAGCACGGGTAGCTGCTGCTCCAGCTCGGGAAAGCAGCATGAGCACGGGTAGCTGCTGCATCTGGCCGGACTTGATGCTTCATGGCTCGGGATGGAGCTGCTTTGCACGGGATGGGAGCTTCTTCGGCTCGGACAAGCACGGGAAGGCCGCACCTAGCTCGGATATGCACGGGACAGCAAGCAACCGGCTCGGGCAGTGGCTTCTTGGCCGGACTTTCATGGATTTGGCCGGATTTCATCAACTCTTTGGCCGGAATTTTCATGGTGTTCCGGCAACCTTCTTGATCCGAAACCATAGGGCTTTTACTTCTCATGTCCTTGGCTAGCTTCTCATGTGGTTTGATTTTATTTTGGGTTAGAAATTGGTAGAGAGAGAAAGCTAGGGTTTAGCTTTAATGGAAGTTTGTGATAAATGGAGAAGATGATGGTGGTCGCTATGGGGAACCCAGAAATTTGCTAAGGGGAGATCGGCTGCACCTTAAAGACTCATATTTTCCGATGATCTTAGCCTCGAACCACATCGAAAAAGGGGGATTCTCTCATCATCTTCTTTCCATTTCTTATTTAATCACCATGTTAAGCTAACTTTAGTGTGTCGATTATATGAGATGAAATGTGATGAATTCGTGATTATGTTTAATATGATTTGATGTTTTGATTATAAATTGATGTTCATTTATTTCGATTATCGTTTTGATCGTATTTTCATGTGTCTTGTCAAGCACTTCGCATAGTTAATAGACGAAACGAAGTATTCGATATCGATCGTAGTCTAAGTCATAATTTCATGTGTCTTGTCATGCACTTCACATAGTTAGGTGATGAGTTCGTTAGAACTCAATTACGTGTCGTCAATTTACATGAATTGATCATCACTTTTTGTTAACACTAATTAAGTTAACCAATTTTTGTAGGAATAACTAGTTCGAGGGGTGTTTGGCAATTTCATATACTATTACAGGGAATAGGTCAAAGTATGTATCAAATACGGAGAAACATGAATTATAGGGACTGGAATTATAAAATAACATTGATTCCCTACTAATGTTACTACCCCACGTGATAGCCACCATAGATTTACTATAAGTTTTTGGTTGAGAAAAGGAGTGGGACCCGCCAATTCTAATAAGGATAAACCTAATTGGTTTTGATTTTTTAGAGATTGTATCATATCATGGATTTGGCAGCCCAGAGGCAGAAAGGGAAACCCTAGAAAACCCCTCTCTACATCTTATAAATGAGAACAGTAGCCGGCAATGGAAGGCATGCGGGGACAGATTTTAAAACAGTAGCCGACTTCACAAGAGGGAGAAAACCAGTAGGTGGTTTTTGGGGAACATCAACCAATAGCCGGGAATTAAAAGAGGACATCGACTAAGTCTTTTGAAGGGGCGAAGATCGACATTGAAGCATCATATGGGTGATATCTTTTTCTTTCTTTTTGATTCAACTACTTCGATTATTGTGATGTGTTGCTAAGTCCTTTACCTAGAGTGAAAGATGAAACCAAGAATACAAATAAATAATATTTTATTATAATGATTCTCTTCAGTATGTGCTTTATTGTTTGAAAATATTAAACTCTGTTATTCTTTCACATGATACATTCTTCATTATTTATTCTTCTGGTTTGATTTATCATATTTAGATTTTAATCTTTAATGGTTCATACTTATTGGTTGATAAATAATAGTTGAGTTGTTATTGTTTATTTTTAAATGGGTTTAATTCTTAGGTGACTACATGCTTTAAAGAAAGATATATATATTTTCCGATATTTGGATGCAAGAGGTATACCAATTATTGAGTTATAGATAGAGAATCATTCAGGGTTAAATATCTTTTTATGAGTGTTTTTGGTGGATTCTAAACTCTAGGATTTTTCTCACATTAATCTCTTTCCGATTGAAATATTAGTCTCACTTTATTATTTTATTTTTCATAAAAAAACGAATCTCAAAGTTTCTTATTCACTAGTTTAGGATTAAAATATAGTTTCAACTTGTCTTCGTGAGATCGACCCGTACTTGCTAGGTCTACACTACATAGACCCGTGCACTTGAGGATTTTATTACAAAATACGGGTTTATTTTAGCCTATTATTTAGGTTAGTTTAAATTCGCATCAAGTTTTTGGCGCCGCTGCCGGGGATAAGTTAGGAAATTTGTTTTGATCTTGGATTAGTTAGTTTTAGGATTTCAAATTTATTTTCTTATTTTTATTTTGTTTGTCTTTTTTGATCACTTTAACTTGCTTTTCTTGTTTTTGGTGTGTAGTTCACAAAAGAAGCTAAAGAAAATGAGCAAACAAGGAGGAGGAAATCAAGAAGACAAAGATTTTTTTTATTTTAGATTTTATTTTTATTTTTGGTGAGAGAGAGACTTTTAGACTTTTTATTTTTATTTTTGTTTTAAAGTTTTGACCCTAAATTGGAGGGCTTAATTAAATTGTAACCGAAAACCAAAACGAAGCCTCGGGTCGGAACACTCGCGGGTCATCTACAAAGGTCATCGCCCGTCTTGAACGGGAGGTAAATTTCTTGAACACCCACGAATCTCCTGTCAGTGGGTATTGGTGTGAATTCGTGTGCCTAATTGCTTTGATCGAACTGTTAGTGTAATCATTCTAGTAAGGGCACTAACCCAGTTACAAGATAAGAAACGGATTTCATCACCGTTCTCTTGCCCACATAGGTAACAACATTCACGAACCCAAACCTCACTTAAAAAGCTAAAATATTATTTAGACATCAGCCCCTAAGGTATCGAGCTCATAGGACCCTTCAAAAACAACTCGGGAAATTGACTTTTATCTAGGCATTCTCAGAGGAAAGTTTGTAAACAATTCTTGTCAAAAAGGCCGCCTCGAGAAGAGGAAACGTTTGCCGAAGGAAGACGGCTGTCACAACGTTCATTGTTGGTTGTCTTCCTGGAGAATTGTTTACCGACTACTCTGATAGAGTAACCTTTATAACAGTCAAAGTTCAAGTGTTGTGGCGAAGTAGGAGTTGTCTAGCTTTTTAGGTGAATCTGACAAACCCACTCATTGCTAGATTTTGTTTAGGTTGCTTGGTGGAGTCAGCCTGATTGTGTTTGCTTTCCTATAGGATCTTCGTAGTGATTCTTTGGTTCGAAAAAAAAAAAAAGGTTTTGAGAATATCCTTGGTCATTGGGCTCTAGTGTATGCCCGATAGATATCGTGATAAGAGAGGTCGTTTCATCAGTAGAGAAGCACATTTAAGTAATCTTTTAGCGAATCTCTCTTTCAGTGACACTATGGGTGAAAATCTAAACCAAGCCAGGGATGGAAATCAGCCTATGACACTCAGGGATTACATGAATCCCACTAGAACGTGTGAACCGTCATGCATACAGTTACCCCAATGCACGACTCAATTCGAGTTGAAACCGAGCACTATTCAAATGCTCCCTGTTTTCCGTGGGGTTGAGAACGAGAATCCCTACTACCATGTTAGGGATTTCGAAGAAATCTGTGGGACTATGAATTTCCCCAATATGCCTGACGAAATATTGAGACTTAGGTTGTTCCCTTTCTCACTGAAGGAGAAAGCAAAATCTTGGTTGTATGCCTTACAACCTCATTCCATTACTACATGGGAAGAATTGAGCAGTGTATTCCTTCTAAAATTCTTCCCGAAACACAAAACTACCTCTTTAAGGCAAAGTCTTAACAGTTTTGTGCAGCAAGAAGGAGAATCTCTCTATAAATATCTTGAGAGATTTAAAGAAATCTTACTACAGTGTCCACACCATGGTTTTGAAAAGATAAGACTAGTCCAGATTCTCTATGACGGACTAGATTACCCAACTACATCCATGGTAGAATCATTCTGTGGTGGCGGTTTTACTTATAAATCCGTCAATGATTGCATGGCTTTTCTAGAAGATCTAGCTGAGAAATCCCATCAATGGGAAACTTCTAGAGGACCTCCTAATAGGGCAAATCCTACTCCAAATAAAGGTGGCATCTATAGAGTTGATAAGTCAGAACTTACACTCGCCGCCATGGCTAGAAGAATAGAAGCCCTAGAGCTTGGTCAGCCTAAAGCATTCAGGGAGGATCCCACTCAGGTCATGAGTGTTGGAAATGAATCCACCTCTTATCCGTGCTCCGTCTGTGGAGACCCTTCTCATATAGGGAACAAATGTACCCTATTTCTTAGTTCTGCTGAAAAAGAACAAGCTTATGTTCTTTACCAAAACTCTAGGCAAGACAATCATCAAAAGTATGACCCTTATTCTAACACATATAATCCAGGTTGGAGAAATCATCCCAATTTCTCCTGGTCCAAGGGTCAAAATCAGGGACATCCTAGTAGTTCGATGAACCCTCCTGGGTTTAATGCTCCCAGGAATCCATATGGTCAACCTAGTACCCAATACCCTTCTCAAGAAAATGACTCCTTGAAGGAAACCCTAAATCAACTAGCTAAGACACAAATTGAGTTTATGCAAATGACCAGCCAGTCTATAACTCGTTTGGAAACCAAGCTAGAAGCCCTAAGCCAGAGAGAAAAAGGTGATTTTCCTAGTCAAACGGAGCAAAACCGAAAAGGTACTTTAGGTAAGCAACAAATGGGTCAAGCCAATGCAGTAACCACCCTTAGAAGTGGTAGGGTAGTTGAAAATAAGGTAGGAGTTCCCGAAGATAGTGAAAGAGATCATGAACCCTCTTCTATGCCAACCAGAGTCTCTAGTGATGAGCCCGAGAAGGCTCCTGAGTCTGAGGAACCGCCTGTAGTTACTGAGCCTTACATTCCTATAGCTCCATATCCTCAACGTTTAGTAGAGCGAAAGAAGAAGTCTCAGTTCGACGAGATAATGGAAATATTTAAACAAGTCAATATTAACATTCCATTACTAGATGCAATTAAACAGACCCCAGCTTACGCTAAGTTCCTTAAGGACCTATGTACTAGAAAGCGTAAGATGAATGTGCATAAAAAGGTATTCTTGACTCAACAAGTGAGTTCTATTATCCAACAAAACCTCCCACCTAAGTACAAAGATCCAGGAAGCCCTACATTACCTTGCACTATAGGGAACCATAAGATTGAACGAGCTCTGTTAGATCTAGGTGCCAGTGTCAATCTTCTTCCTTACTCGGTGTACTTACAATTAGGTTTGGGAGAAATAAAGCCCACTTATGTAGTCCTTCAATTGGCAAATCGGTCTGTAAGACGACCACGTGGCATAGTAGAGGATGTTTTGATAAAAGTTGGCGAGTTTATCTTTCCTGTAGATTTCATCATCTTAGATACTGAACCCATTCATGATACCAAGAGTCAAATCCCTGTCATTTTGGGTCGACCATTTTTACCTACATCAGATGCTGTCATATACTGTAGAAGTGGTCTTTTGAGATTGTCATTTGGAAATATGACGGTGGAGATGAATATTTTTAATATGGGACTTCACCCTGATGACATAGATGAGTTCAGCGGGTTGAACTTGGTAGAATTATTAGTTCAAGATGCATTACCAACAACTCAGTTGAGAGATCCTTTAGAAACTCTATTGGCACTTTTAGGCTTAGATGAGGAGGGTAGTATAAATGAGATAGATAACACGTCAGACTCTACCTCCTTGTTGACTTTGCCAACCTTAGAGTCACCACTTCCATCGTATGAGTCAAATGCTCTACCACTGAACTATGGACCCACCATAAAAGATGATGATGAATCTTGGCTGCTCAATCTACTAAATGAGAATGATGACTCGCTTGACTTAGTCAAGGACCTGGAGTTCTTTAAGGACACTAATGACATCATCATTAAACAAATTATAGAGGGTTTATCTGAACCAACTTTGGCAGAGTTTGAGTCTGGTAACCGAGTGACTCCTTTGGAAGAACTCCGTGTACCTGTTTTAGAAACCTCTTGTTTAACTCTGGGTGTCTTTGATAGTCCTCTAGATCCTCTTGTGTCGTATCCCTCGGGAGCATGTTTAACAGATTGTGCAATACCTCACTTGGTTTCTCCTCCCTACCTAGATCCTTTCTACCAGGACTATACTCTTTCTAGTCCATGGCCAAACTTAACGACTTTATTGTCGTCTAAGTTTGGGGATTCTTACCTGATCACGATAGTCTCACGGGTACCACAACATATTTACACAAATGTGAGACTATCATTCACTAAACACTTCGTGTCTTGGGTAGATCCACAGATGTTTCGCCTATTGGTTTATGGAGCTGTTCTTAAGGTTTGTTGAATCATCTGTTTCATCTGGCTGAAGACGTTAAACTTAGCGCTTTCTGGGAGGCAACCCATGCATAGGACTTCTGAATCTGGTAACATCTTTCCCTAATCCTGTTATTTTGCATAATCTTCAGAACATTGAGGACAATGTTCGGTTTAAGTTTGGGGATGGGGGATTGAATTTTTAGTCCTTATTTCAAAAATTCAAAAGGGTTCAAAATTTTAATTTTTGGATTAGAAACGTGAGTCTAGTTGTTTTTGCTTGTTAGTAGTTATAGAGTCTAGTTGGTTGTACTATGCTTTTGCTAAAGGTTTTTCCATGAATTTCGAGTCTTGAAGTTGTCTATGCACTAGCCATGTGAGTATTAGATAGGTGAAGAGTAGACTTTTCTAAGAGAACTTAATCGATCATTAGTGGAGACTTAACCCATGTGAGATTCTGAGCCTTTCTTTTTGTTTTGAGTGATCTCTTCTGAGCTAATTCTGAGTAGAATGAAGAGCTACTCAACCTCGCAATATTGAAAGAAGAACTCATTTGATCTCTTGAGTTCAAATTTTACAACCACTAGGGATGTCATCAGGAAGCAAATCTTTCTCTTGTAGTCTGAGAAACTTGAAAGCAGTGTCAACTAGAGGAAGATAGAAACTTCATCCATCATTTAGAATCTTGAGAATAAGCCATGAAGCAAAATGAAGAGAATATTACCAAGGAAAGAATAATGTCAAGAAAGTAGTATTTGTATTATGAGTCATAAAAATAAAAAAAAATAAAAAAAAAGAAAAAAAAAAGAAAAAAAAAGAAAGAAATAGAAAAATCAAAGAAAAAATGTGTTTGTTTAGTTTAAATGTTTATCCCTTGAAGTAGTTCTTGAAGATTTGAAGACGTCGAGTTCTCAGGAGTTCTAGTCACATATCATTAGTGTCTATCGACCTCTAGGAAACACTGTTACATAGTAGATCAGGTGAGAAGAGTTGGTAAGCTTCCCCATTCCATATTAGTGGTTGTTTCCTTCCAATGAGATCAGTCGTTCCCAAAAATTATAGTCCGTCTTTTTCATGTGTTGAGTTTTCCTTCATATTCATACTAACACATAGAGTGAACCATTTCTGAGTGACTTACATTTTTGAGTGTATGACCGTGAGGCAGTAGTCGAGGCGAAATGTGTTGAGAAGGTAACCGAGGTCTTGTCTGCTTGTAACCGAGATGATACTCATATTGGCTGGTAACGTGCACTTCGAGTCTTGATTACTAGTGAAGGAATTTTTAGCATTTGTATGGTTTGGTCGACTTGGATTTCATTTCTACTAACTTTCGAAAGTCTACCGGATAAACATTTTTAGTCCATGTCATATTTAAACCCTTATGGATTTTTGAGATTTTTGAATTTTGTGGGTATATTCACTGCAAACCCTCACGAGACTCAACTCGTCCTCTAGGGTAACCTAGAGGTTTAACGGCTTGTTGCACGTGCTAAGTGCAATCGTGATCCCTACGAAAGTGGTGGATTAGGTATAGTTTCATTTTTCTGTTTTGCTCGGGGACTAGCAAAATGTAAGTTTGGGGATGTTTGATGAGTTCGTTAGAACTCAATTACGTGTCGTCAATTTACATGAATTGATCATCACTTTTTGTTAACACTAATTAAGTTAACCAATTTTTGTAGGAATAACTAGTTCGAGGGGTGTTTGGCAATTTCATATACTATTACAGGGAATAGGTCAAAGTATGTATCAAATACGGAGAAACATGAATTATAGGGACTGGAATTATAAAATAACATTGATTCCCTACTAATGTTACTACCCCACGTGATAGCCACCATAGATTTACTATAAGTTTTTGGTTGAGAAAAGGAGTGGGACCCGCCAATTCTAATAAGGATAAACCTAATTGGTTTTGATTTTTTAGAGATTGTATCATATCATGGATTTGGCAGCCCAGAGGCAGAAAGGGAAACCCTAGAAAACCCCTCTATACATCTTATAAATGAGAACAGTAGCCGGCAATGGAAGGCATGCGGGGACAGATTTTAAAACAGTAGCCGACTTCACAAGAGGGAGAAAACCATTAGGTGGTTTTTGGGGAACATCAACCAATAGCCGGGAATTAAAAGAGGACATCGACTAAGTCTTTTGAAGGGGCGAAGATCGACATTGAAGCATCATATGGGTGATATCTTTTTCTTTCTTTTTGATTCAACTACTTCGATTATTGTGATGTGTTGCTAAGTCCTTTACCTAGAGTGAAAGATGAAACCAAGAATACAAATAAATAATATTTTATTATAATGATTCTCTTCAGTATGTGCTTTATTGTTTGAAAATATTAAACTCTGTTATTCTTTCACATGATACATTCTTCATTATTTATTCTTCTGGTTTGATTTATCATATTTAGATTTTAATCTTTAATGGTTCATACTTATTGGTTGATAAATAATAGTTGAGTTGTTATTGTTTATTTTTAAATGGGTTTAATTCTTAGGTGACTACATGCTTTAAAGAAAGATATATATATTTTCCGATATTTGGATGCAAGAGGTATACCAATTATTGAGTTATAGATAGAGAATCATTCAGGGTTAAATATCTTTTTATGAGTGTTTTTGGTGGATTCTAAACTCTAGGATTTTTCTCACATTAATCTCTTTCCGATTGAAATATTAGTCTCACTTTATTATTTTATTTTTCATAAAAAAACGAATCTCAAAGTTTCTTATTCACTAGTTTAGGATTAAAATATAGTTTCAACTTGTCTTCGTGGGATCGACCCGTACTTGCTAGGTCTACACTACATAGACCCGTGCACTTGAGGATTTTATTACAAAATACGGGTTTATTTTAGCCTATTATTTAGGTTAGTTTAAATTCGCATCATTAGGCGATTAGACGACACTTTCGATGACTCGGGATTAACCGATTTAGACGTTTGTTTGACTAAGTATGATCTCCGGATATACGTAGTACTTAGAGACATCTACTTTAGGAGTCGAATATCGATTGTACTTCGACACATTAAATCGGACTACACATAGACGTAGGTTTATCATTATGGATTCCCGGACTTCGACACCTCTCTCGCTTATTTGTTGCCCGAATCGAGTCTTACCGTCTCTCGACCCTTGTTCCTCCGACACTTCTCTCGAACCTCTCTCGCCTGTTTTACTTATATTGTTTAGTTAGTTTTGCTTGTTCTCTTGTTTACTTATTCGATCAAATACCCCCATTATCTTTGTTTCTTTCCTTTTAGTATAAGTTAGCTAGTAATACTTAGACCGGCGAGCGAGACTCCTTCGTTATCCGAATCACCTTCCTATCCTTGGATCGACTCCGGTTTTACCGGTTACTACTTGATACCTCCGCTTGGGTATGCTATAGGACAACAAAATCATAGAGATAACTAAAGATGAACCTCCTACCCTAATAGGTTACATCGAAAGAGTTCAATTTGTAGTTAAAACAGAGGAAAGATACGAGGAGATGGAGGAGATTATTAAACTTGCAGCGAAAAAAGAACCGCCAAGAAAAAAGAAAGAGAAGAACATCGGCTTGCTCACGATCATGATCGATATATAAGAATCAGACTGGATTACGAGTTTTACACCCCCCCCCCCCCCCCCCGACTAGAAACAGAGGGGAGATATTGGAAATTCTAATGCAAATGAACAAAATTCAATTGGCAAAACCAAATCCCGATAAGTAGGACTTCGGTCCAAGCGATAGAATGCTTGGTGTGTCTTTCAAAAAGAATACGACCACAAAGCTGAGGATTGTCGGCACCTCAAAAACATCATAGAGGATTTGGTAAGAAAATGAGAGCTAGACAAGTATGTTAGACAAGAATACCAAGCTTACTTGTCCGAGTATGAAGTAAAGAAGTCCTCTGGGATTGAGGAACTGGGTCAGGGCTAGACACCAAAACCTCTTCACTTCTATAAGGAATAATTCAGGGAAGGGGAAAAAACTCGAAGAAGATACTATCAATAAAAAGGTTGGTTATCTTGGAGATTCCAAGATAATTTCATCATTGTGGGACAAATCCGCATTACTCGGTTCTTTACATTATCGAGTCAATCCAATTGACACATAAAATAGAGTGCATCGAGAAGAAGTTATTGTATACGATCAACGACCTAAACCCAACAATCTCAGACCTCTCATATCCTCCATTAATAACATAGGTAGATATGTAGATGTATAATAATACTTAGGAATCCAAGTGGTTACAAATTCAACTAGTGAGGGTTATTTCGTTACTCTCATGTAAAACATTAGTGGATATGTGGTATAAATAAAGTATAGATCTAGTTAGGTCTTATTGTAGCCGATAAGAGTGTTATTGCCATTAAAGCATCTCCAATGCAACACTCGAACTCTAAATCTTAGAGTGCCACATAGAAATTTTAAAAGTTTTCCTTTAAAATCCACCTCCAATGCAAAACTCAATGTGAATCTCTAAAATGGTGCGTCAAGATTGTTTTAGAGATCCTTAAGAGGACACTCTAAATTTTATAGTAGAGTGTCTCTAAAGGGTCAAATAAGAAAGAGACCATTTAGAGATCCACTTTTCACGCTTAACACATAAGATTTTTAGAGTTTTTCTTGGGTCTTGCATTGGAGATGCTCTTAGGGTGTGGAATGACCTTTAAGAGTCTAAGTATCTGTATTTATGGCACTAAAGATCTATTTTAATCGTCATTATGTAATTTTGATTTTTTATTCGCATCATGTAATCAAAATAAAAAAAGATGTTTGGATATATTTCGGCTTGGGTCGGGCCCAGCCGACTCGGGTTGAAATAGTGTCGGCCCGACACTATGTTGTACCCTAGTCCAGCACGGGACGGGTTAGACTCGGACCAGGTGGGGTTGGCTCGCAAGCCGCATAGGACCCCGACTGGCTGCATCGAGCCAGGTCAACCTTAGACTAGGTTGTAATTAAAAAAAATGTATATATAACTTACCTAAAAATAAATTAAAAATAAAAGGAATATATATAATAACAAATATAAAAGAAAAGATTTTATGAAATATATAATTTATATCATATGAAACTAACCTAAAAGATGACAAATATAAAAGAAAAAAAATCTTACAGAATACTATTTATACCATATGAGACTCACCTAAAAATTAAAAGAAGAAGATAACAAATATTAAAAAAAGATTTTATGCATTATTATTGATAACATAAAAACTTACCTGAAAGATGACAAATATAAAATATATATCCTATAAAATATTTAAGATAATGAATTTACCTAAAAGTAAAGGATAACACATGTAAAGAAACAGATTTTATAAAATATTACTTATATGGAACTTTTTTTTTTTTGTTGAACAACTTATAGGAACTTACTAAAAATTTAAAGATAAAAGATGATAACAAACATAAAAGTAACAAATATAAATGGAAAGATCTCAAAGATTATTATTTATAGTATATAAAATATAAGTTATGGTATATGAATTCTTAATAGGAATTAAAATAATACAGAGAGGGTCGGGCTCTCGGATCAAAACCCAGCCGAGCCCGGGATAAAATCCGGACTTGACCAGTTTCGTGCCAGTCCGGACCGATTAAACACCAGAGATTCAATGAAATAAAAGACCTCTTGGAAAAAATTGCAGGTTCAGGGTATTATTGTAAAATGATACTCGAATCCTAACTATAAATCCGTAAGAGAGAAGTGCTTGGGAAATTTGGAAACCAAATTATCAAGAGAATAAGGAAGAAGCAAAAGAATGGCAGCAGAAGAGGGACAGGTGATCGGTTGCCACACTATCGACGTCTGGAAGGAACACCATCAAAAAGGCATCGACGCCAAGAAATTGGTATACACAAACACTATATATCTTTATCCTTTTTCCTCTTTCCTGTTTGATCTATTATTTGAGTTCATTCATCAAATCTTTTTCTTTTCTCAATTGAGGAGGTTAAGTTGATTTAATAATTGATTGCGGTTTCGGTTTTCTCTGACCTGAGTATCTAATTTATGTTCAGAAATCATGGGTATTTTTTTTATTATGGGTTTCATTTCAGCATTTTCTAGGGTAGGGTTTTGGTGTTTTTATAAATTGAGATTTGACTTATTTCATGATTGATAAAGTTAGGGTTTTCTCTGACTTGAAATATGCAATTTCTTTCGTAAATTGTTGCTAGTTTGAACTATCATGATTATATTTCCTTGAGTATTTTTGTTTCTCTTAAATTTTGAAGGTGGATTTTGGTTTATTGTTGTTTTCTTTCTGTGAGTCTCGATTCAGCATTTTCTAGGGGGATCTAGATTTTCTTTTTTGTTGGAATTTGGGGTTTCCGATCATTTGATGATTGATAGAATTAGGATTAGGGTTTTCTCTTACTTGGATATTCAGTTTTTGTAAAATCGTGGGTATTTCTTAAACTTGAATTTATTTACTGCTGTACCTATTCGTTACTCTTGAATTTGGAAGGTGCATTTTGATCTTATGTTTTTTTTTTTTACCAAATTATGTATTTCAGTTCAGCATTCTCTAGGTCATGATTTAAATGCATGTTACCGTCATGTTCCTTTCCGTTGCTATAGTGTTTGTAGCTGTTAATGTGTTTTGTATTTGGAAGTTCTGGAAATCGATTCATTTCTAGCATGATTAGTTCTTTAGGTGTTTAAGGTGAATATTTTTTCCGCATGATTTCGTAAAATTCATAGGAGTTCTTTCCTGTGACTATAGTTCTATGTTAATTAGAGAAAGACGATCAATTTAAGTTACAAACAGATTTGAGATATTCGTTGGTAGCGGTAATGAATAGTAGCAGATGACTGTTCTTGGGTTGAGTACGTTTATCTTGAACTAACAAGCAAAGATCGTCAAAGGGTGATTGTTGTTCTTGTGTATAGAATACTCGGTTATCTACATTGCCTTGTCTGGTCGGGCTCATGAGTGAAGGGATTCTGAACTTGGCTGTAGCCTGACCAGAGAGTTAGGTGAATACCTCGAGCTCACAACTTCCCACCCCTGTCTCTCCGTTTAAAGTTTTTACCGAGATGTATAAAGAATGTTGAATGACTGAGTCTCTCTGTCTTCCTTCATCAAAGATCAAGTGGATAGCGACTCTAGCCTCGACCGATATCAGCTTAGTATGTCATTTTTAGCAGGTGAACTTTTGATTAGAAATACTTATAGTTGCTGATAATATGCAGGTTGTTATCGATTTCACTGCTTCATGGTGTGGGCCTTGTCGTTTTATTTCTCCAGTCCTATCTGAGATAGCAAAGAAACTCCCCAACGTCTTGTTCCTAAAGGTTGATGTGGACGAATTGAGGGTAAGTAAATTTAACATCTCTAAAGAGTGAAGGTCATAAAATATGTCAAATTCATTCTTCTCGGGTTACAATCCATTCATGAACAAAAAATGTAAAACCCAAATTGAAAATGTTGCAGGAAGTTGCTGCGGAGTTCACAGTAGAAGCAATGCCGACTTTTGTGTTTCTGAAAGAAGGGAAGGAAGTAGACAGGTTCGTTGGTGCCGATAAAGATGGCTTGCAGGAAAAAATCAACAAGAACTTGGCCTAATCTTGGCTTTGACAAAACTAAGATAATTAAGTATGCTCTGTTTTCTCTAGACATTATGCGTCAGTTAATAAGTACTCTTTATGAATGAGCCCGTAAGATTTTAGTTATATTATGATGTGGAAAAAATGAATTTTTTTTGTTGAGTAATCGCCCCCCACTCGGACTGATCACTCTGTGGCTAATGCATTTCTTCGGACTGGGCCAACCCGAGAGGAGACGGACTGTCCACTCTGAGAGGTCTCGGGCTGCCCCAGTCCGAGACCTAGCTTTGGTTTTCGAGTAGGGCAAGTCCGAGACTTGGCTTTAGGTTTCGGACTGAGACAGTCGTCACAATCTCCTCCTCCATTTTCATGGTTGGATTTTTCGTTTCACAGTTAGGGTCTCCGTTTCATAGATTCAAAAGATGCAAAAGTTAGAAATATGGGTAGGGAGGGTTCTTCGTTTAATGGTTAGGGTACTTCGTTTCATGGTTAGGGTTTTTTGTTTCATGGTTAGGGTTCTTCTTTTCATAGATTCAAAAGATTGAAAAATGAAAAATAATGGTGTTAGGATTCTTTTTGGATGGATCAAGAAATTGCAGAACAATGAAGCTTTATTGGTTGAAGAACTCATAACTTCATCAGTTTAATGTGAGAATGGTTAGAATAGATGAAAGACTTGAAATCAAGATTTGGGGAAGAAGAAATTAAACCTGTAATTCTAGTAGAGATTAAGGTTGTTCATGGCTTAGGAAAACACAGTAATGTAATCGGGAAATCACCATTGAAATATCTGGTTTTAGAAGTAGAGAGAGAAAGAAGAACAACCAAAGAAGAAAAGAAGAGGGGCTGCTTGGGAGGCGCCTCCTGGGCCTTACGGGTCCGCTATAGACGGGAGGCCCCTATAGTAGTTTTGGGAGGCGCTTATAGATGCATCCCAAACTTAATACTATCTATACCTCTAATAACTCAAAAGAACTGTTAATTGGGTGCTTCTATAGGCACCGGGCCAAAAGGCTGTTAGCATCTAAAATTTATATTGACTCGAGTCAATGGCTATTGACCCAAGGTCTCTATAAGCACCGGTTTTTAATGTGGGTTAGGTTCACCTCTGTTTGCTTCTTCCATCTTCTTCTTCCAAGAATCCCAATTAATTTTTATTGACATCAATTTTCAGCCCATGTCTACAGTCTACTCCAAACCCTAACTTTGTCTCTAGATGATATAAGTGACTGATGTATATCCTCTATCCTTGGAGAGGAACCATAGAGAATAATAGCCAAGACAACAGTCATAGAGAATAATCAAGAAATATATGGGAGAGTGAAAAAAGTGTGGTTAATAAGGAACAATTCAAAAAGTAAAAGTAAAAGGAATCAATCAATTTGTCACTGAGTAACAAACAGAGAAGAAAAGGAGGAGGAACAAAAACAGAAGTGAGGGAAGAGTAGTTTTAAAACAAAAAAAATTGTTTATTTCTTTTTCAGGTAATGTTTTTATCAGATTTTGATCAGACCCTTTAATCAATTCATGAGATATAAAGAAGAAGATGAGATCAAAAGAAGTAGATGATGACCCTTTAATCAATTCGTTAGATATAAAGAAGAAGATGAGATCAAAAGAGGTAGATGATGACGTCTCTAGGGCACGCCCTCTCTCTAGAAAAATCAGACGACCATTGAACTACAAGAGCAGTTGATAATATTTGGTGAGTAGAGTTTGGTTGACTTAGAGAGAGAAAGTTTGAAATTGAGATTTCTGTTAGTTTTGGTAAAGATGGATGGAGGGAGGGGTTAGGGTTAACTGAGAAGGGACGGTGCCTACATAGTTGGTTGGTGCTAATAGAGAAATGAGCGGTTGGGTCTGGTGCTAACAGAGATGGATGCTAACAGCCATTTGGTCTGGTGCCTTTAGAAGCACCCCTGTTAGTTACACCTGCGAATTAAACCTCCGATCTTGAGGGTTTTGGATTTATATCAGCGCTGTCAACCACATGGGCAATGAAGTGTTGACAACAGGAGTTAATATTGGGGGTTCATAACTTCGTATGAATATTTACATGTTTAGTGATGGATTGCTGATTGATTTTATCTTTTGTGGGTTAATTCTTATTGGCCCTTATTTCTCCTTTTTGTTATTTTTAGTTTCTTTTATTAAATTTTGAGTTGTAGGTCCAAAAAATGACCTCTAAGTATATTTAGTCCACCAAAATCCCAAAAGGTAGTTATAATCCATGAAAAAAAATAGGAATTCAATCAAAAACCGTAATCTCCATCCACAAACACAAATCCTTATGTTATTTATTTTCTTTTAATACCTATACTAACCTCTATATAAAGCATCCATATTTTCAACAAAAAAAATATATATAAAGCACTCAAAACCCCTTTTTCTAGACGATTGGCAAGGAGAGTTGGAAATTGTTGTTGGAGAGCAGTAGCAGAAAATCAATTTTTTTTACTACAACTCCCCATAACAATTTGGTATTAAGAGTTTTTTTTTTCTTCTTTCCTATTCTTTTCTTGAACTCTAAATATTTCAACAACAATACCTCTATTTTCTTCTCCACAATCAAATTACACAACAATTATTTACCAACAATTATTAATTCTCACTTTCTTCTTCAATTGGATACTTACGTTTATTATGCCTCAAGATATTTATGATGTTGCTTCTTTGATGGAGGAAGAAGATATTTTTTAATCAAAGCAACAATTACCAACTCAATCAAACAATGTTATTGTAGATGAAGATCCCTCTCAAGATGTAAGGAATTCCAAAGACAATAATTTTCGGTTAAATTTTATTTCTCTTTCTTCCTTCAACTTTAAAAATTTGCCCAAAAATAGGCCGAATATTTCGATTCGTTCAGCAATTTCTCTGGAGAAATTTTACAAACATTTCCCCTCAGGTTAGGGAAAACAGTAAAATAGTTTTTCTATTTATAAAATTTCTCTATTTAGGAAAAAAAATAAAATAGTTTCTCGATTTTGGTTGATGTCTTCTTCATTAGGAAAAATACTTGGGTAGAAGTCGCCACAAATTTGTAATTGATGAAGGAAAGAGATTGCAAGAGGAGAAGCCGGAGGGAGATTGGGAGACTCGAATTCAGAAGAGAGAACGAGTGAAAGAAGAAGAAAGTGTTTTCTTTTTCATTTTGTTAGTATTTTTAAGATATTTGACTATATTATACTTGAGTCCTTCAAATTATGAGTTTTACATTTAAAATCTATAAAATAAAAGGTCTCTAAAATAATAATCCAAAAATCTTATCCCCTTTATTGATCTTTATAGCTCCCCAACAATAATAGCTCCCCAACAACAATTTCCAGCTCCTCTTACCAATAGCCTTTTCTATTTCCCATTCTCAATATAACTTATCTCTCTTACTCACTTTCTTTCTCTCCCCACCACCTTCCCTAAGTCTTCGACTTTTTACATCTTACTCAATCACTTCCTCTCTCTAAACAGCAATGTCCCAAAACGGGTGAGAAAAACCGTAACACCGTCATCTTCTTCATGAATCAAGCTTTGTCTTCATCATCTTCCATTATCATCTTCATCTTTCTCATGTTCATCTAACTTTTGGTCACCTTCAGTTTAAAAACTTTTTGTTAGATTCAAGCTTCATCTTCCATTACTTTTTGGGTTTCATATTTGTGTGTTCGGTTATCACCTTCATCAATTTTTGTTTGATAATGGAAGATGAACATGAGGAAGATGAACATGAGGAAGATGAACATGAGGAAGATGGAAGATGATGAAGACGAAGCTTGATTCATGGAGAAGATGAAGGTGGTACAGTTTTTTCCCCACCCGTTTTCGGACGTTGTTGTTTGGAGAAACAAGTTGATTGAGTAAGTTGTAAGAAAGTCAGACTTCTTTCTTTTGAGGTTTCTTGCATCAGCTTCATATTGTTTTGTTTATCATCTCCATCATCAAAACACAGAAGTCAGTTTATTATTTGTTTGTTACAAAACACATTTTGTTTCAACACTTTTATACTATTCGTTATTCATATTGATGCTTAGGGCTGGGAAAAGGGTCTGAAAACCCGACCCTAACCGCCCGAACCGTTAAGATGTGGCGACCGAGAAGAACCTGACTCAGACATACCCGACCCGTTATATTGGGTGGAAGCAGTTGGGACTCGGGTAAGGCCTCCTACTTGAGTCCCACACCTTACATGTCTGCTACTTGCCCGCTTGATAAGATCTACTACCCGATCGTCAATAGGACCCGCTACCCGAGACCGCCTGTCTTATTAACCCTAAACCCATTGTCAGATTATATGATCCAACTGAGATATCTTGTCTCTTCAACAGACATCCTTAGTCGCTGGATCAGAAGGTCTTCACCTATAAATATCCCAGAAACCCTTTTATCTCTCTTTACAAACCCTATTCTCCACCGCTCCCCTCTTTTTCCACCTTAGTTCTACTTCTACCAGACCACCACCACACCTTAGAGGCTTAGAACTAAGTAGTAACTTAGTTCTCTCTTTTCTGAATCTCTGTCTCTCTTATTACTTGAAGAGTCTCTGATTCTCTCTCTCTCTCTCTCTTATTACCGAAGAGTGGGACCCAACACCGACCGGCCACCGCACCTTCTCTGAAGTTCAAAATGGTTGGTAATCCTAACCGAAACTTTGTATCTCCTGATCTTTGAGATGGTTAAAAATCCTAGAGATGAATGTTATGCTGATACGCCGATGATCTACGGATCAGATGAGGCGTTTTGAAGCTTTAAAACTTCACTTTAAGATCTAATTTGTATTTCCTTTTTTATGTTAAATGAGGTAAATCAATGACGTATCATGTATGGAATCTCTGAAACAACTCCAATTTTAAGGATCTATTTGATCAAACAGATCTCAACCATTGGATCTGTTTGATCAAGCATATCATGTTTGTTCCAAAGATGGTATCATATTCGATGTAATTTTTTCTATTTTTTGATGTTGTTATATGATGTTGATTAAAATCGAAGATGTTATTATATGGGATGTATTTTTTTTATGTTGTTATATGATGTTGATTAAAATCAGAGATGTAAAACATCTCTGAAACAAATTTTATTTTAAGGATATGTTTGATCAAACATATCTCAATCGTTGGATCTGTTTGATCAAACAGATCATGTCTGTTTCAGAGATGTTATTATATGGGATGTATTTTTTTATGTTGTTATATGATGTTGATTAAAATCAGAGATGTAAAACATCTCTGAAACAAACTCGATTTTAAGGATTTGTTTGATCAAACAGATCATGTATGTTTCAAAGATGTTATTATATGGGATGTATTTTTTATGTTGTTATATGATGTTGATTAAAATCAGAGATGTAAAATATTTCTGAAACAGATTCTATTTTAAGGATTTGTTTGATCAAACAGATCTCAACCGTTGGATCTGTTCGATCAAACAGATCATGTCTGTTTCAGAGATGTTATTTTATGAGATGTATTTTTTTTCATGATGTTATATGATGAAATCAGATTGACTCTCTTGACATGAACTCGACTGCATTAGATTGACATTTCGTTTTTGGGTGTGGCTTAAACCTAGGTCGATTAAAGAACATGACATATCGTTTCTTGTCAACATCTTCAAAAGATAAAAATGCGAAGATCTTCAACTGATGGGATAGTGTTAGACTAGGGCACAAGTGGTTCTCAAGATTTAGCTATTGGGAAATAGATGAAAATATAATTAGGCCACTGTTTTGGGGAAATAAACAAAGTTTCTGGGGCAATAAGTTTTGGGTGGAAACAAAATTTTTTTTTTATTCTTTCATCTTCTCCTCTCACCTCAACTAGAACTCCAGCGACCTCCACCGGATTCCGGCAACTTCCACCATTAATGTCGGCGATCACCATCAACAGAGTTCTCTCTTCTTTCTTCTTTCTTCTTTCTTCTTTCTTCTTTCTTCTTTCTTCTTTTTTCTTTTTTCTCTCTCTTCTCTCTCCCTCTCTCATTAACTCACGAGATTTCCGGCGAAGGGGATCTCCCTTTGCCGGAAACTCGTCTGGATCTGGTTCTTCCAAATCCAGACGAAGGGTTCTGGCAAAGGGGAAACCCCTTCGCCGGAACTGTAACAAAAAAAAGGGGAGAGGGGGAGAGAGAGAGAGAGAGAGAGAGAGAGAGAGAGAGAGAGAGAGAGAGGAGAGAGAGAGAAGAAGAGAGCGAGAGAGAGAGAGAGAAGAGAGAAGAGAAGAAACTTTTCCGGCTGGAACCCCTTCATTCCGGCGACTTGAGGGGGAATGTTTGGTTTGAGTTTTTTTGGTTTTCCAACGTCTTCCTTTGAAACTTTTCTGTTTTCCCCAAAACGGTGGCCTATAATTAAGATGATTCCGATAATGAAGCAACCAACCACACAAATATAATTAAGATGATTCCAATAATGAAGCAACCAACCAAACAGAAAACATTTACCGTGAGATTATCTTTTGCAAATATTGGAATCGTGAATAAGAACGCTTATCAAATCATATATGAGATAATTAAATCAACTCCACTACTCAATACGTGCACAAATCAAGTAAACTAGAAGATTAACAAAAATCACTACTTCGAATTTGAAACGAGAAAACAAGAAGCGACAGACAATGTAGCGATAAGTTACTAACCAGTCTGACCCTTCGTAAAGGAGTATCCCTTCGAATTGTGTAAGTACCAGGGCAGTGGTTGGGAAGAGACGATTCCTCATGTACTCCTTTCTTCCCTCCTTGAAATAGCAAGCATTAATCAGATGACCGTGTGCCAAGTCAAGTTTTCATTGAGTAGGAGATCGACATACATACCTTGGTTATCATCAGACGACTTATTAATTTGACTAGGATTAATGTCTTAATGAACATTGACAGATTGACCCAAACGATTTATGAGCACCTAGATTTTTAATAAAGTCGTCGGCTTATAGCACAAAAACCGAATGTAATGACAATCATTGCCTCGCCCAACATGATTAAAGGGTGAATTCCATAACTTTTGACAAATCCAACATTAGCTTCCAGTTGGTCAATAAATATGTTGGCCCTCAGAGTTAGAGTTGCATTAGTTTTTTTTTTTTTGTTGAAAGAGAGTTGCATCAGTTGACCCATTGGTAGTTCTCTTTCCAGAATGTATTTTTATCTTACAACAATCACCCTCAAAGTTCAACAAAAAAAAAAACAATCATCCTCAAACAAAAATAAAAATAAAATGAAACATCAATAAAATTCTTCACATTGAAAGAAAAGAAACATTGAATTTACTTAACAGAGGACAATGCTCTTTTTGTGTTTTCCTCACAAAATTAAGTTCAACATCCCTCACTTAAGAAGAACCCTAATTCAAACATGAGTTTAATTTCAGGGGATAAAATTTCCCCCTATATTAAAATCAAACAACTATCACACAACCTGTTTACTGTCATACTCATCATATACTATTGAAAACAAACACAAATTCTATGCCGTTTTCAAATAAGTCATTTCTGGTTCGAAGATTATAACCAGAACTGACAATCTCCCCGATTTCGGGCACCCTTTTATCTATCTTTTCATGCCTCTACTTAAACACACTATCTTTACAGAAACAAACTAGAAGTAATTCAAGAATGTGGAATCGAACGCTATCTAGGTGTTCTTTCTCTATATGTGAAACTAGGATTCTTGACATTCCAGATACTTACATACTGGAATGCCTCTCCTCTTGTAACCTTCTTTCATGGTTTAATTTTCCTTCCTTGCAGTACATTCGCAAGTACTTTCCTCTCATGTTCGGCTCTATCAACCCTTCTGAGTAATTTTAGGGGCACAAACAGCTTCAACTGCAACATGCTTAAACACATTCGGACAGGGGTCTCCTTTGAAGTTATTGTTTGAGACAGGAACTATGCATCCCTCCTGGCCTACACACATCTGCAATAACAGAAAGAGATGATTCAACTGAAACATGTCGAAGAGGTTCAGAATAGAGTTCGACTTGTAATGTTCCTTTTTAATTGTATGAATCTGATTTGTCTGAGCCTCGCTTAACTTAGTCACGAGGACCATATTCTTTTCATGTTATTTCAGACAATGGACTCCTACGTCATATTTATATCTAACTCAAATGGACCAAAATAAGTCTGAGTCAGCCAGACGAATTAGAAAAAGAGTCGGACAAAAACAAACAATTATGAAATCTGACTTGAGTCAATTTAAATCTTGAGTCAGATTTCAGATCCAAATTTGAAAAAAGAAATTAAGAATAAGTTGAGTACCTTTTGTAAGATGGTGAACGAGCTCGAAGAGTGGCATTTTCCTTGTTGGAAACTTCCACAAGTTCCGGAAGGAGTTCCAAAACTCGCGAAGTTAATACCAGAGATGGATTGTCCAGGAGGGCATTTCAAGTGAATTTTGGGTTTGGTTACCAGCTTAGTGTGTTCACCATCGTTGTCGACTTGTAAGCTTTTTGTTGTAGGAAGATATTCAGCTACCTTAGCACAAACAACGGAAACTGTCCTTTTCACAAGAGATATGCGAGATGTATCCCCACCGATTTCCTCGATAAGTACTAACAAATTCTGGCTTGATTTTAACCAAGAACGAGGAACGTGGTACCTAAAACAAAAATATAATTTCGAGAAGATCGTTATAAGGAAGATGCTGTGTTAACATCATTTCATCTTCAATTCAAGTGTTTAAATACTCAAATCTTTATAAAGTTATTACCATCTTTGAGTTGGTTGACCACAACCAACTTCACAGTTCAGTGGTCGATAGGATCCTGCATAACTGCACTGATTGCAATTACCATTTGCAGCAACAGTCCAATATCTACCGATACTTTGCCCGTTGATCCAGACTTGACCCTTACCCATACTTCCCATGTCCAAAGCCAATGGTTCGTCTCCTTCAGGATTATCAAAATAAGCCTGCAAGTCAGAAGGAAATGAACGATAAACCTGAAACTTAGAGCAGACTCTGCTGACCAAAAGTTTATATATATATATATATATATATATATATATATATATATATACTTGTACATATTTATGGAGTAAAAAGTATTCATGAAAGGTTGTGAAGATCGTTGTTTATTCATTACCTTATACCATGTTAATGGCTGCTGGTTTTGTCCAACTAATGAACCTCGCATCCAGTCCACTGATGAAATCCCATTTGGAGAGTGAACATTCATTGCTTCTCCTTTCAAGCCAACCTGTGTGAAACAACACTCATAAAGGTTAGTCATTAAGAAATGCAATTGTTTTGAAACTGATTGAGAGTTGAATTGGAAGTTCATTTTTCTGCTCCTTACCTGATAGGACCACTTCTGCCAAGTCAAGTCTCGTTTTCCCTCGTCCAATCCACGAAGGGCAACAGGACCTAGTATACCAGTATTCCAACTCTCAAAATGAGTTCCTATGTTCTAAATCACAGCAAATGAGAATAGTTAGTCCAAAGTTAGTATTATTTTTCTTAGAAAAGTTGCAGAAAGTTTACTTTCAGTATTTAAGTGAAGGAAAATGTACTAACCGGCAATCCTACGGCTATACTGAGGAGTGCAATTCTATTTGTTCCTGCTCGAAGATTGACTTTTCCTATAAATGTGAATTTCATATTCTCTCTTGTCCCAGTGGCTGATCCTATAACAAGGCAACAAACAAAATAAAAATTTTAAGAATCTGAAATTTGTTGGTGAGAAATAGTATGGTTGTTTCTTACATATGAAAATAAAATAAAATATGGTATTCGGCTTTAATTCAAAAGAAACCATTGACAAAATACCTGAAAATTGTCCGTTGATATATACATGCAAAGCGTGGCCTGATGATTGAACAATGAGAGTTGGCAATTCACCTCTATTCAGAAATGACTCGGATGGATTAACGTCAACGCTGAATATCATAATATACCCAGCTTAATCAGTATAAATGCAGATAATAGAACCTTTAAGGCCCATTTAAAGGGAAAACCTTAGTAGGCTTACCCATATACTATAGCCCGGGTTAGCCTACTAAGGGTTCTGAAATTGGCTCTAAAGATCAAGTAAAGTTGCACACAAGAATTAGTATTGACGTTTAACTGGAGTATCTATCTTACCTAGTAGTGTACCATAGGTAGTCACTTGTATCTCTAGTTACATTAATCTGCTCAAGGAGACCCACTGACGTGATCATATTATCGTCTCCTAATGTTGAGATCTCTTCGTCATAAGCCTCCCAAGAGAGAAAATTATTGTTAGAAGGCAACATTTGCATCTGTGATGTCTGAACTCCGATCTGCAATCAAAATGAGACAAGTAAATCCCCAAGTTTCATAAGATTTGACAACTAAGGATTTGAACTTATACGGTTTTAGAATTCCGTTATCACCACAATTAAATCTACAATTTGAACTTACTTTTGCTGTATTAAAAACCACATTTTTGCAGTCAGGAAGAATGCTGATTGACCAAGGTGGGAGACTGTAGCGTGCATTATTGAATGTAACTTTGACTGCATACTTCGAATTGTAGTTTGCTAGGAAAGCCGCACAATTTTCAGAATCATAAGAGTACACATGTGCCTGAAAGACGCATAATTATCAAGTCAACTTAGGTGGTTTTCCTTTTTTGCTAATTCAGATCTGAAATCTGACTGGAGATTTTAAGGAACTGAAAAGGCTAAATACCTCTTGGTTGCTTCCCAAAGAACTAACAGTTGGATCAGAAGAAACTAAAGCTTGCTCACACAGCTTAATAGCTTTATGGAGCTCTGTTAGGTGTCCGTATTTAGGCTGCCTAACCAATCCTGCAAGGGACCATGAAGGAAGAAGTGAGAACCTTGAGATGAGACGTGCTATAAAGAAGTAATGGACGAAGTCATTTGGATGATTGGATCAAGTTTAGTATCTCAGATCCTCACCATATTCATCAATTGGGGCATCATAATCGTAACTGGTAGTAATAAATGGGCCTCCTGCGGTCCGTCCGAAATTGGTTCCTCCGTGGTACTGTCAGGAGCAATAACCATGTCATTAATATTCAACCATCCTCTAATACAATTACAAATAATTTTGAAACTCGACTTTTTTCTCAAACTGGAATTCTTATTTCTTGATAAAAAAAAAAGAGAAGAGATAGATCCGCACCATGTAGTAATTAACGAATGATCCACCCCTTTGTATAAAGCGAGCAACTGCAAATGCCAAATCTTTAACAGGTCGTTGTTTAGTCGTTCCACCAAATTCAGTGAACCTTTTACAAATATTTTCGAGAGATTAGTTAGATGAAAACATTTTACTTCTTTCGTACAATAAAAGGCCATGTTCGAATTTTACCATCCACTCCAAGCTTCGGTCCATAGTGTCGGCTTGTAAGGTCTGTTGGAAGTGAAAGTATCGCAGTAAAAGCCATTGCACGTGTTTATCTGTCAATGTGTAAATAGTTAACATCAATTCGTAGTACATATATCTAATTTTGTATTAAATTTCGAAAAAACACTTCAATCTTCTTTACTATTTCACCACACAATAATAGAGAAAGAGATCAAAGTAACGTAATCAAGTAAACAGACTAAGGTCGGAAGAGCAAAAAACGAGTGAAGAATGCGAGAAAACGTAAATATTAAGAACAAATTATAAAACCCAAGAGTCGTAAGAGAAAAATCGAGGTAAGAATGCAAGAAAACGTAAATAATAAGAACAAATTACAAAACCCAAGAGGGTAAAAGAGCTGAAATTGGACCAGAAGAGTGCAATGGTACTATATCACTTACCACTGGATCTGGGGCATCATCTTCCTTGCACATTACCCATGGGACACCCGTATCCAATCCAACAGCCATTTTTGCAGCCCAACTCATGTACGCATATCCAGCAGGACCGAATTGCTTACTTGTTGGCCCATATTCATTCTCAATCTATAGAAACCAAATGAGTTGAATCAAACTCTTTTATCAATTCGATGTTGCTTCATCAACAAACTAAGAAATCATTAAAAGTACACAAATAACTAGTATTTTGCACAAAACTTGAATGGTTTCATTATGTAGATCAATTTATAGCGGAAAAACAACACATGAGACTGAGAGTCTGAGAGAGTAGTATAATGGCACATTATTTACATTACATTCATGGACATTATCAGTTTTAAGTTTGCTAAAACAAACTAATAAGCTAATATGGTGGAAAATATCACATCCACCCAAATAGCTAGTATCTTGCACAAACCTCAAAATTTTTCGTTACGTGAATCAGTTATGGCAAAAACAAGACATGGATCAAAAATTCAAAACCAGTACCTGAGAGAGTATAATGGGACCACCCTGAGATTGAAACAACTTTTCATCCTTCATCATCTGCACAATCTTCTCTGTGAACCCTTGCATTGCCATCTAGAACACCGATAAAAAGCAAAAAGACCTTAAGAACTGAAAACATTGGAATAGCATTGATATAGAAAACATCTACTAAATGTAATTTTGTAAAATGTTTTCTACCATTTTTGGGTACTTATTTCAG
This sequence comes from Eschscholzia californica, assembly GCF_041429995.1. Taxonomy (NCBI): domain Eukaryota; kingdom Viridiplantae; phylum Streptophyta; class Magnoliopsida; order Ranunculales; family Papaveraceae; genus Eschscholzia; species Eschscholzia californica. The sequence continues at coordinate 29,853,230 of NW_028238472.1, read as the reverse complement.
TTAACTGTGAAGTAGTGAGAGAGGAAAAAACCTTAAAAGGCTCATTATCTGTCCTGAAGCTAATGCCTGGTACATACTTCAGCCAAACAGGAAACCCTCTACACAAACAAAAGTACCCATTTCAATCCAAAGTTGCAATTCTATGAAATAAAGCTAAAAATGAAACAAATTCCTCTATTCAATCAGCATTATAAGAACAACAAACATAAAATAAAGAAAAACCCATCTAGGGTTAAGAATTGACAGAAAATTGGAGCTAGAAATAAATCTAATGAGTACCCAAAATTCCATTCTGCACAAACATAAGGACCAATACGTAAATGAGCATAGAGTCCAGCTTTCTGTACTGTTTTTATGAACCTAACCAGATCATATCTCCCTTCAAAATAATACTGAAAAAAAAAATCCCAGAGAAATAAAAATCAAATCTAATCAAACAACATTTCATCATAAAAGAAAATGAAATGAAAAAAAAAGAGTAAATCAAGGAAGCACAGTACATTGCCAGGAGTAGGTTCATGGCCATTCCAGAATACATAAGTTTCAATAACATCAACTCCTCCATCTTTAGCTTTTTGTATAAGATCTTCCCACATCTAAAAAACAAAACCCATTTCATCAAAACACAAAAAAATCCAGAAATATTAACTACATTTAAGTATAAGATATGGAAAGACAAAGAGTTAGAGAGAGAGAGGGGGCTGTTTACATCAGGGGTACTCCTGGGGTAATGAATAGATCCAGAAAAAAGTATTCTTCTCTTCCCATCAATGATAATGGCTTTTCTATCATACATTACTGAACAATGGATCAACTGGAAACCCATTAATAACACCAAAGAAATCAAGTAGAAGCATTTGGAAACTGAGTTAATTTCCATTTTCTTCTTCTTTTTTTCTCAATAGGAGATCTATCTCTCTCTCTCTCTAAAAGTGAGTGTCTCTCTTCCTCTCTGTATAGAAGAATCTTTGAAGAGTGGGAGAGAGAGAGAATGGAAGAGAGAGTGAGGTGAGAGTTTAGAGAGAGAAAACTGTCTAGTTGAGTTTTACTCTGGCACAAAGTGTAACAATTTTTCTGAAAAACTGCCTGCCCAATGCCCACCAGTCAATCTACCATTATTTAATTTATACACACTAATCAAACTTAACTGTTAATTGGTCATTTTTCTGTGAAAGTGTGCCCCTTTTTTGACTGTTACATGTGAACTCAGACTTCAATTTTTATTTATTTCACTTTTCCACCTCAAACTTACAATTATTATATAATGATCCCAATTTGATGTGTTTTGAAGTATTTCATTAACTCAACTTTTCTTAATTCTATGAAAGGTAGACATTTGCAATTACATTTTAGGGTTACTCTAGTAACATGTGCACATTTCAATTTACATTTTTAGATGATGTAATTGGTCAGAGATGGCATTATAAATTTTGATAAAGATTTGGGTGGTTCATGCTAAAGTGCTAAACTATCATTCAAAATTAATACCCCAAATGTATATTTTCTAAGTAGTGAGTTAAATTGATGGTTTTGCAGTAACTCTTAGAAGTACAATATCCATATGGGGTGGCTAAACTTTTTTTTTTCCTTACTGATATAGGATGTGTTAGCAACTTGAAATTATGTTATCTCATGGGAATAAAAAAAAAACTTGAAATTATGTTATCCGATCAAACATAAATAACGCTTTTACATGGTGTCATTCCATCATCACGGTAACTCAAACTCTATCCAAAGTTTTCAACAAAAAAAAAAAAAAAAAAAAAACTCTATCCAAAGTTTTACTATAGTTTATGCTTCTTTTTCACATGCATATATTTATTAAATATAGTGACAATTAAATTAAAATTGTTATAGTGAGAAACGTTTTTATACACACGAGATTTGATTTCTTTTGGGTATGCATATTATTATTTTAAGAATTTTCTAATAGCTACCAAACAATAGGTCTTTTCAATAATTCATTTGAGTTGTTTAGACGCAATATTGTTAGAGTATAAAGATCGAGATAAATCGAGATCCGTAGATATCCGAAGATATCCGTATCAACCGTCCAAGATATATGAAGACATTATTTGTACTTATCCTAGATAGAGTCCTAGGATGATAAGAATACCCGAATCACTCTATAAATAGAAGTGACTTCTATGTATTTTACATTGAGTTGAGTTGCATTGAGTCTTAGTTTGTACCCAAATATTAAAGATGTTTATGTTTAGGAAAGTTATAATGTTGTGTTTGGTAAAACTATGTTATATTCAAATTTTGGTCAAAAATGAATACTCGATATGAAATTTAAATTCCAAATACATATGCCTTATTGAATTAAAATCTCTGGGGATGGTTCAGTGGTGGTAATACTGTAGTAGCAGTTGTTTTTACGAGGAATGGTGGCATTAAACATCGTTCATGGTTGTGTTGGTCTCGTGTGTCGTTGTCGTAGTGTTAGTGGTTAAAAAGTGGTGGGGATGGTTGTGTTGATGGAGGTATAGTGGTGGTGGGGGAGTGATGACAACAGTGGTAGTGATATAGTGGTAGTGATATAGTGGTGGTGAAGGATGTGCAAGGGTGAGTTAGTGGTGATAGTGGTGGTGGAATGAAGTGGTGTTAGCATGGTGGTGGTGGTGTTGGTGTTGTTATAGCGGTGAATGTGCAGTGGTGGTAATTGCTTACAAAATTTGTCTTATTGGAATCAGACGGAATGATGAAACCGCTACGTCGAATGACGCTTTTGTTCCTATCGATTTGAAGGGTGAGGGAAACCTGCAAGGAACTCAGAAACCTCTCTGACGCTCAAGACAGTTAAATACCCGTACAGTTAAATATTGAGTAAGTGATCTTGAGTTTGGGAATTGGACTTTTGGTTGATCTTTAAGCTCGAGACTCAGCTTGTGATTGTGGTGTGAGTGTTCTGTTTGCTGATGTCAAAAATTTTCAACCTTGGAATCAGTCAGAATCGTGTTTGATTGATGAATCTGCTATTTCGATTCCCACTCCAGCTTCTGAAAACCTGAGGAAAAACCTGTAAGGAGCTTGGAAATCTCTCCAACGCTTAAGCAGATTGCCCTTGCAGTTTAAAGAATTGAGATTTGATTGAACCTTTTGGAATATACCTAATCCGAGGTGATTTGGTGCCCTTTTATAAGCTGCTTTAGACCGACTTCTAACAGACGGTGATCTTAATTAGGACAGTGGAGATTTACCGTGTTGTAAGATGTTTAGGATTTCTATCTTGGAGTTATCCCGTATCTTTGATATTTATGATCACCTCTAACCGATGATTCTCGATAGATTCGGTTTCCGAGTTATTAGGTCTTTAGAAGATGTCTCCTCCTTTAAAGACTCTTGAAGCCCAAGTTACTTAAATACTTAAGATCTTGGATCGACTGCGATATGTAGTCAGATTTTAGGATTAAGTCGGCAAGTGTTTGGGGCGCTTCTGCCTTCCCATATTTAGGGCTTAAAGCATCAACCTTGCTTACGTGGACTTCCTTAGCCTTCTCGCGAATCTAAGGGCAGACCTGGTTGTATTTGAGATAGGACAAGGTTGAAGCTCTTAAGACGATCATGGCGACCTCCCGGTTATGGGCTTAACTGGCAGACCTCTTCGGGTTTATCGATCTTGTTGCCTTGATACGGGTTGACTAGTTGGGCTTTTAGTCTTCCCTGACTTATTTACGCCAGTCAACTGATGACCATTTTTTGGATCATCAGTGTTGAGAGAGTTGTTCGCTCGTTGTGATTCTTCCTTCTTTGAGGCAAGGTGATTACCTTTTATTAGCTTCTTTAACCGACTGTTGATAGGCGGTGTGTTGAGGCGGCTAAGATCCACCGTATTGTATTGAAACTACTATTTCGTAGTTCGAAGATATTAGGGTTCCTCTTTGGGATAATCCTAATCTTTTGATATTTAGAAGTTCCCTTGTTCAAGGACCACTTGATATGTTGTTTTCCGAGTTTGTAGATTCTTTAGGATAAGTTTACTCCTTGAAAGACTCTTAAAGCCCAAGGTTAATAAAAGGATTTCGGGATTAAGTCCGAAAGCATTACGCATTCATCACCACCCCCCCCCCCCCCCCCCCCCCCACTTTACGATGTTGCGGGATTGAAGTATCGGTTCCACTTACGTGGACCCTCTAGCCTTTTTCTTAAATCCCTGAGCACACATGATTGTATTTTAGTCAGGGCAGGGCATAGGGCCCCTAAGACAAACGTACCAATTCCCTAGTTCTACAATTGAGTGACAAACCTCCTTTGAATTCAACTCACTGCTGACTTGATATGGGTTGATTCGTTCGACTTTTGATCTTTTTTTTTTTTGACTTAGTGACCTCAATTAACTGATGACCATTTTTATCATCAATAGTGACATTAGAGTGGTGAAAATCAGTAATTTGACAATTTTTTTTTTTCATTACCTAACTCTTTTAAAATTAATACGTAGAAGTCATATGAATGTGGTTTATCTTTTCTTAAAAGTAAATAATATTTCTAGTTTAAAATGAGTTACTATTTTTTCAACAAAAAGTATAAGATTTTAATAAATATTTAAAATGAATTAAAATTGACTTTTGACTTATTTTAAACCAAACCAAACACGACGTAAAACAACCAGAGTCTATAACTCTTGATTTGAGTGGTAAGAGGTTTACTCTTATACTTTAGAGGTCACGATTTCGAGACACGTTGACAATGCAAAAACAAAAAATAGTGTATGTCGGCGTTGTTATGATTGAAATTCATATTTTATTAAATTTACTCATATTTTATTAAATTTGCTCGTATTTTATTAATAGGTAGAACCTTGTTCACAATAGAAGGATGTAGATTTTGAACTAAATACGTCGGCGCTTTGTTAATTAGAAGAAATTAAGGTGCAATTTGTCACCATCGTATATTAATGTAGTGATGTAGACATGTGTTTGGTGATAATAGTGTTTTTGTTGTTTGAGAGTGATGACATTTTATACATAGTTGGTTGTATGTGTAAGTTTTGACAGATACATATTTTTTTATTTTTTTTTTGTTGAAAATTGACAGATACATATTTGACATGGAAATGTGTTGATTAAAATTTATATTCACCCAAGGACTACAAACCAACTTTAGCATCTCACAGTTTGTAAAAGATTTACAGACCTGAAAATTTGTATTTTTGAATTTTTTGTTTCATACACAACGTTGTTAATTGTATAAAAGAGTAACTCCCATGTAGGAGGATTGTTGACCGGTTGTTCACTATATCAATCCACATAAAATTCTCTAACAACCCAATCGTATGATAGAGTTGTATGTATTTGCCGTAGATAATATACGCACAAAATTTTTAGTTTCATATAAATGTGGATCTATATAAGATTTGTTAACATAATGTATTAAATGACAGGGCTACGCTAAAGTTTTTTAGAAAGTGGAAGTGAAAGTTCGATTCATGGAGTTAGCTGATTGAAAGGGACTAGTTTTTATGGTTCATAGTTATCTTGTGTGTATTGAGACTTGAGAGTCTCGTTAAGAACATATAAAATCCTATTATTAGTAATTCTCTTGGTTAAATTTAGAAAATTGGAAACAAAACAACTAGTGTTTTAGAATTTATAGTAATCTTTGGGTGTGTATTGATAGTCTTGTTTGGAACAAAAAGAAAAGAACAATGAAAAATTATAAAATATAGGAAGTGAAGGATGTGATTTGAATCTCATGTGAGTATGACCAACCAACAGTTGTTGTGCACTAAATTGTGCCTTTTTCAAACATATTTGGAAGCTCAGTTAAGAAGAAGATTGATTTATGTGGGAGGGAAGTTTCGACATTGGAACCTCTCACGCGCCAACTAGAGAGTAAACCAGCTGATCCAAGATTGTTTCCTAAATAAGTTTCCATCATGCCTTATTAATCTGTAATTTCTAGCTTGGCTCGTGGCCCAGTTGGTCTACACATGGATCCTCTGCCTTTGCATCAGACCTACTTCGATTAAATTTTGATCATTTGATGACAATTCACGCCTTACCAAGTACTTTAAAAATAAAATATTGTAATTGAATATTAATAGTTATGGCAGTTATCATCAATCATAAACAGAAGAAATAGCATAGTAATTTATTAATTTTTCTTGCAAACAAAGAACTTAATAAAAATGTGGAGTCAAGATCTCCTTACAAAGGAAATTTGATCTGTATCCGTAAAATGTCCAGATTTATGCCATATTAAAGAATCTCATAAATAAACTATTTATTTCGAAGGATTGTTTTTGGTCATCTTAATATGCAAATGAAAGAAGAAAGCTCAACTTATTTTACGTTTTAGATGATCTAAAACATAAACAGAAGTGCAGATTTTAGTATTCTTGTTACAAATAAAATAAAAATGAAGAAGAGAGAAGGGCATAACAAGAGATTTGGGAGTATTGGATTCTTCTTTCCTTTTTCTTCTTTTGACCTTTATTTTTTCTTTTTCGTCTGGTAATTGATGCCATGTTTCTTTAGCTGCTTTTGTCTGGGTTGCTGTCTTGTTCAAATCACTCAATATTTGCATGTGAAGACCAACAAAAGAAAACAAATTAGGTACCTACCCCTCCTCCACCCAACATGGGCACACCCCCATTAGACCATGACCACTCATATGTACAGATCTTGGGCCCTTTATGGGTCATCAAATCTTTGGCTATCCCCCTTCTTGGTCTATTCACATTATTACACTAACCAATCCTACATATTTTAATTATTTGTATCCCCCTTCTTTGGTTATCCCCCTTCTTTGGCCGAATACTAAAATTGCTAGTAGGTTTTATAGAAAAATATATTTCTTTCCCTCAATTTCACTAGACCAATCATACATATTTTTATTATTTGTTTATGCTGCTCCTATTGATTTGAGGTTTAGAATTTAGGATTAAATTTATGGCAGAAGAAAATGGGATTAGATTAATAAAGTGGACCTAACCTGGCGACTCTTTTCTAATTGGTACTAGATACATTTATAACATTTCAACAAAAAGTGTTTATTTTAGAACTAATTGTATGATATTGTTTGAAATGGGTGATTACATTCATAGAGAGCGAGAACAAAGTATATTTTTTTTTTATTTAGATTGGATATCGCCAAACAAATCCTACATATCAAGGTATAAATTGTATTATAATTGACTAGCTTAATAGTAGACTGGATCATCTCGTGGAAAATACTTAGGGATACAAATAACCATGATAGAAGTACTATTCATGTCATCAGGGGCGGAACTATGTGGAGACCAGGCTGGGCAGCTGCCCGGCCTGGTCTCCACATATATGAGTCAAGCTAACTATATGACAGTAATGTACTTTAGCTCGGTGGAAAGTCAGGATGCATTACAAGTGATAGACAGGGGTTCAAAACCCACTGCCAACACTATTGTTTCTTTTTCTATTTTCACTTTGGTTTGAAGTGTCATTTTACTAGAGACCATTGTTTTCACTTAGGTACACTTTTGGGTTCGTAATTTTTTCTACTTATACAGAGATCTTAGATTAATAAAATGGGTTGATTTTTACATCTGTAAGATGTAAAATAATTGATAAAAAATATGTCTATATTTTAATACTCAATTGAGTTATCCAATCTAGTAAGGCGATACACAGTATATGTAGAACTTTACTCTATAGAGACTTTAGGCTTGCCCTCTCTAGTATGGAATCCTGGTTCCGCCCCTGCATGTCATCATTCTTCGGTTCATATGAAAAGCTATGTGAATTCTGTCTCCAGTACAGGATTACATCCACCACTTATGTCATAAACCAAACTTTGTTTTTTTCCTATGATCATAAACATGGAACAAAAGGGAGGTCAAGTTGAAATTGATCAAAGAAATTATTTTTATTCCTAGATGGATTACAAAAAAATATAAGACTCTATTTATAGAGTTACAATACTACTAGTTTCTAATTTTACTAGTTTCTTAATAGTTTATACTAATATATTTACTAGTTTCTAATTTCTTCCTAGTTTCAAATATTTGATATTTCCTAATATCTATTATATGAGATATCTTAACATATAAAAAGATATTTCAACACTTCCCCTCAAGTTGGTACATAGATATCGTACATGCCCAACTTGTCTACCATTTTCGAAAATATTCGACTTGAAACTGCTTTGGTAAGAACATCAACCAATTGATCTTCAGATCGGATCTTTGGTAACTCTACAATGTTGTCTTCCAACTTTTCTTTAATAAAACATCGATCTACCTCAACATGCTTTGTGCGGTCGTGCTGGACTGGATTGCGAGCAATATCACATGTTGCTTTATTGTCACAAAATAATTGAATTGGTCTTTCAAAATGATATCCTAAATCATCCAACAGGAGTCTTAACCATAACGCTTCACATATGCCATCAACCATTCCTCTAAATTCAGACTCTGCACTTGAACGTGCAACAACGTTTTGTTTTTTTACTTCTCCACGTAACAAGATTTCTACCAACAAAGGTAAAATATCCCGCAGTTGATCGCCTACCATTTACTTCCCCAGCCCAATCTGCATCAGTGTATACATCAATAGTTCGACAACTTGAATTTTTGGTAAACAAAATACCTTTTCCAGGAGCCGCCTTCAAATATCACAAAATGCGTAAAACAACATTCATGTGTTTTTCACCGAGATTGTGCATAAATTGACTAACAATACTTAAAGCATATGCAAGATCTGGCCTCGTGTGCGCCAAGTACATCAACCTTCCAACCAGTCGTTGATATCTTCCTTTATCAACCGGTATCTGATTAGGCTCCTCTGACAACTTTAATCCTTCTTCGACAGGTGTATCAATCGGCTCACACGCTGACATACCCACCTCATGTAAAAAATCTAAAGTATACTTTCTTTGGGATAGGAAAATTCCATTACTAGATCGAGATATATACTTCAATTCCAAGAAAGTATTTCAACGGACCAAGGTCTTTCATCTCAAACTCTTTAGATAAGTAATTCTGTAAAGTCTTTCGTTCTTCAGGATCATCCCCAGTAACCACCATGTCATCAATATATACAATAAGTGTTTTGAGTTTTCCTTTCTGCCATTTTATAAATAAGGTATGGCCAGAATTGCTTTGGCGATAATCGAATTCCTTCATAGCCTTTGTAAACCTTCCAAACCACGCTCTTGGTGATTGTTTTAATCCATATAATGATTTTTTCAATCTCCATACCTTCTGGTTATGTATTTCTGGTATCTTGCATCCCGGTGGAAGGTCCAAAAAGACTTCTTCTAATAGTTCCCCACGCAAAAAAACATTCTTTACATCAAATTATTGTAGTGGCCAATCTAAATTTGCTGCTAACGGTAACAAGACGCGAACAATGTTGATTTTTGCAACTAGAGCAAATGTCTCTGTGTAATCGACTCCATAAGTTTGAGTGTAGCCTTTTGCCACTAGTCTCGCTTTGTAACGTTCAATTGTGCCATCTGCTTTATACTTCACTGAACAAATCCACCGACAACCCACTGGATTTTATCTTCTGGACTATCAACTAGCTCCCAAGTGTCATTCTTTTGTAAGGATTTCATCTCCTCATTCATAGCTGCTTTTCATTTTGAATCAGATAAGGCTTTCTGCACATTATTAGGAATATATACAGTAGATAATTGATTTACAAATGACTTATTTGATTCCGACAACCGATGATTTGACACATACTGACTCATAAGATATTTGACTCTACTAGACAGCTCAGGTTCATATGTCGGTTTAGGAATACCGCTAGTTTGACGCGACAGTAATATTTTCCTAGGTGGTTCAGAAGGTGCTTCAGAAACATCCTCGACAACTGATTGGTTTGGTGTATTACTAACCATTGGTTCAACGACTTCAATTGGAGGTGAATCAATTTGTTCAACAATTTCATTAACACTTTCTTCCATTACCGATTCAGGTGTTGGTAATTCTGAAATTTCAATTTCAGCTCTAATTATTTCTTCAGGAATCAAATTTACTTCAATATTAGATCCAATTTTGTTCTCTTCTACATGATTATCCGTTTTTTCATAATCAAGAGTCAGAACTTCCTGCTTAGTTTTCTTCCCTTGAAGTTCAGACTCAGGTGAAAAATACTTAGAATCTTCATGAAAGATAACATCCGATGTAACAAACATTCATTTGGTTGGAGGATGATAACATATGTACCCTTTCTAATTTGCACCGTACCCAACAAATACACATCTTAATGCCCTTGGAGTTAACTTTGTACGTTGGTGCTCATGAAGATGAACAAATGCTACACACCCAAAGACACAAGGAGGTAAATTTGAAACCGTCGAAGAAGTTGTAACATCCGATAGAGCTTGAAAAGGAGTCTTAAACTCAATAGTAATAGATGATACTCTATTAAATAGGTTGCAGCAAGAAGTGCTTCTCCCCAATAAGATAATGGCATATGTGCTTCGCCAACATAGCCCTGATAACTTCTAACAAGTGACGATTCTTTCTTTCAACGACCCCATTTTATTGAGGGGTACTTGGACAAGTAGTTTGATGAACAATACCATGAGAAACCAAATACGTTTGAAGTTCATGACCCATATACTCTACTCCATTGTCACTACGAAGTATCTGGACATTTGCGTTGTACTGAATACTAAACAGTTTATGAACCTTCTGAAACAATAACTTTACCTCACTTTTAGATTTCATCAAACACACCCAAGTCATCCTAGTACAATCATCAATAAAGGTAACAAACCACCGTGCCCCACCCAAAGTAGGAACCTTAAATGGACCCCAGACATCGGAATGTAAGACCATAAAAGGAGTTGGACTTTTATTAAATTTAACGGAAACGATGCACGATGGCTTTTTGCAAGTGCACAAACATCACATTGAAAACTTGAAATATCGCATTTAATAAATAGCGATGGAAATAATTTCTTAAGGTAACCGAAGGAGGCATGCCCCAAACAGCGATCCCATAATCATATTTCATCTTTATTTTTTATTTCAGAATTGTTCACTACTAATGCCTGACGCAATTTATTAGAGCTTTCAGATACTAAATCCAAGTAATACAACTTTCCTCGCGTAACACCAGAACCAATTATTTGCCTTGTCCGAATGTCCTTAAATACACAAAATTCAGGCCAAACGATGACAACACAAAATGGAGTGGTGGTTATTTGAGACACTGATAATAAATTATGATCTAAAGATGGGACAACCAAAACAGAGTCTAAGTTCAATGTGTTCGTTAGAGTTATAGGTCCTTCCCCTACAACAGAGGCTGAGGTGTCATTGGCAGTAGAGACATATTTATGTGAAGATTGGTTAATGGTTGAGACCTGTCTAGAATCAAAAGTCATATGATCTGTAGCACCATAATCAATTATCCAAGTACTATTCGAAACATGTGTAGACATATTCAAAGTCTTCCCTACATTACCTATAGTGGTTACCTTCGATGAAGCTTGCTTAACAGTTGGATCTAGAAGGGTCTTCATAGAATTTTTCATTCGATTATGATCTCACCATTCTGGATAGCCTAATAGTTCATAACAATGACTTTTGGTATGACCAATTTGTTGCAGTGAGTACACTTATAAGTAATTTTGTCAGATTGACCAACAACTTTAGCAAAATTTGAATTTGCCTTATTGCGAGTCATTATTGCGGAAGCATTAGATGCCCTTCACTTTAGCTAAACCGGAAAAACAAGATGAAGATGAAGGTGAAAGCTCTTTCTCTTTCAATCAATATAAATTCCCAAACACAAATTTAAGATTCTTGGCTCTGGTACCAAGTTGAAATTGATCAAAGAAATTATTTTTATTCCTTGATGGATTACAAAAGGAATATAAGACTCTATTTATAGAGTTACAATACTACTAGTTTCTAATATTTTCCTAGTTTCTTAATAGTTTATACTAATATATTTACTAGTTCCTAATTTCTTACTAGTTTCTAATATTTGAATATTCCTAATATCTATTATATGGGATATCTTAACATATAAAAAGATATTTCAATAGGTCATACTAACAAAATACGTAAATGGATATCGCCTGAAAAAACCCTATTTAAACATTAATGCTTCCTTTACTAACATTAACGAAATCATAGGCATGAGTTTCATAATTCATGACCACAATGCACAATATGTCATAGCCATTACTAATACAGGTAGAGCTAGAACTGCAGAAGAAAGCGAAGCCGAAGCAATCATAAACAGTACTCATGGGAGGCAAATAATGACATCAAATACATTCAGGTCGAAAGCGACAATCAGGATATAATCTCACATCTGAAGGATAAATCGACAACAATCAAAGTGTCGGTCTAGAGCTCACATAAGAAGTATCCAACAATCAGTTTTGCAATTCTTCGGAATCAAATTTACCTTGATCAACAGAAAAGTTCAGTATATCGGCCGATAGCTTAGCCAAATGGGCTCGAACTCACAAAAGCATTAAAACTTTTACTGTCATTCCTTAATTTCTGTCCCATCTTTATTGTAATAACTCTTTGATTCTTTGTTATTATTATTGCTCTTGCAACAAAACGAAACCTAAACATGAATAAATTACACATATTTCTTATGAGGACAATTTAAATGGTTGAAGTTCCCAATCATTTGAAATTCGAATGAAGAAAGAGCACTTGCCTAGGTGTTGGGCGTAAAAAAAAGTAGCTATGCGTGTTTAGTACAGACTCAGAAAAGACGTCACCTATGAGGAGGGACGGATTCGGAATTTCGACCTAAGGGATGCGAAATTATATACCCAAATAACTATTTTTTTTGCAAACATAGTAATTAACAAAATTATTATATTCATTAATTATATTAGTACATCGGGGATTATAAGCGCAATTGACCTCTACTAGAGTTCATGTTTTGAAATGTTCGCATGATCGATCCATTGTCAATCTAACTAAAAACTTATTTTTCAATAAAGACTACTAAAACATCAACATTAGAACTACACATCCATTTCTTTAAAACTGATTTACACCCCAACTTATACGAGAACCAAGTTAAACTGCATGTGTGCCAATAACACATGTGATATATGGCAAAAATGCTCTCTCTCCTGACAGTATTTTATTAATAATTCCAAATTACTGTTGTAAAGGGGGAAATTTCCTTAACATAACAACCAACATACTTGGATATGTCCCTAAGGAAATTCCTTTGGTCAGAAGTGTTTTATCTCATCCGGGAGAAATTTGATATATCTTTTGGGGCACAAATTGCAAATTGACGAGAAAAAGAGAGACAAAAATTTGACCTACAAGTATATTTTTTTCTTCGAAAACAAACACCAATAACTAATTTCTTTTACCTCTTTAGAGATATCTTAATTTAGACTATTTGAAAGAAATTATATTGTTGGTTAGATAACTTAGATTGGAATCTATCATATTCCTCCGTTAAAATACCACCATCAATGTCTTAAGACACAGTAAACATATCAAATAAAAATCCAAGAGCATCTCCAACGGGACAGGCAAAAAATCTAAAATTTTTGTTGTCAGGTGTCAATAAAAAATCTCTTTCCTAAGTGGCGAAACAGAGACACTCTAGATTATTTATGTTTCCAGTAGAGATCTCTAAAATAGCTCTATTTGACACACATGTCATTCCTAGATGTTATAGAAAAGGTAGTTAAAAAACATTTTCTATTAGCTTAAATTTTAAAGTTTGACGAGTTAGCACCTAGAGACACTCAAGAAAACACTTTAATTTTGTGGTACCCCTCTTGAGAGGCTCTATCGTAAATACTCCAAAATCATCATGGAGTATCTAATGGAGTGTCCCTGATTTTTTAATAAAATTCTAAAAATTCCTAGTGGCACTTAAGTTTTAGAGTATGGGTATCCCATTAGAGGTGCTCTAACAGGAGAAAAAATGACAGTTAGATGAACTTTTTAATTATTCAGTGGTAGTGGTTGTAGTTGAAGTTGAAAGTGGAGAAAGAAATGACGGTATTGTTGATGGAGTATTAGGGTTGAAGGAAGAAGAAGAAGAACAAGAGATAAAAATTACCTTTTGAAATTTGGACGAGTATACTATTTTTTAATTCCTCCATACATTAAGATTTAATTTTAAATCTCTAAAAATAGCCCTCATAAACAATTTGGTATTGGAAATATAGTACAAAAATGCGATTTTATATTATGTTGCTTTGCCAAAAGAACACCTCTCCTTACCAACAACCAATTATTAACATGTTGCATCTTCCATATAAAGATTTGAATTCTAGGTACATTAGGAATGTTCCATATGAACTTCCAATTGGGGTGTTTATCTATAACAACCTTATTTGTCCTAATTGTAATGCGATTGAATCAATAGAACATGCACTCTTACATTGTCCTCTAGCTAAGAATATTTGGTTCCATTTTAACATTATATCAGAGAATATAGTGAACTTAACAGAATGGATATTTTCATGGGGACACACCCCTCAATTTAGCGATGCGGCTTATCAGAATCTTCTATCCACGATTTTGTGGATAATATGGAAAACTAGATGTGATCATTGTTTTCAATACGAAATAACTGATCTCTCCCATATCATCAAAACGATCTATAAATTCCCTAAGAATATGCTATCCAATAATAAAAACAACAAACCCATACAAACTAAATGGAATCCCCCAGAAAATTCTTGGTTGAAAATCAATGTAGATGCATCTTTTACTAATGTGAATGAAACGACAGGTATAAGTTTAATTATTCATGATGCGGAGGCAAATTTCATAGAAGCTCATACGTCTATATCCAGGAGCAGAAATAGTGAAGAAGGGGAGGCAGTTGCTATCCTTAACGGCCTTCTCTGGGCGGCTGAACATAATTACAAAGACATCATCATAGAGAGTGATAACATTAATATCATTAGTCATATCCAGAATCCCAAGCATGAGGTTCATTGGCAATCGCGAGTACACATCAAGAAAATCCATGAAACCAAAAATAAGATTAATAGAGTGAAATTTAACTACATCAACAGGAAATATAATATGCCAGCAGACAGGCTTGCGAAGCGAGCGAGGAAGAAGAATAAATCTGAATCTTGGAGTAGAATCCCTTTCTTTTTATTTCCTTTGTACTGTAATAACACTTTGATATATTAATATGATCCGAACAACTTTACAAAAAAAAAAAAAAAAATTATTAACATGTTGCACAAAAAACTACAAAACAAAATTAAGGGTTATGTTCTTTTTGGCCCCTAATTTGTGACCAGCTTCCTAAATTCAAGATTGACCTCATCTTTTACATACATCAGTTAACTTTAACAACAGATTTTTTGTTTCCCTAACTACCTCTCCTCCAAAGATTAATTACCGTTCTTTTCTCTCTAACATCCCTTTCGCTCTATATTTTTAGGGAAATCCTTCAAAAATTAATTAATCTGCTTCTCTCTCTAACTTTCATTTCTCTCTCTTTAAGGGGATCTTTTCTTCTTTTATGTTTTTGTTGAATGTTTATTATTCAGCTATCTGCTTCCTTGTAAGAGGACTGTTGTAGGAAAACCAGTTGAGGAAAATAACTTACAATATCGTAAGAAACTAGAGATTGATTTCGTGAATACTTCTTTGTTTTGAACAAGAAGACTTGTACAATTTCTGTACAAGAAGGTTCATGTTTCATTCTTTTTATTCTTTTTTTGGTGTAGAGAGAGATATAACTCTTACAAAAATGGATCATGTTATAGTGTAGAGAGATAAATAGAGACTGTCCTCTAGTGATGCCTCTCTTGCAAATAGAATTTAGAAAGACTTGTTGAAGTAATATCATTGTCCTTCACACTTGTAATGGCTTAGTACAAAATCATCTCCACGTGAAGCAACTCCATCATACATAAATGAACCAAAAGGAAAGGGTCTCTCCCTGATGAGACATGAAAATGTCCCATCTGAATCTCTTAACTCGGGTTAGTTAGTCCAGTACGAGCCGTTACTCTGATGATTTGTTTGTTTCTCTTGTCCAGGTATCTTCTAAGGAATTATGCGCGAAAAGTGGCTAAAATTAGACAAAAGACATACTAAGGGCATTATGGTCATTTGGTGATGAAGTAGTCTGATAATTTTGTTCAATTTTAGTACTCGGTTGCAAAGTAGAGTCCGAGACGAATCCGTGAGCGAAAACAGAAGTCCAATCGGAGTCCGAACGGGAAAGTTTGACCAGGTCAAAGTTGGAATAAAATTAAGTTGACTAGATCAGCTATTGAATACGTGGCTCAAATCTGACGGGTAGGAGGTAAACTTCGGTACATTGGTGGGATGTAAGAGAAAATTCGGGATCTGAACGAAGCTTTGTTCCTATGTGATGCAAAGCGTGATAATACGATGGGCCGCAAGGATTTAAACCGGTTACAACTCTCTCAGCACACATGTCCACGTTGGAAGAGGTGTGTCGCATAGCTTCAATGTACCGCGATGCGCTGAATCGGTCTCACTTGGAGAGACATCTTTCCCACGCTGATTTGTGCCCAGATTTGAGGGAACTCAATTCCCATTCCTTTATCTCATCTCTATCTATAGAAAATTTAAAACAGGAAGAAAGGGAAGGTATGATAGAGATGGAAAGTGTTTTAAAAGAGAAAGATTAATGAAGGGATTTCATCTCTTTTAGTTTTAGAAACAAAGAAGATTATTAGAGAAAGAGATTTCAGAAGTTTGGGATAAGTCTAGTTTTTTTTCTCTCTCTAGAAACTCAAACAGGAAATAGAGAGAGAAGTTTTTAAGCTTTTACAGAAAAGGAAAAAGAGGGATTGATTGGAGATTCTCTACTGAGAAAGAAGGAAGACAACATAGATGGAAGGAAAGATTGAACATGGAAGTTCTTAAACAGAGATGGACAGAGGATAAAAGATTTTCTCTCCTTTATAATTGATATATTTTGGAGAAAGAGATTGAAACAAGTATTCTACAGTAGAGAGAGAGAGATGGGACATACTTTGGCTGAAGATTTTATTTTCTTCAAGAAGGAAAGAGAGGAGTTGGTCGATTTTCCAATATATTATACAGAGAGAAAGAAGTTTGAAGATGGAATAAAGATTTTACAGAGAAGGAAATAGATACGATTGATAAGATAAGAGATTTGATAGAGAGAGAGAAGACAGTTGCTGGTTTTTCTTCTTCTCTATATATATGATAGAGAACAGAGACATGAAATCATCTTCTCCTGGACCTAAAACAGGGGTTGAAACTAGAAAACCAGGGGATTAATCTTCTTCTTCTCAGGGCTTATTAAACATTTTATAGAGAGAGAGAGAGAGAGAGAAGAAGAAGGGAGACTGTTACAACAATATTTACAGATTCTTCATCATTTATTGAGTCATCATCATCTTCTATTCTACTAGAAAAACAGAGTGATCTTCATCCTTCATCTTCTTATTTTCTTTGTGAGAGAGAAAATAGAGTGTTGGAGAGAGAGAGAGGGAGCAAGAACTCTTATTGGGTGATTTTCTCTAATTTATTCTTTATTATATAAAGAGATTATTTTCTATGATTATATGATGATGTTCATGTTTAATATGAGTTGCTAATTTATCTCTCTAGAGTGAGGATGAAACTTTAAACATGAATAAATAGTTTCTTTCTTTCTAGCCATGATTTTCACTAATGTATATCATTGTTTAACTATGTTTAGTTGATTCCATCAAATAATAATAATACCTTCATCGTTTATACTTATAGCTTGATAGGTCATACTTAGAAGTAAGTTTCTTTGATGATTTATACTTGTCGTTTGATAGGCGATTGTTGGAATATGATTATTTAGGATTTAAATTGAACATAATTCATCTTGGCTAATATTTGTTTAAAAGGTTCAATTTTCCGATGTTTAGATTATGACATTTTTCTAAATGTTGAGTTATAGAGTTTGAAAATCATGATAGGAAGGGATGAATTTATGAATGTTTAAAGTGGATTCCGAACTTTAAGATTTTTCCCCATTGATTCCCTTGTATCATAAGTAATTATTGTCTTTCAGTATTTGATTTTATCATCACCAAAACAATTTTCAAACAAAACCGTGTTACTTTCAAGTTATAGAACGAGTTTCACTTAGTCCCTGTGGATCGACCCCGGTCTTACCGGGATTTTACTACTTGACTACCGTGCACTTGCGGGTAGTGACCTATTTAGGGTAACCTTTCTAGGCCCATCACTCCCCAATCACCATGACTGACCCTAATAGGATAAGTGATGTAAGAAACGGATCGATATAAAAAAATCCGATGTTGAAGATGTGTTCAAGAAAAGAGATACGTGTGTAACACGTGTATGTACGTGACGGATCGAGAAGACGAGATCCGATATCAAGAATAATTCACGATATGTGAAGATATTTCAAGATATATGAAAATCCATAATATTAACTTTTATATTCAAAATATCTCTTGTAACTATCTAATGGTAATATTAAATAGATTTTATGTTATTTCTTAGTTTAGTTAGGAGAAACTACGAAACCGTAAACCCTAAGTTATCTATAAATAGAAGAGAGTTCTAGGAATTAAATTATCGAGTTATGTTTGACCAACGTAACCGATCAACCCCACAATTGTATGTGGTGGCTATTAATGAAATAGTTATTTCTCCGTGGATGTAGGTCGTGAGTATCCGACCGAACCACGTTATATTATCGTGTCAATTATTTCGATATCTATCTCCAATTATTATATAATCCTGATTTAATACGATGTCAGAGCAGGTAGTTTTAATCCTGATTTAAACTTCTACTCCCTCAATCTCAAATTAAGAGACCCAGACCTAAATTCCTACAAATTTTTCACATATTTTTTCTTCCGCTTATACCCTCATTTGATATGATGTCAGAGCAGGTAGTTGTGATTATTTTATTGTTCAATCGCTTTGACGATTTGTTTAAATTTTCCAAGATTATTCTTGTGATTATGTTTCATCTACAATACGAGAAAATCAAGTAAAAGTAGAAGAGATATTTTAACCAAGAATAGGAGACCCGAGATTATTTAATGATTTTTTGTGATTATTAAAGTTCATCAAAGAAGCACTTTCCCTCTAACAAAGGTATGTTCTACATTCATTTTCAAATTTTTCCAATTTTTTTTTTTTGATTTTTTTAGACCTAAATTAAGGCTGAAATTGAAAATACCAATTTCAGAACCAAAATCACTCGATTTGGTTCCATTTTTCGACCTCCCAGACCCTGTTCTGGACCACAAGAGACAATTTCAACTGGTTCTCTCTTAGATTTACACCCAAACATACCACAGTCAACATCCTTTGACAGCGTGACCAAGACCAACCTTTTGACTTTGCTGACCAAGTCAGCAGACTTTGACCTCGCTAGACCCGATCATCTTCTTCTTCTACATTGCGAAATAATTCATAGGGTTTGATTTGATGGACTTTGCGGCAATATTTCTGTTGACAAACGATACATTTAATCGTTTTGTACCAACCACCTACTATTCCCTTTCAGTTCGGTGGAGAATCGCCATTTTTTTTCACGGTTTTAACCACCACCTATCTTTCTCTCTTTAGAAATACACCACTGTCGACGCCTTACATTGGCTCAAATCGACTGGATTTCTCCCATGATAACAACCTACAATTGATTAGGTTTGGGTTTTCAATCGACTTCTGATTTTGGAAAACCCTATTAAGAGATTTCAATTTCCCCAAATTATTGATTTGTGACAGCTTCTCTTACCACTGTTTTGTGACAGTCTTTTGCCACAGTTTCTTGTTGTTGGAATATTTTTTTTGTGACAGAGTGTTACTGTCACTTGTATCCACATGTTTCTAGTTGTGACGCAATTTTTATGTTACCTTCTCTGTTCGATTTTTGACATTAGATAGACTAGTTTCATCTATTTTTCTTTCCGTTTTCACCTATGATATTTTTAAAATCATACTTTGTCTATGATGACTTCTCTTTTGTACCAAATTATATTTTTGGTTTTCTCTTCAATGAATAGAGTATTCTATTTTGACCTTTAATTTCGAATTCAACCGTGACATTTTCAGGATCATACTTTTGTGATGATTTTTATTTTTTTCCAAATTAGACTTGTTTCGTCTAATTTGGGCTTTCTTTCGGAATTTTAACCGCGACTTTCACATTTTCACGACAAGAAATCTTTTGTCGACAATTTTTCCGACACCATCATTATAGTTGTTAATTCTACACATTTTTTTGGCAACTTGACAATGATTTCCTTGTCAACTTTAAACACAACACTTTAATTTTGTTGTGACATATTGAATTAAATACTTGATATTTTTATTCGACGATAACTTTCTTGTCGATATTAATAATCACAACCTTTTTGTTGTTGACATTTTCTTTAACATTGTTCATACAATGACTAACTTTACATACACGACAGGAATACATTTAGTTTCGTTGTCATTGCTTTTCGTTCAATCTATGATCGCATTTCCAGCGTTTTCGTTGTGACTTAATTATCCTTCACTCATCTTCACCAAGCATCTAAAATCCGAGAGTTGCACAGAAACAAATAAAAAGAATCAACAAGTTTTTTCTCTCCAAATCGGACACTTCCAAATTTACGTGGTCCAACTTGCGAGTAAAAGGGGGGGGGGGGGGGGGGGGGGGGGGTAATAGGAAAGTGATATAAGAGGGATCGCTATAAACAGATCCAACGATGAAAATGTGTTGATGAAAAGAGATACGTGTGTAACACGTTTATGTACGTGACGGATCGAGAAGACGAGATCCCACAATCAAGAATAATTCAAGATATGTGAAGATATTTCACGATATATGAAGATCCATAATGTTAACTTTCTTATATTCATAATATCTCTTGTAACTATCTAATGATAATATTAGATATATTTTATATTATTTTCTGGTTTACTTAGGAGAAACTAGGAAACTCTAAACCCTAAGTTATCTATAAATAGGAGAGGGTTCTAGGGATTAAATTATCGAGTTATGTCTGACCAATGTAACCGATCAACCCCACAATTGTATGTGGTGATTATTAACGAACAGTTATTTCCCCGTGGATGTAGGTCGTGAATCCGACCGAACCACGTTATATTGTCGTGTCAATTATTTCAATATCTATCTCCGATTATTATATAATCGTGATTTAACAGAACCGTCTTCAAAATGTAATTGCACATGCTTATTATACCAAATTCTTAGTATTTGGTGATTATATTTTTTCTCCTTCGGGTTTTCATTTAATTTTTACAACTTTTTTCTCTAACTGATCCAAACCAGATGGAAGCACAGAAGCTAATGATTATATAATACTTGAATACTCATTAGCTGTTGTGATTTCTTCATTAGATAATATAAAAAAATATGCTTTTATAGCGGCGGCGACTCGCAAATACTGTATGTTCTTTGATTATTCTCATTACTTGCAAATATTGCTTTTTTATAGCAACAACAACTTGCTGTTGCTGCAAAAAAAAAACTTGTTGTTGCTGCAGATCTTCGAGATCTTTTCCAGATCTGCAAAAAGATTTAGAGAGAAGGAAGTTGGAGAAAGAGAGAAATAAAAAAATCTCGTGACAATTGATTTGTAGGAGAAGGATACTTAAGGAAAAAACATTAGGGTTAAAGTTAGTAGACGATTTTATGTAAGGAGACCAAAACAAAAGTTGGTCACAAACTAGGGGAGAATAAGAAATAACCCGAATATTACATCCAAACCCGAGTCTAATTTCAAATTGGAGTCTTTTATTATGCAATAATGTAAAGATATCACTTCGGTAAACAAATGTAGTTACCAAAACTCGCAAATGAGACAAATTGAATGTGCTTCTTGAAGTTAATTTTTCACGACAAAACTGGAAATTTTCTTGCGTAATATTACAATTTTTTTTAATTTTGCAGAGCATAATTTGTGTATTTTGAACAAACAACCAAAGACAATGAATTAACAAAAAAAGAAAGAAAAAAACCAATGTGAGATGAAATTATAAGGAATTAGAGATGAACATTAGAGCATATCCAACCATTCACCGTATCTTCGAAGACCCCCGAAAAACCTCCAACCATCCTTCAAGACTTCAAAAACAATGAAGAAATTATTTTTCTAAATTATTTACTTTTAGTCCTTAGTCCATGTGTGGTTCCCACATGTATTTCCAATACCATTTTGTAAATTTACATTAATGTCCCAAATCTATTCATATTTTTAGTTTGGTCGATAAATGTGATTATTTAAATTAATAATATTGAATAATAGATTAGCATAATTAATATTTTTATAAATAAAGATAAAACAATTAATCTTATATTTAATTCGAAATTTATTGATTTTTGAGTAATGCAATATTTCCTTGTTATAATACCTATATGTCTTTAAATATAATATATGTGTTTTCAATAAAATTTATTTAAATTTACGAGTTTTCGTTATATTAAATAACTAAATTAGAAGTTAAAACTATTAAATACTGAATATGCTAGAATGAGTGAATGAATAGTGGTTGTCTTCTGAAGCTTTCCTTCAAAGATTAAGAGCATCTCCAATGCAACACTCAACTTATAAAACTCAATTTGGCACATAGGACTACTTGAGTTTTTGACAAAAAACACTCTCCAATGCAACACTCAACTAGAGTCTCAATATGATGTGGTAACAATAAATATTGAGATACTCAAAAGAAAACACAATTGTTGAGTTTTCTTTTGAGTATCTCAACATTTATTGTTGTATCTCAATTGGTCCACATTAACATTTCATATATTAAAATAAGAACCAAAAGTAAATCTAATGTAAATGTTGAGATTTTTTTTAGTGTTGCATTGGAGATGAATTTTGAATTGAGTATCTCAATAGTGCAATCTAGGAAAGAGAAACTCAACTCATACTTAACACATTAGATTAATTGAGTTTTTGTTGAGTGTTGCATTGGAGATGCTCTAAAGAAAAAATTGAAGAAAATGCTAAAATAAATGAGCTAGCAAATGAAGTTCCTCTCTGGAGGTGCTCTTTGGGCGCTTTAAATTCAAAGAGTGGAGTTATGTTACAAGTTTAATTAGATCTCATCGTGTAAGTTTAATCAGTTGCAATAAAAAATGACCGAGAGTCAGTTTAGTTCATATGAAAATATTTTGATGTAAAAATAATTATTGTTTTTACAAAAAGAAAATTTTTTTTTTCGAAAGAAAAAAAAAATCAATATTTTCACATGTGAAATTAAAATATAGTGTTTGGTAAGAAAATCGAAAAATAAGCTTTTCTTTGGATGTCTTTATTCTTGAGATATAGGAATTTAGATATTAGCTAGCAGGGGCAGGCTTTCCGAGGGTAGTCTGACTTCTGATCGTCCGTCTGATCTTGATTTGGCTACACTTGTAGCCAGCCATGTTAGCTGCACATGAGAGTCTTTTCCCTTCTTCCCCAAATCCATTTGAGAGAGAGAGAGAGATACGCATGCAGAACTCTTTCACCTTTGTCTCCTAACCCAAATTCTCTTTACATGTTAGTGCTCTGAAAATGTCAATGTAATAAATAGTATTATCATAACCTCAAGATTGACAATATGAAAATAAAATTCAACAATAACCATCTTCTCTATAGTCTACCCAATAGGGGGTTGCCATCTAATAAACCAACAACATTACATTTAAAATTAAATACAAGACACCATTAAAATTCTAAGCACACAACATTCACCTAACAAGATTCCAGTGAGGAAGTTTAAGCATTTTTTGAAGATTCGGTGAAGCTGAGATGTCTTAAATACCAATTAGTGGAGTATCTTATTTTCAAGACATGTCAACATTTTAAATTTAAGAAACATCTAGCAAACTTGCGAGATTATTTGGTAAAATGCTAAAAACAACAAAATAATGTTTTAAAGTATGTCGAGCTGGTATAAAGATACCATAAAGATGTTGACAAAATTTCTCCCACTCTACCAATATTTTTCTATTTTATTATATAAAATAGCGAAGGCATGATGAAGTCAAACTCTATGTCTGAGTAGCCAAATGGTGGTGGATAAGTGGCAAAATTTGTTAACTTATGAAGTGGACAAACACAAAGGGTATCATTTTAAAGGCATTAGCAACTTGAAAAGGTTTTTGGTCACTTAGATTCTAAGATTAACCAGTTGACGGAGGCCCTTCAAGAGGCTCATGATCATGATACTTGCCAAACTCTGAGTATCAATCATGAAGAGGGCTATAATCAACTAGAGAGTCTATGGAAAGAAAAGTTTCGTAATGATAATATTCACCTGGGTGACCGGAACACCAAATTTTTCCATGCGAAAGCTATTAATCGCAATAAGAAAAACCGCATCTCGGCCATAAAGAGTAATGATGGCTCCTGGATTTACGAGGCTCCGATATATCTAACACTTTGTCCTCCAATCTCCAATACATCTCCACCTATAATGGTTCTAATATGATCTCCTGAAATTCTCAATCTCTTTCCCTGCCAGATTACCCCTGCTCAGAATGACAGTCTTACTCGCGCTCCTACTGACATCGATATATACAAAGCGGTTACTTCTCTTAAGTCGGATTCTGCTCCGTGGCCTGATGGCTACCCTCCTCTCTTCTATAAGGCTAATTGGGATACTGTGAAAGGTGATGTCATAAAGCTGGTAGTTGACTTCTTTCAAGAAGGACGACTACCTAATCAAGTGAACCACACCCATATTTGCCTTATCCCAAAAACCAAATCCCCTCAATCCACCTCTGATTATAGGCCGATCAGTTTAATGAACACCACTTATAAGATTATCACCAAAATTCTGGCTAACCGTCTCAAGATTCTCCTCCTTGAGATTATTTCGCCCTTCCAAGCGGCCTACGTCCCGGGCAGACAGATCACGGACAACATCATTATTAGTCAAGAGCAGGCTCACTCTTTCAAAACCATCAAAGGATCTAAAAGCTATTTTGCTCTGAAACTTGACATGTCTAAAGCTTTTGATTGAATCGAGTGGGAGTTCTTAGGGACTGTGATGCGTCATATAGGTTTCTCGGAGGATTGGATTAAGCTGATTCATGAGTGCATCTCGACGTCGACTATGGCCATCCTTATTAATGGGAGGCCGGGTCCCACCTTCAATGTGAGTATGGGCATTAGACAGGGTGACCCGCTCACTCCTTTTCTGTTCACTCTTGCCATGGAAGGTCTTAGTAGACTGCTAGAAACCAATCTTTGTGACAATCCTTTCAAGGGATTCAAGATACCCCGATCCAACATTCAAATCAAACACTTACTTTTTGCTGATGACTGTATTATTTTTTGCCAGAATTTTTTTGTTAATCTCTCCGCGCTTCAGCATATTCTAGACACCTTTTGCAGGGCTTCTGGAAAGATGATTAATTTCGAAAAATCCTCTATTTTCTTCTCGAAAAACACTCATCCCAAATTCAAGCGTATGATTATCAGAAACCTCAAAGTCCATCAATCCTCTGCTCTTGATAAATATTTGGGAACTCACCTTTTCATTGGAGCCAATAAAACTAAATTGTTTTCCTCCCTTACCAACCAGATCCAGTATAAGCTCTCAAAATGGAAAGCCTCCCTTCTCTCCCAAGCTGGACGTTCTATTATGATCTCCACAATAGCAGCGGCTGTTCCCCGATACCAAATGCAATGCTTTGCCATCCCAAAAGTTGTAAGCAGACGCATTGAGGCTCTTCAACGGGCTTTCTGGTGGGGAAAAACAAAATCCATCCACACTATTAACTAGTCCGCTATTTGCCTCTCCAAAAATCTTGGCGGCCTCGGCTTTCGCTTTCCTGACCTAGTTAATCAAGCTTTTCTGAGCAAATTAGCCTGGCGCCTCATAAAAAATCCCACCTCCCCTTGGGCCTCTATTCTTAAAGCTAAATACTTAGCAAAAGAGCAGTTTCCGAAAGAGGCAAAAAATCATCACTCCTGGCTTTGGAAATCCATATCCAAACATCTTAGTAAAGTTGTCCAATCTCATCTTCTGGGATGTCAATACAGGTACTAATATTAACATTTGGCATGATTACTGGATTCCAAACCACCCCCCACCGCTGAGCAATATCAATAACTGCCAACTCACTCTAGTGGCTCAGCTTATTAGCAATAACCATTGGAATACGAATATTTTATCTCAATGTTCTAACGAAAATATATGCAGTGCAATATTGAGTATTACTTTGCAGGTACACCAGGATGATACAACTAGATGGTCGTTAACCAAATCTGGTAATTTCAATACCATTTACGTACTGATAGGTACCCTTATGAAACTAAGGAATGGAAATTCATATGGGAGATGCCAATCATACCCAGAATCAAACTATATGTATGGAAATGTTGTACGTATAGTCTACCGGTTAGAAACAAAATAGGAAAGTTTATTGGTAATATATATGTTTGTGATTTCTGTACTGAACTGGAAACGATGAACCATGTACTTTTGCATTGTGGATTTGCTAAATCTGTTTGGTTCACTTTTAATATTATCTCTAGAATATAACTAGTCTGCAGGAATGGATTATTACTTGGAAGGATATAGATGAAGAATTAAGTGGTCTGTTCGCAAACATCTTATGGAATATATGGAAGGCGAGGTGCGATAAATGCTTTTCAAATATTATTACCCATCATGAGTTGGTGATAGACAAGATTCGGGGCTCCGCATCAACCATTATGAGACAACAAAACAACGAACATACAAGCATCAACAGTCAGTTAACTCAGCCAATGAAACTGTTTGTCAAGATCAATGTAGATGCTTCTTTCATTGCAGTAACAGAAATGGTCGGTGTAGGATGTATTATGCACGATGACCACTCTAAATTTGTAGCAGCAGCATACAATATTAGGGGGCAGAATGCGGAAGAATGTGAATGTTGGGCAATAATTAAGGCTTTGCAGTGGGCCAACCACAATCGAACTCCCCGTATCCATATCGAGAGTGATAATCTAAACATTATAAGGAAACTACGTAAGGAAGACTCGTCGATTCATTGGCAATCAGAAAATCTTTTGAAGCTCATTTATCAGCTAGCTGAAAATTTAGAAGAAGTGGTCTACTCTTTTATTCCGAGGGAAGGTAACACCAAAGCAGATCAACTAGCGAAATGGAAGCGCACAAATGAAGGAAATTGGATGTGGATCTCAGAACAGGCTCTACCGGAGACCGGTTATTATAGTTGTTCTTAGCTCTGTTTTTCCATGTTTATCAACAAAACAAAAAAAAAAGACTTGAAAAGAAGTCCATGTGCCTCCTTTTCAAATGTCATTTGGAGTTTAAAGCACTCATTTCCAACGGCTAGTAATAAATGTTTAATTTGAGCAACCAAGGCCAAGGGTGCCGTGACATTAGGGTTTAATTACACTTGGAACAATACAAAATGTCTAGAGATTCACAAACTATATTTTTACCGTTGCAAAGTTAATGCCGTACAAAGCCTAAAAGAGCCCACTTGTATGATGTTGTAATAATCCAAGTATATTAATTACTTATCATGAGGGTTATTAGTGGAGCACTTCACAGTAATTATGGCAACTTGTCCCACGAGAGAGAGTAATTATGGCAATAATTGTAGATTTAGAGGAAGGATTTTTAAGCCCCCTGAACCATTCTATTCTCATACTCTTGTTAAGGTCGAATTGAAGATTCCAATATGCAAGAATCAACCAATAAAACCTAACTAAATCAAAAACCAATAAAACCTAACATTTTGAATTTCTTCTTTCACGGCTTGTAATTGTTATTTTTTCTCTTATTAACATAAGAAAGAACACCACTATTTAGTTTGTTAAATATTATCATTGTTGTAGAAAGTCTTGATTTCTTATTAGTATTCGGGTGCCTTAAAGGGGTCGGCGACCCGCCTTCGCTCTTGACACTTTTCATAGATTTCAGACACAACAGTCCATGGGCACTTGGACTAGCCTCAGTCCATACTATTCAAGTCCAACAGACCAACACAGATTAGGGTACCTCGAACTCGCGTAGTCCATGGGGGCACAAAGAGAGAAAGAATGCCTGAGTAAGAAAGTAGGAGCACCTATACACATATCATAATATTTCTAATTATAACTATTCCCTATACTAAACAAATAAAAATTATAGTTTTTTTTTTGTTTTGGTGTGAAAGTAGAGCCGGCCATGGGCCAAAGCGAGCAAAGCCTCGCTTTGGGCCACCAATTTTAGAGGCCTTTCAGAGAAAGAATTCAGCAATCCATGGGCGCCCATATAAAATTCCACTCTTTCTCTCCCTACATACCATATAAACATCAACTCTATTGTTGTATCTCACGGTAGATATGAGCTCCCATTATTCCCATTTCGACGAAGGTTAACAATTTTGGTTGCTATAAAAGTAAATTGTTCTCAAATCTTTTCACAAAATTAAACAAATATAAAAAATGTCATCAACAAACTTATAAGAATAACCGAAGTTTAATCTACTTTGCTTCGAAACACGGTTATCAGGTCGATGATATAGGAAAATATTTTAAGAGGTTTTAGAATTTTTTTAGTGGAATATCTCCAAAACCCACTTCTTCTCCTCAGGCACAAGGGTCGTAGGTAGACTTCTATAGCCGACGAACCTTCAAAAAGTTCAGATCTTCTTCTCCTTCCTCTTCTCCTCCCACCAGTAATCATCATTAGCACCTCTAATCACCACCATCATGTTCCCCTCGCTCTTCCTCCTTCTCAGTCTCTCTCTATTTTTTCTCCCCCCTCTCTTCCAGCGAAGGAAAAAGTTTGTTCATCAAGACGTTGATCTATTGAAGAATTTCTCTCAAACCAGAGCAGTAAAGAGTGAGGGAGGAAGAAAGAAAGTGAGAAATGACGGTGGTGGTCGGTGGTAGGATAAGACGAGAAAGAAGAAAATGATTTAATTTTTTTTTGAAGGATCGCATGCGATGGTAGTACGCCGACAACCCTTACCAGTGTGAAGATGAGAATAGGTGGTGAGAGTTTAGGAAAACTAATTTTTTTTTCTACTCAAAATTTAAGTGAAATCAATTATACATTTGAAATCAAACTATCATTGTACTTTAGGTACAAGCACATACCCTTAAATACATATACGATCTAGGGCCACATTTTTTTTATTCGCTTCGGGCCACCAAAATGTCAAGGGCGCCCCTGTATGAAAGTATATCAATAACAACGTTTGATAGTTTCTATCCAACCGTCACTAAAATATTTCTGAACTTTCTTACGTACTTTGATACTTGTCGCTTTACTATGTATACCTGCATTAACCGGATGAACGAGATGAGGTGAATAGTGAAAAGTTCGCTAACTTCATCTGTCACCAAGAAAATTTTACGAAGTATTGGTGGAAGGTCTGAAATATGGACCATAATAGTACAATAAGTCCACTACTAACATGAAACAAGCCAAACGTCCAAAAAAATACAAATTTTGAAATGTATCAAATAAATAATTTTTTCATATACCATTTCTTGAGATTCACCGGAAAAATCATTTTTGCTTGACATCGTTATCTTATTGCATTAACTAAAACCAGGGGCGGAGCCAGGATTTCATTTTAGGCAGGGCTGACTCACGTAAAGTTTCGTGTATGTAATTTTAAGACATTAGTACTTTCAAAAAATGATGACGTTTTTTGTTTGGTTATAATTGATTCATTCTTTTATTGTTTTACAATAAAAATTTCTATTATCTACCGTTACACATACTCAAAATTTGTGAAGCGAAGAAAGATTTCGAAGTTAGATTTGTGACAAAAACACAAAAATTGAAGATATCAACTTCGCTATAAAGAAGTCGAGAAGAAGCATATAGTGATGGTTGAAGTGGTAATGGAAAAAAAAAAGATGAAAGGAGGAAAGACAAAAAAGGGGGAAAAAAAGAAAGGAAAAGTTGAGAGTGAAGGATTTCACTACTTGCAAAAGATAGAGATATTTTTTGTGTATTAAATTTGTAGTTAGAAAGCATCAGCGCTTGCAAAAGAAAAAAACATTTTTTATTCAATTATAATTGATTCATATGTTTAACCATTTTATAAGTTTAATTTTTATGATAATTGTTTTTTTTTTACTAATAAACATGCCTAAGATTTGAGAAGCGATTTTTTGTGAAGTTATTCATGATAAAACACAAAAATAGGACATAAACTCTTTGGTCTTACAAAGTGAATCAAACAAAACATGATACAATACTAAGTTTTCATGTACGAAGAGAAAATGTTCTGACAAAGGAGACTCTTCCCTTCACTATAACAACTAAGAGAAAAGAGCGAACTTGAGAAACAAAAAAAGATGAAATCTAGAAGAGAATAGATGAAGTGAAGAGATAAAAGAAAATAATAAAAAATTTAGAATAACAAAAAAATTAAAATATAACGAAATCGCAAAAAAATTGTAGCAAAAATAAAGTATAGACACAATTGAGTGTCAAACGACACCTAAGAATGAGTTAAGGGTAAAAAAAGATTTCCTTATAAATTTGGGGCCAAAAAAAGATTATTCCTTGTCAAAGGAACACCCCCAAAAAAAAGATGGAAAATATGCTTATGGGTAAGCTCGAACCCATGACATATTTGTTCACATTTTGGTTCGGAATCTATAATAGGTAAATATTCTACCTTCCTTCTAGGTCACATAATTGTTCACATTTTGGTTCGGAATCTATAAGACAACCCAGGCTATAGCCTGGGTTAGTCTTCATATGCCTCCGTCCGTGACTAAGACGTAAATAACCTTATACATTTTACTGCCGAACTTCTAACTGTTTTGTTTCTATTCTCTTACATAGTTATTATTGTATTAAAAGAGAGAGATTTTAATTTCTCTTTCTAACCCTTGAAATTTATTTTGTTTCTTTTTTTCTTAAGTTAGTTATTTTATTTCTAAGAAGGCAACAATTATTGTTTTTTAAATAGGTATATTTATTTCTACGAAGTACTATATTTTAAATTTTGAGAAGGACTTCTAGACAATATCCTTTATTAAAAAATGATGTTTGTCCCAGTCATCTTTTCCCTTCTGTTTTATTATATAGATATTTAGTTCCGGTATTAAACTAGTTCCATTTCTTATCAAACGAACCCTTCTGGTTCCTAAAAGATCCTCAAAGTACATGTAACGAAATACTACTAGCTTTAGCTGGAACCAGGATAACCCATTCTGGTTCAAATATTGTACTTAGCTGGGACCCATTACCCATTATAGGATTCCCATCAATTTCCATCGTCAATCTGTTATCAAAATAAAGCTTGTGGAAGTAAAAATTGGAACCTATTCTCTGCTTTTTCTTTACATGAGAACATTAGAATTGGAATAACAAAATACCCACTAAAATTGACACTTATTCTGACCCGGTTCAATTAACTCTTTTCTAGTTCCCCTCTATGTACGTATACTTCCTTCATAAAAACCTCCCACTCGATCAATTTCATCAACTTCGGCAGCTCAAATCCAAAATTTTCATACGTTTCATCCTTCCACTACTTGCATATCTAGATACTCTGCTGAAAATGGTATCAACATCGAAAAAAATTTGTTTTAATTAAGTTTTTGGTTTCTTCCAATATTCATACTTTTTGTTGTCCGCAATTATTTAGTTGTTGTGTCTATTTTTCTAGTATAATCATTTCGTCATGACTACTAGAATATATATTGTTGCTCCGTGGTTTACTATTTTCCTTACATTAATTTATGGAGCAGAATTATGATCCAAGCGGATTAGAGACAAACTACATCTCCGCTGGACCGTGGGGAGGCCAAGGAGGAGGTCGATGGGATGATGGAGTTCATAGTTCCATCAAACAACTTATTATCGCTTATGGAACAGGTATTGACTCCATTCGAATCGAGTATGACGATAAAGAAAGCTCGATATGGTCGGTCAAGCATGGTGGAAATGGTGGTGACATGATAGAGAAGGTTATATTCCATTTTAATTTTTTTGAACCTTAACGTGATACTCCATACAATTTTAAAGAGATGGAAACTTACATCTAAATGGGCTTTAGGTGCAGATAAAACTACTACTCATCTAGGTAATATTCTAGGAAAACTTTAAAGACAACCTTTATTATTTGTTTGACCCTAACCCTGCTAAGGGTAGACCAGACCAGACCCGACTCGAAGAAAGTAACACTTTGGGTTATATAGACCGGAAAATGGTCTGACATGACGAAGGACCACGACTCAGGACACAGAACCTGGCTTAGCACAGGCTTGGTCATGCAAGAATCTGTCGTGCTAGTGCTAGTTTGAGTCCTTTCATTTGTTTGGGGGTATTGATGTGAACTTCCAACTAGTGGTTATTACTGCGCTACTAGGCTACTAGTTTATTTTTTTTGGTTCAAACGGTACTTGTTTACTTATAAAATTAAATGTACTTCCTCGTCGTCTTCCCTTCCAGGTCATCCTCGATTACCCAGATGAGTTCCTGACATCCATAAGTGGATATTACTGTAGTAGCAAAATAATGGGCCCTATATTTCTCCGATCATTATCGTTTGTAAGCAACAAAAGAACGTACGGCCCATTTGGCACCCATGAACATGGAACCCATTTTTCGTTTTCAATGATTAACAACAAGATTGTTGGATTTCATGGCCGTTCTGGTTGGTATCTTGATTCAATTGGTGTACATATGAAACATCTTCCTTTTCAAGAACTAATTCCATCTAAAGCTCTAATTACATCCCACAACTTCGTCGCATCTGGAACCGGAACTGAAATTGGAACCAATAAATTGGGATACAAAGTAATCCAAGGATATAGTAATGATCAAGAAGGATATGACATTTTTCTTGCTCTAAAGAAACGAGAAAGCAGCAATAAGGCTCAACCAGACAAGCTTTCAATTCAAAGTTTGAGTGGTTCAGATTCAAGTGAAGGAGAATCAAATGAAAAGGTGATGTCTCTCAATTATATTTATATAAATAAAAAGTTGAGCCTGTAGCATAGACTTGAGGCGCTGCCTTGAGCAACTTAGGTTTGTATGTGTGTTCATTGTACCTTATTGTTTTGATTCAGGCTCTCTCTTTCCCTTCGTATGTTGAGAAAGGCGTGACACCAAAGGGTGGAAGTGTTGTGACTTATGGACCTTGGGGCGGTAGTGGTGGTACGTTATTTGATGATCGAGTATATACTGGTGTTCGACAAGTGAACATAACACGTAGTGCTGTTCTTGTATCTATAAAAGTCTTGTACGATAAAAATGGGCTTGCTGTATGGGGAAGCAAGAATGGTGGTACCGCGGGAATTAAGTCGGAAAAGGTAAGTTACTCAACTTAAAATGTTATATATGCTTACCTTTTCCTATGACAATCAAATGAGTCTTATTTATTTATATTATACCCCTCAATGTTTTTCTTTCGAAAATGAACGGCAAGAGTTATAACATTACATTATATGCCATGGATGCATCATACATTATGGACAGAAGAAGTCCATTAGTTGTCATCAATAAAGACATATTGGACCCTAAAGGTCATATAAAGACCCTTAAGTCCGTCGTATGGGGTTTAAAACTCATTTATTCATATCTTTACTTTATTTAGCCCAAGTTCAATAAATTATTAATTTTTACTTCCACTGAAATTTGAACCTGCGACCTTTGGGTTTCGGAGTGGATATCCAACCACTACCAAGAGGCGGCAAACAGAGTCATTTAGTCATCAATGTTTGCACTTACAAAAATAAAATGGTAATTTAATTAGATAATATCTACTCAAATTTAAAATCTGAAATGGACTAAAAATATGTTAGAGGCAGTCCTTCTGATAAAAGATTGTGTTTTTTACAGATAGTTTTCGATTTCCCATTTGAGATCTTAACTCACATATCTGGATACTATGGAACACTTATGTACATGGGACCAACAGTGATCAAATCAATTACATTTCACACTACAAAGTGTAGCTATGGACCATATGGAGATGAACAAGGAACCCCTTTCTCCTCCAACTTAAAAGAAGGGAAAATTGTTGGATTCCATGGAAAGAGAGGATACTTTGTAGATAGTATTGGAGTTCATGTTATCGAAGGAAAATTTACGGCTCCACAACGACCTCGTACTAGTTCGACCACGACGCCGGTAGCCGAGATGGATAATCCTCAATGGTCTAATAAGCTTGTACAAGCAAAGAGAGGACAGAAAGAAGATGCAGTAAGTGAAACTTTTACTAGCTAAAGTTATAGCTTACTTCGATTTGATCCGTGGGTACAAACAAGAATTTGGCGAAATTTTGCAGGTAACTTTCGGGGTTGTGAAAGAGCCGGCTCCATGTGGGCCGGGTCCATGGGGTGGGGATGGAGGTAGGCCATGGGATGATGGTGTATTTACAGGGGTTAAGCAGATATTTTTGACAAAAGGAGAAGCAATTCATTCCATACAGATTGAGTATGACAGGAATGGACAATCAGTTTGGTCTGTACGACATGGAAGCAGTGGTGGAGATAGTACTAACAGAGTAAGTATTAGAAACCCTAACTAGTTCTCTAAAACTTATACTAGTTTTGGCAGGTTACAAATGTAAAACTCTACTAGTATCTTAACAAGTGACTTGTGATTCATGTATTTTTGTAGATAAAATTAAATTACCCGCACGAAGTGATAACTTGTATCAGTGGCTATTATGCTTCAATAACAAAAGATGAACAACCGAAAGTTGTTAAATCATTAACATTTTACACAAGTAGAGGGAAGTATGGGCCTTATGGTGAGGAAGTTGGGACATATTTCACTTCAACTATAACAGAAGGGAAGGTGGTTGGATTCCATGGTAGGAGTAGCTTGTATTTGGATGCGATTGGAGTCCATATGCAACACTGGTTAGGCGAACGACGACCAGGGAAGTCGATGCTCACCAAAATCTTTTATTAATCATATTACAGTCTAGCGAACTCAAGCTCAAACGGTGAAGTTTAATCTTGAGATGAAACTATATATCTTCACGTTATACTACTGGATGAGGAAGCACTACAACATATTTGTAAAAATTTACAAAAGGTTAATTCGACGTCAGTTTGTAATGTTTAAGATTGGATGTTATTATTGTTATCTGCGAGGTTCCTTGTGAACTTTCACACAATTGAAAAAGCTTGGGTATTAGTATAAGAGTGAGTGAGTGAGTTAATTAAAATGCTTAAAAAACTGTTTCTCACTTGACTACATGTATAATTAGGTTTGTAAGGTATATGGTGTTGTGAATATGGTTTGTAAGTTGGTTGATTTTCTGTTTCTCACTTTATTAATTCTTGAAATGTTAGATAGAATTTAACTATAAGTTCTAGTTAGTGTTTTTTTTAATGAGAAATGCTATTTGGGCCGATATTTCCGGCAGACGATAGGCCGAGAGCCGACGTAACCGGCCACGATGGGTGGGGGGGGGGGGGGGGGGGGGCAAAGAGCATGGCTTAATGAAAGTTTCTTCGCCCTATTTCACCCTCCACCCAAGGCGTTATCAGTAGTCCCGACCGTTGATAAAGTTTCTCGAGCCCTATTTCATCCTCCACCCAAGGCGTTATCAGTAGTGCGGACCGTTGATAGAGTTGATATACCAATAGTCTAGATTAGAAATAATTTGATTAAAACCCTAAAAATAAGAACTTCTTCTCTTGCCCTAAAATAAAGTTGAATGTTATTTGCCAACATTCTCGATCTAGTAGGCAGTCAAAGCGTACTTCCCCAAGATCTCGGAGTAACAATCAAAGACAGATAACACGTCTCAGCCATCCAAACTATGATTTTCCTATGCGATCCCGCGTCATGGTTCCGAGACTGCCACAATCTTTGGAGCCACTGTTCGTCCCTCGACCGTCCTCTCCAATTCCTTCTTCATCATCTTCGTCGATCGGATTTCCTCAGACCGACTCGTCACCCTCGGCCAAATCTTTAATAGCTCCTTTTCACTCTCCCGAGGCAGATCTTGCCATTTTGCCGGTCGAGAACTCTGTTTCCAATGATTTGTGTACCATGCATACATATCAAACAAACAAAATGTCCTAACTTTCTTCAACCAAAAAATAACCTCTTCACCACTTACCGAAAATCAGTGGAGTCTTTATCAAAACAATTGATTTCAGGAGGAAATGGGGATAGAGTTTATATATGATTTTCGGTTGCGATGGGTGCATAACGTTGGATAAGGTGTGGGAGAGAGAGAGAGCACAGACCCCTGGAGTTTTGCCTTAAGTGTTTCGGCAGTGACGAAAACTAGTTTTGTAGAGAGAGACATTACACAACATAACTTCTAAAATTTCCTTCACTCTGAATCAAAGTTGGAATTCTCCTTCAGGAGATATACAGCTAATACTAAAAAAAAAAAAAAGAAATCACCACAGAATAGATGCATTTGCAGTAGGATAACACAAGAAAACTGTCAAGTAACTTATACTTAATACGTTCATAATTTTGCCTATGATTTACTTTAACATAATTCCTCAAACTAGTAACAGACTCATAGCTAAACGATAGCTCCATTCCTTCTCTTATTCTACCTTCCATTCAGGCCAACTTCCAATCAAAATCTTACAGAAAAAAATCTATTTCAACACTCTGTTGATTCAGTTCCCATTCCTGAACAATTCAAATCGTTGTTCACACCCAAAATAATCGAAGAGAACCAGACATTAGCTTGAATAGCCCATCCCACGACTGCTTGAAAGAAACCTAAAGATTGCCTTAACTTCTCTCTCCGACAGCAACATCTGGTTGTTCCTAAAATGAGCTCAATTTCGTGACAGCAAGTGCTTCTCCAAAGAGTGAAGCCCTTGTTGATTTTGATATTCGTACTTCCACGAAATCACCAACCTTAGCGATTTCTTTCCTCCCACCTTTGTCAAAATGTGGAACTGGAACATTAATAAAC
Organism: Eschscholzia californica; assembly: GCF_041429995.1. Lineage (NCBI taxonomy): Eukaryota > Viridiplantae > Streptophyta > Magnoliopsida > Ranunculales > Papaveraceae > Eschscholzia > Eschscholzia californica. Next base: position 29,816,457 of record NW_028238472.1, on the reverse strand, counting down.
ACGACTCTATGTCCTCTATCACTCTTGCCGATAAGTTCTGTCTCAGGAGCTCGCTTATTTGGTCCTTCAACTAGCACAAGTTGAATAGTTCCAACTTGCGAGTCATAACATTGACCAGTAGTCTCACGAAATGTCTCGATAAGCTCTGTTAACCTTCTCTGCTTCACGTCTTCCGGAACATTATCAACATAGTTTCTGTGAGCATGTGTTTTCTCTCGCATGCTATATGCAAACATGTATGCCATATCATAACCAACAGCTCTTAGAAGGGTTAATGTATCAGAATGCTCCTCTTCTGTTTCTCCACAGAATCCTGTAAAAATACTTCCCAAGTGTTAGACAAGAACCATGTTACTGATCTTATAAGCCTCAAAATAAACAAGACAGAGGCCTGTGACACAGATATTAAATCTCAGCTGCACCGCTAGTATTTATGATCTCGGAAATACACGGATCTGAAGTCAAGGACGGAACTACAGCTAGGTCGAGGGGCCATGATTACAAAGATTATTCACTAAATTTAACGGGTAAGCAAAAACTAGCAAGAAAATGTTCTGGTAGGAGTGCGTGGTGACAACCCAAGTTTCATAGATTCAAACCCATGTGAAAGCACAATTGTTTTATTTATTTATGCATCTGGTTTCTCTTACAAAATCTAAATGGAGGGTCCGTTAGTTTTGCTAAACATTGGTAATGCTGATTTGAATTTCAAAAATATTAGCAAATTCGTTTTGTTGAGAACAGCATCCTTATAATCGAGAAACTTTCCTTTTCTTATTGAGTTTGAGAAATAGACCAACCATTCGTACCAATTGGACGAGAAAAGAAATCAAGATTCTTTTAGCAAAAGTATAGTCCCAAGAACCTCCATTAGATGAAATTCTTAATTGGCGAAACTAAATTGCCGTTAAACAAAAGAAATCGTAGTTCTTAAGTGATGCTAGTACTACTTTTATTTGAACACACACACACACACACACACACACACACACACACTATTTGAACACACACACACACACACACACACACACACACACACACACATATAAGAAGCTTTACTATAAGCGGAGTATAAAGACTAAATGTAAACAAATTGTCGAAAAAAATAACTGAGTTCGTGCTATATTGGCCCTTCTTAGCCTTTAATCTCTGTTCTGTCCCTTACTGTGGTTTTTTAATCGTCTGAATCTAACTCACATGAGTGTGACTTGTCTAAGTCCGAGTCATCTTAGTCTGACTTGTTTTGGTCCGGAGCGTGATAGCCACTCCAGATTATTTCGGACAAATGGCATCTCAAATCAGACTTATTTTATGTTCGACTCGTAGAGTCGTGAACAATCCCGATTCAGCAACTCAGACGTGTAAAATACACAAGTGTCAGACAAGGCAAACATTATAAAACCTCACTCTAGTCAATTCAGATCTTGAGTCAAATTTCACTCTGAGTTGAAAAATAACAAAGACCACGTATGACTTAAGTATGAAGAGTATATAAAGCTTAAAGGAACTCTTACCACATATGAAGTCGCTGCTTATTCCTACATCAGGTACAATGCTTCGAATCTTTTTAACCAGATCCAAATATGCTTCACGAGAATACCCTCGACGCATTCTTTCAAGTACTGTTGTACTTCCTGTTTGAGCAGGTAAATGAATACTCTTACAAATATTATGTCTATCTCGCATTAAATATAAAAATTCATCTGGGAAATCTTTTGGATGAGGAGAAGTATATCTGAACCGAATCTCAGGAAACTCTACTGAAAGTCGATCCAAAAGATCAGCAAACCGTAATCCCATCTTCTTTACTTTGGACATGCTTGAAAACCCCTCACTTAAACTCCATTTAGACTCTGGTTCGACATTTTGGTCAAGCATAGATGTATCATTGTAGCTATTAACATTTTGACCAAGAAGCATTATCTCCTTCACTCCCTCATTCGAAAGCTCACTTACCTCTCTCACAATTGATTCCACTGGACGAGATCGTTCTCTCCCTCTGGTGAAAGGAACGATACAAAATGAGCACATATTATTGCAACCCCTCATAACAGAAACAAATGCAGAAATAGAGTTCTTTGAAACTCTTACTGGACTAATATCAGCATAAGTTTCTTCAAGGGAGAGAAGAGTATTAATCCCTTTTTGACCATAGTCGACCTCTTCTAATAAACGAGGAAGGTCTCTATATGCATCAGGCCCGCATACTACATCAACCATCTTATCTGCATCAAGTATCTTATCTTTTAACCTCTCGGCCATACATCCTAAGACAACCACTTTGGGAGGATGTTTCGATTGTGATCTCCCAGTAGCAACATTGATTTTCCACTGCCTCTTTAGAAACCAGAAATAATTAAGCCTCTGCCATACTTTTTGCTCTGCATTGTCTCTAATAGCGCAAGTGTTGATAAAAATAACCTCTGCACTCTCTGGAACATCAACAACTTCGTTGTATCCCTCATTCTTCATGATAGATAAAACAATCTCCATATCGTTGATATTCATTTGACACCCATATGTCTCGTGGTAAATTCGGCCCCTTGGAAGAACTTCCGAAGCAGCTGATACAGGGCTAGACAAAAGAAATAGAACAAAAAAGCAGATTACTTTTGGTTTATTCAATATTAACCATATATCAGAAGAGCCTCCGTAAGCTTGTCTCATAAAAGATCCAGACCACTGCACGCAGAGAAGTTCTCATAATTTTTTCCCAAAACCTCGAAAGGGAAGTAACCATAGAAGTTCAAATACAAACTTCCACTGAATAATTGTATAAACAAGCTTATCTTAGTCAATTTTAAACACATCAAGACTATGCTTTAACCAAAGAGATGTATTGTGGTGTTTAACAAAGATGATTGAAGATCCGACAACGACACAACAAAAGATGATAAGAATTCCAAATAGAAAGTCTGAGATTTAATCAATATTGCTATTTTTCGGCAATTTGGAAGTTAAGGAATTGAGCAACCTTCAAAGAGAAGAAAGTTGATACGAAATCTTTTTTTTTGTCAAAAGTAGACTTTATAGCTGGTCAAGATGAAAACCATGGGCGTCAATCTTAGTGTTCACTGACTTTTGGGATGCAATTATGAATGTAGTCGTCTCGAGTTTCTGTACCTGTTCCACAGTTTTCTTTTGTCTTTGGGAGTCCATTTAAAAACTCTGTATTATTTCCTATTCTTTCTCAGTAAAGATTCATTCCCACTTCTTTACTAAAAAAAGGAGTTACAGTAAAATCGAAACTAGAAGCATCACTCACTGGTTGAGCTACATTTGTATAGGTTGTGTGTATTCATAGAACATATGGAATTTAGGGTTTTTTATTCATCTGAAAGGTAAGGGAAGGCACAATTTTTTATTCCATGAATGAATTGAATGAGTAATACTTACAAAGGTTAAGGTAGGAGTTGAACTTGTTAAACACAAATGAACCTACTAACCCGAACTCGAGAAAATGCGAAAGAATCTACATGGGTAGCAATAAAGATATGAACTTTAGTGTGATGATATTATCATATTGATCAGATTGGGCAATTGGGATTCCACATTATAAAGTTTTAGATGATTTAAGTTTCATAGTTTAATCTAAATAGACAATTAAAAGACTATATGATAATATACAAAAATAAGAGATTAAATTTAACAAGAACATAAACACATTAAGAGTAAAATGCAGAAGAAGAAAAAGAATAAGAACTCACAGTTCTGGTTGAGTTTCTGAGGCGGCAATAGAAGCTCGAGAGATAAAATCATGGAGACTAGGACCATTAGAGTTGTTGGTGGAGAGAGAAGGGGAGTGAATTTGTGAATAGTTTTTGGGGAAATTGAGAGAAGATTTTTTCAATGTGGGTAATGGAAAATGAGAAGAAGGAGAAAGATGATATGTGGGTTTGTTGGAGAGAAAGAAGAGGTTGTTTAGACAACGATATCTCTGAATTTTAATGAAGAAAGATGAGTTGGGTTGGTTGAAGATTGAAGAGAAGGAACAAAGGGAGGAAGCCATTAGAGTCATGAAAGAGAGAGAAAATAGAAGAAGGTGAAGGAATAAGAGAGTCGGATAGGGCAGATGGGTGATGGTCCTGATCGAGTAACCAGTTACTACTTGTTCAGTCACAGTCCTTGGGTTAGCAATAAAACTGGGCCTGGGCCTGGGCCTCGTCATGGGCCTCATAGCTTTTTTCTCTTTATATTATTTTTCTCTTTTTCTTTGGGAGATTTTATAGACAATGCTCAAAGTTGTTATAGACAATCTCGTTAATGACAATCCCTAGTTCGGTTAAAGACAATGTGCGTTTAAGAGGCAATACCTCTACGGCTCTACCAATGTTTGACCTAATCCAATTGACAATTTCACCCCTGTTACAAAAGAGAAGGTCAGAGTAGTAACTAAAATAATGAGAAATCAGGGCAAAGTTTATTTGTTACCTTCTCTGCTAATATTATGACACCAACATCAAGTGTTGGAAACATAGAAAGTGATGGAATTGATCTAGGTTCAGCCAAGCAAGATGGAAACAATAAATTAACCGTCAATGCTGTAAAAATATTCTTAGCTTCTTCTGCCCAAAACGTTTCTAATCTCGAAAGCAGTTGACTTTTCACCACCATTGATGAATTCTCTAAGAACTAGCTCTTCTGAAATTCTGATGGACTTATCTCTATCTTTTTGTTTATCAATCAATTGAAGTTATAGTACCACTTTTATCAACTTCATTACTAACTGAACTTTGAAAAAACACATTACTTGGGAGCCATTTCCTTCCTTGAAAAAAATTCAAGGGTGGAAGACCCTTTATTTCGACGATGAAGAAACCCAATTATTTCGACAATGAAGAAACCCAAAAGCCCCCATCCTGGCCATAGAACCAGATCCAACCGCAGACGACTTCATCATCGGAATAACTCCAACAATAAGAGGGGACTGAAAATCCAAGGAACTAAGATCACTGGCAGATGAACCAAAATACATCGCGTAGACGGTCTCTTTGACAAATTTATTGCTTTGAATTTAACAATGTCAGACTGAAAATTACTTGATGTGGAATCAACATCGGAGGAAGATTTCTGATTAAGGAAAATCGAGCGAGATTTTCCACACAATTTGTGAAAAATTCGACAATTTCAAGTCTTACTAACGACAGATAAAGCTAGGTTTTGAGCAAAGTAGCTGGATTAAGTTTTTTTTTTTTTTTGAATTGTTAAGCGTGTGCTTCGAACTCTTGACTTCTAGGGTGGAAGATTATACCTCTTACCACTCCAACCAAGAGTTGTTAGCAGTAGCTGGATTAAGTTACTGTCATTCTAATCGCATAATTGCAAACTTGAATAATTTAAGAAAGATTTGGTACAGATTGTTTCTCTTGATCTAAAAACTGAAAATTAAATAAGGCGACTTGTTACCTTGCCGGCAATAGAAAGAGATGAGAGGGAAGAAGGACTTATTTTAATTAAGGTCATCAGCGAACTGGCCGGAGATTACCAGCCGACAACTTTTTATTCGGTGGGTGATTTAACTCTTAAAGGTAGAAGCATTGCCTTCAACCAAATTTGGTCATAATGAATTGACCAAGTCAAACTTGTAAAATACCTTGCCTTTAACAATAAAGGGTATTGTCTATAAAATTTCCCTTTTGTTTACTGATCTTCATTGTAAGATGGAAAAATTAGTCAAAGATTTACAAATGCCCCTCTAATAAGCCAACAATACAAGTCAGGAAAAAATAGGATATAGGTCCAAATAGTTAGAATTTTGTAGGTCTACGAAAAAAAAATGACAGCTAATCTTTTTACTAATACCCTTAACACTCTTCAAGCTTGTTTATCTATCCACTTCTCTCACCTTTAGCTTTTTGTCTCTCTCTGCGCCTTTATATCTCTTAAATTCTCTCCCTACTTTTCAGATTCAAGAAAACAACTGTTTAGATTTAGACTATTGGGGATTTGGGTTTTCATAAAAAACACAACTACGCCCATGGAAATTTCTTCAAGACTTAGACCTGTTTAGATTTTTTTTCTTAGAGGGATTGATCACCAACCAGTTCAGATTATGATTTTGGAAGGGTTCACTAGTTTTAGAGATAGATTCATCAATAAATTTAGATCTGATTTTGTTATCTCTCTAAAAATACACCAAGCTTAAAATCAACATGTTTGTATCATGATTTTCTCTAAGTGAAGATCAAAGTGGTTTGGATCTGAATTCAAGACCCAAATTTTGTTGAACATTTTAGTACAAGAGTACTTTAATGTTTTGGTACATGACCTAAACCAGGAGACTCAAGACATCTAGAACCACATATGAAACTTTTGAGAAGAAATTTTAATTCGGGTGTTGGGTTTAGAACAAATTTTAAAAACACTATGACTTTTTGGGCGTTCGATCTTTATGCTTATTCTCCTAAATTCTATTAATTTTGTTGTTCTTATTAAGTAATCTATACGATTTCAACAAAAAAAAGTAATCTATAAGATTGAAATTATCCAGATATGTGAATCAAAATCTGTTTCATTTACGTATGTGAAATTTTCTGATACATTTGATCGTGATATTAGGAAGGATTATGTATTTTTTTTTACAATTCTAATTATGATAAATGAGGATTGCTAGTTTTATACATTTGTTAATGTTAAAAAATTTAATGTTAATCTTGTTAAAATCTGTAAGAAAATTGAGAAGTGTTTATGACGCAATCACATGTACAGTAGTTGACATTTGATTATGTATTGTACAGAACAGAATGTCATATACTTTCTTCCTAGAAAATATAAGAAAAACTTAAAAGAGTATATATGACATAATCATATGTACAGTACATTTTATTATGTATTGTATATAACAAAATTTTCTATACTTTCTCCTAAAAAATTGTAAGAAATTCGAAAAAGTGTAATCAGATGTGCAGTACATGACGCTTCATTATGTACTGTATATAACAAAATGTCATATACTTCCCCTTACAAACGGTATGAAAATTGAAAAGTATACAAGACATAATCACACGTACAATACATTTGATTATATATTGTATATAACAAAATATATGCATTCTTCACATAAGACGTAAGAAATTTGAAAAGTGTAAATGACATAATCATATGTACAATACATAACATTTGACTATGTCCTTTATATACCAAATACTTTCTTCCAGAAAATATAAGAAATATGAAAATCGTATGAGACATAATCATATGTATAATACATTTAATTATGAATTGTACATAGCAAAATGTCATATACTTGCAAATTATAGAAAGTGTATGAAATTTGAAAATTTTATAAGATATAATCATATTTATAATACATGACATTTGATGTACTTTACATAACAAAATGTTTTATACTTCCTTTCAGAAAGTATAAGAAATCAAAAAGTGAGAAGACATAATCATATGTACCGCACATTTGTTTATATACACATAACAAAATGTCTTATACTTTACGGGGAGAAAGTATAATGAATTTAAATGTATATAAGACATAATCATATTTACAGTACAAGACATTTGTTTATGTACTGTATATAACAAAATGGCATATTCTTTCTCCACAATCACTAATGTTTTGGAAGGAACGTATATTGTATAGGACATTTGATTATGTCCTGTAAGTTTTCAAATACCAAACGAATTTTGGGGGTGTTATTTTATGAGCAGCACATTTGTGGTTGTCTCTTACATATAAGAAAACTCAGAAATCATAAAATAATCTGCCTAAAATATAAGGAGAGAAAGCTAGATAGAAAGAAAATAATTAAATATAGAAAAATATTTGTTAAGATAGAAAGTATAAAATGGAATGAAAATATGTTGGGAATGTAAAGAAAGTATAAAAGGAATTTGAAAATAAGAAATTAAAAAATAAAAAGGTTGGAAAGAAACTATTAGAATAAAAGAAAGAAATTTGTTGAGATCGGAGAGAGAAAATAGGTGCGAGAGGAAGTAAACAGAAAAATAGGGAGGGAAAATTTCTTTTTGATAGTTAAGATTTTAGAGGAAAAAAAAGTAATCTTAACAAAAAAAAGAGGGAAAAAATATACAGAGAGAAAGTAAAAAAATGGAGGACAAAGAAGTACTCCCTCAGACCCAAAAAAGAATGACCTATTTTGAAAACCCGACTTTTTAAGGGAACATCATCAATTGGAGTTTGACTTTAAAAACTAACATGGTTTTTCCAATTGTAACCTCATTAACTTTTGTAATTTACAATGAAAAAGTTGAATTTACTTTTAAATAAAGTTGTCACTAAATTTATAGTATGAGTATTGTTGGAAAGAGCGAAAAATTCGTTTCTTTATTTTTAGAAACATGACACTAAAATGGGACAATCCAAACTCGAAATTAGGTAGTTAATTAAAAGAGAGAAAAAGTTGGTAAGAGAAAGACCATGTGGCAGGACACGGTTAGTTAGAAAAAAATAAGTAAATTTGATAGTGACATGTACTAACGGAGAGAGAGAACGCTCAACTTTTTGTCAGTGGCACGTTGTGTAAATAAACGTAGAAATCTATCCTTTTATTGTAAATGCACACCCTCTCTTATACAATGGATCTCCAACAAAATTTTGGAGGACAGTGGAATAGGATCTATTTTAAGGATACAATTCGGAGTGTTAGACCAATTCCCCTCTATTTCATATAACTAAATCTAATAAATGTTAGAATTTTTTTTTGATGAACAATTCTTATTATTACTGAATCTGAGTGTCGTTACAATACATATGAACTAAACTATAAGGAACATTTGTCCAAGCTTTAGATCTATTCTTCTTTCGAGCGCTTTTAGCTAACTTGACAGCTTGCAAATTGAGGATTCTTTTAGTGTGGTTGAATGTGACGTTTTCCAATTTGCCTTTGATTGCTCTTATCCTGCTAACATGAATCAACGATTGCTATTAGATTTTATGACGACGGTTTTTTAGATGTCGGACGAGGTTAATATTGTCACTTTCTATGATAATCCACCTGTGCTTATGTTCTTTGCCCAAATGAGACCATTGAGAATAGTTATTGCTTCACTTTCCTCACTGTTTCATGCTCTAGACGAAATTACAGATGCTGCTAAAAATTTTGAGTCTGCATTGTGAACTATTAAACTTGTATCAATATTAGAGGCAATGTTAGTAAAAGATGCATCTACATTGATTTTTCAAGTGAGACGAAGATGGAGGTTGCCATTGTTCCACCTAAGTGGAAGCGGTTTTTTCCGGAGTGGTTGATTTAGGGTTTGTTTTGGGGAAAAGGAAAGGGAAGAGATGATCGCTTGCTGACGTCAGGCGAGACTCTCTCTCTCTCTCCTAAAAAACCCTTAAGAACTACCTTTGTTGGAACAATAAGAAGTAAATGTTTAGAACTTTTTTGTTGGAAATAATAAGGGTTATTTCCCTAATGGCCCCTACTTTGTGACCAGCTTCCCGCCTGACCCTCTACTTTACGAGAAATACTCATATGGCCCCTATTTCCGTTAACTTTAAATTTCCGTCACTCTCTCTCCTCCATCTCTTTTTCTCTCTCTGCCATGTCACGCCACATCGTTCCTTCGCCGGAGTTCTTAGAGAGAGAGAGAGAGAGAGAGGAGAGAAAGAAAAAAAAAATTTATTTTTTTTTAGTTTGAAGGTCGCCGGCCGGAAATTTGGCCGGCCGGCGACCTTGCCGGAGAAGGTGATGAAGTGGCGTAACAGATGATGTGGCGTGACATGGCAGAGAGAGAAAAAGAGATGGAGGAGAGAGAGTGACGGAAAGTTAAAGTTAACGGAAATAGGGGGCCATATGGGTATTTCTCGTAAAGTAGGGGGCCAGGCGGGAAGCTGGTCACAAAGTAAGGGGCCATTAGGGAAATAACCCAAATAATAAATATACCACACTTAGAAGGAGATTACGGTTTTTCGCTTAATTACTTTTCAGCGAGGGATTACTTTGTAATGCATTTGTTTCTAAATAAACTTTAAATTTTGTTCGTTGATCTGATTTTGTTACCCAAATGGATCTTTTCTCTTCTATATTTTCATATCCTCCAAACAAAAGAATCATTAGGATTCCTTTGTCTCGGCTTTTTCGACGAAGAGACCCCTTCGTCTAAAAACCCCATACGAAGGGGGAGAAGTGATGATGGAGAGGCTGAGATGGAGAGAGAGAGAGAGAGGAGAGTGTTAGAGAGGGAGAGACTGTTAAAGAGAGAGAGAGAGAGTTAGAGAGAGATAGTAGGAAATAAAACTAAGTCGGGATAAATGGGTGAGGGTTTTCAAGACTGTCGTCAAAAAGTTCCACCGGAGAAGAAGATCGAAAGGTGACAAACCCTTTGCTTTTACATTTAAGGTTTTATGTAGCTAGGAGATGTAGCTGGGACATAATTATATTATGGGTAAATATCAAAGCGTAGATCTATAAATAGAGGTTAAGAGCATTTCCAATGGGACGCTCTAACAAAAACTCTAAAAGTCTTCGTTGTTAAGTGTCAATTTAGATCCTCTTTCCTAAATAACAGTATAGGACACTCCAAATATTTTTGTCTCCAATGAAATCTCTTAAATACCTCTACTTAATACAGATATCACTCTTAAATTCAATAAGAAAAAAAGTAGATTTAAAACAAGAGTTTCTATTGGCTTAAAGTTTTAGAGTGAGTCTAGTGTCTCTAGTGAGTCTCTCTACAATAAATGCATCTACCTCATAATAGAGTGTCTAACGAAGTGTTCCATTGGAGAAGGATTTTTAATAAAAACTCCAAAAGATTATGTGACACTCTAAGAGTTAGAGTTTGAGTGTCCCATTGGAGATGCTGTAAGAGCTCTCCTAAATTCCAGCGTCCTATCTATTCATGACCAATAATATTGGTGTCACCCGGCACAAAAGGTTTGAGTCTCAAACTCATTCATACAGACTCCCCAGAATCTACTCTCTACTCAGAATAAAAAACTCAGCTGCTTCAGAGAACTCCAAAAGCGTGTTTCACAGCTTCACCATTTGCATTCTAAAGCTGCTGTTGCTGCTGCTGCAAATTACTCTCATGGTGATCTCATCCGCCCTCCAATAGGTTCCAACTACCTTCCTTTATTTAGTTCAGCAGGTATTGGTCAATTAGACCTTATACTACTTAGAATTTGTTACAGGTAGTAATTTGGACCCAAAGTAAACCTTGTGAGCTCGACACTCTTCCTCAAAATAAAGTTTGATCCGATTCAATCATATATATTTGGAATTGTTTCATGTCAGACTACATAGACCACAGTGGAATAAAAGAAGCGAAACAAATCGAAATAAACAACATATAACAATATGGGGTATTTTGACAGTGAAATATTAGTGCACCACGGTATTAAAATGAGGTGATATTCAACCCCAATGGACAAAAAAACACTGTCCTTCAAGTTTAAGTGTGCGAGTTAAACCTGCAGATTAGGACGAAAATACCCTAGTAACTGTTATAAATTTTTCCTTATTTTGCCCTCTAGACGTCATCTGTTCATATAAACTTGATTCATCACTCACATAAGTGAATTTGAATAATGAAAAAATATGGGAGGTGTAGCACATGGATCATCAAATAAGGTCTGCTTCATTTCTTCCTTGTTCTACTTGATTTCGAGTTAGGAAACAGAGATTTCGAGTTTGGGGCCTTTCCTTAGTAAGAAACAGATAGGGGTTATTTGTATTGAAAATCATCTTGTTTGCTTGACTAAGCAGGTGCTTGTTTTATTTGCAATTAACAAGCAAGAAATCAAAGGTCGAGGATTTGTTTTACCACTTACTAAGGTTGTGCACTTATAAATGATACCAAAATAACTCCACATGTAAAGTTCAAAGTTGGAACTTTATATATTTACGCTTACCACACAAGTGCTAAAAAGACTAATACATGACTAAGGACACATGATTCCTACTCTTGTACACGATCCACGATGGAATGATATTCTAAATAATTAGAACATGGTACCAACCATAAGTGAAGTGTCCCAAATTTAATGTTCTTAATAGTGATAAACCAATCTAGCTTGAATTAGACCTAGAAGGAAATATAAGTAACACGGGTCACCAGAATCGTATCATAATCTTTTACATTGTAAATAAAGCATTTCACTTACGAATAGTACTAAGCGGTCCTAATGTGGTGTGCGCAAATAAACAAGATGTACATATAAGTGTCTGAAAAGAACATCCGAGCGTCTGCCAGGCCCAGAATATTTAACAAAACACAAATACTGAAGGAGTATGTGGTGTTTCATAGCAAAAATGGATAAGGAAATGTGAATAGAAACTCAAGACATGGTTGTGACGCGTGACTGTTATGATGCCCAGTAGCAGTAGCAAAGTCATCATCAGGAAAGAAAATATGACATAGTTCTTCACCACGCTACAGCCTACAAGAATATTAAGTCTCAAGTGTCACACAAACAAAAAGAATCAATGTTCCTCATAATGCGAGCGTAAGCCACATGATGGGCTGTAGGCGTCTTTTGCTACCTCGGATGTTTACGGTTCAAGAAATCTAGCAAATCACCCCCGAGTGGCGAGTAGTTTGCATCTACAAATTTTTATAACTACTCTTTGAGTGTGATCATACCCTCTTCAGTCTAGATAAGTTTCATTTCATCCTTAATCAAATATTGTGCTTCCAGTCCTAGAAAGCCTCAATCAATCACGGAACTAGGAAACAAAGATGCCTAATTAAATTTTCGTACTATGTTCTTTAGATGAGATGTTCCGTTGTAGTCTCTATCAAAACTAGACAACATTGATTTTGTAACTAAGATAATCAATAAATTTCAGTAGTTTTATTGCATTGCAACTCAGCAAACACGGATAAAAAGTAACATGCCGAGCATCCTACTTAAGATACTTTTTCTCATTTTGGCAGTATGAATGTTTACGGCTTAACTACTAAGTACATCTTCTAAATCCCTATTATCGGCCGTATTACACCAGTACAAGCTAAATCATTATTTCAGTTTGCTTAGAGAACAAATGCTATAAAATTATCAATCCAACAACTGAAATTACAGAAAGATTAAGCATAACAAGTTAATAAAAAAATGATCCAAATGATAAACCATTAATTTCTCTGGATTTTTGATTCAGACCCATAATCAGGAAAGAGAAGAAAATACCTTATTCCATTGAAACTTTGGCACCAACCTCCTTCATCTTAGCAATTATCTTCTCAGCTTCTTCTTTAGTTACTCCTTTCTTCAACAAAGTTGGAGCCTTTTCAACCAATTCTTTAGCTTCTTTTAGACCCAAATCAGTAAAAGTTCTAACTTCCTTGATAATCTTAATCTTGGCAGCAGCATCAAATCCGTCAAGTTTCAAATCAAATGCTGTTTTCTCAGCCTTCTTTTCCTCTGATTTTGAAGCTCCACCTCCTTTACCACCACCTCTACCACCAATTCCCATTCCAGGCATCATCATAGTCATCACTGGCATTTCATTTACATCTAATTTCTTCCTCAATACCTCCGTCAGATCTGCTACTTCAAGTAAAGTTAAACCTGAAATTTCATTAACAATACCCGATACTCTCTCACTAGGGTTTATCTTTGTTTCTTGCGCAGCTGATGTTGTTGATTCCGGCGCAAAACTAAAACGATTCCATGATCGTTTATTTGTAATCCCAGTATTAGGTTTGTCGAAAAGATTTGAGAAAGAAGAAGTTGAAAATAGAGCTGATTTTGATCGTAAACACCCAATAAATGAAATTTCTTTGAGTGTTCTAGAATAAAAACTAGGGTTTCGAGATTTTAAAATGTAGTGAAAGTACCTCATGGTTTTCTTTGGGTTCTTAATAAAACCTTAAAATCATCAAGTGTAACGTTTACAGGGAAATAAAGATGAAACCCTAGATTTGAGAATCCATTGTTATCGAGAAGGGAACTTGACAAGAAACAGAAACCCTACTGGTAAGGTAATACCTCAATCGAGGTTGGTTCTGAACCGGATTATAACCCGTTCCGGTTCCGGTTCCGGTTCCGGTTCCGGTTCCGGTTCCGGTTCTTAAATGTTATATTCTTGGTTCTTAAATTGTACTAGGTTTCCCCGCGGTGCAACGGACGCGACAAATCCCTCTTGGCTAACACCGTAACATTATCAAATTCTTCCTACAAATTAAAAACTTCGATAATTTTAGAGAAGAGAGAATTGCAGAGAATGGAGAGAGAAATATAATTGCAGAGAATAGAGAGAGAAATATAATCCTATAGATATTGTAACTTATTTAGTGGAAATCCAGCAACAGACTAATTTAGTGGGAAGATTTGTTGGAGAAATGGTGGGAGAGAAAATTAGAATGAGAAGAAAGTGGGACAATAGTTTTTTTAGGGATATCCTAACGATGTTAAAAAAAAAAATTAATGACTATTACCCTTCTCTTTTGAGTTTATTTACATAAAAAGGGGTTTATACCAGCCGTCGGATGTGATCTTTGTCCAACTCCCACAAAAATGGACGGCCAGATTTATCCAAAATAACCGACTGAGTTGTTTTTATATAATAGATTCTCGGTTCAATTATATAAGAGCAAGTCCACTATAGGGGCTCCGACTCCCAATTTGGGAAGCCCTTGAATTTTTTCAATTTCAACGTCAGGCTCCCAACAGGAGCTCCCAAATTCAATTTTTGAATTATTGTAATTAAAATAAATTAAAACTAATCTAAATCTCATTCATCCAGTCTTCCACCAATTCCCTATTAATAACATGTTGTTCGGACACATGTTTAAAGTAACTTTGTCCATAAATTGTACCCCGATTTGCATCCGCAGATTTTCTTCTTTTTGGCGTTGAACGATTATATTTTCTCTTTTCACGTCTGTATTTTTATTTTACACATTTATGGACTCTTGCAGAAGTTTATCTTTAAATTCATGACTCGCATTTCTCTCTTTCCAAAACTCTCATAAGTTGTAGAACTTTCACCACTTTTGACTTTATTTTTTTCCTTGCTTGTGTTTTTGTGAGGGTAAGAAATCGCGGGTCAAGAAGTCAGCAGAGACCGGGTCGTTGACCGGAAGTCGAACCTCCACCTGTTAATAATTTTGCGGGCACCAACAACGTCTTTGGACTTAACCTGTGACAAAAGAGACAAAAACGCACGTGACCGTGAGATCTTAGGGGGCACCTGGATTGTGCCGGCCTAAGGGGGCTTCGACGGTCAAGTCAGTAAACTTGGCAAAGAGTATATAAGAACTGTAAACCAGAGTTAGAGCTATGGAGTTAGATATGTTGCTTAAGCGAGTCGGTCGTTGGGAGAAAATGTGATACATCCAAGTGTATGCCGGCCTTAGTTCTCTGATCGTCAAGCAAATTAAAGCGCCTGCACCCCTTAATCGTGTGGTGAGAGAAATGATCACCGTCTCCCTTGAATAGTTCGTCGTCAGGAGAGAGAAAAATGAGTCGCCTTCTTTGAACAAGTGATCGTAAGGAGAGAGAATAATCAAGCGTCTTCCTTGAGCAGGTGATCGTTAGGAGAGAGAATGGTCACTCGTCTTCCTTGAGCAGGTGACCGTTGGGAGAAAGAATGATCACTCGTTTTCCTTGGGCAGATGATGGTTGGAAGAGAGAATGATAGTTCGTCTTCCTTAAGCAAATGATGGTTGACTGCTAGTGGTTTGGATGATCGATAGGAGAGAGAAAATAAGTGGTTTGATTACGAGTGAATTTGGAAGTCGGTTGTTGTTATCCGTCGTTGGATGCCTTAGGCGATTACCAGCTGACCCTTATATAGAGTTTTGTGGTCAACTGTTCATTTTGGTCAACCGTCACCTGGTGGTGAGCTGTTGCCTTGAACATCGTAACGCACAGAGTTGTTACCATGAATGGGGATATCGTAACTGCCATCCAACGGATATATTGGGGATATTGTTACTTTGAATGACGGTAACGCCTCCCCAACGGATATAGGAAGAGAGGTGATGCACCCGAAAAGGTTGCACACCCAAGCGGAGGTATCAAGTAGTAATCCGGCAAAGCCGGGTCGATCCAAGGATAGGAAGGTAGTTTGGATATCGAAAGGGTCTCGTTCGCCGGTCTAGATATCACTAACTTAGACTAAAAAGGAAAAGAATACAGGTAAACGGGGGTTTTGGATTGAATTAGGTGATAAGAGAATAAAGCAAACAAGTAAAATAAACTAAACTAAACAATAAAAGTAAACGGGCAAGAGAGATTCGAGAGAAGAGTCGGAGGAACAAGAGTCGGGAGACGGTAAGATTCGATTCGGACAACAAATAGGCGAGAGAGGTGTCGAAGTCCGGGAATCCATAATAATAAACCTACGACTACGTATGATCCAATCTAATGTGTCGAAGTATAATCGATGTTCGACTCCTAAAGTAGATGTTTCTAAGTACTACGTATATCCGGAGATCATACTTAGTCAAACAAACGCCTAATTCGGTTAATCCCGAGTCAACGAAAGTGTCGCCTAGTCGCCTAACTATGTGAAGTGCATGACAAGACACATGAAATTATGACTTAGACTACTATCGATATCGAATACCTCGTTTCGTCTATTAACTATGTGAAGTGCTTGACAAGACACATGAAAATACGATCAAAACGATAATCGAATCAAATGAACATCAATTCATAATCAAAACATCAAATCATATTAAACATAATCACAAATTCATCACATTTCATCTCATATAATCGACACACTTGATTTAGCTAACATGGTGAATAAGTAATAAATGAAAAGAAGATGATGAGAAATCCCCCTTTTTCGATGTGGCTCGAGGCTAGGTTCGTCGAGAAAAATGAGTCTCTAAGTATAGTCGATCTCCCCGTAGCAATTTTCTAGATTTCCCTTTAATAGTGAACTTTGGGTGTCCCCGAGTAAAAATCAGATTTCCCCATAGCACCCATCATCATCTTCTCCATCTCAAGAACATCCACCATTAAAGCTTCACCAAGCTTTCTCTCTCTAAAGATTTTTCACCCAAAATCAAATCAAACTACATGGGAAGATAGATCAAGACATGGGGAGTAAAAACCCTAAAGTTTCGGATCAAGAAAGTTGTCAGGAACACCATGAAAAATCCGATCAAAGAAAACTAGGGTTCCGGCCAAAAATCAAGAAATCCGGCCAAATAGCTCAAATCCGAGCCATGCCGTGCTATGGAGCCGCAGTCCGAGCAAGTCCGAGCATCCCATTGCCGTTCCCGAGCAAAGAAGTCGCGTCCCGTGCTCCTATCGTAGCGTCCCGTGCAGATTTGCAGCAGCTCGAGCTGCTGTTTGTGCTGTGCACTTGAGCCCGAGTAAGCTGCTGTTGCATCTCGTGAAGGTTGCAGACGCGTCCCGTGAAGGCTGCTGCTGCTACCGTGCTACTCAGGAAGCTTTCATGGCTGTCCCGTGCTCCCATTGTGCTATCCAACCCGTGCCCTCCATGGTGCCGGCCAAGTTGGCCGGCACCACTCCTCTCTCTTTCTCTCTTACTCCTTCAAACCCTCTCTAACCAAGAAGTACCCTAAAACCCTAACTTCTCTTTTTCTCTCTCTCCCTTCAAAGTTGTCTTGTTAGAAAATCAGAAGGAAGAAGATGAATAGTGAATTTGACTCAAACCCTAGACATAGTCAACCTTGACTTTGACTCAAACTTGAGTCCATTGGGTGCCTCCAAAATCTCTTCCTTCTTTCATCTTCTTTGGGCTTATGTTTTAGACTTCACTTGGAAATCAAAAGGGTGCCTTCTAGAATTATAACCAAAGGAGGGTGCCTTCATAGAATCCTTGTTTTAAGACCGAACCTCGACTTCTTTCTTTCACAACTTCCCCGTCCGAACTCGGAATTAACTTCCGTTTTCACCGTTGGGCTCGTCTTTGACTCCTCTTCTCATATGATTTGCTTGAAGTCTTTTTCTCTCATTTTGGGCACATGAAATGATAGTGATAATTCGCCCCCTTTATTCTGAATTCCATGTTTAGCTCCAAATATGGTACCTAAACAAGAAAAACACATAAAATATTATTGATAACACTCGAAAATGACTAATTAGTCTAAGTTAGGCTCTCCAAATGTGACATTTTCGTGTCACATCAAGAGGTCAGATGAGGAGGAGAGGACAAGCTCTTCTATCCAGAGTTGGATGTACTTCCTTGTTTTGGTCTGCTGAGGGAGTGGGGACGGACCTCTTTATCCAGAGCTGATTGCACTTCCGTACTTTGGCCTGCTAGTGAGGACGGACCTCTTTGTCCAGAGCTGGACGTACTCCCGCACTTTAACGTTGCTTCGGGATGCTTGAAGGTAAATGGGTCGGGCCCATTGGTCATTAATTCATGGGCTTGGTCACCGTGTAAAGCCATTAATCGTGGATTTCTGGGGTCACTTCTGGTGACCTATTTTGGCCCATACAATTTGTCCCCCACTCTCTAAGTCGACGGAGTGCGGAGACTTAGAGAGTTGTTTGAAGTCGTTGAGGCCGAGTCACAGCCTGATTTGTAGCCCCGCCCGCGTCCCGCGGGTACTTGTTCGCGAGAAGTGTCGCGTTTAGTAAGTTAGTTTGCCGCTCGCGGTTTGACAAGATAGCGTCGGATTGATCCGATATTTTGTGTAGAATTTCTGGAGGAAACGGACCAAAGAGATTAGTCTGCAAAATTATTTGCAAAAACACTTTTTTTTTTGGGTAAGCATACTGTTGACCCGGGGTCAACAGTCACGCTGACTGGGTAAGCTACTGTTGACCTGGGGTCAACAACACGCTGAGTGGGTCAACGACTGTTGACCGGGGTCAACAACACGCTAACTTGGTCTGTACTCGTCATATTCTCGCGCCATCTGGTATGTTTCTCTGGATTCGCGCACCTCGTTTTTTGTGGTCAGTTTTTATTACTGACTGGTGTTACTCTACCACTTTCCCTTGCCTCGAACTATCTTTTTTGTTGATACTGGGATGTTAGGAACATTCTTTTTTTTTTATTGAGAAGTCAGTAGACTCCGGTGGTGAGGCTATGCTTTCCTTCGTGTGCGAAGCAGTGTCGTTCTTCACCAAGTGTCAGTTGGTAAGAGCCAACGCTTGATGCGGGTGCTTCATCTTATCGACGATTATATGTGGAGCGTTGGCCACCTTGAACGGGCGTTTCATAAAGCGAAGTTAGTGCTCTGAGGCATGTTTGTAGGGTAGAGCTACCAGTTAAGACAAAGTTTGTTTGTCAAGGCGGGGCAGGTTTGGCGAATGCTCTTTGCTGATGTCAAAAAATGGCTTTTTGTTAGATCAGTATGAAATAGGGAGTTGATGCATGACAACCTCCGTTATGTATGAATCCTCCGTTATGTTGGGTATTGATTAGCTCTATGTTCCTGCTTTCAGCTCTGCTTTCAGCTCTGCTTTCAGCTCTGCTTTCAGCTCTGCTTTCAGCTCTGCTTTCAGCTCTGCTTTCTGCTCTGCGACTATTTGTTCCAGGTCCTGGCTCCTGTTCCTCGCTCCTTGCTCCAGCTCCTTGCTCTTGTTCGTCTGTTCTCGAGGGGGGAAAACCTGCAAAGGGTTCGAAAACCGCTCAGACGCTCAAACCAGTCAGGGTGCTCTTTGTAGTAAAAGAATGAATATTGATTGATTCTTTTGGGGGGCGAGTTATGAGAACTCTGAGTTTCTTGTGATCTATTTAGGGTAAAGAGATCGTGTCATGTGAAGGACGATGTGGGAGGCCTTTTATAGGCGATGTTAGCCCGACTGTGATTAGTGGCGGTGGTGAGGCGGTTGCCGTCAAACCGAAGGGAAAGTTCCCTCTCTTGAGTATTTAGGATTTCTCTCAGAGTCTATCCCGGATCTTTGATAAGTAGAAGTTCCTAAGTTCAAGGATTCTTTGTAGATATCTTGCCGATGTGATAGATCTAAAGTAGAAGTTTCCTCATTCGGATACTTGGAGTCCAAACTGGCTTAAACACTTCGAGATGTATGGCCGACTAAGATCCTTCTAGAAGTTCTGGGATTAAGTCGGTAGGTCGCTTGGCACTGCTGCCTCCCCAGTTCTGGGCGTAAGACACTGGCCGAACCTGTGTGGACCCCCCTCACTCCTTTGAAGACCCCATGGCTGATCTGTCTATGCCAAGGGCATCTTGCAGGGCTGGTTTCTTCTGGCCGACCTCCCAATTAGGGGAACATTCGGTGGACCATCAGGAGCTCAGCGGTCCTGCTGCCTTAAGCCGGGTTGACCCAGCAGACTTCAGATCTGATCTTGACTCTTCAGACGTTAGTCAACGTCCGGACATTTTTTGCATCATCATGA
Source organism: Eschscholzia californica (assembly GCF_041429995.1). Lineage (NCBI taxonomy): Eukaryota > Viridiplantae > Streptophyta > Magnoliopsida > Ranunculales > Papaveraceae > Eschscholzia > Eschscholzia californica. Next base: position 29,796,241 of record NW_028238472.1, on the reverse strand, counting down.
GTCCCGCCACTCCTTAGTCGAAAATAATGAGACTGAGGAGTAGAAGTAACTCGTGTGTTTTAAACATTGAAGACCCTGAAGTCGAGCATTTTGCCTGGACCAGAGCCGTTTCGTGAAGCTCGGGCTTTCTTTTGGTTTCCCAAAGCAGAACTAATTCGAGCTATGTTTGTCTTGGGCTGATGGACGCTGCTGATGGTAAAACCTCTTTTGTCTAAGGCTGTTTTTACCAGAACTGATTCAAGTCTTGTATCGAAGGACGCATGGTTTGTTCTCCGGAGACACGTTTCGACTTCTGCTCAAGCAATTAATTTCCTTTTCATGCGCGATTCTGTGACGTTGCAGACCTGATCTTCTGATCACGCGTTTTCGGCAGTACACCTTTAGGTAACTGCGAACGATAGTTCCGTCATCATGCGTGGATGTGTGGCGTTTCCTTAGTGGGGGAGTTGACGTGTTTCCTCGAAACCCGCTGATATCACTTTTAATCTGACCCGGCTTGAGTTGTGCATATCCTTTAGTCATTATTCCCTTGAACGTTCTGAGAATTGTTCGGTCTTCACTTTAATGACCCCTCGTTTGTTTTCGAGAAGCCCTTTGGCTATTTTTTCCCAATATAAATAACCCGCTTTGGTTCTTTAACTCCTCATTTTCAAAAGTTTGAAGAAGAGAGGATCCTTCCTTTGCAAATACTTTTCAACTTTGTTCTTTACCTTCTGTTTTCATTGGAGATCTGAGATGAGGTCTTTGTTCGAATTCATGCTTCGTGTTCTCTTTGGGGATGTTTTTCCGATGATGGAGATAGTTAAAGGTAACTTTTCCGAATAATGGAAATCGTTACCCGGGATACCAATTTGGGTCAGGCCCCAAAAATGGTGGTTTGCCCAGGTGCCAGTCATGGCATTCCCGCCAGCAGAGGATCCTTCGTGCTAAATTATACCTTTCCGGGGTGCCCCTTTGAAGTTTTGACCTCGATCCACAAGATAGGGGTGATCTCGGTCCTCTTGGCACTTTCTTACCTTCAACTTCTTTTAATTTTCAGCAATTTCTCCTATAATAGATTTGAATGGCCGCACTCTTCTTGATGTAATTTGGTTGCAATTTCTTCTGTAATAAACCTCTTTTATTAATTGGATTTTAGTTTTATTTCTCTGATCTGTTATGATTCTTCTGTTCTCGATTGCTGAGCTACTTTCATCTTTATCCTTCTCATTTCCGGTTGTCCTGCAAAACTGGCTAGTTATCGTTGTTAATATAAAACCTAGCTTACTAATGCATTTACCCTGGACTTACTACGCATGCTCCAAATGTTCGCTCCTGCACAAAGGAAAAAATTAGACTTAGTCTAGTATGACCTAGGCTTACTAATTCCTCCTGCAAAATAGAACCCGAATTAGTGTAACTGTATAATTTTCGGGTCTGGATTTTGCCCTTGATCATGGCTGCTGCTCCCAGGGATGTTTTTCGTTGGTTTTAGCACAACTAGTTTAGCTAGGACTTCTCCTTAAACCCCTGGTCGTGGCTTTCCCTACCAGGGCTGGTTTCGTTGGCTTGAGCGCAACTAGGACTTCTACTTGGACCCCTGGTCGTGGCTTTCGCTACCAGGGCTGGTTTCGTTGGCTTGAGCACAACTAGCTTAACTAGGACTTCTCCTTGGACCCTGGTCATGGCTTTCGCTACCAGGGCTGGTTTTGTTGGCTTGAGCGCAACTAGTTTTCGCCGGGATTCCTCCTGCACCCCCGGTCGTTGCTTTCACTACCAGGACTATTTTATCTGCTTAAGCATTACTAGTTTCGCAAGGACTTCTCCTCATACCCCCGGTCACCTTTGCCAGGGCTGTAGGTTAACTAAGACTTCTCCTTAGGATCCTCAGTGGGGACCGCATTTCACTCGAGTAAAGTGAGTTTAACTAGGACTTCTCCTTATAAGGTTTCTGGTCGTCGCCGTAGCTACCAGAGCTTTTTAATTTGCTGGCTTGAGCACGGTCAGTTTAACCAGGACTCCTCCTTGGGACCTTGGTGAAGGGTCAGTTTTACTCGAGTGTAAAGTTTCAGTTTTAACTAGGACTGCTCCTTAAGGCTTCTGGTCGTCGCCTTAGCTACTAGAGCTACCTGTTTTGCCAAAGCAAAGTGAGTTTGACTAGGACTCCTCCTTGAGATCTTTGATCGAGTGAATTTAATTTAACATCATACAGACGGGTTTATCTACTGCCTCGTGGGCCTAGCTGATTTCACCGTGTTCAAGGTACATCAACGTTTTTCTTCTGGAAGGCGAAATTGAGATGTTCCGCGTTCCAGGGATGTGTTAGGATCTGTCCTGATGTATTCTCCAATCTATATGTACCGGGACCCACGACTTTCACTATCTTATAAGGCCCTTCCCATGTGGGGAAGAGTTTGGCTGCCGATGGTTTTTGGGTAAATTTGAATTCCTGCATACCATATCTCCGATATCAACTTTCTTATTTTCATGTGAGATCGGTGCTATTTAGTCATTGTGTCTTTGAAAGCAAGGTTTCTCAGCTCTGCCTGATCTCGGACTTCGTCGATTAGGCCTAGATGTTGTAATGCTAGCTGCTCATTGGTCTCGGGCTCAAAGTGTTTTATCCTTAGACTCGGTTTACCTATTTCCACGGGTAGCACGACGTCCATGCCGTATACCATCCGAAAGGGCGTTTCTCCTGTGGCTCTTCGCGGTGTAATGCGGTAGGTCCACAATACTTCCGGGAGTTCATCCACCCAGTTTTTATTTTCATGGCATTTGGTTTTAATGTACTTAACCAGAATTTTGTTAGTTACCTCGACTTGTCCGTTTCCGGCGGGATGTGCTGGGCTGACGTAAGCTGGTTTGATTTCATATTCCGCAAGAAACTCCTTCATGGCCTCATTGTTGAACTGGGGCCCAGTATCCATGATTTGAATTCTTGGAACCCTGAACTGGGTTATTATGTTTATCCATAATATGCTGATAATCTCCTTCGCCCGAGTCCTGGTTAATGCTACCGCCTCTGCCCATTTGGTGAAGTAATCTAAACATGACTAGCATCATCTTTTTCCCCCTGTTCCTGCTGGGAAGGGACCCACTAGGTCAATTCCCCATTGCGCAAAAGGGCAGGGGCTCGTGATCGGTGTTAGCTCGGTGGGGTGTAGTCGATAGTCGTTGGCGTACACTTGGCACGGTTCGCAGTATTTGGTATACTTGATGCAGTCCTCTAGCATTCCTAGCTAGTAATACCCGGCTAAGGTCAACTGCCTGTACAATGTTCTTGGGCCCGCTTGATTCCCCGCAACCCCTCCGTGTATCTCGTTCATTACGTACTCTTGCTCATCCTTTGCTAAACAACGCCGTAAGGGTGAATGAGAGATTTTCGGTATAACAGTCCTCCAAGCAAGGTATATCTCGAAGCGTTCCTGCGTATTTTCTTCTCGAGGTATCCTGGCAAGGGTAAACTTTTCAAAGCGTCTAATTAGTTTTTTGACATTTTCCAAATACTTTATCATGTCAGTCCCTTATGCTTCATAATCCCCGTTGACGTGATTGACGACCAGCTGGGAATTGTTATATACCCGAATATGAACAGCTCTAGCTTTCAGAGCTAGTTTCAAACCTGCCAGCAGGGCTTCGTATTCAGCTTCATTATTGGTCACAGCGAATTTGAACGTAGTGGTCTGGAAAGTCTTCTCCTTTTCAGGGTTGATCAGCACTGCCCCCGCTCCTCTCGTGGATTCGCTCGAAGCTCCGTCTACGAAAAGGGTCCAGACCTGCTCTGGCCCAATGTCGGATGCTGCGACCGAGCATTCTGTTATGAAGTCCGCCAACGCTTGTCCTTTTATCGCAGTCCGTGGTTCATATCTGATGTCGAATTCACTCAGCTCTACTGCCCATTTAGTTAGTCTTCCTAAAAGTCCATTTTCCGGAGTATGTTTCTGAGTGGTTAATCCGTCTGTACAATCATTACGTGAGCCTGGTAGTAGGGGCGAAGCTTCCTAGCCGTCAAGATGAGCGCGCACACCAATTTTTCTACGGTCGGGTAGTTCGGCTCTACTCCACCCAACACTTTGCTGACGAAGTATATGGGGTGCATCACTGCTCCTACGGTCTTGATTACCATTGCCGAGACTGCCTCTCTCGAAGTCGCGAGGTAGACGGTAAGCTCGTCTCCAGGGGCGGGCCTGACCAATAGTGGTAGCCCCATCAGGTGCGTCTTTAATTCTTAAAACGCATTTTCTACTTTGTCCGTCCATGAGAAATCCGGTATTTTTCAGAGAGTCTTGAAGAAGGGTAGAGCCCTGTCCCCCATTTTGCTAAGGAACCTAGAGAGAGATGCTAGCCTTCCCGTTAATCGTTGAACATCCTTTTGACTTTTCGGGTTGGGCATGTCTCTCAGTGTCGTGATTTTAGCCGGGTTGGCTTCTATTCCTTTGTAGCTTACCATGAAACCCAAGAATTTTTCCGATGTTACTCCGAACGCACATTTTTCGGGGTTTAGCTTCATGTTTTAGGCCTGAAGTCTATTGAAGGCGATCTTGAGGTTGGGTATTAGGTCCCTACAGATTCTGCTTTTCACGATCATGTCGTCCATATAGCACTCGACCGTTTTTCCGAGCTGGTGTCCAAATATTCCATTGACTAGGCGTTCATATGTAGCCCCAGCGTTTTTGAGACCGAAGGGCATTTGTTGGTAGCAATATAGCCCTCGGTTAGTTATAAACGAGGTGTGCTCCTGATCTGTCCAGTGCATAGCGATCTGATGGTATCCTGCGAAAGCATCCATAAAGCTGAGTAGTTCGTGGCCGGCTGTGGAATCCATCAGCTGGTCTATAGATGGTAACGGGAAACTGTCCTTCCGGCAGGTTTTGTTCAGATCGGTGAAGTCTACACACATTCTCCACGTATCGTTCTTCTTTTTTACTAGTACTACGTTGGCCAACCACTCCGGATATCGTGCTTCCCTTATGACTCCTAACGTTAAGAGCTTCTCGACTTGTTTGGCTATTTCGACCAGTTTAGTCGGTGCGAAGTTTCTCTTTTTCTGTTTTACAGGTCTGCTCCCTTATCTGACATTGAGTCTTCTTCCTTCTCGACTTCGTCCAAAGTACTCCCAACGTAGGTCACCTCGCTGGCCTTTTCCCCGATCTGCCCTGGTACGGTTAGGTCCGCTGTCCTTTCCTCTTTCTCCTGGATTTTTTTTTTTTTCTGATTCTTTGATTTCCGATTCCCTGTTTTCTGGGGGAGGCGACTTTATCCCTGAATTCGTGATGGTGCCGTGTTCTGACGTCATGATTTCCTGATGGATTCGAAAGAATAGTTAGTTTGAACAGTTTGTTAAATAAGATTCGGGTTATCGAATTGATGATTTTGCTGGAGAGATCCCCCTTCCTTTAGGGCCAAATTGTGAGGGTAAGAATTCGCGGGGTCAAGAAGTCAGCGGAGACCGGGTGGTTGACCGGAAGTCGAACCTCCACCTGTTAATAATTTTACGAGAACCGACAACGTCTTTGGGCTTAACCTGTGACAAAAGAGACAACAACGCACGTGACCGTGAGATCTTAGGGGACATCGGGATTGTGCAGGCCTAAGGGGGCTCTGACGGTCAAGTCAGTAAACTTGGCAAAGAGTAAATAAAAACTGTAAAGCAGAGTTGGAGCTATGGAGTTGGAGATGTTGTTTAAGAGAGTCGGTCGTTGGGAGAAAAGGTGATACAGCCAAGTGTATCCCTGCCTTAGTTCTGGTCGTCGAGCAAATTAAAGCGCCTGCACCCCTTAGTCGTGTGGTGAGAGAAATGATCAGTCGTCTCCCTTGAATAGTTGGTCGTCAGGAGAGAGAAAGATGAGTCGCCTTCTTTAAACAAGTGATCATAAGAAGAGAGAATAATCAACCGTCTTCCTTGAGCAGGTGATCGTTAGGAGAGAGAATGGTCACCCGTCTTCCTTGCGCAGGTGATCGTTAGGAGTGAGAATGATCACTCGTTTTCCTTGGGCAGATGATGGTTGGATTAGAGAATGATCGTTCGTCTTCCTTAAGCAGATGATGGTTGACTGTCAGTGGTTTGGATGATCGATAAGAGAGAGAAAATAAGTGGTTTGATTACGAGTGAATTTGGAAGTCGGTTGTTGTTATCCGTCGTTGGATGCCTTAGTCGATTACCAGCTGACCCTTATATAGAGTTTTGTGGTCAACTGTTCATTTTGGTCAACCGTCACCTGGTGGTGAGCTGTTGCCTTGAATACGGTAACGCACGGAGTTGTTACCATGAATGGGGATATTGTAACTCTCATCCAAAGGATATATCAGGGATATTGTCATTTTGAATGACGGTAACGCCTCCCCAACAGATATTCGAAGAGAGGTCAGATGAGGAGGAGAGAACAAACCTCTTCTATCCAGAACTGGATGTACTTCCGTGTTTTGGTCTGCTGAGGGAGTGGGGACGGGCCTCTTTATCCAAAGCTGAATGCACTTCCGTACTTTGGCCTGCTAGTGAGGATGGACCTCTTTGTCCAGAGCTGGACGTACTCCCGCACTTTAACGTTGCTTCGGGATGCCTGAAGATAAATGGGTCGGTCCCATTGGTCATTAATTCATGGGATTGGTCACCATGTAAGGCCATTAATCGTGGATTTCTGGGGGCACTCCTGGTGACCTATTTTGGCCCATACAATTTTCTTCCAAGTGGTCTTTGTTGGATTGTAGAGCGATATTGTTGGTCTTTGTCGAAAGAAGGTTTTATTTTGTTTGCTGAAGATTAGATAAGTTTGATGATCATATGGGATGGTCTTTCAAAATTTTGTAACAAAAGCTTTGTCGCCATTGTTTTCTTGAAACAATTCATATGCAGACTTTAACTGCAAAAAAAAATAAATTAAGTTCATAATGTTGTTAAGAAAAAAAAGTAAAGACACTAGGCTAAAAAATGTAATATTAAGAGTAATTAATGATTATCATTTTCTCCGCTTTTTGGGTTCCTTTGCAACAATGCCAAATGACCACAAAACTTCGAGCATTGCTTGTTAATCTCACTCCAAGTACATTTAAGACCCTTCAGAATAAGATTTTGTTTTGTAAGTTCGTCCAAGTGTTCGACAATCTTGTTCTCAAATGTATCCGCTCTTTGATCATTTCCAATAATTGCATCAGTATCAATATGTAAATAACCATTAATCTTTAACCGACTGGGATATTTTAGGGAGATTCTAGGATTAAGTCGGTAAGCTTGCGGAACACTTCTCCCTCCCAGTTTAGGGCGTGAGGCATCGACCTAGCTTACGTGGACCCCCTCATTCCTTTAGAGATTCCAGGGTTGACCTGATCGTGTTGTAGACGAAATAGGGCTCATACCTCTTAGCTGATCCTGGCCGACCTCCCAATGCTTGGCGTAAAGGGCGGAGCGTTGTAGGTTCAGCAATCCTGCTGCCTTAAGCCGAGTTGACCCGTTGGACTTCTGGTCTACTCTTGACTTCTTGACATCAGTCAACGACTAGACATTTTGTGCATCATCATGAGATCCGCCACTCCTTAGTCGACAGTAGAGAAACTAAGGAGTAGAATTGACTCTCGATTTTTGACATTAAATATCTTAAATAACCCTGAAGGTGACGGGCATAGTTGGACCAGAGTTGTTTCGTCAAGCTCGATCGTTCTTGATTTTATGAACTCCGTGTTCCGGGGCTGGTACCAGGCCTCCGCTGGTCCTTTCAGGATTGTAGCGAAGACCATGCACCATACGTTTCGGTTGGTCGGGCAGAGATTCATTACCGCGGCATGGTTGTTGACAAATATTTTATCTTCTAGACCGTGATAGTGTTCAAGCTCGGGGCACTTGAAATTTTTGGGCTTCTCAGCCTCTAATATTTCCTTACTGAGAGGGGGTTGATTGATTATTGCCTTAACTGATAGCTTTTCTTTTTCTCTGGCCCGATTTAGCTCCGCCACCTGATGTATGAGCACCTCATAGACGGTTGGGTCATCAGTGCATCCTTTGCCGACTCCTGTGGGCTTAGGGACGTATGGTCGGTTCGGATTCAATATTCTGGCGTCATATAGTATTCTCTCTAAATACATCTGGTCACTAGGCACCAATTCTCCAGTCGTTGTCCCAGATAAGAAAGTGTTGAATGGTGTGGAGAATAGCTTACGAGCTCGAATCTTGGTCGCCTCCATCCTTTCCTCTGTTGTTGGCTCCTTCCTAGCTGTCTCCGCCTTGCGAAGGCTTTCTTGCAGTTGCTTCATCTCTTCCTCCTTTTGCAACTGATCCGCCTTGAGTTACTGGATTTCGTCCATGAGTACGACCGGATTAGGAAGCCTGGCCTGAGACCCTAGAGGGGTGTGGTCGTCTGGAGACATGGTTGCTTGAAGGGCTAAAGAAAACGGTTAGTTTTAGATTGAGAGAAAATTCGGGTTACCGAATTGATGGTATTGCTGGAGAGATGCGCTCATTCTAGCGCCAAATGCTGATGTCGAAAGATGGTCTTCCGTTAAATCAACATGAAACCGTGACTTGATGCATGACAGCGTCCGTTATGATCAAATATTCTGTTAAGTTGAATAAGATTCCTTTCGCCTTCTCCTCGCTCCAGCTCTTGCTCCTCGCTCTCGCTCCCCGCTCTCGCTACTCGCTCTCGCTACTCGCTCTCGCTACTCGCTCTCGCTACTCGCTCTCGCTACTCGCTCTCGCTACTCGCTCTCGCTACTCGCTCTCGCTACTCGCTCTCGCTACTCGCTCTCGCTACTCGCTCTCGCTACTCCCTCTCGCTACTCGCTCTCGCTACTCCCTCTCGCTACTCGCTCCTCGCTCTCGCTCCTCGCTCTCGCTCCTCGCTCTCGCTCCTCGCTCTCGCTCCTCGCTCTCGCTCCTCGCTCTCGCTCCTCGCTCTCGCTACTCGCTCTCGCTACTCGCTCTCGCTACTCGCTCTCGTTCCTCGCTTTCGTTCCTCGCTTTCGTTCCTCGCTTTCGTTCCTCGCTCTCGCTACTCGCTCCTAGCTCCCCGCTCCTAGCTCCCCGCTCCCCGCTCCAGCTCCTCGCTCTTAACTCCTGCTCCTCGCTCTTGCTCCTAGCTCCTGCTCCTGATTCCTGGGGGGAAAACCTTCAAAGGGTTCCAAAACCGCTCCGACGTTCAAGACAGTCAGGTTGCTCTATGCAGTAAAAGATTGAGTATTGATTGAACCTTTTGGGGGCGAGTATGGGAACTTTGTGTAAGGGGTGTGTAAGGGGTGATCTTTCTGGTTAAGAGATTCTGTGAAAGCTTGTCCTCTATAGAGGACGATGGGGGGGCCCTTTTATAGGCTGAGGTAGACCGACTGTGATTAGACGGTCTAGATGAGGCGGTTGTGATCCGCCGTTTAGGGAAGTTTTGCCACTATTCGTGGTTAGGGTTTCCCTTGTAGTTATCTCGTATCTAGGATAAAAAGAAGTTCCTAAGTTCAAGGTGTTGGGTTTTGTATGTATCTAATACATACTAATCATCTAACTAGTGTTGTAAGCGGAATCTCAAACATCATATGTTTAACACTAATTAACTAGGATCATATGCATGAACTAATAATGAACTAGAAACTGAAAGAAGAATACCTGGATTCGTTTTCCCACGAACTAGATTCCATTGACTTTATTCCGAAGAAGATGAGAACTCCAGTTTTCGCTCCTCTACTTGAGACACCTGAGTAAATAACTTGATCTCCCTTCTTTGTTGTTAGTTAGAACTCCATTGGAGGTTGAGAAGAAGAACTATTCTTCTTGAGCTTTTTCTCTTAAACCCTCTCTCTCCATTAGCTGTATATTGTGAGAGAGATGATGTTTTCTCTTGAGAAAAATCCACACCCTTTTCTGAACTTAGAACTGGTCCTTATATAGGCATTACCTTAGTAGAGTCCTACTCAAATAAGGAATCCTAAAAAGTCCCTCAGAAAAGATAAGCACAAAAGGAGTTTAATTCCTCTAGGATTCCCTAATTAGGGAAAAACCCTAATTAAAGTCTCCCCTTAGTGTGGTCGGCTATAACAGCCCCTTATGGGCTTGTTTTGGCCGGCCCACTTATCTTATATGGCCTGCCAGGGGAATCCCTTAATGGGGTTCCCTTCCCGACCCATAAAGTGTGCTTTTCGCCTTTTCAGACTTCTCTTTCGAGCCCGATTCTTTTCTATCTTATAAGCACTATCAGACTGGATCATATCCATCTATAGGCAAGCTCACATGAGTCAACTCTCAGCGATCAAGCTACCACTCTTTGGTGTAACCCGTTGTAGGATCTGGTCTATGTTAGTCGCAGATTACCGAAATAACCCGACGATCGTAAGCGGCTTCTAGCTAAGCATTACGACCCCTAATTGGGTCGGACTAGATGATCTTCCGGATAAAGTCATCGTCATCCTAACTGACAAATTGTACACATTTTCACCTTGGTCGAAGGACACTCCTTCAGTCTCCCACTTGTACTTAGAACAAGTGCAATGCTAGATTCCCATGTCACTTCGCATCTCATCTGATACGTCATATCTTTTCAGACTTTCTTGATCTGGAGAACAACTGCAAAGCCAATGATTATCTATTAATCCATTAGAGTACGGCCGTACATTTTCAGTTGCTTCACCTCAAGTGGCCCGGAGATACTAATCCTAACCTTGTTAGGAGGAAAAGATGAGTGGAGCACTCATGTTTAAGGAATCTCTCAAATCTTTCCTATGAGAGTTCATGACATATTTCAATACTCATTGAAGAACTCTCATGTTGGGTTATCCAGTGTATATTCCCAATCATACACCCATGTAATTGACTTGAATTCCCAATTCGTATATCCCATGAAACTGCGCTATCAGTCAATCTCACATGCTAGTCTTCGTAAGTCATTGTTGTCCATGCAATGACCTGGACTAGGGAATTGATAATGAATCTATTCCAAATTCACTTAGTAGGGTTTCATTTACCAGATCAACTATCTGATAATCCTACTTGGAATGCTTCACTATTTTTGGACTGTTGGTTAAATACTAAACCACGATTTAACGACGAAATAATTAAATTATTTCAGATAATAAGAGTTTGTAAATCTTGAGCCATCCCGTGTAACTCCTTACACCCTCAAGTTTACTAGTCTAAGCTTTTCATGAAAGCTTAATGCCTATGACCCTGGTATCACTTCCATTTTTAGTCTTAGGTGACAGTCTAGTTAGTAGATTTAATCTATGTGGATTTTGCTGGTTATCATCCCGATGATAATCTTTAGTATTTTAATACTAAATTAAAGCTTCTTAAGTGTTAACTATTTTCTTTTGTTTGTAAAGTTTGCAACAGTCTTTGCCTGGAATCCTTCCAGCTTACTGTTCTTCCATGTCAAGATTGTCATCTTATTTTAGAAGTTTGAAACATATGACTTTCAACCGTTTTTTTCCCTACCGCGTAAAATTCTTTTGAAGAACTTTATGCGATCCAGATAATCTTATCTAGGTTTGATTGGTGACGACCATAGATATTCTAAGTATTATGAGACGTCAAGGTGAACGCTAATAATGTCTAACATGACCGATCTTATGCTTTCAGCATAACCATCTTTTCTCATGCATGCTTGTTCATCAGAATATCTCGAATTCTGAATCTTGCCAAGCTATGTTCCATGAGACTTGGGTAGAAATACTCTATTAGAGTCTTTCAAATTGGACTTTTCAAGACTTTTCTTGAACGGGTCTTATCATCTTCTCGATCTATTCCTATAGATCTTTGATGCCCAAAAGCCTTTCACCTTTGTGTGTGGTCCTTTTTAGTGAGTCAGTTCTAAACTTTTTTCAACATCGGAATGTTGTTCTGAATCTTTAGTATGTCGTCTACATACCGGACCAAAGAAAACTGGATCACTCCCACTAACCTTCTTGAACTTCCTGAATTCAAGATTTCTCTTCATTCTTTAAAGAAACCAACTTTTGATTACTTTGCAGAATCGAAGATTCCTACTCCTACTTGCATGTTTCAATCCTTCGATGGATTTCTAAAGCTTGCAATTGTCACTTAGCTTTCAGGTGAACTCTCCTTCGGAATGTGTCATGTGCACATTCTTTTGCTTAGTGATTGATCATTATGGCTTTAAGCATCTTGACTTGAGAGATGGTCTTTTCATGGTCTAAACCAAGAACTCTTTGACCTTCTTTTCTAGTCTAGCTCTGGGAAAAACTAATGTTTCCATCCTTGTACGTTTTTCAAACTCTTTGAAAAACCTATTTGTACTTAACGGGAATTATTCCCTTAAGAAAATAGATCAAGTTCCAAACTTGACTTCAGACGTGGATTCCATTATGATCTTATGGGTCCAAGCCATATTTCAGATTGATTCCGTCATAGCTTTTGTAGGTAGCTCATATTCTTCTTCAACAGGTTTTCAATCCTCTAAGACAGATCTATGAGCCTTCAAGGCCTACGAGGGGTTTGAACAACTTTGAGACGCTCTCAACTGCTTGACGACTCTCTTGCGAATCTAATTCGACTTATGCGGAAGGATCTCCGAGATCTGTGATCTCTACCTCTGTTTCCATATCTATCGGCTAGATAAGATAGGAACCGCAATTTCTGACATTCGTATACCACCGTTAGTTTGTAATACCATTGTCAGTTTGTTGCTCATATCGAATTTCTTCGATATATTAAATTTCTCCCACTTGTTTTCTTGGAAATAACCATAATTTCAAGGAAGACACATCACGAGCAACAAACGCTTTGTTCTTTGATGGGTTGTAGAAGAATCCCCTATATTTCTTTATTCATACAGAAATACGTTGTCTTTCACCATCTCGATCTAATCGACTGACTTATATTTTTGTCAAGTGGATTCTGGTTAACTCTCGTTAGTGTATTAATAGTTTTACATACACCCGTATGTATGAAGACTATTAGTTCACTAGTCACAACTTTCTTTCGAAAAAGTGACTTTGTCAAATAGTCCTTTTGAATAAAATTCACATGTGTCGTATGACTCAAAATCATTAGACTTGGAAGTCCATACCATTGGATCTTCCTCATGTTTCTTATGTCAATTTTACGCAATGTAAAAGCAAGAGTTGACCGGTTTGAATCTGTAGCCTATAGTATCATTGTTAACGTTTCAGTTCTCCTAGAACCAACTTTTGTTAATTTAACACTGATTTAAAATATTAGATCTTTCTAGAAGAACATAATAACACTTATTAAGTTCTAAGCTAGACAAGTGTCGAAAAGAAGACTTTGATCCAATTCAGCATCCTTAACAATTACTTGCTTCTACTTCCTCTTAGACCTTTTATCCTTTTAGTCAAGTATGTAATTCCCTTGAGCTCCTACTGAGCTGCACATCAGGTTTTAAACACATGATGAAGGGAGTCTACTATACTTGGCAAACTAACTTTGTTTACAAAGATACAAGAACCCAAATTCGCAATTCCGTTTCTTTTGTCTTCCAAGTACTTAGGGTAGTTTCCCGTAATGGCCTAGCCATTGCTTTTAAAACTCTGACCCTTTGTCCCTATGAATCATAAGAACTCTTCTCATATTACTTTAGTTGCTGAATCTGAAGAACTTGTTTCTTAGATTCAAACGTTCCTCAATATTCTTTTCAGTTATCTAACTAATGTAGCAGCGGACATTAGGAATGGGATATTCTCAGACGTTTTCTTTGTTTCGAATTCGAGAGCGTTTCTCGGATTCTAATCCAATCGAGAAAATAACTTTCGTTTTATTCCTTCTCAAGGAATGAGCGAAGGTTAGAAAACTATTTTCTAATTGTCAGATATACTCTACATTAAAAGAAAAAGCTAAATCCTAAAACTTATTATCGTAGCAAGAACATAGTTTTTGCCACATTATTCAATGAACCGTCCCCGGTTGAATAATGCGATTCCAAGATCCCATTTTCTTTGAGATTAAGCGTACTAGGGCACTGCCCTTAACCCATCATCCTGGGTGAGTAACTCTTTACTGATCATACTCCTATTAATCTTGCTTGATGAATAACACATTTACGTGTTCAATCCATCCTTTGTCTCGAAATCTAAAACCCTTTTGCCGACTCGTTGAAAATAACCAGTTAGACATGTAGACCTCTTCATAGATCTGCCCGTACTGTCCCGAGGTAAAAGATGACACACTGGGGAGGCAGACCCACCATCGATGAACAAGGGCGCAGCAGGTGTGTTATTCTGGGTAGGCGTTGATGAGACATGAAAATGTCCCATCTGAGTCTCTTAATTTAGACAAGTTAGTCTATCTAGGGCAGTTACTCTCATGAATTATTCATTTTTCTACTCAGGTACCTTTTTCAGAGTTATGTGTGCGAAACGGATAAAAGTCGGAGAAAATGCAGACTAAGGGTATTTTGGTCATTTGTTGATTCTGATTTCATGGTCAAAATTAGTGCTCGGATGGAAAGGAGAGTCCAAGACAAGCCCGTAGGCGAAAACGGAAGTCAAATCGGAGTTTGGATGAGTAAAATATAGCGAGTCAAAGTTCGGGCCAATTTCAATGGACCAAGAGTCAAGAGGGACACGTGGCGCGCATCCAGCATGTAATCGGAGGGACCGGAGAAGTAGCGGGCTACATTCTGTCACGGTCAGGAGTACACCAAGCTTTACCTGAATGCCTTTTTTTTTCCGGTTTCTAAAAACGAAACAGAGTGATAGTTTTGGCCGAGAAACTTAACAAATCGATGAAGAAACCGACTCGATGAAGAAGAAAAAAGAAGGAAAGAAAGAGAGATAGGAACCAACTCAACCACCCTATAAGAGGAGAAGAAACCGAGAGATAGAGGCATCCTCTATTAAAGCTTAAAACCGAGCTAGAGAGAGAAAGTGAGTTAGAGAGTTTTCTTTTTTCTTTTTCTTTTTCTTCTTCTTCTGATTCTTCTCTTTGTGAGAGAGAGAAGGTTAGATTGAAAGAGTTAAGAGAGAGAGAGATACTGTTAAAAGAGAGAGAGATTTCAAATTAATAAAATCAAGCTTTTAAATCTTTTCTTTCTTCTTCTTTCTTTACTGTTTCGGTTAGAGAGAGAAGGAGAGAGTTATATTCTTGTTATAGAGAGAGAAAGAGAAAATTTAGAGTGAGAAAGAAAGATAAAACAGTAGAGAGAGAGAAAAATCAGTTGAGGAAAATAATTTTCCCACAGAGAAGTATTTTTCGAGAAGACGAGAAAACTATTTTTCCTAAGGGTCTGTTTGGCTGCGCAGAGTGAAATTTCGTGAAAAAAGATGTTTTCTTCTCCGATTCTTTTTCTTTCTTTAATGTTATTATTTTTCTTCTCTTTAATCATTATTATGCTCTCATCCATCATAAGTAACTAGCTTTCCCGATCTAGGGTTAAGGTTAAGCTTTAGTTTTGTGTGATTTTCTGACTTAATCACTTTTAAGTACTTAAATACTTTGATTTATTCGCGTATCTTTCACGATAACCCCTTTCATAAGTTATACTTATGTTTGTTATTTCATATTTAGGCTTTAGGTCTTTAATGTTTCATGCTTAGGTTTGATATCTAATAGTTAGAGTACCCGTGATTTTACGTATCGAAATTGAAAGTGTTAAAGTAAGTGTTTTGAAAAGTCAAAATCATCCGAGGTTGGTTATTCTTCCTTGAGTTATATAAGAAGAAGATCTGAATTGCATAAGTTAGATGTCATACTTGCTAAAGTGGATCCTGAAACCCTAGATTCTCCCTTCTCATAAGTTTCCCGAGTATCAACTTTTTATTGTTTCTGTTTTAGTTATTTCACTTTAAAAACAATCTAGAAAAGAGAAATCACCATAGATATAAGTTTTAGAATAGATTATACTTAGTCCCTGAGGATTCGATCCTGGTCTTATCAGGTTTTACTACTTGACACCCGTATACTTGCGGGTGTACCTTTTTAGACACATCAAGTTTTTGGCGCCGGTGCCGAGGACTAATAGCGGATTTGTTCTAATCTTGTTTCTATTTTCAGTAATTTTTTTTTCTTTTTGAATTCTTTGACTTGCTTCTCAGTTTTCTTTGGTGTGCAGAATACTAAGGATCAAAAGAGGAGGTGCAACAAGAAGAAGGACTCAAAAGGAATTTTTCTGATATATATATATATATAAAAAAAAGAAGCCTCGGATTCGAACACTTAAGGGAATAGTGGTCCGGGTCGTCTGCGAAGGTCATCGCCCGTCTAGAAAGGGAGGTAATTTTTCTGATCACCCACGAATCTCCTGTAAGTGGGTAATTGTGTGAATTTGTTTGCCTCATTGTTTTGCTGAAATGTTTAGTGTAAGCATTTTAGTAAGGGCACAAAACCCAATTACAAGATAGGAGTTCGGATTTCATCACCGTTCTCTTGCCCATTTAGGAAACAACATTCACGATCCTAAGCCTCGTTAATAATTAAAATCTGATTTAGACAGTGACCCTAGGGTATCGAGCTCATAGGACATTCATAAACAACTCGAGAACTCGATTTTTATCTGGGCATTCTCAGAAGAAAGCGTGTGAGTAATTCTTGTCAAAAATGCTGCCTCGAGAAGAGGAAACGTTTGCCAAAGGAAGACGGTTGTTACAACGTTCATCGTTGGCTGTCTTCCTGGAGAATTGTTTACCGTCTACTCTGATCGAGTAACCTTTATAACAGTTAGAGTTCAAGTGTTGTGGCGAAGTAGGAACTGTCTAGATTATTAGGCAAATCTGACAAGCCATTCACTAAATCTATATCTAATAACTTGTTGCTAGATTCTGTTTAGGTTGCTTGGTGGAGTCAGCTTGATTGTGTTTGTTTCCTTAGGATCTTCGTAGTGATTCCGTGGTTTTCGAAAAAAAAAAACAGTCCACTTGTTTCCGTGGTCATTGGTCTCTAGTTTATGCCCGATAGATATCGTGATCAGAGAGGTCGTTTCATTAGTAGAGAAAACCATTTAAGTCTTCTAGAAAAACCCTCTGTGAGTGACACTATGGGTGAGAATCTGAACCAAGAACGGGAAGGAACCCAACCTATGACACTAAAGGATTACATGAACCCCACTAAAACGTGTCAGCCATCATGTATACGGTTGCCTCAGGCTACAACTCACTTCGAGTTAAAGCCGAGCATAATCCAAATGCTCCCTATCTTCCGTGGGATTGAGAACGAGAATCCCTACTACCATATTAGGGATTTCGAAGAAATCTGTGGGACCATGAACTTCCAAAATATGTCTGCTGAAGTCCTGAGACTTAGGTTGTTCCCTTTTTTTTTGAAAGAGAAAGCAAAATCATGGTTGTACGCCTTACAACCTCAGTCCATTATTACATGGGAAGAATTAAGCAGTTCGTTCCTTTTGAAATTCTTCCCTAAGCATAAAACTACCTTTTTAAGGCAAAGTCTTAATAGTTGAATGCAACAAGAAGGAGAATCTCTCTATAAATATCTTGAGAGATTTAAATAACTTGTACTTCAATGTCCTCACCATGGGTTCGATCAAATGAGGTTAGTCCAGATTCTTTATGACGAACTAAACTATCCCACTACATCCATGGTCGAGGCATTCTGTGGCGGTAGCTTTACCCATAAGCCTGCCGATGAGTGCATGGCGTTTCTAGAAGATCTAGCTGAGAAATCCCAGCAATGGGAAACTTCTAGAGGACCCCCCACTGGGACAAATCCTACTCCAAATCGAGATGGCGTCTATAGAGTAGATGATTCAGAACTAAAACTGTCCACCCTAGCCAAAAGGATCGAAGCCCTAGAGCTTGGTCAGCCTAAAGCATTCAGGGAAGATCCCACTCAAGCCATGAGTGTTCGAAATGAACCCATTTTACATCTGTGCTCCGTCTGTGGAGACCCATCTCATACAGGGGACAAATGTCCCCTATTCTGTGGTTCTGATGGCAGAGAACAAGCTAATGCTCTTTATCAAAACTTTAGGCCAGAAAATCGTCAGAAGTTTGACCCTTATTCGAACACTTACAATCCGGGATGGAGAAATCACCCTAATTTCTCATGGTCCAAAAATCAATATCAAGGTCAAAACCAAAGTTAGCCTAGCTGTTCTATGAACCCACCTAGTTTCAATGCTCCTAGGAATCCTTATGATCAAAATCAAGGCCAATCGAGTACCCAATACACTTCTCAGAATAAGGAATCTCTAGAGGAGACCGTGAATAGACTAGCTAAGACCCAAATAAAATTTATGCAAAAGACCACCCAGTCTATAACTAGTTTAGAAACCCAGGTAGGTCAACTTGCAGAAGCCCTCAGTCAGAGGGAAAAAGGAATGTTTCCTAGTCAGCCTGAGCAAAATCCAAAAGGTACTTCTATAGGAAAACAGTCAATGGGACAAGCTAATGCAGTAACCACCCTTCAAAGTGGTAGGGTAGTTGACAATAAGGTAGGAGTGCCTGAAGATAGTGAATCAAATCCTGAATCCTCCTCCTTACCAACCAACATCCCTAGGGGAGAACCTGACAAGGTACCTGAGCCTGAAACCCACCTGTGGTACCTGAGCCCTATGTCCCTAAAGCCCCGTATCCTCAACGACTGGTAGAGCCAAAGAAGAAGTCTCAGCTTGAGGAAATAATGGAATTATTCCAACAGGTTAGCATTAACATTCCATTACTAGATGCAATTAAACAAGTCTCAGCTTACGCTAAGTTTCTAAAAGACTTATGCACTAGGAAGCGTAAGATGAATGTGCATAAAAAAGTTTTCCTCACTGAGAAGGTTAGTTCAATCATCCAAGAGAATATCCCACCAAAGTACAAGGACCTAGGAAGCCCTACACTACCATGCACCATAAGAAATTTTAAAGTAGAACGTGCCTTACTGGATCAAGGTGCCAGCGTCAACATTCTTCCTTACTCCGTGTATTTACAGTTGGGATTAGGAGAGATCAAACCAACCCCTATGGTTCTTCAGTTAGCAGATCGCTCTATTAGACACCCGCGTGGTGTTGTTGAGGATGTCCTGATTAAGGTTGGGGAATTCATATTCCCTGTTGACTTCATTATCCTAGACACGGAACATGTCCATAACTCTAATAGTCAAATCCCAGTGATACTAGGTCGGCCATTTTTAGCTACATCAAATGCTGTCATATATTGTATAAGTGGTCTTCTAAGGTTGTCATTTGGAAATATGACTGTAGAGATGAGTATTTTTAATGCTGGACTTCACCCTGATGATGAAAACGAGTTTAGTGAGTTGAACTTGATAGACTTATTAGTTCAGGATGCATTACCGACCACTCTGGTAAGGGACCCATTAGAGACTCTGTTAGAGTTGTTGGGCTTAGATGTTGATGATGAGGGTAGTAGTAATGAGATAGATACTACACTAGAGTCAGAGCCAATTGTTTGGCCAGCCACAGAGATACCACTTAAGTCTATTGCTGATTCTGAGATGACACTCGAGCCACTTCTAGAGGAACCAAGAGTTGAGTCTGTAGTATCTCATGTGCCTAAATCTTCTGCTCAACTTACCCATGATATTATGTTGGAACAAAATGAATGGGAAGATGAACTATGGCTAAGGGAAATGAGTGACGACTCACTCGATGTAGGTGAAGCCCTAGAGTTCTTTAAGGACACTGATGACCCAATAATGAGAGAAATTTTAGAAGGTCTGTCCGAATCTTTACCTGAGTTAAAACCTAAGGAGCATGAACCTAATGTAGTGGCTAGGCCCAATGATCCTATTTTAGAAACTCCTAGTTTGAGTATAGATCCAAGTCTTATGGAGAGTCCTATAGGTTGTTTTGCAAACTTAGTGATTTTACAATTATCTAAGTTTGGGGATGGTATCTTCACCCTGAAAGTCTCTCTTGTTGTGTCATACTATTTCATAGAGGAGAATTTAGGCCTCACTGGTGATTTTGTATTTTGGGTTGATCCTCAAGTTTTTCGATTATTATTTAATGGCGAGTCAGTAGCCCCTCATCCAGTAGGTTTTCATTAGCTTTTCTTCAGAATCCTCATCGTCTGGCTGAAAACGTTAAACTTAGCGCTTTTTGGGAGGCAACCCGAATATAGGACATCCGAATCTGGTAATATCCTTCCCTCATTCCATTATTTTTGCATAGTCTTCAGAACATTGAGGACAATGTTCGGTTTAAGTTTGAAGATGGGGATTGAATTTTTGTCCTTCATTTAAAAAATTAAAAAGGGTCAAATTTTTAATTTTCTAGATTTGTGAATCTAGTTATTTTTGCTTGTTAATAGTTATAAATTCTAGTTGGTTCCTGCTTGCTAAGGGTTTGTTCATGAAAGTTGAGTCTTGAAATTGTCTGTGCACCAGCCATGTGAGTGTTAGATAGGTGAAGAGTAGACGCTTCTGAGAGAACCTGATTAATCATTAGTGGAGACTTAACCCGTGTGAGATTCTGAGCCTTTCTTTTAGCTTTGAGTGATCTCTTCTGCATTAATTCCGAGTAGAATGAAGAGCTACTCAACCTCGCAATATTAAAAAGAACTCAGATGATCTCCTGAGTTTAAATTTCACAACCACTAAGGGTGTCATCAGGAATGCAAACCTTTCTCTTGTAGTCTGAGAAACTTGATAATTGTGTCAACTAGAGGAAAATAGGAACTCCATCCACTAGTTAGAATCCTGAGAATAAGGCATGAAAGTGAAAATAAAGAGAATTGAAATCAAGGAGGAAGTAGTCAAAGTCAAAGTCAAAAAAAAAAAAAAGAAAAAAAAAAAAAAAAAAACAAAAGAGAAAAAAGTGGCTATCCCTTGAAGAAAGAAAAAAGAAGGGGAAAGTGTTTGTTTGATTTAAGTATTTATCCCTTGAAAAAGTTCTTGAAGATTTGAAGAAGTCGAGTTCTCAGGAGTTCTAGTTCATTTTTAGTGTCTAATGACCTCTAGGAAACACGGTTAGAAAGAAGATCAGGTAAGAAGAGTAGGTTAACTTCTCCATCCCGTATTAGTGGTTGTTTCCTTTCTATGAGATCAATCGTCCATCATAAATTCTAGTCCAGCTTTTGTAATGTGTTGAGTTTTCTTTCATACTCATACTCACACATTGAGTGAACCAATTCTGAGTGATTTGAATTTTTGAGTGTATGACCGTGAAGCAACAGTCGAGGCGAAATGTATTAAGACGGTAATCGAGGTCTTGTCTGTTCAGAACCGAAATGATATTCACAATGGCTGGTCACGTTCACTTAGAGTCTTGATTACCAGTGAATGGATTTTTAGCTTTTGGATGGTTTGATTGACTTAGATTGCATTTCTATTAACCCTAAAAAATCTCTTGGATAAATAATTCCTGATCATGTATTTTTACACCCTTCTTGATTTTTGAAATGTTGAATTTTGTGGGTAGATTCACTGCAAACCCTCACGAGACTACACTCGTCCTCTAGGGGTAACTTAGGGGTTTAACGGCTTGTTGCACGTGCTAAGTGCAATCGTGATTCCCTACGAAAGTGGTGAATTAGGTTTAGTTTTATTTTTCTATTTTGCTCGAGGAGTAGCAAAATCTAAGTTTGGGGATGTTTGATGAGACATGAAAATGTCTCATCTTAGTCTCTTAATTTGGACAAGTTAGCCTATCTAGGGCAGTTACTCTCATGAATTACTCCTTTTTCTACTCAGGTACTTTTTTCAGAGTTATGTGTGCGAAACGGATAAAAGTCGGAGAAAATGCAGACTAGGGGTATTTTGGTCATTTGTTGATTCTGATTTCATGGTCAAGATTAGTGCTCGGATGGAAAGTAGAGTTCAAGACAAACCCGTAGGCCAAAACGGAAGTCAAATCGGAGTTCGGATGAGTAAAATATAGCGAGTCAAAGTTCGGGTCAATTTCAATGTACCAAGAGTCAAGAGGGACACGTGGCGCGCATCCAGCAAGTAATCGGATGGACCGGAGAAGTAGCGGGCTACATTCTGTCACGGTCAAGAGTACACCAAGCTTTACCCGAATGTCTTTTTTTTTCCGGTTTCTAAAAACGACACAGAGTGATAGTTTTGGCCGAGAAACTTAACAAATCGATGAAGAAACTGACTCGATGAAGAAGAAAAAAAAAAGGAAAGAAAGAGAGATAGGAACCGACTCAACCACCCTATAAAAGGAGAAGAAACCGAGAGATAGAGGCATCCTCCATTAAAGCTTAAAACCGAGCTAGAAAGAGAAAGTGAGTTAGAGAGTTTTCTTTTTTCTTTTTCTTCTTCTTTTGATTCTTCTCTTTGTGAGAGAGAGAAGGTTAGATTCAAAGAGTTAAGAGAGAGAGAGATACTGTTAAAAGAGAGAGAGATTTCGAATTAATAAAATCAAGCTTTTAAATCTTTTCTTTCTTTACTGTTTCGGTTATAGAGAGAAAGAGAGAGTTCTATTCTTGTTATAGAGAGAGAAAAAGAAAATTTAGAGTGAGAAAGAAAGAGAAAACAGTAGAGAGAGAGAAAAATCAGTTGAGGAAAATAATTTTCCCACAGAAAAGTATTTTCCGAGAAGACGAGAAAATTATTTTCCCTAAGGGTCTGTTTGGCTGCGCAGAGTAAAATTTCGTGAAAAAAAGTGTTTTCTTCTCGATTCTTTTTCTTTCTTTAATGTTATTATTTTTCTTCTCTTTAATCATTATTATGCTCTCATCCATCATGAGTAATTAAGTTTCCCGATCTAGGGTTAAGGTTAAGCTTTAGTTTTGTGTGATTTTCTGACTTAATCACTTTTAAGTACTTAAATACTTTGATTTCTTCGCGTATCTTTCACGATAACCCCTTTCGTTAGTTATACTTATGTTTGATGTTTCATAGTTAGGCTTTAGGTCTTTAATGTTTCATGCTTACGTTTGATATCTAATAGTTAGAGTACCCGTGATACGTATCGAAATTGAAAGTGTTAAAGTAAGTGTTTTGAAAAGTCAAAATCATCCGAGGTTGGTTATTATTCCTTGAGTTATATAAGAAGAAGATCTAAATTGCATAACTTAGATGTCATACTTGCTAAAGTGGATCCTGAAATCCTAGATTCTCCCTTCTCATAAGTTTCCCGATTATCAACTTTTTATTGTTTCTGTTTTAGTTATTTCACTTTAAAAACAATCTTTAAAAAAGAAATCACCATAGATACAAGTTTTAGAATAAATTATACTTAGTCCCTGAGGATTCGATCCTGGTCTTATCAGGTTTTTCTACTTGACACCCGTATACTTGCGGGTGTACCTTTTTGGACACATCAGGCGTTTCTCAAAATTCTTTTTGGGGACTCTTACGTAATTTATCAATTATGCATTACTGTGAACTCTATCGTAACCACTTATGACTTAATACGTAAAGTTTATGTGAATTTGCGTAAGGAATTACTTAGTTCTTAGTATAGCCCCTAAAAGATCTAATCTTTTAGGTTACCTTTTGTTTGCCTATGGTTCGTTTGGATTTACTTCCTTGAACCTCCATTGATTACTCCAACTTGAACCATGATCTCATCGTTCGGTTCATCAATATATTATACGACCCTATACTCTAAGTATTATTCGGGCATATACTCCTATGTGATTAGAAACAAGAGTCGATTACTTATCTAAAGGATACTATTCTACGCATGCACATACATATACATACAAAATATGACACTCATAAAATAAAGTATGTATCCTAGATTCGTTTCTAGGTTCGCTATTTGTGGGAAATTGTGACATATCTATGTCTAACATGCTTCTAAGTTAATTTTCGTAAAATATGGACAATTGCACGTTATGTTTCTTCCTTAATGATTTCTAAAATCGATTCAAATAAAAACTCCTTTTAGACCCTCGGATGGCCCGGGTCGATTTCGAAAAAATTGGTTGAAATCGGAAGAAGAAAAGTCAAGACCTCCCACTCGGATTAAAGGCCGAGTCATACTCGAAAGACCCAAGTCAAACTTGGTCAACAATCCCCTTGACTAGCCCGGGTTGCCCCATGACAAGTCTAGGACCTAGCCCTAGCACTGGCCGGACCGGACCGACACGTTCCAAACGTGTCGGACCCATTGGTCCCGACGCGTCTTGGCCTTAGGCCAGACACGTCCTTTGGCCTAGGACGCGTCCTGGACGCGTCTCAGTGCTCTAGATGCATCCTGGACGCGTCTGACCGATTTGTTGCCTTCTCAGACAGGAAGTCTGAGAAGCTAGGAAGCACCAGACGCGTCGTAGACGCATCTGGAAGCATGGTCGAGGTCTCAAACCTAGACCGATCCTTTCGTATCCTTGATCATCTCGGACTCCAAGTCCGAGATGACTTAGGTATGCCTATACGCGTCTGGTAGGGCATAGTTGGTCGAGTCTTAGACGCGACCAGATATGCTCAGACGCGGATCCATTGGGATCCTGGTCCAAGTATATCTCGGACTCCGAGTCCGAGAGGACGCGATAATGTCGCGTCCTTGATGCGGCTGGATCGCGTCCTGGATGCGTCTGGAGCACGTCCTGGACGCGTCTGGTCGGGCATATTTGGTCGAGTCTTAGACGCGACCAGATATGCTCGAACGCGGATCCATCGGGATCATGGTCCGAGTATATCTCGGACTCCTAGTCCGAGAGGACGCGACTGGATCGCGTCCTGGATGTGTCTGGAGCGCGTCCTGGACTCATCCAGTGTGCGTCCCGGTAGCGTCCTAGACGCGACCGACCAGCTTGGCCCGGGACAAGAGTTTAGAAACTTCTAAACTCTTGTCTTCTTCGTCCTTTTTTCCTGCTATTGCTACTGTTTAGCTGCTGTTTTTGATGATAAACTCATAAAAACAGTGGTTTTTCAATCCCAAATCAAAAACCCAAAACCCTAGAACTTTAGTTTTTGAAAACTCTTTTCAACAAACTCAAAATCCAAGATTTCTATGCTCTGAAACCCTTTCAAAACCATGTTCTGATTACATATAAATCTAATTTAAACTAATCAAAACGTGTTCAAATCTCTATTCAAACTAATCAAGAACATGTCCGAATCTTATTCAAACTATTCAAGAACTTGTCCAAATCTATATTTAAACTAATCTATCTAATAAATCAAGTATGAATCTATTTCGTTCTAGTAATAACTAGTTACATGCAAACGGCTCATGATGCCACTATTGGGTTTTGACGTATCTAATACATACTAATCATCTAACTAGTGTTGTAAGCGGAATCTCAAACATCATATGTTTAACACTAACTAACCAGGATCATATGCATGAACTAATAATGAACTAGAAACAGAAAGAAGAATAGCTGGATTCGCTTTCCCATGAACTAGATTCTATTAACTTTATCCCGAAGAAGATGAAAGCTCCAATTGTCGCTCCTTTACTTGAGACACCCGAGTAAATAACTTGATCTTTCTTCTTTGTTGTCAGCTAGAACTCCATCGAAGGTTGAGAAGAAGAACTATTCTTCTATTGACTCCATAGATAGATTGAGAGTTTTTTCTCTAAAACCCTCTTTCTCTATTAGGTGTATACTGTGAGGGAGATGATGTTTTCTCTTGAGAAAAATTCACACCCTTTTCTGAACTTAGAACTGGTCCTTATATAGGCATTACCTTAGTAGAGTCCTACTCAAATAAGGAATCCTAAAAAGTCCCTCAGAAAAGATAAGCATAAAAGGAGTTTAATTCCTCTAGGATTGCCTAATTACGGAAAAACCCTGTATGGGCCAAAATACGTCACCAAGAATGCCCCAAGAAATTTACGATTAATGGGCTTACTCGTTGTCCAACCCCGTGAACTAATGGCTAATGGGCCCGACCCATTTATCTTCGGGCACCCCGAAGCAACGCCAAAATAAAGGAGCGCTTCCAGTCCTAGAGAAAGAAGTCCGCCCTCGCCTCTTCACCAGGGTGAAATATGTGAGCACTTCTAGCCCTGGAAGAAGAGGTCCGCCCTCGCCTTCTCAGCAGACCTAAGAAGCACATCCAACCCTGGATAAAGAGATCCGCCTTAAATCCTCAACAGACCTCCTCTCGAATATCCGTTGAAGAGACATTACAGTCATTCAAGATGACCGTACCCCAGATATATCCGTTAGGGGTTATGAAACCCAAACTAATGGTGACAACCCATGCGTTACCACCATTAAAGATGACAACTCATCATCAGGTAACAGTCGACCCAAGACACTATAAAAGGACGGAACCAAGAATGATACCGATCATCTGATTCCGGGCAAACACATCGAGTATAGACTTAATACTATCATCCAATTCCCATCTAAATCACTCGATCATCTTATCCCGGGCAAGCACATCGAGTACTTGCTTAAACATTATCATCTTACAATCAACGAGTACACGCCATTACTTTCTCTCTCCTGGGCAATCTGACAACCAGGGAAGGACGATCAGACGACCATTACTTTCTCTCTCATAGAGTCTTGTTCTTTGAGAGAGTCTCGCTTCATCACATAGTCCTGCTTCTTTCCTCTCAAATAAGTACTATTACTGCATTCATATACAAGATCTTACTAAGTAAGTGCTGATGTTGAAAATTGGCCTCCCGTTAAATCAGGATGAAAAAGGGAGTTGATGCATGACAACCTCCGTTATGATGGTATATTCTGTTATGAGAGGAGAGATTCCTCTATTCAGCCCTGGTTCTCTGCTCTGTTTTCAGCTCCTTGCTGCTAGCTCCAGCTCCTTGCTGCTCGCTCCAGCTCTTTGCTCCTTGTGAAGGATATATCCGTTCGGTCTGAAGGAGATGTCCTTCCGAAGGAGTGTCCTTCGACCAAGGTGGCAATGCGATCAATTTGTCAGTTAGGATAATGATGACCACACGTGAAGATCATCCAGTCCGGTCCAATTAGGGGTCGTAATGCTTTGCTAGAAGCCAACTACGATCGTCGGATCAAGGAGTTGATTCGCGGCTAACATAGACCGGATCCTACAACGGGTTACACATAAGAGTGGTAGCTTGATCGGAGAGACTTGACTAGACGGGAAAAGGCTAAAGATGGATGGGATCCAACTAGAAAGGCCGAAAGGGTTCGAATGGAGATTCAGATCAAGATAGAAAGAACCGGGCCTTAAAAGGGGTGCCCCGGGGAAGGCTCATAAGGCCGGCCATATGATGGCCGACCAGAGCAAGTGGGCCGGCCATAGAAAGCCCATGGTGGGCTGTTCTGGCCGGCCACACTAAAGGGATTTGTCAAAATACCCCAAAAGGGTATTTTGGTAATTATCTTTTCTGTGACCCGAAAATAGAAAGACCTAATCTGAATGGGATTCTAATTAGGGTTTGTCTATATATTGGGTCAGTTGAGAACAGAAAAGGTGTGGATTTTTCTCTAAGGAAAATTATACAGCTCTCTCTCTCTCTCTGAATATACAGCTATTGGAGAGAGAGGAATATAGAGAAAAAGCTCCCGTTCTATCAATCTAGTCAAGAAGAAGAGTTCTTCTCAACCTTCTAGTAAGTCCTAGCAGTCTGAAAGGAAGGGAGATCAAGTCTATTCACTCGGTGTCTCAAGTAGAGGAGCTACAATTGGAGCTCTTGATCTTTACATGCGATTGGAATGGTTCGAGGGAAAAACGCGTCAAGGTATTTATCCCTCTTCTAGTTTATTGATTAGTTTATGCATATGATCCTGGGAAATCTAGTGTTAACATATGATGTTTGAGATTCCGCTTAGAACACTAGATAGTGTATAGGATACACAAAACCCTACAGTGGCATCACGAGCCGGTTGCATGAAACTATCTCTGACTAGTCGAATTAGATTCGAACTTGATTGATTAGATGGTTTTATGTTTAAATATGGATTTAGACATAAAATTGATTAGTTTAAATTAGATTTAGATGTAATCGGATAGAAATTGAAAGTGTTTCAATTGGGAGAACTTTAAATTTTCGATTTTGAAAAGAGTTTTCGAAAAGGGAATTTAAAAGTTAATGAGTTTTTTGAAAAAAGTTTTCAAAACCTATTTTTTTTTTTTTTTTTTTTTTTTATGATTTTTCATCAAAAACAGCAAATTAGGGTTGAGAAAGGGAGAAGACAGCATGCTCGGATGGCAGTTTCTATTTTGGAAATAGAAACTGCCGGTCCGGACCAGCCAGGACGCGTCTGGCCAGTCCAGACATCTCGGGAAACAGAATCCCGAGATGTGGAAAGACCGGACTGGGATAGTCCCAGTCCGAGTCCTACTGGGAGTCCGAGACATGAAGTCTCGGACGCCCAGACGCGTGCAAGACGCGTCTGGAATCCCAGTCCGTCTCGGTCTAGGACCGAGACGGAATCCGAGTGGGACTGGGAATCCGAGACTGGGTCTCGGACATCCCAGACGCGTCTGGAATCCCAGTCCATATGCAACAGGGAGTCTGAGAAGGTCTCGGCCATAGGCCGAGACATAGTCTGACCGTCCAGACGCGTCTAGGACGCGTCTGATGCACCAAGACGCGTCTAGGACGCGTCTGTGGCCAAGGAGCACGTCTGGCCTAGGGCCAGGACGCGTCCAAACCGGGTACCCGACATGCTTGGAACATGTTTTCTCGGTCCGGCCGGTGCTAAACACTTGTCCGAGCCAAGTTTTGGGTCAAACCGAGACTGGTCCGCGGGTGTTTGACCAAGTTTGACTTAAGTCTTTAGAGTTTGACTCGGGCTTTTTTTGGGCCTTGACTTGAGTGGGAGGTTTTGACTTTTCTTCTTCCAACTTCAACCATATTTTTTTTTTTCCGAAAGCGACCCGGGCCAATCAAAAGCCTAAAAACGGAGTTTTTCCAAAACGATTTCATAATCTCTTAGGATAAAACCAAAATGAGCTATTAGTCGGAATTTTGAGAAAATTAGACTTAAGGCACGTTAGACATAGAGATGTCGGTAGTATCTCCCGAATAGCTATCTAGAACATAGCAAACCTAGATTCGACCTAAGGAAGCGAATCTCATACATACTTGGGTGTTTTATGAGTGTCATATTATTATGTATGTATGAATGTGAATGCGGGTTCTAGTATGGCCATAGAATTGTTCTATCTTGTTTTTAAGCATGGATGGGTGCCCGATGTAATTAATTTAATTTCAAGTTTTATACGATCTGCGAATCGTTGAGTCTTGTAATTAGAGTTAAGGGTCCAATAGAGTCCATTGAAGAACCAAAGGATGAGATCATGGTTCGAGTGGGAGAATTCAATGGAGGTTCGAGGATGGAGATCCAGGCGAACAGAGGCAAAACAAGCAAGAACCTAAGAAGATTAGATCTTTTAGGTTAGGGGCCATACTAGGATCATGTCTTACGTTTTATGTGGTGTATGATTATGTTAGAGTTCACAGTAATGCATGCAAACAAAAACGTAAAAGTCCCCAAAAGGAATTTTGAGTAATGCCTACCCAGATTAAGACACCTGTTGAGCCCTTGTTCATCGATGGTGGGTCATGCCAAAGCAGGGTGCCATCTTTTACCTCGGGACAATACGGGTAGACCTATGAAGAGGTCTATATGTCTAAATGGTTATTCTCAACGAGTCAGCAAAAGAGTTTTGGATTTCGAGGCAAAAGGATGAATTGAACACATAAGTGTTATTCATCAACCAAGAGTCATATGAGATATGATCAGTAAGGAGTTACTCACCCAGGAGGGTGAAGTTAAGGGCAGTGCCAAAGTACGCTTAACTTCACAGGAATGGGATCTTGAAATCGTATTATTCAAAAGGGGACGGTTTTCATTGAATAATATGGCAAAAACTGTTTTTGCGTAAACATTGAATGTAGTACTTAGCAAAATCCTTATTATGTTTATGTATGGTAGAGATGGCATATAGTATTAGTTCATGTTTAGATAGAGATCTATACGACTTTCTAGATTGGGAAGAAGATCAGAGAAGAATTCTCGATGCTTCAAATAAAGAAAGCGTAATAGAGCTACCAGAAAGGGAAGTGGAAGTCGGTGCCTATGTTATAGAGGTCAATTTGGCAGATATGGCTGACTCTCCTTCATGGGTATTTGATACCGGATGTGGAGCACATATAATTTCAGAATTAGATGAGCTCAAGGAGGTCAGGTATCTGACAAAGAGCGAGATGGTTCTACGAGTCGCAAATAAGGCAAAAGTTGCTGCTGTGGCTGTAGGAACCTTTGAGCTCAGTTTAGAGACTGGATTGATATTAATGCTGCATAATTGCTATTATGTACCCACTATATCAAGGAACATCATCTCTGTGTCAGTGTTAGACAAAGAGGGATATCATGCTATAATAAAGGACAAGTGTTGTTCTTTATACAAAGGTGAGATGTTCTATACCAGTGCTAAGCTACGTAATGGTCTTTATGTTGTGAACATAGAAGACGAAATCCTGAACATAGACGCGAAACGGCTTCGTACTCATGATTCTAACCAAAGCTATCTCTGGCATTGTCGTTTGGGTCACATTAACATGAAGCGCATGCAGAAGCTTCATTCAGATGGACTTCTGGGATCGTGTGATTTGGAATCATACGATACATGTGAGCCATGCTTAGTGGGCAAGATGACAAGATCGTCCTTCAAGGGGAAAGGAGATCGGGTGAGTGAACCATTAGGACTGATACATACAGATGTATGCGGACCTATGAGTACACTTGCGAGAGGTAACTATGGCTACTTCATAACGTTCACAGATGACTTCACTAGATATGGTTACGTATATCTTATGAAGCATAAGTCGGAATCGTTTGAAGTGTTCAAACGATTCCAGAATGAAGTAGAGAATCAACTTGGCAAGAAAATAAAAGCCATTCGATCGGATCGAGGTGGTGAATATTTGAGTCAAGAGTTTGAGGATCATCTTCGGAGTTGCGGAATAGTGTCCCAACTCACTCCTCCAGGAACACCTCAGATGAATGGTGTGTCCGAAAGGAGAAATCGAACCTTGATGGACATGGTTCGATCGATGATGAACTTAGCCGATCTTCCTAACACCTTCTGGGGGTATGCTCTAGAAACGGCTGCTTTCACACTAAACCGAGCTCCGTCAAAAGCTGTAGAAAAGACGCCATATGAGATATGGACTGGAAAGGTTCCAAAGTTGTCTTTTCTCAAAGTCTGGGGTTGCGATGTTTATGTAAAACGTTTACAAGGAGATAAACTAGCACCAAGATCAGACAAGTGTCTCTTTGTTGGTTATCCAAAAGAGACGAAGGGGTATTACTTCTACAACCCATCAGAGAACAAAGTGTTTGTTGCTCGTGATGGTGTCTTCCTTGAAAAGGAGTTTCTTTCCAAGAAGACAAGTGGGAGAAATATAGAAATCGAAGAAGTTCGATCCGAGCAACAAACTGACACCGTTGTACCGATGTCAGAAGTCGCGATTCCTAACTATTCTGAGCCGATAGAAAAGGAAAGAGAGGAAGAGATGGTAGATCCTCCCGCGCAGAGCGAATGTGATTCGCAGGAGAACCCTCAAGGAGTTGAGAGTGTCTCACCTGTTGTTCGAGCCCCGCGTAGGTCCGCAAGGCTGATTGAGTTATCTCAATGACAAGAGTTGTTGTTGATAGAGGATAATGAACCCAGCACCTACAAAGAAGCTATGACGAGCCCAGACTCCGAAAAATGGCTGGGAGCCATGAAATCCGAAATGGAATCCATGTCTGAGAATCAAGTTTGGAACTTGGTTGATTTGCCCGATGGAGTAAAACCCATCGGATGCAAATGGATTTTCAAGATGAAAACAGACAAGGATGGAAACGTGAGTGTTTTCAAAGCTAGACTCGTGGCAAAAGGTTACAGACAAGTCCAAGGAATAGACTACGAAGAAACCTTTTCCCCTGTCGCGATGCTTAAGTCCATTAGGATTGTTCTAGCAATTGTAGCTCATTACGATTATGAGATTTGGCAAATGGATGTCAAAACCGCCTTCCTGAACGGTAAACTGGAAGAGGATGTGTACATGACACAGCCTGAGGGTTTTGAGGACTCCAAGAATGCTGGAAAGGTTTGCAAGCTTCAAAGGTCCATCTACGGGTTGAAGCAAGCAAGTCGGAGCTGGAATCTTCGATTCGACGAGAAAATCAAAGAGTTTGGTTTTCTGAAGAATGAAGAGGAATCTTGTGTGTACAAGAAGGTTAGTGGGAGCAACCTAGTTTTCTTGGTCCTGTATGTGGATGACATACTGATCGTTGGAAATGACATTCCTATGCTTAACTCCGTAAAAGAGTGGCTTAGGAAGTGTTTTTCAATGAAAGACCTAGGAGATGCAGAATACATATTGGGCATCAAGATCTATAGAGATAGATCGAAGAGGATGATTGGACTCAGTCAAGAGACTTATATCGATAAGATTCTTGGGAGGTTCAAGATGGAAGACTCTAAAAGAGGATTCCTACCCATGACACATGGTACGACGCTAAACAAGACTCAGTGTCCCCGAGATCCTGATGAGCTAGCACACATGAAGAAGGTGCCTTATGCTTCGGCAATAGGATCTATCATGTACGCCATGGTCTGCACTCGCCCAGACGTCTCATATGCTCTGAGCATGTGTAGTCGTTACCAATCTAATCCAGGTGAGAAACACTGGACCGCAGCCAAAAATATCCTGAAGTACTTGAGAAGGACAAAGGATCACTTCTTGGTATATGGCGGGAAAGATGAACTAATCGTAGAAGGCCATGTGGATGCGAGCTTCCAAACGGACAAAGATGATTTCCGATCGCAGTCGGGTTATGTCTTTTGTCTAAACGGAGGAGCAGTAAGCTGGAAAAGCTCAAAGCAGACTACTGTAGCAGACTCTACCACAGAAGCAGAATACCTTGCCGCTTCGGAAGCAGCCAAGGAAGGAGTTTGGATAAAGAAGTTTATCACCGAACTTGGTGTAGTTCCTAGCATAGAAAATGGGGTTACTCTGTATTGTGGCAACAATGGAGCTATCGCCCAGGCTAAGGAACCAAGAACACACCAGAAATCCAAACATATCCTAAGGAAGTACCACGTGATTAGGGAAATCACTGAGCGAAAAGATGTGGTCATTTGCAAAGTCGATACGGATGACAATGTTGCCGATCCGTTAACTAAACCACTGCCTTAGCCCAAGTATGAGAGTCATAGAAGGGGCATAGGTATAAAGCGCATCGATGAATGGCTTTAAGTTGTAATTGGATTAATGAAAGGAGTTTCATGTAATCAATTAGCTACATTCAATAAAAGAAATAAATAAATTATTTCTGTCATTAAATAATAGTTTAGTGTTTAATTGACAGTCCAAACATAATGAAGCATTCCAGGTAGGTTTATCAGATACGTGATCTGGTAAATGGAACCCTAATAAGTGAACATGGAATAGATTCATTATTCAGTCCCTAGTCCAGGTCATTGCATGGACAACAATGACTCAAGAAGACTAGCATGGGAATTGACTGATAGCGCAGTTCCATGGGCTATAGGAATATGGTATTTAAGTCAATTACATGGGTGTATGATTGGGGAATCTACACTGGATAACCCAAAGATGAGAGTTTTTTCAGGGAGTTGAAAAACGTCACAAACTCTCATAGGCGAGATTGGAGAGATTCCGTAAACATGAGTGCTCCACTCATCTTATGTAAGGAATGTCGAACTTTGGTACCGTCAAACGCCGCGCCGTAAAAGGAGGTTATAAAGGCGGCATACTGGGGGAGACAGGATAGACATGGAGTTAAGTGGGAGTACAAGACTGGATGATGTCCTCCTATTAAGTTAGGATTAAGTATCTCCGGGCCACTTGAGGAGAAGCAACTGGAAAATGTGTGGCCACACTCAAATGGATTAAGAGTTAATCATTTGTATTGACAGTTGTTCTCCAGATCAAGAAAGTCTGAAAGATATGACGTATCAGATGAGATACTAAGAGACATGGGAATCGAGCATTGCACTTGTTTTAAGTACAAGTGGGAGACTGAAGGATATATCCGTTCGGTCTGAAGGAGATGTCCTTCCGAAGGAGTGTCCTTCGACCAAGGTGGCAATGCGATCAATTTGTCAGTTAGGATAATGATGACCACACGTGAAGATCATCAAGTCCGGTCCAATTAGGGGTCGTAATGCTTTGCTAGAAGCCAACTACGATCGTCGGATCAAGGAGTTGATTCGCGGCTAACATAGACCGGATCCTACAACGGGTTACACATAAGAGTGGTAGCTTGATCGGAGAGACTTGACTAGACGGGAAGAGGCTAAAGATGGATGGGATCCAACTAGAAAGGCCGAAAGGGTTCGAATGGAGATTCGGATCAAGATAGAAAGAACCGGGCCTTAAAAGGGGTGCCCCGGGGAAGGCTCATAAGGCCGGCCATATGATGGCCGACCAGAGCAAGTGGGCCGGCCGGCCACACTAAAGGGATTTGTCAAAATACCCCAAAAGGGTATTTTGGTAATTATCTTTTCTGTGACCCGAAAATAGAAAGACCTAATCTGAATGGGATTCTAATTAGGGTTTGTCTATATATTGGGTCAGTTGAGAACAGAAAAGGTGTGGATTTTTCTCTAAGGAAAATTATACAGCTCTCTCTCTCTCTCTGAATATACAGCTATTGGAGAGAGAGGAATATAGAGAAAAAGCTCC
Source organism: Eschscholzia californica (assembly GCF_041429995.1). Classification (NCBI taxonomy): domain Eukaryota; kingdom Viridiplantae; phylum Streptophyta; class Magnoliopsida; order Ranunculales; family Papaveraceae; genus Eschscholzia; species Eschscholzia californica. The sequence continues at coordinate 29,761,853 of NW_028238472.1, read as the reverse complement.
CGTTCTATCAATCTAGTCAAGAAGAAGAGTTCTTCTCAACCTTCTAGTAAGTCCTAGCAGTCTGAAAGGAAGGGAGATCAAGTCTATTCACTCGGTGTCTCAAGTAGAGGAGCTACAATTGGAGCTCTTGATCTTTACATGCGATTGGAATGGTTCGAGGGAAAAACGCGTCAAGGTATTTATCCCTCTTCTAGTTCATTGATTAGTTTATGCATATGATCCTGGGAAATCTAGTGTTAACATATGATGTTTGAGATTCCGCTTAGAACACTAGATAGTGTATAGGATACACAAAACCCTACACCTTGATCTTCGCTCCTTGCTTCTTGCTCCTGTTCGCCTGTTCCCGAGGGAGAAAAACCTGCAAAGGGTTCGAAAACCGCTCCGACGCTCAAGACAGTCAGTGTGCTCTTAAAGGCCAAGGAAAAGGAAGGAATCAAGAAGCTAAAGAGGAAAAACGAACGAAACGAAAGGAGCATTTGCTAGTTTCGCATTCTAACTTTTCTGTTTTACTTGTGCGTGATTGTTTAGTTCTATTAGTGTTAGTCTCCATTTTGTGATTGTGTGTTAGCATCCTTGAAGATTGTGAAATCATGGCAAGTTTGTCGTTTGATGATGATGATGATGACATTATTCTAACTATTTCCCACACTAGTGGACCACCTAGAAGTCGTCAAGACTACTCAAACTTATATAGAAATGGTTCGATTAGTGATAGGAATAGGCGAGTTGAGTCTGACCGACCTAGGATGACCATGGGTGAATATCGACAAATGTATGGAGTCGGTCAGACTCGTGATAGATATGGTGTTAGGGATTACGAGCATGAGGGTAATCAACCCCGTAGGAGTCTTCGAGACTATCGACAAGAATTTGGGATGACCACACCTTCATGTATGGATTTGTCATTTGATGATAACCGTAGTTACATTAGTATTCATCGACCACGTCGAAGTCTTCGTGACTATCGACAAGCATATATGGACGGTTCACTTCGTGATGATAATTCCCGACTCAATGATTCCATCCAAGAGTCGAGTCTATGTATTTACATGAAGGTAGTGAAGAAAGGACCATGGAGACCATTAACCCGGTCTGTGCTATTTGTGCGAGCTTAAACCATTTGACTGAGTATTGTCCCATAAGCCGTGTTCCGTAAGAGTCTCTATCTAGTTATACTCATGTGGCTCATTACGAGGAGACATCTAAAGATAGTCTCCAAGCATTTTTGGAGTATCAGACTAGGTTCAATCGAGATGTAGCAGAGATCACGGAATGGATTCTCAAAATTGTTGATAGACTTGAGTTGGAGCCTATCGTCGACAAGGAAGGGGTTTGCGCACCCCAAACTCAAGAAGATACTATGAATGATGGTGAGGGTAATACACCTAACTCTAGTCTTAAGTTAAATTTTGAAGAAGCTCCTGATAGACCCTTTGAGTATGAACTGACCGATGACCCTTATTGCTTACTCTCCCGACCTTCGTCATCTCACCATGATAGGACTACAGTAGACCTTGATGTTCAAGATGAGGGCTTTATGAGCAAGTTCGGGGATGAAACTATTATGAACTTTCCAATTTTTGACACTTGTGAGGAGGCAGTCTTAGATGCCATATTAGGAAGGAATGGTGGTGTAACCAACTTTGAGGCTCCTGATGCCTTTAAGGGCGTCGATAACGTAAAAGTTAGAGAGATAGCGGATAGCTTGTTGGATTATTTACCTAAGGAAATTATGGACCTTGTATTGGCCCCTGAGCCTATTGCCTTATCCTTAGAATCTAGTTCGACCTTCCACATGATCTCAGACTCGGTTGTTGACCCCTTCTGGGACACTTCCGATGTTTTCCCTAGCATGTCTAGGGACTTAGTGGATGTTTTATCCAATAAGCTTGAGTTTGACTTTTTACCTTCGACTGACTTCCTGACCCTTCATTTGTATATCGATCCTTTTGACGACTTCTTAGTCGTCGCCCTTAGCATTCATGCTAACTTAGTGAACCGTGCATCCACTAAGTTTGGGGATGACCTCTTTTAGGTTTTCGTCTCACGTGCACTTCTTTGGTTAAATATTTTTGTGAGACTTTTACCATTTGTATATAGCTTTCTTTGGGTTGACCCCCAAATCTTCCGTCTTTTGCTTTATAATCGTTAGGCTGACTAAGTTGGGCCTTGATGTTTGTGGGTATCATCTCTGGAAACCCTCCGCAAGACATAACTCGTGCTCTTGTGTGAAAACAAGAGAATCAAAGGCTAATTGCATAGCTCAATGTAATCGTGTAAACCCGCGTTAATGGTAGACTTTATATGGTCATGTCTTTTATGTGCTTCATTCTCATTACGTTTTGGATATTTTATGAGCATTTCTTATATGTTCTACTTCTAAGGCGTGGTTTGTTCCAAGTTTGGGGATGGCGCGAGCTTGGCATCAACTTGGAACCTCTTATACATGAGTCTTGGTAGTATCATCCTTTATCTCCTTCGGTTATGGTAATATCTCTCCACTGTTCTCTTTAAATTGATGTGCCTCTTTATCTTTTGGTGAGTTTATGCTTAGAACATTGAGGACAATGTTAGTTTTAAGTTTGGGGATGCGGGATTTGACCATAACCAATGCATGACCATGGGTTTCAAAGACAAAAGGGTTCAATTAGCCAAAATTTGAAAAAATTTTGAACATTTTTTAGTAGATTTGCATGTGATTATAGTGATAATTTTAAGAATGTTGATGCATATGCGTCGAGTTGATGAGTTTTGTGATTGCTAATGGTCTTTGCATGAAAGTCGAGTCTTTGAGTGTATGTGTTATACTATAGGAGTGACATCTTAGTGAAGAAGAAACATCTCTAAGAGACCTAGAGTAGTCATTAATGGAGACTTAACCCATCTGAGAGCTCAAATTCTAAATTGCCCTTCGAGTGTACTCTTCCGCACTAACTCCGAGTAGAATGAAGAGCTACTCAACCTCGTAACTATTAAAAGAGCTCATTTGATCTCGTGTCAACTTCCTTAGCCACTAGGAGTGACATTAGGATAGCGAATTAACCTTGCCCTTATAGTCCATGAAACCCGATGAGAATGCCAACTAGAGGGAGGCGTATACTCCATCACCATCCATCATCTTATATCCTGAGAATGAAGACATGTGAAGAAATAATGAAGAATGTCAAAAGCAAGAATGAAATGAAAATTTGATTGCAAGAATAGAGTTGTGTGTGTTGTATTTTGTTTTGGTTCATTGTATTTGTGTTATGAAAAAGAAAAAAAAGAAAAAAACAATGAAAAAAAAAGAAAAAAAGAAAAGAAAAGAAAGAAAAAAGAAAGCAAAAATGGAATAAAAGTAGTTTATGAGTATGTTTGAGCATGTCTTAGCTCCTTTGTGTGAGTAATGTGTTTGTAAATATGTGTTAGTGAATAAGTATTCGAAGCAAGAAACAAATGTGAAATTGCTTAAGAGGTTCTATCATGAAAAGGTCGACATTCTCGGGAATCCACCATTTCATCTATCTTTTGTATTCGCTAAACTTTAGAAGGCATTCTTAGAGGGTAGAATGGGTGAGAAGGGCGAGTGAGCTTCCCCACTCTATTTAGTGGCTAATTCATTTTCGTAGATCATTCGTTCCAGAATGTTGTCCTCACCCCTTTTTATGTGTTGAGTCCATGTTAGTGATCACACTCACACATACGAGTGAACCATTCTTGAGCGATTTCATATTTGGAGTGTATGTCCGTGAGGCCGAAGTCGAGGCGAAATGTACTAAACTAGGGATCAAAGTTGTGTTCCTTCGAAACATAGATGTTGCTCATTGATGCACCCGAAAAGGTTGCACACCCAAGCGGAGGTATCATGGTAGTAATCCGGCAAAGCCGGGATCGATCCAAGGATAGGAAGGTAGCTTGGATATCGAAGGGTCTTATCCCTCGGTCTAGATATTACAAGCTAACTTACACTAAAAAGAAAAAGTACAAAGGTAAACGAGGGTTTTGATTGAATAAGCAATAAAGAAAATAAATAAACTAATTAAACGATAAAAGTAAACGGGCGAGAGAGATTCGAGAGAAGAGTCGGAGGAACAAGAGTCGGGAGACGGTAAGACTCGATTCGGGCAATAAATAAGTGAGAGAGGTGTCGAAGTCCGGGAATCCATAATGATAAACCTACGACTATGTGTAGTCCGATTTAATGTGTCGAAGTACAATCGATGTTCGACTCCTAAAGTAGATGTCTCTAAGTACTACGTATATCCGGAGATCATACTTAGTCAAACAAACGTCTAAATCGGTTAATCCCGAGTCATCGAAAGTTTCGTCTAGTCGCCTAACTATGTGAAGTGCATGACAAGACACATGAAATTATGACTTAGACTACGATCGATATCGAATACTTCGTTTCGTCTATTAACTATGCGAAGTGCTTGACAAGACACATGAAAATACGATCAAAACGATAATCGAAATAAATGAACATCAATTTATAATCAAAACATCAAATCATATTAAACATAATCACGATATCATCACATTTCATCTCATATAATCGACACACTAAAGTTAGCTAAACATGGTGATTAAATAAGAAATGGAAAGAAGATGATGAGAGAATCCCCCTTTTTCGATGTGGTTCGAGGCTAAGATCGTCGGAAAATATGAGTCTTTAAGGTGCAGCCGATCTCCCCTTAGCAAATTCTGGGTTCCCCATAGCGACCGCCATCATCTTCTCCATTTATCACAAACTCCATTGAAGCTAAACCCTAGCTTTCTCTCTCTAGCAATTTCTAGCCCAAAATGAAATCAAACCACATGAGAAGCTAGATCAAGACATGGGGAATAAAAGCCCTAAGGTTCCGGATCAAGAAGGTTGCCGGAACCCTAGAAAATTCCGGCCAAAGGATGGTCAAAATCCGGCCAAAATGGTCCCGAGCCGTCCCGTGCTTGTTCCGAGCTGCCGCGCACGTCCCACAACCGTCTCGTGCTCCATGACGTGAAACCCCAGCCCTGCATGAAGATCCGAGCTGCTGGTCGCGTGCAAGAGAACTCGGAGCTGCTGTTCCGGTCGTTTTCTAGCCAAGCCCCGTGCCGGATCTGCTCCTCTCGTGCCCTAGCAAGCTGCTGTTCGCTGCTGCTGTGGAAGCTCCCGTGAAGCAGTCCCGTCCATGCTGCTTAGCAGCTTCTCCCGAGCAGCTCGAGCTGCTGCCGGCCAAGGCTAGGCCGGCCTTGCCTTGGCCGGCACTCCTCCTTCTCCTTCTTCTTTTTTTTTTCTCTCTCTCAAGTTCTACTTAGTTATGAAGAACCCTAACCCTCTTGCCTCTTTCTCTCCCTAACTCTTTTCCAAGGTTGAAGATCAATGAAGAAGATGAATAGTAGCCTTTGACCCCTTACTCTAACTTGAGTCAAACCCTAGACTTAGTCAAACTTGACTAAGTCTTTAGACCACAAATGGGTGCCTATAAAATCTCTACCCAATTCTTCTTCTCTTAATATTTCTTGGGCTTGGACTTGGTTTTGGGCTTTGATTTAGAAACCAAGAGAGTGCCTCCATCCTGGTCTCTACATCTTCAAATTCTTACAACGGACTAGAATACCCTCGGACTTCTTTCTTCCACATCTTCCCCGTCCGGACTCCGAATTGAATATTGTTTTCACCGTCGGACTCATCATTGACTATACTTGTCATTTGATTTGCTTGAAGTCTTTTTCTCTCATTTTCGGCACATGAAATGATAGTGATGATTCGCTCTCTTTATTCCAAATTACATGTTTAACTCCAAAATAGGTACCTAACATGAAAAACACATAAAATTATTATTGATAACACTCGAAAAGGACAAATTAGTCTAAGTTAGGCTCTCCAAATGTGACATTTTCGTGTCACATCACTCATTATGGTATGACACTTGCATTTTAGGGTAAGATCATTAGTGAAGATGTCTTTAGCTTTTACATGAGCTTGTTTACTTGATTCATTATGTGTTGACATGCTTAAACCCTTTACTATATGAATCATCTTTATCTATGATTTGGATGTTGGACCCTTGTGTATTTGAAGTCATGATGTTTGTGGGTGTCATCTATGGAAACCCTCACGAGACAACACTCGTCCTCTAGGGGTAACCTAGAGGTTTAAAGGCTTGTTGCATACGCTAAATGCAACCGGGATGCCTCCGAAAGTGAGTTAGGCTTTTATTTTGTTTTATTTTCTGGTGGACTAACAAAGTTTAAGTTTGGGGATCTTGATGTGACACGAAAATGTCACATTTTGAGAGCCTAACTTAGACTAATTAGTCATTTCGAGTGTTATCAATAATATTTTATGTGTTTTTCTTGTTAGGTATCATTTTTGGAGTTAAACATGTAATTTGGAATAAAGAGAGCGAATTATCACTATCATTTCATGTGCCGAAAACAAGAGAAAAAGATTTCAAGCAAATCAAATTACAAGTGGAGTCAATGACGAGTCCGACGGTAAAAATGGAAGTTGAATCGGAGTTCGGACGGAGAAATTATCGAAGATGCATGCCAAAGTCGCCTCTTGAAATGAGATTTGTAGAGACCAAGTATGAAGGAACCTCTTGATTTCTAAATCAAAACCAAGTTCAAGCCCAAAGCCCACAAAAGAAAAGAAGAAGAACAAGACAAGGAAGAATCTTGGAGGCACCCTCTTTATGCTTCAAAGTCAAGTCTGAGTCAAACTCAAGATTGATTAGGGTTTTGAGTAGTCAAAAGGGTAGCTACTATTCATCTTCTTTTTCATCAAAGAATCAACCAAGGAAGACTGAGAAGGGAGGAGGCTAGGAACTTTAGGGTTTTTGGTTCAAGAGCTTGAAGGGTTGAGAGTTAGAAAGAGAAAAGGAAGGAGGAGGGCCGGCCAGCACACTAGGCCGGCCTAGCCTCGGCAGGCAGCTGCTCGGGCTGCACGGCAGCAGTTGGAGCTGCTCAAGAAGCCGGCAGCAGCATGCTCGGGATGGAGCAGCAGTCCGGAACGGAAGAACAGCAACAACACGAACAACAGCAACTCAGCAATAGCGCACCCGAATGGAAGTTGCTGGTACCGGACGCGACCAGAGCTGCTCCGAGCAACACCTTCTCAACGGGACGCGCTTACGGGATGCGGCTGCGGGTAGCTCTCACGGGACACGGCTGCTTGAGGTCGGGTGCATCTTCATTTGGTCGGATCTAGGGTTTTGGCCGAATTTAGTCCCCTTCTTTGGCCAGAGTTTTCTAGGGTTTCCGACCATTTTCTTGGCCGGAAACCTTAGGGTTTTTACTCCCCATGTCTTGATCTTGCTTCCCATGTGTTTGATTTGGTGTTTGGGTTAGAAATTTCTAGAGAGAGAAAGCTAGGGTTTAGCTTTAATGGAGGTTGAGTTCTAAATGGAGAAGATGATGATGGCTGCTATGGGGAACCCATAATTTGCTAAGGGGAGATCGGCTGCACCTTAAAGACTCATATTTTCCGACAATCTTAGCCTCGAACCACATCGAAAAAGGGGGATTCTCTCATCAATTTCTTTCCATTTCTTATTCAATCACCATGTTTAGCTAACTTTAGCGTGTCGATTTTACGAGATGAAATGTGATGAATTCGTGATTATGTTTAATATGACTTGATGATGTTTGATTATAAATTGATGTTCATTTATTTCGATTATCATTTTGATCGTATTTTCATGTGTCTTGTCAAACACTTCGCATTAATAGACGAAACGAAGTATTCGATACGATCGTAGTCTAAGTCATAATTTCATGTCTCTTGTCATGCACTTCACATAGTTAGGCGACTAGACAACACTTTCGTTGACTCGGGATAAACCGATTTTGACGTTTGTTTGACTAAGTATGATCTCCGGATATACGTAGTACTTAGAGACATCTACCTTAGGAGTCGAACATCGATTATACTTTGAAACATTAGATCGGACTACATATAGTCGTAGGTTTGTCATTATGGATTCCCGGACTTTGACACCTCGTTCACTTATTTGTCTCCCGACTCTTGTTTCTCCGGCACTTCTCTCGAATCTCTCTCGCCCGTTTACTTCCATTGTTTAGTTTAGTTTTACTCGTTTTCTTCTTTTATTACTGATTCAATCTAAAACCCCCATTTATCTTTGTTTCCTTTCCTTTTTAGTCTAAGTTAGCATTTGATATCTAGACCTGGGGATAAGACCCTTCGACATCCAAACTACCTTCCTATCCTTGGATCGATCCCGGATTTGTTGGATTACTACTTGATACCTCCGCTTGGGTGTGCAACCTTTTCGGGTGCATCAAGGAGCTCTAAAGGACGAAAGTTAACAAGTTTGGGGATATAAAGGGAGACACAAGAAAAGGGAAGAGGATCAAATTGTGGTAACGAACACCACCTCTAGTATCATTCCCTAACCTTTACTTATTTGAGCGGCTTAAGTGTATTTGCATCTTGTCTATTATTGATAGTAGTAGTCGAATTAAACACTTGTGATTGCTTGCATTTTGCTTTAATTGTGCTTCAATGGATGTTTATGGGAATGATAGTTGGAATGATGGGTATGAGGTTCATCGACGGCTTAGAAGTCTTAGAGACTACCTTGAACCTAATATGGCTAGCATACCTTCTTGCATCATATTTCCGAGTAATGAGTGTAATTTAGACATAGACCCCGAGTACAGAGTCGTTCGCATCGTCGCAAATGGTGGGATCTGGTTACATCCCTGCTCCTTACGCGAACATCCGGAAGGGTGGCCAGAGGAAGAGGTCCAAGGCAGGTACCGGTTCGAGTTCTCTTCCGCATTCTTCTTCGTCTGCTCCTATTACCGAGGAGGCCCCAGCTTCGGAGCCAGTTTACTCGGCGATACCCCTATCTGGGTCTTCTGGTGGGGTTTCCATGTGGAGGCATCATCCTTCTGCTTCTCCCTTTGATGGTTCCACTTTTTTGTCTACTGGAGGAGACCAGCTGCTCTCTTCTGAGGATCATCAGAAGTTCCTTGCTTACGGTCCCTGCGGGGGTGCGGACTATGGTGTTTCGCACCAATACCAGGTATTTGTCTCTTATTCAAGTTGCAGCTATTTCTTGTTATATTTACATGCTCATCTTTGGTTTGGCTCTTGGTAGGCTCTCATGGCATCGATTTCCTCTCATCGTCAGTTAAGCGAGAGTGTGGACCGAGTTGCGGAGTTGACAGGATCATTCTCCCGATTGCAGACTCGTTACGACAGACAGGTGGTTTCCTTTCAGGAGCAAAGTGACACGCTGCGTGATCGGGAGAGAGAGCTGGAAGATCTTCGGGGGCAGTACGTCGTGATGGAGCGAACAGCTGCTTACAACCAGCAACTTGTTGATGACTTCCCTCGTGAGAGGGATCAGATCGCGACTGACGCGGCGTTACGGACCCGTGCAGACTTGTTTGTCGAGTACCGAGAGAATGGACCCGAAGGATGGGTATGGATGATAACGTAGAGGCCTGGCGGATTTGTCATGAGGAGCTCTTGGCGGAGCAGCGGGCGGGAGAGATGACGATATATATGGACAAGGTGATGAGGGGCGGTGATGGTTCGCCTCATTAGTGCTTTCCTTTGTCTTGACTTGTTTAAAATATTATGTGTGTTGTTGATTCCTTTTCCTTAGTGACGAACTATATGTAGTCGTCGTCGTGTGTCGTTAGGCGCTCAGCCCTTTTGTTTGGACGACACACGTCGAGTATATGTTGTTATAGAGTTGACTTCAGGTTCAACTAGACTTCTTGTAATTTGATGGTTCAGGTGAACCCACTGGATTTCTTTGTGATTCTTCTTTTAAAGACATGGTACTATGATTTTTAGTTGGGTGGTTTTGATATCATCTTATGAAGGGAAGACGACTAGCACCTTACTGTGTTCAGGCGACGACTAGCAGCTTGATGTCCCACCTTGGATGGATTACTAATCCTTTCTCACATAAATGATACGACCAGCACCTTACTGTGTTCAGGTGTCGGCTAGCAACTTACTGTCCCAACTTGGATGGATTACCAATCCTAACTCATATAAGAGATACGACCATTAACTTACCGTGTTCAGCAGACGGCTAGCTTCTTGCTGTCCCATCTTGGATGGATTACTAATCCTGACTTATATAAGGGATACGACCAACACTTTATTGTGTTTAGGTGACAGCTTAGCAGCTTGTTGTCCCAACTTGAATGGATTGAAAATCCTAACTTATATAACGGATATGGCCATCACTTTATTGCGTGTTGGGATTGTCCAGCGACTTACTGTTCCTCTCCAGACAAGCAATTAGATGCCCTTGTAGTGAAATGACACCGATATTGATTCAGAAATAAAGTTTGTACACAAGTAAGTACTGGATAAATACTTGAGATTTTATTTCTAGAATTTTTATTTACATTGGAAGTGATATCTTAGATTTAAAGAACATTACATCGAACTTGAGGAATAAGTGCGGGACTTTGTTCCTTCTAAATCAATTTTGAGGAACAATACGTTGAACTCGTTGTTGTCAAATGAAGAAGTGTTCGTCATTCAACTTAGGTGCTTGGTGATTTTAGTTGCCTGTTGGACAGGTGAGGGTTGCTTAACCTGTATTGTTCTTGTGTTTCTTCATAGTCTTCTTATAGCCTCCTCATGCCCCCAGTCGAAGTGCGGAACTCTTCTGGTGGTCTGGACTTCGACTCTGACGTCCATCCTTTTATTGTTTCTGCCACTTTGCTGATTGTCCTAGAGACAGTTCCTGTCATCACACATAAGGGAACAACCGCTTCGTAAGGATAAAATCCGCGAAACCCGATCACAAGGCCCGATAATGGCCCATGTCGCTACTCTGGCCGGCGAAACCCCTGCCCATTTGACACTAAGCATATCTGACACGTGTCACACGATAGCTACCTGCCAGTACTACGCTATCTTACGGCCAGAGGATTATTGCACAACCCCTGACCACGTTGGTGTTGAATATCTCGTATCTCCCACTTAAAGACGGACGTTACCGGCCAGTAGCTTATCGCACACGTGGTAACACCCTAGCCGTCCCTCAAGAAATTCAAATACTCATCTGAAGGTCGATACTTCAGATACTCTATCCCTTAACGTACCTCCCATGAGTAACGTTCTGGAATGAATACGTCAGTTACTTACTGGTCGTCATCAAGGCAATCCCTCTCCACCACTATAAATACGAGAAGCAACACTCAGACAAGGCATCGAATATTCGACAACAGTACTCGAGTAGCCTAATCCATTCTCTCCACTCACTTGCTTTCTCATAAACATCTCAAAGATCTTCTGATCCTCTCAAAGTCTTTGACTCATCGTCTTAGAAGTTGGGAGATAGGAGTCTGACAGTCACAAATCAAACAACAATTAACTAACCGTATCAACACCATACGACCACCACCTTATTGCATAAGAGCTCTCTGGACTGATATATCTCCCATCCAACGGTAACGAGCTGACCATAACACCCATCCAGCAGTAACTAGCTGGCCATATCACCATCCTAATACCACCACCTCCTTACCGCATCACTCATCTAGCGATAAGACGCTAGGCGTAACGCCATCATCCATCCAACGATCCTCACCGTCCGATCCACTTACGACCAGCACCTTATTGCCGATCCCTTTACCACCAGCAAGTTAACGAGAATACATCGTTACCATCACCCTCTTAATTACAGTAAGTATATCATTACTGTGGGGATCTGTTCTGACAACTCCACGAGCCGCGACACCTAAGCACTCCGACGGCGGTTACCTCCCTATCGCCCACTTTCACTTTATTTATATTTGATCGAGTATCTGACTTGACCGTCGGAGCCCCCTTAGGCCGGCACCATCCCGGTGTCCCTTAGGCTTCACGATCTCTTCTCTCTTTTTGTGTGCAGGTTCTTTTCGACACGTAGTTGGTCCCCGAAGCATCCGACCCGATCCGACAAAACTTCTGACCGTCAAACCCGTTGACTGTTAGACTTTCCGACCCGTAGACATTTTACCGTCTACACATATGTTTGACATACTCAAGTCTCTCACTTGTTAATCATCATCTTATTTGCATCGATAGTTGAACTCTTTTGTCTATTGGAAATCTTGAACTTTGTGGGTGTATTCTACACATATGCTAAATGCAACCGAGATTCCTCCGAAAGTGAGTTAGGCTTTTATTTTGTTTTCTTTGCTCGAGGACTAGCAAATTTAAAGTTTGGGGATATTAATGGGCTACTCTGGACGACCACATCAAGGGAACCCTATATTGGAAATCCCTTCCCATCTAGGATTCCTAATTAGATGGGATTCTGATGTTTATCTTTTCTGGGCCCGATTGAAACCTAACTGGAATAGGATTCCTATTTAGGGTTTCTCTATATAAGGGTCATTAGACAAATAGAAAAGTGTGAAATTTTCTCAAGAAAAAAATCATCTCTCTCAGACATCTTACAGAGAGAAGGTTGTAGAGAAAAAGCTCTCAGTTCTTTTTAACTAGTCAAGAAGAAGGAGTTCTTCGTCTCAACCTTCATCAAGGTCCTAGCTGACTTAAAGGGAGAGAGTTCAAGCCAACCTACTCGGTGTCTCAAGTGGAGGAACTACTACTTTTAAGCTTTTGATCATCCGAAAAGGCAACGAAATCGAATTCGAGGAAAGCGAATATAGTATTCTTCTTTCCATTATTAACTCATCACTAGTTCATACATGTGATCCTGAAAGCCTAGTGTTAAACATATAAATGTTTGAGATTCCTCTAACAACATTAGGTAGTATAAAGGGTTATTTCCCTAATGGCCCCCAACTTTGTGACCAGCTTCCCGCCTGGCCCCCTACTTTACGAGAAATACCCATATGGCCCCCTTCCGTTATAACACCGTCACTCTCTCTCCTCCATCATGTTTTCTCTCAGTCAAGTCATGCAACATCATCTGTTATGCCACCTCATCACCTTCTCCGGCGAGAGTCGCCGACCGGAAATTGGCAGGCCGGCGACTCTTGCCGGAGAAGGTGATGAGGTGGCGTAACAGATGATGTTGCATGACTTGACTGAGAGAGAAAACATGATGGAGGAGAGAGAGTGACGGTGTTATAACTGAAGGGGGCCATATGGGTATTTCTCGTAAAGTAGGGGGTCAGGCGGGAAGCTGGTCACAAAGTTGGGGGCCATTAGGGAAATAACCCTAGTATAAAACCCTACAAGATTATGTTCTTGTTTAGCAGGAAAGACATTCATACCGGATGTAGTAAGTTAGGAAAATCGCATTAGTAAGCCTAGGATTATGCTAACAGGATATAACAAATTTTTCTCGTCTTTTCAATTTATATCCAGGAACAAGCTAAGAAGAAACCCGTCCGAAAGATTAGTAAATTGGGTGAAAATAGCTAGGGAAAATTAAAACATACACCGTTACACTAAGTCACGTTCTCATAGAATGAATTCACATGTAGAGCAAGATAGTATAAAAAAGAGAACATAAATGGTTGAAGGAAATTTTTCATTATAAAATTAATTACATGTCCGAAGAAGAAGAAGAGGGAGAAGAAGCAGAAGGAATAGCCGCCGGAGGGTCAATTAAATTCACTGAAGCACGGATGACTAGAGCCAGAGGTCGACCAGCCCCTCGCTGGTAGGAAAGGAATACTATCACCGGACGAGAATCCCTTAAGACGCCCCTCAGTGAATGAATCAGTGGGCAAAAAGTGTAACATCCCATGTTTTCGGTAAAAGAAATAAAATACTACGGTTAGAAAAGGGACTATCTGGCATTTAGGAAAAGTCAAATTAAGGGTCAAATGTTTTTTTTTTTTTGTTGAAATATTAAGGGTCAAATGTTAAGTAATGGAGATTGGAATTGGGTACAAATATGAGGGGACTATTTGTTTAGTTATATATGAATTAAGGACTTAGATTTAATTAAATGGTATGACCACTTTATGTTGTACACATGACGTCCCCCACGTTTAAAAGGAATTCAATCCTTTACCCACACAATGCCACGTACCCCACCACCTCTTATACCCTTTTAATTCCTTAACCAAACCATTTACTAAGGAAGCATATAATGAAGTGAATAAAAATGGGTTTGGCCGTAGGATGGTGGTTCGATTTCTTTCGTCAATTTCTTCGCGCTCAGTTGTCGGAATTCAATGAAATTTGTGTCAGGTAATTCTATTCGACTTGTTCTACATAGTTAGCGGTTTAGAATTTTCAATTTCGTCCAAATTTGATGGTTGTATTGATGGTTATATCGATAACTGTATAGTTATACTAATTTCATTTGAGATCGAAATTTGGAGCTATTTAGACGATTATTATTCAATTTCTTCGAATAATTTGTGTTCAGAAACATGTTTAGGAGATTATAGACTATTTCGGGGTGTCCAAATATAGACGGGGTGTTGCCGAATTATTTTAGTGCTCGGATTTCATATTTGGAATAGTGTGGAAATGAATTGGAATAGAGATGGTTACCCGAATTTTGTCGTATTTCATATGAATGGACAATTTCAGTTAAGATTTATATTATGAGGTTCATTATATGATTTGTCACCCTATGAAGACTCTAAAATGTAAAATAGTGTTTATAGGAAGTTGGTCGGTTGGTTTATATATATTTTGGGTATTCAGTATACAGAGGTATGAAGTTAGGAATCGATAAATTTGGTTATACTCGAAGTCTTCTGAAGTTGGCGCATTTTCTCTTATATTCTGAGTTTTCATCGTTTTCTTTTATTTGTTGTTTTTTCATGCGAAGGTTCTTCGTTTAGAACCTAATGTTTGTATCGGTTCTTTATGGTTTTGGTAGAGGGGGAGTCGGAGCTTATCGTTGACAATTTTGCTACGGTTTTGGCGGAGCAGAAGTACCGCCAGGTAGGGGTTCTGAATCCTTTATCCAGCATGGTTTTATAGACAATGAATATGCTAGATTTTATAGTTATATATGCGCCATTATAACTAGAGTTTAGGTAGCATGAAACTTTATTTATGTGATGAACTGAAATATGCTTGAAATGTTTTGATGCGATGAGAAATGTTTTCGAACTGATTTTACGATGATTGTGAACTACTTGGGATTTTCTTGTATGTACTCGACTGCGGATTATGTCAACCTACGGGCACGTAGCCATTGAGGGTAGGATGACATGTGGACACGGGTGTGACTCGTGTGAGACCGGTGAGGTGGGCGACACTAGTCATGAGACCTGTGGGAGTAGAGTGCTTCACTTGCTGGCCATTGATGCTCGTGCCTCCAGTTCGAGGCTCAGGGACGTACGCCTGACCGCTTGTCTGGGAGGTGATTGATTAGGAATCCCTCTGCTTTGGGGCGATACGACTCTTGGTTGTTCCACTTCCATGTTTGATAAGATAATGAATTGAATATGAATATGGGTTTTGATAAATGAATGAAACTGATTTTGAAAGATCGCATTAGATGCATGAGAGGGTACCGAAGAGAATGAGGTTCAGGTTCTTCCATGGTAATTGGGGGACGGCTCTCTTATTCGAAGTTGGTGATCAAAAACGTATTTAGATACTTAAGGTATATATGTATCATGAGGTAAACTCTTCAATGATTGCGGAGTCCCTTAGTGGGTGAGGGGCTTACCGGCTAGGGGTTAGTCTCTTTCTCGAGGAGACGTAGTGCATTAGCTAGTGCCTAAATGGGTTGGTACTATCTAACGCACTCTAGGCTCTCCTGAGGAACTCTCCTCTTATTGGGAGTACACCATGGGTGGGCAGCTAATCACTGTTATTGCTTGCTAGATTAAGGAAAATGGTTTTGTATATAGTATATACAGTAACTGGGTTGATAACTCGTTATGTCATGATGTTTACAACTTATTAAAGGAACTTTTGAAAACGTGATGGATTTTGGATTGGTCTCCTACCAGAATAACTCGTGTCGGTGAGTATTCTGATCCCCTACCAGTTGTCAGTGTGCAGGTTCTTGATTGTAGCCTGGAGGCGGAGTGTGTATTCCAGCCGGTGATCTTGTCTGACTAGGCTAGTGGAGTTTAATTTGTCGTTTTATATGGTTTTTCGTTATTTCCAAGTTATGTATTTATTGCAGAAACCAAACTCTAATATGTAAATAGGTAAAACACTTAGAGTTGTTTATAAGTTGTATCGGCGTTTTATGAGGCGTTTGTATTTTTGTGGTTCGGGTTTCGACCCAAAACTGAGTTGAGTTTGTTTAGCTTCCGCTCGATAGTTTATTTCTTTGTGTATGCGAATGTATGGTTTGCATGACAGGTTTTACAGGTGCGACCGGTTCGATTTACAGAGGAGACTCTGTCGGATTTCTGTCTCGTCAGTGAATTGCCGGGGCATGGTCGTGCCTAGTTTGGGACACGGGGCGTCACAAAAAGGATCAACATAGAGGAGCGTCTCCCGGTCTCTGAAATTAGTTAAGTCAACTAGACAGAGGGAAATGGCAAAACCCAGAGCTCCAATCTCAATACAGCGATGCCTTACGACGAAATCGGGACCATCGAGAATCATATAAGAACCCACACCAATATCACCTTCAACGAGAGTCCCATGAACCATCAAACAAGCAATAAAGAAAGATATAATTGTCCCCCACCTTCCATTAGGATAATATTTATAGAGTCGGATAGTTAAAGAGCCGGATCGAACAGGCGCAGTCGCCAAAGGGTCTTAATGAAGCAGTAAATAGAAGTTAAGACCAATGAAACTTTACGTGGATAAACGAAAAGTCGTCAACAAGTGAAGCAATTAAAACAATAATTAAAGGCAACCACTACATCCTTTATTCATTATCAAGAAAAACTATTACAAAAGAAATTACAATCAAGGACATCAAAATAGATACACCCACTTAGGTCTATTACAGAGGAAATTGCAAAAGGGAAGAGATCCAGTCATCTCCCCTAAGAGCAACTATACAGAAGAAAGGAAAGAAAGACTACAGAGAAGAGAAGAAAGAAGAATAAAGAAAAAGAGGAAGGAATCTAAACTATAGGGAAACGACTCTGAAGGTTTCACCTACTTCATCTGGCCCTGAAAAGACAATTCATCGACTAGACTTCATAAAGAGATGAAACTGAGGAAAGAATTTTCCACCACTTAATTTCCTTCCTAATCGTGGCGGAGCCCCAATCGGCATCTAAGTCACCCTCTCTTCGAGGGAAAAGATTAGTCAAAGAAGTTTAAAGACAAAACTCATATAGGGGTCACATCGTGAATTCGCTAATGATCAGAAGTAAAGAGGGAAAATCAAGGGAAAATAACTACTTAGAAGAAGTTGTTCTTGAAGAAAACTCAAGATTTGGGGAGGTTATTTATAGTGGAAGAAGAAGATCAAGTGGTCTGCTCGGTAGAAGAGAACATTGAATAGGAAACTAAAGTACCTCGGTAACGCACTAAGTCATAATAATTATGTGTCAAATCACGACTGAAAAGATGACCAAGTCAGAGGAGAATTAATGGGACTTGACAAGACTCAACCGTTCATCCAACAAGAAGAGGCCACGTACCCCACGCGTGGCAGCGAAGGTACTGTGAGCAGTTACCTAAAAGATCAACGCCGAAAGCGCGTGATCAGAGGATCAAATCTGTGACGTCAAAAATCAAGCGAGAAAATGGAAATTTACTTCCCAAGGCACGAGGTTAAAACGTAGCACACATAAATCGACACGTGTATAAACTCTTGAGATCTCTCAACCAAGCCTGCCCTAGCAAGACATCCCCGACAAGTGGAGACTTCTGGAGCTACACATTGATGTCACGTCAAGTTAAGAACAACCCCGAAACACGGAGCTCAGGAAACTAAATACGCAAAGAACGACCGAGCTTTACGAATAATTCTGGTTCAGGTATATCTACTACCTTTATGATTTATTTATTTATTTAAATTACTTAATGTATATAACTTCGGAGTACTTCTACTCCTTAGTTTCTCTAGTTTCGACTAAGGAGTGGCAAGACTCGTGATGATACATAAAATGGTCAACAGTTGACTGACGTCAAGAATAGACCAGAAGCCCAACAAGTTAACCCGTTCCAAGGCAACAGGACCGTTAGGCCCAAAGAGATCCGCCACCTAAGCCCATAATTGGGAGGTCGGCTAAATTCTCTAAGGAGCTCTAACTCTGTTTCGCCTAATAACACAACTAGGTCTTCCTTGGGATTCTCAAGAAGTATAGGGGTGGACTTAAGCTAGACCGATGCCTTACACCCTGAACATGGGAAGGTAGAAGCGCGTCGCACGCTTACGGACTTGATCCCAAATCTTACTAAAGATCTCAGTCGGTTACGATCCTATGTATTTACTTAACTTGGGCTTCAAGAGTCTCAAAGGAGGAAACATCTTTTAGAAGAGCTACCAATTCGGCAGGATATCTACGAAGTATCCTTGAACAGAAGAACTTCTAATTATCCTAGATACGAGATAAACTAAAAAGGACACCCTAACTACGTACAATAGTCTTAATCCCCGAACAGTGGATCAAAACCGCTTCATCCACACCGTTTACCACAGTCGGTTCTAAGCAGCCTAAAAGGGCACCTCGTCACATTCACGAAGGTAAGCCCATTACATTCCACAAGGATCATTCAATACTCTAGCTTTATCTGCAAAGGGCAATTTGACTGTTTTGATCATCGGAGAGGTTTCCGAACTCTTTGCAGGTTTTCCCCTCAGGTTTTTGGGAACAAAAAGCGGGATTCATAGGAAGAGTATCTAGATGGAGTATCATTCAATCAGACGATCCAGCATCAAGCTCTCAATTTTCTGACTGATAACCGGAGGTGACATTTTTCGGCATGAGCAATCTTCTTCACGTTTTATCTTATCCGAAAAATTGAATGCATTGTCATCTAAATTGAAGGGTATCTTCTTCAACCACCCCCATGTCCCAAATCTTCACGGGTTTTTTGTCTTTTCATCTCCTTTTGCAGATGTCTTCTAGACATTTTTGGTGCCCATCAATCAAGATCTCGATGTTTGGAATTTCAGATGGCATTCACGTGTTTGACCTTCAGACTTCCGACCCTAGACTTTCGACCTTCTACAATTTGCGTCCACTTTGGGGCCTCAACAACTAACAATAGAGGTAATCAACCAAATGGACGACAACATAACATCTGCTCCTCTCGACATTTTCCCCAGTTATCGCCCATATGCCAAAAAAAATAAATGCTTCGAAGTGTTGGAAGAAGAGAACAAGTTAGAGCAGAGAACGAGTTGATTGAAGAAAAGATCACAAAACTTTCTATAATGAGTCGAGGAGGCTCTAGAATCCGCCCTTGCTAGATGTGAGACCAACCCCCGCAATTATAATAGGCGGAAAACCTTGAAGTTAACAAATGCCTAAAACAGTTGGAGAACAAATTTCAGTACCCGACGCTACACTCTCACATATGACACCTCATGTCACACCATTACATGTCTTCTGGCACATGCATCACACTCTTCAAATACCGCAAGCAACCGGTGTACCTCTCTGCTATTCTTCTCCATCTACTATGCTTATTATGTATCACATAACCAATGGGTCGGGCTCATATTAACCTATCCTCTGATCCGCTTCCTTTTCCAATTACCGGCACTCCTCTAGAACAAGCAATGACAAAGAAGTTGGCAGAAATGTAAGTGTTAATCAGACGTATTCCAGGAATGCCCACTCAATTCAAGAAAAGTCTCCCTCTATGCCGACTCCCCCTCTCTCAACGCCACCACACAAGTGGAAATGCCACAGAAGTTCTCCTTCCCAAAAATGAAGATGTATGAAACTACTTCTGATCCAAATGATTGCATTGCCTCTTAGAGGTAAAGAATGTTAACAACAGTTATTCCAAGAGGTTTACGTGAAACATGCATCTGAAAAAAAAATTGGGTTCAGTCTCATTGGTCCTCGGTTGCAGTGGTACACGAACCTCCCCAACAAATTCATGCCATCCTTCGCCCAGTTGACCGATACTTTTGTCGAGCAGTTCGCCGGTAGCAAGAAGTTGGAAAGACTTTCTGGTAACCAATACCAAATTCATCACCGGAGAGGAGAACCAGTACGTGATAACATGGCCATTATTTAATAGAGAGAATGTACATATCCCTCACAGTACCAGGAGACTATTGTAGACGCCTTTAGAAAAAGGTCTCAGACCAGATAAAGAGCTTTAAAAAAAACTAACAAAATTTAATGACACTACAATGGAAGACGTATTTGTTATGACAATTAGGGTTTAATGTGATCAATAACGAGTAATCCAAGAAAGTAATAAGAAATAAAGAACAATCAAGAACAGAACACAGAGATTTATGTGGTTCGGTTGGTGAGACCTACTCCAGGGCGAGAACGGCGCGATGATTTCCACTATGATAAGCAAACAACTTACACAAGAGATTCGTGAGATTGTGCTACTGATATCTCCTAGTGGTTTAGTTTATATAGACACTAAAACCCTAATCTTACTGCCTCACCGACTCTCTCTTTCTAAATCCGAAATACACATGGATACCCTAACATTAATAATCGACATAAGCATTACTCTGCATTCCAGCTCTGTCTCGGAGACCAGCTCTCTCACAGCCCTGCTTCGCATATCAGCCCCGCTTACCATTGCCTTTGTAAGCGGGTTGGCGGGTCGTAAACCGGGTTCGCTATCATCCCATATTCAAGACACTTTCAACAATTCTCTAACTTGACTTGAATATGTTCCTCTTGACTTAAATCTGCCACCATCATAGCTCAGCAGCTCTGAGCCGTCGTCACTCCCGCCCTGCCAGGGCTCAACATCAGGAAATCCCAATCAAGTCTAAGCAATGCTTAAACGTTAAAGTTGTAACTTCCTTGGTCAACATATCCGCTGGATTATCTGCGGTAGACACCTTCTTCATCGTGATCTTCCCTTCTCTAATCACGTCCTTGATGAAGTGATACCTGACATCAATGTGTTTAGTTCTCTCGTGATACATTTGATTTTTGGTCAAATGAATCACACTCTGGTTGTCGCAGTAGACCTTTGTCACCTCCTACTTCAGGCCCAAATCACCTACTAAACTACTCAGCCATATTGCCACCTTCACCGCCTCTGTTGCTGCCATGTACTCAACTTCCGTTGTAGACAGGGATACTACCTACTGTAGCACTGATTTCCAACTAATGGCACTCCCGGACAGTGTGAACGTATAGCCCGTCAGCGATCTCTTCTTATCAACATCCCCCCAAAAATTTGAATCTACCAATCCAACTACAGAACCAGAAGTGTCAGCCCTTCTGTCGTAAACTAGACCAACTTTCGCAGTTCCTCCCAGATACCTCATTTCACAGCCTGTCAATGACCTCTCCCAGGTCTTCCCATGTATCTGCTTACTATACTAACAAAATGTGAAATATCCGGCCTTGTGCACACCATAGCATACATAATGCTCTCAACTGCATTTACATAAGGCACCCGAGACATGTACTCAGTCTCTTCATCAGTTGTTGGTGACAGTTCCCCCGAAAGCTTGAAGTGTGCAGCCAATAGAGTACTGACAGGTTTTGCCTCAGTCGTACCAAAACGTTCTAACACCTTCTCGATGTACGTTTTCTGAGAAGAGAGCAGTTTCCTAAGTCTATCATCTCAAACTCACCCTTTAACTGACATTTTAACATGTGAAGTTCCGACATATCCTTGCAAGCTATCAGCATGTCATCCACATATAGGAGTAGATATACATAAGAACCATCTGATAGTTTCTTGTGATACACACAACTATCATATTTTTTTTATCATAATCATTTTTAAACATAAAGGTATCAAACCGCTTATACCACTGCCAAGGAGATTGTTTCAATCCATACAAGGATTTCTTCAGCAAACAGACCTGGTCTTCTTTCCCGAGAATCTCAAACCCCTCCGGTTGACGCATATAAATTTGTTCCTCCAACTCCCCATGTAAGAACGCAGTCTTAACATCAAGTTACTCCAATTCTATATCATACAAAGCAACCATAGCACGTAATACTCTAATAGAGCTTTGTTTAACAACAAGACAAAATACCTCATTGAAGTCAATTCCTTCTCGTTGTGTAAATCCCTTGGCTACTAACCGTGCTTTGTATCGTGCATCATCCACCTATGGGATTCCTTCCTTCTTCTTGAAAACCCATTTGCTGCCAACAAACTTCTGACCCTTAGGCTTCTCAGCTAATTCCCAAGCCCGGTTCTTATTAAGAGACTCAATGTCTTCATTCATGGCAAAAGACCATTGCCTCGATTCATCACTCCTCATAGCTTCTCCATAGGTGCATGACTCACCTCCATCAATGTTTTCCCCCACACTAAGTGTGAATGCAACCATATCGGCCATTCTTTGTAAGCGGGTTGGCGGGTCGTAAACCGGGTCCGATATCAACCCATATTCAATACACTTTCAAAAGTATTAACATGGACATGGGTAAAAATCTAACAGGAGAACTGGTCATCAACATGTAGAACCATATCTGACGACTAGAGCACCTTTATCTTGGGAGAACAAGAAACCACTAAACCCCCTATACAGACAACCAACTAATAAAACTCAAGGGCATGTCCTTTCTAAAATTCCAAAATGTAACCTCGACATGTTTCACATGGCCATCGACATGTTTCACATGGCCACTCGCTAATATGACATGTATTGACCCTCGAGTCATAGTCCATAAACTACAAGGTGACCCAAGCTTTCCTACAATCAAGCCGAAGGAGAAAATTTCCTCCTGAAAGGAATAAAGTGATCAATGAAAAAGTTCAAATATTGATCGAGAGCTCTCTGCTATGGACAAAAAGCGTAGCAAAACAAGAAATATCCATAACAAATGACCTTTTGCTACGACTCGATCTCCATAATTAAGTCTCTTCACAAGTACCATTAGCTACGAACTTTGTATGGCCGACATACTATAACAAAAAGCCGAGTTTTAGTTACACCAAAATCCATAACAAAAGATGATATATTTGCCAATGTATTGCAGTACTGAACACAATTTAATTATGACATCAGCCATAGCAAAAATTTAGTAACAAATGTTCAAGAATTATTTTAGTACCTAGCGCTCAGTCATAACAAAAAAGATAAATTTATCTAAATATTATTTGAACTTTATAAAAATAATAATAAACAAGTATAATCCTCATATATGAACACAATGTTAACAAAAGAAATCTTTTATATATTATATGAAATTTTCATATATAAACAAAAAATTCATCATCATCATCAGAAATAAATGTTCATCGTCAGAAATTCATCATCAACATTCATCATCATCATAAAAAATTCATCATTGACATTCTGCATCAACCACAAACAAAATTTAGGGATTGAATCCCCACATCATCATTCGTCATCAACAACAAACAAAATTTAGGCGTTACATTAGTACACTGGTACTAGCCGTTAGATCTGAAGAAAAAGCTATCACTTAGGGTAAATCTTATATCCTAAGTTAGTGATTTTAGAGACAGTTAAGAGCGAATACTTTAGAGAGAAATAAATGGTGGGTTGGTTTTATCTCTTTCTCCCTTTACACTTCATATTTCAATCTCCACAGTCTTAGGCCTAGAGATTTTATCAACAAAAAAGCTAATGAGGTGTTTTGATGAGAGGGGGAGGGAAAGTGTTTTGATGATGAACATTTGGGTTGATGAGAGAGAGAAAAAAAATTGAGAGAAAATCAATTTGGAGAAGATGAACCACAAAGAGTTTTTAGAGAGAGAAAAGATTTAAAAATATATATTTTAGAAAGAAAAATCTGATTTTAATGGTCAATGGACGGCAACAACAAAGAGGGGGTCATCCAGGTATTTTCGATAAACAAGGGGTCTATGCAGGAAGCTGGTCATAAACTAAGGGGTGATTTGGGAAATAACCCAGAAATTTAAAGCTTATTGAATGGGGACTGAGGGGAAAGAGAGAGAAAAAACATTAGAGCTTATTAAATACTCCCTCCGTCCCATTTTGTTTGTAGTTTTGGGGAGTTCAACTTATTAAGAAATAGTATTTATTGTTTATAAATATAAAGACTTTCCCGAAACTACCCTCATTTAATATAAGGGGATCTCATTTAATACAACACTAGTAAAAGCATAGAAACAATTAAAACCTTTGAATGGTATTCAAAATAAAGGGTAGTCTTGGAAGTTTCGTCATTTTAATAA
This sequence comes from Eschscholzia californica, assembly GCF_041429995.1. Taxonomy (NCBI): domain Eukaryota; kingdom Viridiplantae; phylum Streptophyta; class Magnoliopsida; order Ranunculales; family Papaveraceae; genus Eschscholzia; species Eschscholzia californica. The sequence goes on along the minus strand of NW_028238472.1, from coordinate 29,737,744 downwards.
TTAAATGAATGTTATAAAAGGAAAGTGACCAAACATTTTAGGACATTCATAAAAGGAATAACAACTAAACAAAATGGGACGGAGGGAGTATTTAAATGGAGAGACGAGGTGAAACAGAGGGAGGAACAATTTTTTGACATGAATCAAAGGTTGAAATTAAAATGAGAATGTATTTAGAAGGACAGATAAATAGATGAATAAGATTTGATAGACACCAATGAGAAACTTCACTTGTGTACCCACAAGGGAACTCTACAAGGTCAAAGTAATTGAACAAATTGCTCAAATGAGGCATAACAATTAAATGTAAAGGTCCACCACTCTTTGGTGCAACGGTTTGAAACCCCTCTTAATCCCATGAGGTAGTGGGATCGAGTCTCTGTGGAAACAGTTTTCCATCAAGATTTATTCGATGTAATTTAGGCAATATATATATATATATGTACTAAATATAATATACTGTAGTATATTTGTCATCCTTTAGGCCTCTTTCATGTTGTCGGGCTTTAGACCTCTTTGATTATGGTTCAATTTAGACGGTTATTGTGCTTATCAGATCTTCATGATGTGCCAATGCCTTGTAACGACTAACGTAGATCGCAGTCGATTTCTCAAAAATAAAAAATTAAATCTAAAGAGCATAAAAGAAACAAAAGGTATGATGAACAAAATTGCTCTTTAGACCATCAGAAATTTACTCATCTTTAAAATATATATTTAATTGTTCAACAAAAAGTAACTTTCTTTTCATGTTTAAGTCTATTTATTTATCATGCTCAATCTCGAATGAAGAGTCTGAAAGACAAACACAATCTATTGGTTCTTGAATCTCATGATTGAGTATACATCTGGAATGCAACATTTTTATTTTGTTGAATAAGAAAGAAAAAAAATGTTAATCCGAAACTAAAGGTAACAAATATAATAAAAGGAGAGACAATGAAAATCAATTAGGTTTGAACTACTAAAAGGAAAAAAAGAAAGATAAAATTGAAAATCAGAAACCAAACCTTGATTATGACTCACTTCCTTTTCTAAGGTTGCTCCTTCAACTTAATGGTCAAGTAACATAAAATTGAAAGGAACAAGGGGATGTTTTATAAGGGCCTCCCATTTTTGTTAAAAGGTCTCCCCATGAATTCATTGACTTGGTAAATAGTCATTGCCTTGTTTGGTTAAAGGGTCCCCCATGCAATGTTTTTAAAAAATCCACTTTAAGGGTGTATATCACCCTCATTAGCAATCTACATATCTCAACCCTAAGTCTCTCCAAAATTCAAATCCCTAAACATTCTTCTTCTTCCACTTTGGTGATAACCAAACATCCAAAAAACTAAACCTAGGGTTTGAGGAAGATGAAAGATGAGAGAGGAAGAGATGAAGATGAAAAGAGGGAGGGAGAAAGAGAGAATGAGGGAGAGATGAATATGAAAATGGCGGTAGTGATAGAGGTGATAGATTTTACAGAGAGAGGGAAGATAAACTGAAGAAGAAGAAGAAGATGAAACAGAGTTACTGGCCCAATTTTTGGTGGGCTCAAGCCGAATTATGCAATTTTTACAGATCGAGCCCACCGTATAATGTTACATAATTCGTCCTGAGCGCACCGTAAAATGTTACATAATTCCGCCCAAGCCCACAGAAAATTGGTCTAGCATCTACTGATGCTACTAGCCCAATTTTCGGTGGGCTCAGGCCGAATTATGCAACATTTACAGCTCGATCCCACCGTATATGCCACCAGTAGCTTTTAGATCTGGTGCGACCGAAAAACTCACTTGGGGGTTTTCTTTCTCTCTCGATTTTCACCTGCTTCTAGACGAAATGCTTCCAAATAAGGTCTGCAAATCTTATTCCTTGTGTTGCTAGCTAGTAGATTCAAGTATTCAAACCATGTAGTTTCAAAAAATCGAAAAAAAACTAAACCTAGGATTATGAGGAAGAGATGAAGATGAAAAAAGGGAGAAAGAAAGAGAGAATAAGAATGAGAAACCGAAAGAGAATGAGGGAGAGATGAAGATGAAAATGGCGGTAGTGATACATTTTAGAGAGAGATAGAGAAGATAAATTGAAGAAGAATAAAATGAAACAAAGGTTATTAGGAAGATGATAGAGGGGTGGGGCTTTTGATCGGTCCGGGGACTTTTTCTTGGTTTGAATAATTTTGACCTAACGGCGTTAACTTTATCGTTAGGTCAAACTAGAGGTATAGTGTTTTTTTCTGGAGGGCCTCTTCTAACCAAAATGACAAATTTGGGGGGCACTTTTAAAGGAGGGACCCTTTATCAAGAATGTGTGTGTTGGGGGGGGGGGGGGGGGGGGGGGGGGGGTGTAAAATCTCCCATGAACAAGTTGGATGTGAACGAGAGCAAGAAGCATATAAGGAATTCATTTTGTTTGTAACGTCATCTACAAGAATCCTAGAGGAAAATCAAATAGCGTCTTCCATAAGAAACATTGCATGCTTGCAACAAAAAATAATAATAATAAATATTCCATAAATTTCAAATTGAGATAGAATTTTAAAGGATTATTCAATTTTTTACCTAAACTTTAATTAGCGAGACGAGTTGAACTTTGACTTTTTAAAGACTTATTATTTACCTTAAGTACTTTCTTTATTTGCGAAAGATGATCTTGGAGTGGGAAAAATTAATGAGGAGAGTTGAACTTTGTCTGTGATTATGTGCTTTAAATTTTTTTTCTTTTCGAAGTTAGAAATTTTGGAGCTAGCTAGCACATAGTAGAAGGATCCAAGTCTAAATTCAAAATCCACATAGTTTAAGTTATCTAAGCTCAAGATTGAACTTATTTTTCCTCAACAGTAAGACTACACGAGTGCAATAGACAATTATATATCATTTGGACGGAACATGCTCATAACATAATACTGTCGTATCATACACACTGAACCATTTGTAAACGAAACTTGAGCTAATTACACTTCAAAGGCGGAAGGATATAACTAAAAAAATCAAAAACAAATCAACGGGATACAAATGATTAAAAAAATGACAAATGCTGAAATTAAAATAAAAGATATTAGCCAGATAAAATTGTAAATATGTTTGGGGCAAGAGAAACACTAGAAATTAATGAAGGATTTGATTTCATGGGAGGAAAAATCTAAAATCACAAGAAGGAAACCCCAACTGAAATCACAAGAAAACATCATTTGCTTATTATCACCCCAACCAGCAAATGATCACTAATACAACTATCAAATCACTTCAATAATTGGAGTTGCATGAGGTTTAGTTTTCTACTTTGTAGGTAGTGGGTTCGAGGTACGCTCACAATACAAAAAAAAATAACCTTTGTTTGACCATTCTTTTTCAAAGTTTGTCCTTGATCCCATGTATTCATATAAACCCCTCGGAAGGCACTGACTTCAGGGCATCTAATATATTCTCCAAGGCAGAAAAACTTTAGTCAATTAGATTTTATATAGGAGTAAACTATGTTTGAGTCCAAAATAATTTATTTACTTTGCTGCCTCCTGATCTTGAACTTGACCTTCGACCACCACTAGCATCAAAATCACTTCCTGGTACTAACATCACCACCACGCCCGACCATTAGTGCCACCACCACTTCCAATTACTGGCACCACCACCACTTCTCTCCCCCTCACCTTCTACTCTCTCTTTATTTCGGCGAAGGCTGTACCTAAAGAAGGAGAATGAAATGATGGTAATTGTGGTTGGAAATGGATGTGGTCAGAGTTGGTTGCGGTGGTGGTCGGCGGTGGGAGATAAAGATCGGGGGGAGGAGTAAAGATAACAAACACATCGATTTGAACTCTAAACGAGGTTGTCCCTTAAATCACATCTAATTGATGAAAATCTTTATGCGCTGGATAATATTTGGATGTCCCAAAGTCACAATTATTCAAAGTTAATTTACAAGATGCAAATGAATATTCAGGGCTGGTCAAAACATTTGGGAGGACCTAAGCAGAGTTCAAAAGTGGCCCCCGATATAATGCATGTTCGACAAAAAAATCATTGTAGCGCTTAGTTGAGGATTTAAACCATTGACATCTTACACGTGATCATAGCTCTTACCCATTAAGCTGCAACTTAAATCATGTCACGAATATATTTAGAGTGTAAATATTATTTCGAAGTGACATATACAAAACCCAAAATATGAGACCATTGATTAAGTTTGGGTTCAAAGTGTCCACTTTCACCGTTTTGGACCCAGACCACTCTGGAGGACGTCACTTCGGTTGAGTTTGATGACTCCTGATTTTTCAGTTGGGCACAAGTTATTAGTTAACATATTCAGTCGAGTCTGATGACTCCTAATTTTGGACTCATACCATTCTGGTGTATAATATCACAAAATGATGTTGCTATAAACAAAAGATTGAAATATTAAAAACTTCCCATTGCCCAAGTTATCAGTTAACATATTCATATCGCCTCATTATGATACACTACTTCCAAAGTTTCTTTTTCCACAAACGAAAATAAATTGGAATCGAACCCGTGATCTCAATGTTGGAAAAATATTATTAAAATGACCTTCAACTAGCCCAAACTTAATGAGGACCATTTCCTCCATGACAGAAACTACATCTGTAGCCAAAATAAATATTTGTAAGGTCAGAATAAATTGGTGAATAAGTTGTCAACATAATAACAAACAATTATATCTAAATAACATAAAATAAAGAAAACAGATGATGTCATGTTAGTGGAGTCGGTGATCTCGTTATAAGATATCTCTATTATATTTAGACCGTTAAAATATACTCTATTTTTCATTCTTGTAAAAATGAATAGTACAACTTTCTATATAAAGAGCACCCCAAAAATATCCTCCACCAGCTCTATAAAATCTTTGTCACAAACCCTAGATTGCTTGATGTCATGGTCCAATCTAGTTTGAAGATTTTCAAAGATAGACACAATCCATTGGATCTTAATTCCATGGTTCATATGTATCTTGAATTTAACACTTTTATTTTGTTCGCTAGAAAAGTGTTTACTTAAATTTATCAATCAAACAACACTAAACATAATAAGTCGGGATTTGATAGGAAAAGTTGCTTTAAGTTATGACGTTGTTAAAATATAAAATTCTACATCGACTTTGTTCACAAAATCATATGCATTATTTCATATAAAATTTGTAAAATATACATAAATATGAATCATATCCAAATAGATTTTAGACTTCCAAAAAACAAACAGTACCTTAATGTGACTTTTTTTTTGGATTCATGGATGTTGAGCAAATAAGATTAAACCAGCTGAATTCGAGAACCATGCTGAAAGAAACCAAAGCAAGACTCGGAAAAAGAATATTTGGGTAACGATTAAGAGTGATAAGGTTCCGCTTGAAAGGACATCACTCCTTCAGTATTACAAACGAGCCCATCCCTCGGAAAGGTTCGTGGGGGTTACACATCGAGACGAGTTTGTTACTTATCCAGAGTGTAACAAGTCGCGTAGATTTCATTGTAGAAAAGAGGAAGAATGGAAAATATATCATGATGCTCGTCTTTATAAGAAGTGGAAATGTGTTGATCTTCCATATGACGTAGTTTAGAATTGTCCTTGATGATTCTTTGAACATTAACCCAGACAGCCTTCTCAAACATATCAGCCTAAAAGTGGAGATCACCTTTGAGCCGTGCTATGTTAGCAGCCTCACTGAAATATCCAGACTCCGCCTCTAGGAACACAAGCTCCATAAGATAACCACGAGAGTGAAGAGACTGCGAAAGAGTTTGTTTCAAGTCCTTAGAACCGAATGTTCGAACAAATTTCATCATATTATTACTATCCTTCAGTTCATGATAGTGAAGTGCACATCTATCAAGAAACGCTTTTTCCATTTCTTGACTTTTCGCTATATCTTCTGAACTAAATAGAGTATAGCTTACCTTGGAAATTGGTCTTGGAGAAAAATAAATAGTTTGGAATCGGATCCGTGACTTTATATTTTGCAACAATGAAATGAACCTCTGCAAGCTCCAATTTGATGACGACCATTTCCTCCATGTGAGAAACTAAACTCATACATCCAAAAAACATTCTGTGCAGTTAAAACAAGATGACAAATTTTCAAAACAATGCAAAACTATGAGACACAAGGAGCGTACAATGGAAGATAAATATTAAAGAAAATTGTTGCTCAATGAGAACATATTATATATGGAGTTGATGATCTCATAACACGTACAATCAAATTTACATGTAGACATTGGAACTCATACCTATGCAAGATCCTAGTTGTATTTTATCTTTTTTTCAAGAGAGGTAACATGTATTGAAACTTATACCAAAATCTAATTCGTAATACGAACAATAAACATTGAATGTTTTAGAAAGTTAAAACATAAATGTAATTTATAAAAGTAAATGATGGGGAAGATACCAGATATGGCTTGTACTAAATCTATATTCTACTATAAAATAAATACTAGATAGTATGACAAACGACATTGGTCTACTTTATACCTCCACAGCAGTGATGTATCTAAATCCCAAGTGGATATCAGACAGTAAGAGGACTAGAGGAGAGTACTTTGTGTTGCAAACCAAGCATGGCATAACCCTAACTTAGGAGAAATATTGTATTTGTTTATCTACTGCTATTCAAAAATATACTAAGAGTATTAGATGTTTGTCTTGGCCAAATTTCGTGTTAGGTCAGTGGACTGTGAATTTAACCACGTGAGGCGTCAAGTCAAACTCAACCTATTCATTCTCTTTGGGCCAACGCAAAAATTTCACATTGCTCAAACATATATAAGGCTAAAATCCGTGCATTAAGGGATACTCCTTGCATTCATCTCTCCACATGTCAGAATCTTTACGGGTCGAAGTCTCGGCGCATACGAATTTCTATACATCACATGGAATCATCGCAAAAGCAGAAATCCCCATACATCAAATATTTTCACGATAATGAAGATCAGGTACCTAGTAAGCTCACATCAGAACATAAGCGTCTCACTCGTTACGTAGCATGGTAATATTTTACCTATTCAGAACAATTAGAGGACAACATGTACACACTGTTGTAGACTTGTAGTATACACGTCACCTTATCCCAAAAATTAATTTCTCTGTATCTAGTTTATAAGAGTTATACATTAATCAAGGCCCGCCAATAGACTACTACTTATGGCAGTAAAAAGGGTAGCTCCTCCACTTCTTAAAAATATGGAATTTAAAGAAACCCTTATTGACTGGTGTCTAACGATTGTGTGAACCACATGTCTAGAAACTAATCTAAACCTAACCAGTTCCGTTAATAAGGGGCATCCACAATAAGAATAAAATAAGTCAAATTAAATTAATCAAATGAAGACATTTGAAATATTTTATGTGATTGGCTCCCAAAATCTTTTGGGTTTGTCTCTGAGATCAACCTTTTTCAAATCTCCTTCACTTAAAGATCTATGTCCCTAGAAATTTGTTTTTAGATCTGTTTTAATTTGTCTTTGTAGATCTATATATATATGTATATATCTCTTTTAGGTCCGTTTTTCGATTACTTCTCCATATCTCTCTCTCTTGTTTGTTTGCTATTTTAGGTTTCAAAGGGGTAGTCTTGGTTAATTCTATTAGTTGTCACATGACTCACATGCTCGCAACTACTTATGGCACAACCTTGGAGGTGCTTTTTATATTATACTGTTTGATTTTAATCTCCACTTTTATAGTTTTGCTTCTCATTTTGTAAACCTTTGATTCACTGATAATATTATATTTATAGTTAAAAAAAATTAAGCAAGTGATACTAAGAGCCTAAATTACTTCATCGAAGTTGACTTCAAACCCAATTCTCACACTTTGTTTGTAGAAAAATCATGTGAAGAAGATTAAGACACGAGAGGAAGAAAGACCCAACAGAAATTTATATTACTAAGAAGAAAAAAGAAAATCAAACCTTGATTTTGTTTAGATGGCTTCCTTTCTTGTACTTCTTGTTCCAAAGAATCTTTGTGTGAAGAAGTGATAAAATCATAAAGTAATAAAATTACAAAAATAAAATAGAGTTAGAGGATTAAAGGATGGAATAGACATCCCATGGTGAAAACAAAAAAACTTAGTTGGGCATATATAGACCTGGGGATTGGTATTTAACGATGTTCTAGAAGCTACCAAGATTTGGTCTTATTTCTTTATCATATTATTTTTTATGGGTTTCGATTTTCTTTTTTTGCCTTTCAAGGATTAAGAGAAATTTGTTTGTAGACATTTATCATTTTGCCTTTTAAGAGAAAAGAGAAATTTGAAATCTTTTTATTTGAAGAAAGATTTAGTTCTCTCATCTTCTAAATAAAGAGAAAACAAATATATTCTGAGAGGGGTAATGTTTTCCCTTTCCTCTTATTCTCTTGAATATTTTGACGGGTAAATTGCTATTTTAAACAAATTAAAGTAATTGCTTATGGAGATTTATTGTTAATCTTTCAAAGCAGAAAACAATTTAATAGAGAAATCCTATTTATATTTTTCCTATCTTTGATGAATATAATAAGTATTTAAGTTGTTTGAGATATTATGATGAAATTTTTTCTATTTTTAACTTCCTACAATTAATACGAGGGATGGATTTTAGATCCAAAATCACAGGGTTAATGGGTTTAGAGCCCAAAAATAATAATAAATAGAAAATAACTCCATTGAGAGTAGTTTACATGTCTAACCTCTCTTTCTCTACTACTACCTAACCTATCCCAGGTCAAATAAAATTACCCAAATTAGAAGATACAAATAATCTTTTCAGTTTCAAGAAAATAATTCCTCAATAAGAAGTTTCTTTCTCTACAAAAAGTTGTATTTTCAGTTTAAAGGAATGTTTCCCTCATCTTTTGACCAAAAGAAAATCGATCATAACTCTTTCTTCTTTAGTTCACCAAAAGAAGTCGTAGAGAAAGCTCATTTAAGCTTTTTAGTCTTCACCTAGAGCAAAGCTAGATGAACATGATGCTCAGTGGTTTAAATTTCTTCTTTTACCATATTCTCGTTTTTTTTTCAACGGTAGATTGTTGTCCGTGCATGGTTTTGTTGTTCTTATTCTTAAAGCTAAGACATCAATTTTTTCTTAAAAATAAAAAATCCTTCAAATCTTGTCAAACTAACTTTGAAAAATCCTTGTCTTTTAGTGAAAAAGGATTCGCATTATGTCATCCTTTACGTAATCCTCTAAGTAATTGTACCATCTGCTAAGTTCTATCTTAGGGCGGGAATAATTAGCGAGACGAGTTGAACTTTAACTTTTACTGACTTATTATTTGCCTTTAGCACTTCTTTTCTAATCGAGTTAGAATTCTTGGAAGGGGAACAATTAATGAGGAGTGCTGAAATTTGTTTTGATTAAAATTTTCAAAAGATTTTGTTATTATGTGATTTAAAATTAAAGTATATTTTTTCAATCTTGTGCAGAACTTAGATCTTTTATGTGTAATCTATAAGGAAATAGATCAGATCTTTAGAACACAAAGTTGTGAGGCCACTTATATTGATCATGCATGCATTTAGGACTAAAAATAGAGTATAGTTTACCTTGAAAATTGATCTTTGAGAAAAGTAGATGGAGTAGTTTGGAACCAGATCTGTCACCTCAAGTTTTGCAACAATAAAATGAACCTCTGCAAGCTCAAAATTGATGAAGACCATTTTCTTCATGTGAGAAACTAAACTCATACATCCAAAAAAATCTTATGTGAAATCAAAACTAGACGAACAAATTTTCTAAACAATGCAAAACTATGAGACAGAAGAAGAATACAATGGAAGAAAAACATCAAAGGGAACTATATATGGAGTTGATGATTTCCTAGTATGTACATTCAAATTTACATGTACACATTGTAAGATTCATACCTAAAGGAATGATAGATCTGTAAGATTCTAGTTGTATTTTATCTTTATTTCAACCGGAGTAACATGTGTTGAGTCTTATACTAAAATCTAAATCGTAATATGAACAATAAATATTTAACGTTTTAAAAATTCACGACATAAAAATTCAATCTATAAAAGTAAATAATGGGGAAGATATCGGATATGGCGTGTACTAAAACCTGAATATATGTAAAATAAATATTAGATAGTATGACAAACGACTGTAAGAGGAGAGTATTTTGTGTGGGAAAGAAAGCATGGCATAACCCTAACTTAGGAGAAATATTGTTTTTGTCTGTCTACTACTATTTAAAAATATATAATGAGTATCAGATGTTTATCTTGGCCAAATATTGTCTTAGGCCAGTTGACTGCGAATTGGACCACGTGAGGTGAGGCGCCACGTCGAACAGGACCTACTCATTCTATTTTGGGACCAACCTGAAAATTTTTTGCTGGAATCTTGGAGTCAGACCCCAACGAGTTCAGTTTGAGGCTAAATCATAAATACCGCTAAAATGCATGCACTAAAAGAGTCTTCCACAATCCCTCTCCACATGTCAAAATTCCCTACATGTCAAAATCTCTACGCTTCAAAACCTCGTCAAAATTCCCTACATGTCAAAATCTCTACGCTTCAAAACCTCGTCACATCCAAATTTCCATCACATGGAATAATGGCAAAAGACATAATTCTGCATGCATTAAATATTTTCACGATAATGAGGATCAGGTACTTAGTAAGCTCACATCATAAGATAAGTGTCTCGCTATTATGAGGATAATGTGCGCATATTCTCGAAGTAATTGCATGACAACATGTACAGACTTTTGCAACAGACACGTCACCTTATCCAAAATTTAATTTATGTATTTAATATATAAGAATCATAAGTTACTTGACGACGGCCAAAGGACATTTCAAGACAATAAAATAGGGCAGCTATTCCACTTCTCAAAAAGATCGAATCCAGAACAAACAAACACTTCATCTCCTTTACGCGATTCAAGAATAAATAAGGACGTTGATGAAAAAATAATGGATTAGGACAAACATAATCAAAACCGGTTAATATTTTTATGTTCATCAAAAATAAATTGCAACAAGAAACTTCTTAAGCGTTTGTGATGGTTGTCTTATTTCTTCTTCCTTCTCCTACGGATTTCCCTATTTTTTTTTCTCCCGCCACCTTCGATGTTAATTCTTTTCTTCTTCTTCTTCGTTTTCTTAGTTTTCTTCTTCCCATCCTTCTCTTTCTTCTCCTTGTTTCTCTTCTTACACAAAACACTCCTTATCGATTGGTGCCTAACGGTTGCGTGAACCACATGGGCAGAAACTAATCTTAACCTAAAATTTTCATTTAATATGGGGGTACCCCTATTAAGAATTAAATAAGTCAAATTAAGTCAAGCAAATGAAGTTGTTGGAAGTACTAGCGTCGCGCATAGAATCATTGTTTAAAAGTTTATTAATAATTTTAAAGTTAATGTAGCATCCCGCATATGATATATTTATATACGAGGATATAACTCGTTCCCGCCGAGCACGGACAGTATGTGTCACGTGAGGTGATCCATATGCGCCGCACATTGCAGCAGTGGCGAAGCCAGGATTTTTTTCGATGTGGGGGCACATTTAAGTAAAAAAAATAACAATTTCATATGCTATAAGAGAATGACTTTTATTTATTCATAATAAGGTTTTTGTCTTTGTTATTTTCTTCTGAACAATTACGAGGCTTCTTGAATTGTGATGAAGATTCATTTATAACATTTAGTTTAAAATATCTCTTCATGACTTCTTTGATGTCACGACAAAAAAAAAAAATGAGACTACGGTAGAACACGAATACTAAAGTTTATAACTTCTATATATTTGTTTGTTTCTTATTTAGGTTAAAATTAAGATTTTAGTATATAATGGTAGATTGAAAGGTAAAATAGAAACAACAATTATACAGAATTTAAGAATTTAGGAGTTTTCTCAAAAAAAAAAAAGAGTTAGGGAGTGAAGAAATTTTCTGTTTAATGGTTGCCGGTGGTTAGTGACGTCATAGCCTAATCAGTGCACCGTTAAGGAAGTTGCCTATTGAATGGAGAATAAGAGGTACACCGTTAAGAAAGTTGCATGTTTAATGGTTGGATGGATTTAGTTAAAGTAAACGAAATCTTTTTATAAAAGTGGTGGCCCATGGAATCTTTTAATTAAAACAAAATTGTTACTAATATTGAGCTGGTCTTTTCATTACTGGTTAGCTGATCATAAATTACTCTAGAAGCACCTCCCATTCTCTATAAACTAAAAGAGCCCACATTTGGGTCCGTGGGGGCCTGCGCCCCCACAGTCCCCTATGTGGGCCCGCCCCTGCATTGAAGTTATAGGCGCCCTTCAAAGGCTAAAGTTGTAAGGGATCCATTCGTAAATGGGGCGCCTACAACAATAATATGGGTGCCTTTAAGTCTTTCCAAAGAAAAATTAGGATCTTCGAAAGGATGCTCTTTCTTATAATCTCAACCCTTGGTTGATTTTTAATCAAATCTGAACCCTGAAACTTTGATAGAGTAAATCCTAACAATTAAAGACAAACATAGGAGAGCAAATCTTAGCCATTGGGAGGAGAGGAAAAGACACCCTCCCCCTTATTATATAGATGTTTATACATTACATTAGCGGTTGAACTTTTACTTTTAACAACGCATAATGCAATTCATATAACTATATATATAGATGTTTATATATATATATATATATATATATATATACACACGTATGCTTCGCTTATGGTGCTCGCAACGATATCAGAACCCTATGCGCATATTGGAAAAATATTTTAAATAGGGTTTTCACAATTCCATTTCTAATAGAATGTTGTCTTTAGCAAAAGTAAAGGAGGAATGATCTACGAATGTCGGGCATGATGTATTAGTATTACCCGAGCGAAGTGCACTGTTTTAAGAACAAATGCTCAGTGAATATACGAAATCTTCCCCTTAATGTCCTGAAGCAAGAGAGAGTTAATCAATGAGTAGCCCTTTTTTCTCCCACAAATATATTTTCTACCCATGAATTAATATTTTGAATTCAGTTGCAATTGTTTGTGACACAATAGTTATTTTTTTTTTTTGAACAAATAAACCAAAAATTCTTTCTAATTACGAAAGTTTTTTATTTTGTATCATTACTTTTCTTACTCACATTCTAAGTCGTACGATTACATTTCAAATCGTGTGAACCTAAATATTTAATGTTCTGAATTCAATAGCAATTGTTTAAGAGGCAATGATTTCTTCGGAGGAACAAACCACTAGTTTTTTTTTTAATAACAATTTTTTTGTCTCATTACTCTTGTAACTATCATTTCTAAGTCTTTCGATTACATTAGGATTATTTCCAAATCAAGTGAAACTAAATGTTTAATGTTAAGGTCATTTATATTAGAAATTTTGAGTCTAAGGTACAAAAATGAAAAATCAATAAACACTACAAGACCAAAAAAAACATGAAATGAAAAATAAGTTCAAAAGTGTACTTTTTGGTGGGCCCCATGCTCAAGTCATTTATTTTCTCGCCCTTTTATAAATATATTTTAGGATTATTTCCCATATAGCCCCCAACTTTGTGACCAGCTTCCTGCCTAGCCCCCTACTTTATCAAAAATACCTAGATGGCCCCCTTTTTCAGTAACCGTTATAACTCCGTTAACTAGTCACCACCTCTCTCTCCTCCATCTCATCGCCTCTCTCTGCCACGTCATCTTCTCGCTACCTCATCGTCTTCATCGGCGAAAGTCGCCGGCCGGCAACCTTCAAACATGTATCTCTCTCTTAAAAAAAAGAAATAATTATTCTTCTCTTCTCTCTCTCTCTCTAAACAGATCTAGAATCTTTAAGTCTTTTAATTATGTGGGAAATAATTCTATTGAGATGGGTAGATGATAAAATTGGGTGGGAAGTACATACAAGAGAGAGAAGACAAAGAGATTCTTTTTTAACTGCGACTTTTGGGTCAGTCGATGAATCATAGAGGCAATTGACAAACATTGGGAGTGTATAAGAAGAAAGGGTTTAGATTTTTTTTTTCTAGGTCTTCAACTGCGATTTGATAGGTATCCCGATCGGAGAGTTTGGAGATTGAAATTAAGATCTTTTGTTTAAGCTCAATCATGGCGAAATTGGCAGATAGAGAAGAGAGTGATTTTATTGTTGGAGTTGTGGTTGTTGATGATGATACAGGCGATGATGTTGTGGTTGTTGATGATGATACAGGCGATGATGCTGTGGTTGTCGGCATTGTTGTTGATGATGTTTGTGTTGGATTCAAAGGTTTTGAAGGTCTGGATGATTTAGAAGATTGAGAACTCATCTTTGTAATATATATATAAAGAGAGAGAACATGAGATAGGAGAGAGAGGAAGAAGAAGAACATGGGATAAGGTTGATGATAATGGAAGAAGCTATTTTGAGGTAGTTTCAGGATTTCATCAAGATGTTAGTTTGATGAAAAAACTTCTAGAAATTGAGGAAGAGGAGGTTATTAAGAATGGTTTAATGGTGGGGAGGTTGAGATTAGTGATTTAAATGATGGGTTGGATGAAAATAGGGCAAACGATTCATCCATGTCGATTAGTAATTTTGATCCTAATGATTCATTGAGTATTGCTAGCTATACTGATGGGGAAGACAATTACGGGGGTGATAGTTCTTTCAAGATGACAACACCAATTCGGGAATTTTTTATGCTTGTGAATGTATATTTGGTTCATTTATATAGTTGTCATGTTTCCTATAGTGGTATTATCTTATGTTCAGAAAGAGAAAGAAGAAGAGGGAGAAAAAAAGTTTTTTTTTAATGTTTGAAGGTCGGCGGCCGGAAAATTGGCCGGTCGACGACTTACGCCGGTGAAGACAATTAGGTGGCGAGAAGATGAGGTGGCAGAGAGAGGTGATTAGATGGAGGAAAGAGAGGAGGTGACTAGTTAACGGATTTATAACGATAACTGAAAAAGGGCGCCATCTGGGTGTTTTCTATAAAGTAAGGGGCTAAGTAGGAAGCTGGTCATGAAGTTCGGGGCTATTTGGAAAATAAACCTATATTTTAACTAATTGTAAACTAAAGGTTTCTTGTGGGTGAGTTAATAAATATATTCTTTCCATAAATTTGAAAAGAAAAAATTTATGGTCAAAATTTATTCTCAATATTTATTTCCAAAATTTATAATTGCCAAGACCAACATACCAAATCAGTCGGTCTGGTCCTAAAAAAAAGATTTTCTTCTCTCTTCTCTCTCTTTCTACGTTCTTACAACGTTTATATCTTTACAAACTATGTTGTCTTGAAAATCATTATGAAAATAATACGTATGTTGATTAAATTTTGAATCTTCTTAAAAGATTTATTTAATTCTAACAACATACTTAAATGTAATATTTTTTATCACTTTTTTTCTTAAGAAAATAATTTGAATTTTCCATCACTACAATCTTATTTTCATAAAAAATATAATGTAAACTGATATTTATTTTGCTGACATTTTCAGTATTTTTCTAACATTTTATTGATTTTATTAGCATAATATCCATGGCATATGTTATGAATTAGTTTGAGTAGGTGAATAAAAGTTTGATTATTTATCTAGCAGATTATTGATTCTAACCATATTCTTAGATGTAACAAAATATTAAAAAAAAAATCTAGCATTTTCTTGTTTTAAAAAATACAATTATATATACAATTATATACTTACACTAAAAAGTACTTCTAAGTTTTTAAAACAACATAATAATGTATCATATAATTTCTGACTTACTTACATTATGTTAACCAAATTTTTAACATTTTCTAGCATTTCCTTGATTATCTTGTATTAACTTAAATTAGGACAACAACATTTTAAACATTTTTCTAGAATTTTCTTTATTCTTATTACCTGTAATGCTTTTACATTTTTATGGACAGTTATTCAATCATTGAATGGATTTCAGTGATGCAAATTCTTCTAGTTGTAACCGTAAATAGAAAATAACTATGGCAAATGCATGGGGTCTAATTTTCACCCACGTGGGTCAAGAGTTTGAGGGTGGAGTTCAAGCCTTTGGAGATGCTCTCGATCATTACTTTATCAATACGAAAAAAGCTACATATTTATAAACATCAATCTTGTTTTGAGGCATTTTACTGATTTTAACAACACAATTATATCTTAGAATAATAATTTAATCATGTTTTCATTTCAAAAAAGCATGTAAACTGATATATATTTTGCTAACATTTTCATTATTCTGTTAGCATCTTATTGATTCTACCAGAATAATATGCATTGGTTAAAAAAAATTCATACATTTTCTTGTAGCATTTTTGTGGGTTTTGCATATTTTTTTGCAACTCTACCAACATCTTTTAAACTCTGAAGAATTCATCATATTTTTACAAACGTAACTAAGTTGGATTTAACTACAAAAGAAATATATAGATTTCTCGCAAAGTTTTACATTTTTATTTTTCTACATTGGTGCTTTTGTATCATTTTTAACGTATTTCACGATATTTGTGCTAAAACTTGGAGTAATTAAAATGTATAGAAACTCATAACAAAATAATCTATTACAAGAACTAATAACTTGAAGATTTTGTTCCAATTATCCTTCAATTGGTCTAGTAAAAACCAAGTTAATTCAACCCTCTTCCTTTGCACTTGTATTGTTAAATCTTTGGCTAACATTCCATGTGAAAAATACTTATAGTTAGATTCAACCACAAATTCATCTACGTGTAAAATCACAAACAACCAAATCTTCCACAATCTCGGCAGTAAATTTGTAAAATATATTATTCTTCAAACAAGTAGTTGTAATTTATGGAATCATAAAATCAAAAAAGGTACAAAAATCGAAACGTAAAACTTTACACAAAATCTTGACAGTTCTACTACCAAGTCTTTTGAGAGTAACGTTGTTATGTTTATAAAATATGTTATGTTTTGTCAGAGTTTAGAAAATGTTGGTAAAATTTCTACAATTTAAGCAAAATCAAAGAAGTCTTACAACAAATTTGAGGGTGTTGTCGACTGCATAACCAAACTCGCTCATTTGAAATTACAAAGTGTAAATGATTTTTCGGGTAACTCAGAAAATTATAAAACATAAATATGTTATTAAAATCAAGAAAATTCTATGAGAATATACAAAATTTTTGCAGAATATCAATTACTTTTTATGTAAATTTTCTAAAGAAAACGAGATTGTAGAAAGAGAAATAGTGGGACAAGATCTGAAGGATTTTTTTTAAGAAAAAGATTAATATCCTAACTTTAAGAATAAGAACAACAAAACCATACACGGTGCAACAATCAATCGTTGAAAAAAAAACGAGAATATGGATGGTCAAAGAAGAAATTTAATCTATTGAGCATCATGTTCTTCTAGGTTATTTTTAGGTGAAGACTAAAAAACGTGGATGCTTTTTCTCTAGGTTTTCTCTCGGTCAACTGGAGAAGAGAGAGTAATAGATTTTCTTTGGGTTAAAAGATTATGGAAACATTCATTTAAAAAGAAAAGACAATTTTTTTTAGGGTTGGAAACTTCTTATTGAGGAATTATTTTCATTAAACTGAAAAGATATTTGTATCTTCGTATCTAGGTGATTTTATTTAACCTGGGATAGGTTAGGTAGTGGTAGAAAAAATAGAGGTTAGACATTGTATCGGCCAAAAACAACATTGGGCTTAACAGATACGGAATTTGTGTTAGGCCTTCCTTCTACGCCTGCCTTCATACAACATGAGGTGTGCCCCTCTAGCAACCCAGCTAGCCTAGCAAGGAAACCGATCGAAAGTTCCTCACGAACAAGCCCAACACGCTTAGTAGGCCCAGTTAGTCTGGCGTGCTCGCCCGAGCCCACTCATCTAGCATGACAACCCTTGTCTGACGTGTCAGGCCACTCGGGCTCCGCATGCCCACGCGACCACGTGGCTAGGCAGTTGAGGAATGAGTCCTCTCAATTCCTAGTATTTCGCTATACGTTGGGGTCATGGTAAAAGACCGAGTCTTGCACTACTTTAAAGGGTAGTTGACCACTTCTACTGGCAACAAGCAGACTAAGATGGCAGGCATCGTAGGGCTACGATGCCCTATCGAGAGATCGACGACTACGAAGACACTCTAGTGGGATCCTACTATTCCGGATCTAATAAACCCACACCCATGGGTAGTTATTCTCCTCTAGACTCTATAAGTAGAGGAAATCTTACTCTTGGAAGGACATCTGACTCTCACTCGAAATTACTTGCTTACTCTCTACTTGGCGTTCTAGAAACTATTTTGCTCCGATCACATCAATCATTCACAATTAAAGCTCCGACTAGAATTCATCCATTCCGGTGACATCTTATCTAAGTTAGTCTAAGAGGAGGTTCTGGCCAGAAGTGTCTACGATACCTCACCAGATCTTATTAGAGGCTCTCTGTTCCTCTTCTACCTTTCTAGTCTACTCTACCATCATCAGAAGTCTATGCTGCCATCATCAGAAGTCTACTCTACGGTGACCAGAAGCCTACTCTGCCGTCAAAGTAGTCCAGAAGCTATCCCGACTCATCACTCCGTAGAATCGAGCTCCGGCCACTATACGAGTCGTGCCACCTCCGATGCTACAACGACTCTACTATCATTAGTAACTCTATCTTCGGTTTATTTACATTATTTTATCGAACTAAGTTACTGACTCGACCGTCGGAGGGTCCTTGGCTAACACCATCTTCGGTGCCCTTGGACTTTGATGGGTCATGAAAATGTCCCATCTAAGTCGTTTAATTTAGTCGAGTTAGTTCGTTTCGGGTCTTTATTATAATAAAATGGTTGATTTTCTTGATTAGGTGTGTTTTGTGGAGTTAGGTGTAAAAAATGGTTAAAAACGAGGAAAAGATGCATGAAGGGTATTTTGGTCATTTGGAGTCAAGGACATTCTGGAAATTTGGCCAAGGTCAGTGCGTGGTTGGAAAGTAGAGGTCGAGACGAGTTCGTAGGAGAAAACGGAAGTCAAATCGGAGCCCGGACGAAGGAATAAATCAAGGTCAAAGTTGAGTCAAAAGATGTTGACTGGTGGGACACCTTCGGGCAAGATTCTGGCATGCGGTATACTTCTGGACACGTGGCGCGTCAAAGATAGCATTACATCGAAGTTCCGTACTCCCGCTAAGCAGCGAAACGGAACCTATAGGTGTGATCCGGTGTAGCGCGCTGCAGCTTAACTCGGTAGGCCCGATCCAACGTTTTAATCTTGACCGTTGGGTTCCGCATTTTCAAGATCAACGGCTGCTGAGATTCCCGACCAATTTCTTATGATCCCGTGTAACCGAAGTAACTTAACTCCGTGCACCCGGAAGCAACGTTTTAATCTTAGCCGTTAGCTTCCGCGTGTTGAAGATCCGATGGCTGCTGAGTATCTGCTCGTTGTTCTAATCCCGTGTTACCCGAAGCTTTCTAATTAAGTTGCACCCGGACGCGTGTCCACTCCAGAACCATCCAGATCCGCGTATTGCTTTAATCCGACGGCTACTGTTCCCAAGCTTGCCTCACCCATTCTCCAGCCGACAAGTGTCCCACTCAATCCGGATTTCAAACCCTAGCCGCCGGGGTCACTTGTTAATTTGGCCTTTTTCTCATTTAAACCCTCCCAAATTCCAAAAGTAACCCTTCTTTTACTTTTTCCTACCATTTAACCCAACCAAAACCAAAACCCACCTATAAATAAGTCCCTTTCTCCTCCATTAAACCCTAGACTTCAACAACCCTCTCAAATGGCTTCCTTATCTAATTTCTAAGCCACTTCTCTTTCTATCTTCTAACCCTAACCCTTCTTTTCCCTTCTTTTCCTCTCTTAGCCTCCTTTTCTCTCTACCTCTTCTCAACTAAAAACCCTAGCCACCATTCTTTTCTCTACCACCTTCATCTTTTCTCTAGATTTACTTTCTCCTTCTAATTTCTACTTCTAACCTTCTAATTTCTCCATACCTTCTTCTCTAAAATCTCTTCTTCTTCTACCTCTCTTCTAAATTTCTCTTCTTTTATCTTCTAATAAGCTATTATTTGGAGTTTTGGGCAATATTCTTTGAATACTTGGAGCTTAAATTGGACATCAAAATGGAGATACATGGGAATATGGATTGGGAACATTCTTGGTGATTTCTTTCCATTAATCTTTTGTAATTCCATTTATTTTATGAATTCAATGAATATTATTCTAGATTCCATGAGTAGCTAAATTTTGTATCTAGGGTGTAGAGGAAACCCATATTTGGGCTTATTTTGAGATATGTTATAAATCAATGAATCCTTATTTTGAGCTTCAATGCCTATTGATTGTCATTTCATGTTGATTCTATAACCTTATTATCATTCATGTATTATAATTAGATATTTCATGCTTTTATTGATTTATTAGATGAGATATGCCTTTTAAATCTTGAATGATAGTGTAGGAAATTAGTTTTATATGGTAGTCAATTATACATTCTTGATTTTGAATTGTGTTATTAAAGAATATATTCCGAAATCTAAATAGTTTATTATGTTAGATTTTGAGTTATACATGAGAAAAGGGATTTGTTAATTAATGCATGTTTTAAGTAGTCCATTTATGTGGTGAAATCGAAAACCCTAGATTCTTCTTCTCATCTTGATTTCATTCTTATTAGTCTTTTAGTATTGCTTTCTTTTTAAAATAGTTTCTTAAAAACAAATCAAAATTAATGAAAGGGGGTTTTAATTCGAGATTTAGATAAAATAGCTTATCCTTGGGACGATACTCGATCTTATTTTCAATACTATAACTTGACCCCGTATACTTGCGGGAATAGACCCTATTTTTGGGCCTATCAGACTTCACGGTTCTGTCTTTCTTGTGCAGGTCTACAAGTCACCAATACTCGTCTCCTACCCAGACGTTGGTCTACCAGTAGCCGCTTCCTACTCGGATGTTCGTCTATCCATCTACTTGACTAGCAAATCCAACCTTCTGCCCGTCAACCCGTCTATTTGAAGGCTCGAAGCCTAGTTGCTGGTGCCCACCTAACGATCTCTCTAACCGTGTGACTTTCTACCCGTCTACAGTTTGGCGCCCACCGTGGGGCCCCGACAACAACTATCAAAGACGACCTTTGCAATGGCAGATGACATGGTAGCCTCCCCGATTGACGTTTCAGCCCAGATAGCCGCACTCACAGCCCAAGTGCAGGAGAATGCCTAAAGGTTCAAAGCTCTGGAAGAAGAGAATTCTCTAATGAGAACGGAGAACCAACTACTTCAAGAGAAGATCACTGAGCTCTCTGTACCATGAACAATAGGAATAAGATTCGAGCTCCAGTTACTTCAATGCAACCTTTTACTCCAGAACCAGGAAGCTCTTTCAGCCAACCAACCATGCAATCGACTACCGTCAGTGGTTCTACAACACTCCCAGCAACACAAGTTGTCTTTGCAGCGCCCTTCATGACGCCTTTACCTTCATTCCTGAATTCTGCTCTGCCCTTACATTCTACTCTGCCCTTACACTCTACTACTGCTCCTCTTTTTTCATCTTCAATGTTTACCATTCCCTCCTCCTACACTGTGGTAGGTGGGGCAACCCTTAATTCAGAAGCTGACATTCTAAATTTGCCTTTTATAAGTACTCCTTTGGAGCAGGTTCTGGCTAGGAAACTCGCAGAGATGGAGGCAATGATCACTAGGATCCCTGGAGTTCCAGCCCCACGAAGGAAGATTCTACCCAGAGCTACGCAGACTCGCCTTTCGTCGATGCTATTGCCTTGGTAGAAATCCCTAAGAAGTTTTCATTCCCTAACACGAGAATGTACGATGGAAATTCCGATCCAGATGATTACTTCGCTTCATATAAGCAGAGGATGTTCCCCGCTGCAATACCCAGAGATCTCAGGGAGGCAAGCATGTGCAAGAGTTTCGATTCAAGCCTCGTCGGTCCAGCTTTGCAGTGGTACACGAATCTGCCCAACAATTCGATCGCCTCTTTTGCCCAGCTCACAGACACATTCATAGAGCAGTTCGCCAGTAGCAAAAAACTAGAAAAGTTATCTGGCGATCTCTACCGAGTCCATCAGCGAAGGGGCGAGCCACTCAGAGACTACGTGGGGAGGTTCAATCGAGAGAAGGTGTCGATTCCCTACTGCAACCAAAAGACTTCCGTTGACGCATTCAGAAAAGGCTTACTACCAGAGGGAGAATTATACAAGGAGCTTACTAAATTCAACTGCACTACCATGGAAGATACCTTGGCTCGCGCTTGGGTAGAAATTTTGTGGGAGGAAGACGAAGCCCACTGAAGCAAATATTATTCTTATGATGACAGGAACAGGGACCGTCGCTCTAGACGACCAGATCGGAGAACAGATAGCAGACCAGGGGAGCCCTACCCAACTTCCAGACGTGGCCCCCCTAGGGAGAACAGAAGGCCACTTGACCCTCCATCAGGTCGCCCAACAGAAAAGCCTCAAGGACCCATTCGCACCAGAATTCCAGATTACAACCTAAGCATCGAACCAGTCGAACTAGTAGCAATTATAAAGGGCATGGGAAGTACAGTAAGATGGCCAAGAAAGACAAAGACTCCTAGCGAGAAGAGGGATGCAACCAAGTGGTGCGAGTTCCATGGAGATCGCGACCACAACACTGCAGATTGCATAGCCCTTAGGCTAGAAGTTGCAGAGTTGTTGAAAAGAGGTCACCTTACTGACTTGTTGATAGACAAAGGGAAGAATACCTTGGCACATCGAAACACCCAAGTCAAGGAACTAGAGCAGCTGATTCCTACGAAGACGTGTCTAGTAATCTCAAGAGGTTCTGAAGTGCGTGGAGTCAGCCACTCTGCCGCCAAGAGGAGTGATAGAATTGCAGCCAACCCTCTAGCCCACTCTACAGAAGTCACTCCTCATGCTTACACCAACCAGACAATAAGCTTCGTAGACAATGAAGCCACAGGGCTCGTCAACCCTCATCATGACGCTCTTGTCATCTCTCTTAATATCACAAATGTTTTACTTAAGCGTATTTTAGTCGATAATGGTTTGTCTACTAACGTTCTTTTCTTTAAGGCTTTACAAGGTATGGGTTTAGACGAATCTTGCATCTGTCGACGGTACGTCTCCTGGTAGGGTTCAGTGGAGAGCAAAAGCACAAATTAGGGGAAGTCACCCTTCCCGTCTACGCAGGAGGAATCAACCTCAATACTGTGTTCGTTGTACTAGACTGTCCTTCTGCCTACAACATCATACTTGGCAGACCACAATATGAGGGCAGTACCCTCCACTTTCCACCAAGTGCTCAGGTTCCGAACTCCTTGGGGTGTACAAGAGATCAGGGGGGAGCAGAGCACCTCAAGAAATTACTACAAAAATGCAATGAAAGCGCCAAAGTCGACCTTATAGCAATTACAGAAGGAGATACTCGGTAGCACCGATCCAGACTGCCCAAGCATAGAGGGGTTAGATGAAGTCCAGATCCGCCTAGACTTCTCGGATCATAAAGTGGAGATCGGCTCCAAGCTTAGTCCTACGCTGCGGAGCAAGTTAGTCGAGTTCCTTAATGCCCATCATGATTGCTTCGCCTGGTCTCATGCTGACATGACAGGAATCGACCCCGAGGTAATGGTACACAAATTACAGGTAGATCCTAGCCATCTTTCAGGAAGACAGAAGCGTAGAAAGTTTGCTCCAGAACGCAACAGAGTGATAAATGAGGAAGCCCAGAAGCTGATTGAAGTAGGGTCTATTCGAGAAGTCAATTACCCCGACTGGTTGGCTAACGTTGTCGTGTGAAGAAGAAGATCGGAAAATGGAGAGTTTGTATCGACTTCACCGACCTGAATAAGGCTTGCCCCAAGGATTCGTTCCCGCTACCCCACATCGACATGCTTGTTGATGCTACTACAGGCCACTAACTGCTCAGTTTTATGGACGCCTTCTCTGGGTACAACTAGATACTGATGCACCCGGCAGACCAGGAGAAAACTGCCTTCATCACAGAAAGAGGCATCTTCTGTTACAAGGTCATGCCATTCGGGTTGAAGAACGCAGGGGCAACTTACCAGAGATTGGTAAACAAAATGTTTGCTAGCATGCTGGGGAACACCATGGAAGTCTACATCGACGACATGCTAGTCAAGTCTCTGGTGGCCGACGAACATCTCAAACATCTCGAGAGGGCATTCGACGTGCTAGAAAGGTACAATATGAAACTTAATCCTACTAAGTGTTCCTTCGGTGTTTCTTCAGGGAAGTTCTTGGGCTACATGGTGACTCACAGAGGAGTGGAAGCCAACTCAGACCAGATCCAATCTTTAATAAACATCCCTTCTCCTACACGCATCAAGGACGTGCAGAAGCTGGCTGGTCGAGTAGCAGCCCTTAGTCGTTTTATTTCACGCTTCTCTGAGAAGTGCCACCATTTCTTCTCTACTCTGCGGAAGGCCAAAGAATTTGCATGGACTCCAGCATGCGAAAAGGCACTCCAGCAACTGAAGGAATACCTAACCTCTGCACCCTTACTGTCTAAGCCTCAAGAAGGCGAAAACTTATATGTCTACCTAGCAGTCTCTGAAACGGGAGTAAGTGCAGTACTAGTACAGGAAGAACAAGGTAAGCAACTACCCGTCTATTATGTTAGCAAGTCTCTGCTCGATGCAGAGACACATTATAGCCAACTAGAAAAGCTTGCCTTGCCCTTAGTTATGGCTGCCAGGAAGCTAAGACCTTACTTCCAGTGTCACCCGATGGTTGTAGTTACCACATTTCCATTAAAAAATGTACTTCACAAACCAGAACTATCTGGTGGACTTACCAAGTGGGCAGTCGAGCTAAGCGAGCATGATATATCCTACCAACCTCGTACTGCAATTAAGTCTCAAGTCTTGGCTGACTTTATAGCCGACTTTACACCTGGTACTCTAATTCAAGCCGAGAAGGAGTTGTTGTGTCTTTCAGAGCAGAAAAAGCTGAAATGGACCTTGTCGGTCGACGGCTCCAGCAACATGAATGGAGTTGGACTAGGCATAGTTCTCCAATCCCCTAAGGGAGACCAAATTCAACGGGCCATCAGATGTAAATTCAAAGCTACAAATAATGAAGCAGAGTACGAATCCTTGATCGCTGGACTCGCTCTTGCCAAAGACATGGGCATCCGAAGGATAGAGACAAAGTCTGACTCCCAACTAATAGTCAACCAGACGTAAGGAGCATACCAAGCCACAGATGCCAGGATGACCGCTTACCTACCCAAGGTAAAAGAAATGCTAGCTGACTTCGAAGAAGCTGATATAACACAGGTACCCAGACTGGACAACAGACACGCCGACGCCTTAGCCAATCTAGGCTCGTCAATCCCAGCCAGGTCAAAGCAGTCGATTCCATTGGTCATCCTCCAATGGCCGGCTACATGGAAGAGCTCCACACTCGAAGTAACAACTGTAGACTCCATCGATAACTGGATGACACCCATAATAAGCTACCTGAAAATCGACCAAATACCAGAAAATAAGAATGAGGCACGCAGACTAAGGGCAAAGGCAGCTAGGTTCACTATGTTGGAAGGTCAGTTACTCAAAAGGTCCTATTCTGGACCTTATCTCAAATGTGTCACTCCAGAGGAAGCCAAATACATGCTAGCTGAGCTTCATGAAGAAGAGTGTTGAAATCACTCAGGGGGTCGTAGTCTAGCCAGTCGAGTCCTCACAGTTGGCTACTACTGGCCTACCATGCGAGCAGATTGCATAAATCATGTCAAAAGTTACGATAGTTGTCAGAGGTTTGCCAACTCCTCCCATTTGCCTCCAGAGAAACTCAACTCCATACTCTCACCATGGTCATTCATGAAGTGGGGTATGGACATCGTAGGAAAGCTCCCCACTGCTCCAGGGTAGTGAGTCTATATGTGATGCACCCGAAAAGGTTCCACACCCAAGCGGAGGTATCAAGTAGTAATCCGGCAAAGCCGGGATCGATCCAAGGATGGGAAGGTAGTTTGGATATCGAAGGGTTTTATCTACCGGTTTAGATAATGTTAATTTAGACTACAAATTAAAAGAACAAAGATAAATAGGGGTTTTTGATCGATTAAGTAACAAAAGAAATAACTAAACTTAAACTATTGACTAAATCTAAGAGGGAGGCTAGGGTTTTATTCTAAATATGAGAGGGGTCAGGGATTTGGGAATTCATCTTGAAATGATCATGTGTATGTTTACTTTGGACCGAGTTCAAATTCGAGTTATTCTCGACTCTAAGGTAAGCAACCTAAATATTAGCGTATATCTCATGATGATACCTAGTTAGATGATGACATGTTCAAGTAACATCGAGTCTTCATCGAGAATAATGCCTAACGAATAACTATGATGGATGCATGACATACAACATGAAATGGGCTTAGACATTTAATCGAAAATGAGATGTGTATCAAATTTAAGAATCATACCACAATAAACACACACAATAGCATATCAAGACTTCATCACAAACCCCTAGACAAGAGACTTAGCTACTCATGGATTCATTCTTACATAAGCATTCAATCGGAAGTGAGATCGAGTCTAACATCATGGTCATGGCATAGTACTTGACTTAATTCACTTGTATCTACTAGTAAGAATAAGAAAACATGTAGTAATTAAGAACTAGAGAGATTATTAGACAATATTCAATCACTTATAAGAGTATTCAATCATAGATATATCACAAATATGCAAGAAAGCATGAATTCCTCTTATTTGGTACGTTATTTCCCTAGAAATTAACAACTATGGTAGCTAAGATGACCCTAGAATTAATCAAGATAACTTAAAATAACCCTAGAATGCTCAGGGAAGGATGGGAAAGAAAGAAAAACACAAATGGCCCGAGCAAAAGTGAGAAAAAAATCAATTTGGCCCGGCCAAAACACTTCTGGCAAGGGCCAGCACGTTTGTCCCGTGATGTGCACATTGTGAACTTCGTGCTCTAGATGGGCTCCGTCCCAGCCTCAAGCGTGCTCCAGATGCGCTCCGTAACATGCTCCTGGTCCTTGCTTCCAATGCCCCCAAGTTGTTCGACAAAATGTCCAAGCAAAGTCCGTGCTCAAGTGTGCTCCGTCCCGTGCCTCATGCGTGCTCCGTCCCGTGCTGAAGAAGCTTCTGGACAGAGCTTTCAACGCCCACCAAGTGTTCGAGGAAATGCCCGAGAGGCTCCAAGCGGCTGTTCTTCACTTCCAAGCTCGTTTCTCCTTATTTTTCCTTACTTGGCCGGACCAATGGAGTTCTTGGTAGGGCTAAAGGTTCCTAGGTCCGGCCAAGTTCCTTCCTTCTCTCTCTCTTGTTCTTTTTAAGCTCAAACCCTAATTTCTCCTCTTTTTCCTCTTTCTCTCTCTTTCCCAAGGTAGAAGATGATGAATAGTATTAGACTACTAAAACCCTAGGGTCCCTTGACTTAGTCAATTCATTTAGACTTTGTTGACTTTTATCCATAAAGAGAGGGTGCTCATAAAATCTTCCTTGTCATTCTTCTTTGGACTCTTGGGCTTTGATTTAGAAACCAAGAGGGTGCCTTCATCTTTATCTCTACATCTTCAAATTCTTACAAAGGACTAAAATACCCTCGGACTTCTTTCTTCCATAACTTTCCCGTCCGAACTCGGAATTGACTTTCGTTTTCACCGCCGGACTCGTCATTGCCTCCACTAGTAATTTGATTTGCTTGAAAAAATTTTCTCTCATTTTGGGCACATGAAATGATAGTGACAATTCATTCCCTCTATTTCGATGTACATGTTTAACTCCAAAAATGATACCTAACAAGAAAAATACATAAAATATTTCGATTTACGCTCTCCAAATGTGACATTTTCGTGTCACATCAATATCCCCAAACTTAAACTTTGCTAGTCCTCGAGCAAATAAAACAAAATAAAAGCCTAACTCACTTTCGGAGGCATCCCGGTTGCATTTAGCGTATGCAACAAGCCTTTAAACCCCTAGGTTGCTCCTGGAGGACGAGTGTTGTCTCGTGAGGGTTTCCATAGATGACACCCACAAATATCGAGTCTCATGAGACACAAGGGTCCAAGAGCCCAAAGAAGAATGACAAGGAAGATTTTATGAGCACCCTCTGTTTATGGATCCAAGTCAACAAAGTCTATATGAATTGACTAAGTCAAGGGACGCTAGGGTTTTAGTAGTCTAATATACTATTCACCATCTTCTACCTTGGGAAAGAGAAAGAAAGAGGAAAGAGAGGAAAAATTAAGGTTTGAGCTTAAAAAGAACAAGAGAGAGAGAAGGAAGGAACTTGGCCGGACCTAGGAGCCTTTAGCCCGGCAAAAACTCCATTGTTGTCCTCACCCCTTTCTATGTTTTGAGTCCATGTTAGTGATCACACTCACACATACGAGCGAATCATTCTTGAGTGATTTCATTTTTGGAGTGTATGTCCGTGAGGCCGAAGTCGAGGCGAAATGTACTAACTTAGGAATCAAGGTTTTGTGACTTCGGAGCATAGATGTTGCTCATTATTGTATGACACTTGCACTCTAGGGTAAGGTCATTAGTGAAGAGGTCTTTAGCTTTTACATGAGCTTATTTACTTGATTCATCATGTGTTGACATGCTTAAACCCTTTTAGTATATGAATCATGCTTATCTATGATTTGGATGTTTCATTAACAACGTATTATGTACTGTCTAGAACATCTTATTTACTATAAATATTATTCAAGCATTAAACATTTCATATAATTTATGAAACATTATGCATTTTACGTTATTCACAATGCATCATGTTCCCCACACAACCCATTTTTGTGTATGCAATTACGTAACTAGTCTTTTCAAACTGATCCATCATTTGGAGTAGAGAAGACGACTCTGAAATCCGATGATCGCGATAAAATCTTCACTCGCGTTGGTCAGCTGTTTCCTGGGGGTGCTAAGGCATTTAGATTCTCCTTTCTTGAATATATTATAAGCACCGGTCACGATTTCAAGTTTGTAAAAAACGATTTAAAGTGTGTCACTATTGTTTGCCCTATAGAAGACTGTAAGTAGCGAGTTCATGGATGGGCACCATTAAAATGTCACTATGTCAGTGCCTCAAAAATTAAAGCAAATGGCGTTTGGTTGATCTCCTTTGTCATGTAGTTCCGAAAACTGTTGATAACTTCGATCGGTTGTTTGAGTTATTATTATTACTATAATAGAGTATTATATTGTATATATATTATTAATCTAATTTGATAGTAATAATTTTTGTATTACCTTCCTTCTTGAAATTTCCCTAAGTTTTCTCAAATGTCTTCTATATTTTCAGAAACATTCTCTCTCTAAAAGCTCCCCAAATTTACACTAAAATGTCCCCAAATGTCCATACAACCAATTTGTCTTGAGATGTCCATAATTGCATGTGACGCCCCGTGTCCCAAAATAGACACGACCACGCCCCGGCAATTCACAGACGAGACTAAAGTCCGGCAGAGTCTCCTCTGTAAATCGAACCGGTCGCACCTGCAAAACCTGTCATGCAAACCATACATTCGCATAAACAAGAATAAACTATTAAGCGGAAGCTAAACAAACTCAACTCAGTTTCGGGTCGAAACCCGAACCACATAACAAAATATAAAAGCCTCTTACACATCGATGCAACTTATAAGCAACTCTAAGTGTTATATATATACATATTCGAGTTCAGTTCTCCAAGAACTACATAACTTTAAAATAATAGAAAACCAATAAACGAAAACCAAACAAAATGACGCAACACCTCTAGCCTCATTAGACAAGATCACCGGGTGGAATACAACTCCGCCTCGAGGCTACAACCAAGCACCTGCACACTAACAACTGGTAGGGGGTCAGAATACTCACCGACACGAGTTATTCCGGTAGAAGACCAATCCAAAACCCATCAAATTTTCAAAAGTTCATTTAATAAGTCGTAAACATCATGCCAAAACGAGTTATCAAACCAGTTACCACATATACTATATACAAAACCATTTTCCTTAGTCTAGCAAGCAATAGCAGTGATTAGCTGCCCACCCATGGTGCGCTCCCAATAAGAGGAGAGTTCCTCAGGAGAACCTAGAGTGCGTTAGATAGTACCAGCCCATTTAGGCACTAGCTAATGCACTACGTCTCCTCGAGAAAGAGACTTACCCCTAGCCGGTAAGCCCCTCTCCCACTAAGGGACTCCGCAATCATTGAAGAGTTGACCTCATGATACAAATATACCTTAAGTATCTAAATAAGTTTTTGATCACCGAGTTCGAATAAGAGAGCCGTCCCCCAATACCCATGGAAGGACCTGAACCTCATTCTCTTCGGTACCCTGTCATGCATCTAATGCGATCTTTCAAAATCAGTTTCATTCATTTATCAAAACCAATATTCATATTCGATTCATTATCTTATCAAACACGGAAGTGGAACAACCAAGAGTCATATCGCCACAAAGCAGAGGGATTCCCAATCAATGTCACCTCTCAGACGAGCGGTCAGGTGTACGTCCCTGAGCCTCGAACTGGAGGTACGAGCACCAAAGGCCAGCAAGTGAAGCACTCTACTCCCACAGGTCTCATGACTAGTGTCGCCCACCTCACCGGTCTCACACGGGTCACAACCGTTTCCACATGTCATCCTACCCTCAATGGCTACGTGCCCGTAGGTTGACATAATCCGCAGTCGGGTACATACAAGAAAATCCCCAATAGTTCACAATCATCGTAAAATCAGTTCGAAAACATTTCTCTTATCACATCAAAACATTTCAAGCATATTTCAGTTCATCACGTAAATCGAGTTTCATGCTACCTAAACTCTACTTATAATGGCGCATATGTAACTACAGAAGCTAGCATATTCGTTATCTATAGAACCATGTTGGATAAAGGATTCAGAACCCCTACCTCAGTGCTTGCATCACCAAAGACCTTCCGCCTACCAGACGACCTAATTCCTCCTCATTCGCATACTCTGAGACAAGGAAGAATGACCAAAAATCGAACAAAAACATTAAGTTCTAAACGAAGAACCTTCGTACAATAAAGACAATATCAAAGAGAAAACGATGAAAACTTAAAACACGAAAACAATTAATAACGCTGGAAGACTTCGAATAATCGATTTGATCTCTAACTTTCATAGCCAAGTCCACTAAATACTTGAAATGCATACCAACTAACCAACCGACCAACCGACTTCCCATAAATTCTATTTTTCATGTTAGAGTCTTCATAAGCTGACAAATCATATAATGAACTTTATAATATAAATCTATAACCGAAATTGTCCATTTATATGAAATACGACAAAATTTGTATAACCATCTCTATTTCAATTCATTCCCAAAACTAGTCCAAATCTGAAATTTGAGTCGTAAAATAATTCGGCAGCACCTCGTCTATATATGGTCACCCAAAATAGTCCATAACATTCTAAACATGATCCTGAACATAAATCATTAGAAGAAATCGTATAATAATTGTCTAAATAGCTCCAAATTTCGATCCCAAATGAAATTAGTGCAACTATACAGTTATCGAAATAACCATCCAATAACCATCAAATTTGGACGAAATTGGAAATTCTGAACAGATAGATATGTAGAACAAGTCAAATAGGATTACCTGGAAGAAATTTCATTAAATTCCGACGACCGAACGCGAAGAAATCGACGAAATAAACTCGAGAACTTTTGACGACCAAAACCCACTTTGCTTCTCTAAGGCTCGGTTCCTTTTTGAAATTGATTTTCAAATCAATTGTAAGTTTGGTTTATACCATGGAATGAGGTGAGGACGTGGGTACACATGCAGAGGGTTTCATTTTAAACAAAATTGAGTTGCCACAGGTGGCCATATAAAGTGGCATGTTACTTAAATTATTTTTAAGTCCTTCCTCTACATTCACCTCATAAACAAGTCCATTATATCTATTTTCAATTAAATCAACCTCAATGAATTGCCGTTTAACCCTCAATTTGATTTTTTTCTCCCTCCTATTTTTGATCCCACAACTGAATAAATTATATGGCTCCTACCAATCCGACAACGAAGAAAATTACCGAAAACAAAATGATAGCTAAACCATGTCCGATCTTTCCACGTGACCAATCAAAATTCATTAATTCTCGATATCCATCTAACAAATATTCCTCCAAACCCTAACCCCAATTGACATGATCGAACAGAGAAAGAAGAAAAATCTGATTTTGTTTCTTTCTTATTACAAAGTCCCAATGAAATCTCAGTTTAGTCCCGATTGCAAAATACCCCCTAAGTTTTCCTCTTTGCTGATTTGGCCCTTCTTTTGACTTCACCCAATTGTCGAATAGTCCCTAAACCAACCTTTTAAAACACGGGATGCTACATTGCATGTCTCAAACGAATAACAACGACGTTTCAGGACATTTGAAATGTCCCAAACGAATAACACAATTAATATTTAAAGTGTTCTGTTTATTTGAAGTTGTTGTGTTCTTAAGTATACTGACTGTGAGGGTATACTGACTGGGAAAAATAACCTAATTAACTTGTTCAGGAATATGAAGATAAACGATGTGGAAGGAGAATCCTCTTCTTATCTCTTCAATCCCTGGAAATGGAAAGATGGATAAACCGATTCTTTGAGAGAGAAAAGGAAAGATGAAGCCTTAGAGATTATCTCTTATCTTGTTAGCATTTCTCTTTGACTTGTTTATAGAAACAGATTTTGAAAAGAAGAATGGAAACAGAAAGAATGAGCTGGGAGAGAGATGAAAAGATTTTATTCTAATAGAAGGAAAGAGGAGGATTTTATTAGAGATGCTAGAAAGAGGATGTCCAAAAATCATGAAGATTTCTGTTGTTACAAGAGCCGGATACCTTTATCTATCCGAGAACAGTAATTGTTTGGTAAAATATCCAAAACCGAGATTGAGTTTGATCCGATTTAGAGAGAGAGGGTGTTGAAGAATAGGGAAAAAAATCAGATTGGGATTCGGCTGACATTTTTTGGAGAGGAAGTTTTTGGTCTTCTCGGGTATAAAGAAAAACAGAGGGCTTCAATCAGGGGAGATCTCCTGACGGCTAGAATAGGGACTGAAACCACCATCACATATCTTTCTTCTTTTTCTTTTGTAATCTTTTAGTGAGAGAAAGAGTATTAAGAGAGAAAGAATTGTAGAGAGAGAAATCAGAAATTGTTGAGAGAGAGAAGATTGTGTCTGATTATTCATCTAATTTAGTCATCTTCTTTTAGTTGTTGATGCTCATTGTTTTGGATTGAGATAAGAAAAAAAGAAGAAGGAAGAAATAGTAGAGAGAGAAAGAGCTCCCTGTTGGAGAAGAAGACTGTGTTTGGGTCGGAGTTGCTGCTGGAAAATAATTTTGCTAGGTGCTGGAAAATAATTTTCTCCAAATGAGCGTTTGGCTGCCAGACAGAATATCATTTTCTGTGATAAAAGTTTAGTTCTTCTTCAATGTTTCTTTTTATTCTTCATACTTATTAGTATTAATCTCTTCCATTATGAGTAGCTAACCAATAAATTTAGGGTTAGGATGAAACCTTAGCGTTGTATGAATATTTCGCCATTTTCTCACAACGAATATCTTCGAGATGCTTTTATATTGAAAATTTGATTTTTTTTTTTTTCACTTAGTTCATGATATTTTTCTCATTAACTATGCTTATGTTTTGATGTGTCATATTTAGACTAAGTGTCTTTAATGTCTTATGCTTAAGGTTTAATAGTTAATAGTTTGATTGTCTTATGCATGTGTGTTTTGAAATAAAAATATTAGATGTGTTTGTTCTAAAAAGTTTAGATTTTCCGAGGTCGGTATAATTGGCTACCTTCCCTTGAGTTAAAAAAAAAAATTTGAGTTGTCATTGATTAGGTCACGATTTATACACGTTAAGGTGGATTTCGAAACCCTAGGTTTTCTCCTCATAAGTTTCTCCATTAATTATATTTCCGTTGGTTTCATACAGTTTGTTATTTTTTTTATTTTATCACAAAAATCCAATTTCGAAGAAAATCCAAATTAGTTATAGGAGTCAGAATAGATTGACTTCGTCTCTGAGGAACGAACCGGTCTTACCGGGAAATTACAACTTGACACCCGTGCACTTGCGGGTGTAGACCTATTTAGGAAACTTTTTAGGCCCATCAAGTTTTTGGCGCTGCTACTGGGGACTAAGTCTGAATTTATCTGATCTTATTTCTATATTTGGAAAATTCTATTTTTGGTAAGTTTTTCTTTTTGGACACTTTGACTTGCTTTTCCATTTTTGGTGTGTAGAACACTAAGGAGCAAAAGAAAAGGCGCAACAAGGAGAGGAGCTCAAGAAGAAGAATTTACAGTTTTATTTTTAATATTTTTTATTTTTGGTGAGAGAGAGACTTTTAGACTTTCTAGTTTTTATTTTGGTTTTAAAGTTTTGACCCTAAATTGGAGGGCTTTATAAATTGTAACCGAAAACCAAAACGAAGCCTCGGGTTGGAACACTCGTGGGAAGAGTGGCCTGGATCGTCTGCAAAGGTCATCGCCCGTCTAGAACGGGAGGTAATTTCTCTAATCACCCACGAAGCCCCTGTCAGTGGGTAATTGTGTGTTTTGTGAGGCCTAATTGCTTTGATCGAATTGTTTAGTATAAGCATTCTAGTAAGGGCAATAACCCAATTGAAAGATAGGAGACGGATTTCATCACCGTTATCTTGCCCAAATAGGTAAACAACATTCACGATCCTAAACCTCACCTAAAAACTAAACTCTGATTTAGACATTAGCCCCTAAGGTTTCGAGCTCATAGGATCTTTGAAACAATTTAGGGACTCGATTTTTATTTGGGCATTCCTCAAAGGAAAGTGTCACTCAATTCTTTCACGGGTCGCCTCGAGAAGAGGAAACGTTACCCAAGGTTGGACGGCTATCATAACGTTCATCGTCGGCTGTCTCCAAGAATTGTTTGACCGTATTACTTTGACGGAGTAACCCATAACAATTATAGCTCAAGCTTTGTTACGAAGTAGGAGTTGCCTAGATTTTTAAGGTAAATCTGACAAACCCATTCACTAAAACTAAAGTCTAACTTGTTGCTAGAATTTGTTTAGGTTGCTTGGTGGAGTCAGCTTGTTTGTGCTTGCTTTCTTCTAGGGTCTTCGCAGTGATTCTTTTGTTCGAAAAAAAAAAATTGAGAGTATTCTTGGTCATTGGGCTCTAGTTTATGCCCGATAGATATCGTGATAAGAGAGGTCGTTTCATTAGTAGAGAAACTCATTTAACTAATCTTTTAGCGAATCTCTCTTTGAGTGACAATATGGGTGAAAATCTGAACCAAGCCATGGGTGGAAATCAGCCTATGACACTCAGGGATTATATAAATCCTACTAGAACTTGTCAACCATCAAGCATACGTTTACCCCACTGCACAACTCACTTCGAGTTGAGGCCGAGCATTATTCAAATGCTCCCTACCTTCCGTGGGGTTGAGAACGAGAACCCCTACCACCATGTTAGGGATTTTGAAGAAATATGTGGGACTATGAATCTCCCCAATATGCCTGATGAAATTTTGAGACTTAGGTTGTTCCCTTTCTCTTTAAAATAGAAAGCAAAATCTTGGTTGTATGCCTTACAACCTCATTCCATTACTAAATGGGAAGAATTAAGCAATTTGTTCCTTCTGAAATTCTTCCCTAAACACAAAACTATCACTTTAAGGCAAAGTATTAACAGTTTGTCCAACAAGAAGGAGAGTCTCTCTATAACTATCTTGAGAGGTTCAAAGAACTTGAACTACAGTGTCCACATCATGGTTTTCAAAAAATGAGACTAGTCTAGATTCTTTATGATAGACTAAATTATTCAACTACATCGATGGTAGAGTCATTCTGTAATGGCGGGTTTATCGGTAAGAGTGCTGATGATTGCATGACATTTCTAGAAGAATTGGCTGAGAAATCCCACCAATGGGAAACTTCTAAAGGACCTCCTACTAGGGCAAATCCTACTCCAAGTAAAAGTGGCATCTATAGAGTTGATGAGTCAGAACTTAAACTCGCTGCCATGGCTAGAAGAATAGAAGCCCTAAAGCTTGGTCAGCCTAAAGCATTCAGGGAGGATCCCACTCAGGTCATGAGTGTTGGAAATGAATCCACCTCTTATCCGTGCTCCGTCTGTGGGAACCCTTCTCATATAGGGAACAAATGTACCCTATTTCTTGGTTCTGCTGAAAAAGAACAAGCTTATGTTCTTTACCAAAACTCTAGGCAAGACAATCATCAGAAGTATGACCCTTATTCTAACACGTATAATCCAGGTTGGAGAAGTCATCCCAACTTCTCCTGGTCCGAGGGTCAAAATCAAGGTCAGCCTAATAGTTCAATGAACCCTCCTGGGTTTAATGCTCCGTGGAATCCTTATGCTCAACCTAGTAGCCAATATCCTTTTCAAAACAAGGACTCTTTAGAGGAGACCATGAATAAATTTATGCAAATGAACACCCAGACTATAATTCTTTTAGAAACCAAGCTAGAAGCCATTAGCCACAGAGAAAAAGGTGAGTTTCCTAGTCAAACGGAGCAAAACAAAAAAAGTACACTAGATAAACAACCAATGGGTCAAGCCAATGCAGTAACCACCCTTAGAAGTGGTAGGGTAGTTGATAATAAGGTAGGAGTTCCTGAAGATAGTGAAAGAGATCATGAACCGTCTTCTATGCCAACCAGAGTCTTTAGTGAAGAGCCCGAGAAGGCTCCTGAGTCTGAGGAACCACTTGTAGTGCCTGAGCCTTACATTCCTAGAGCCCCGTATCCTCAGCGTCTCGTAGAGCCAAAGAAGAAGTCTCAGTTCGAGGAGATAGTGGAAATATTTAAACAAGTCAACATTAATATTCCATTACTGGATGCAATTAAACAGATCCCAGCTTACGCTAAGTTCCTTAAGGACCTACGTACTAGAAAGCGTAAGATGAATGTGCATAAGAAGGTCTTCTTGACTCAACAAGTGAGTTCTATCATCCAGCAAAACCTTCCACCTAAGTACAAAGATTCAGGAAGTCCTACATTACCTTGCACTATAGGGGACCATAAGATCGAGCGAGCTTTGTTAGATCTAGGTGCTAGTGTCAACCTTCTCCCTTACTCTGTGTACTTACAATTAGGTTTAGGAGAAATAAAACCTACTTCTGTAGTTCTCCAGTTGACCACGTGGCATAGTAGAGGATGTTCTGATAAAAGTTGGTGAGTTTATCTTTCCTATAAATTTCATCATCTTAGATACTGAACCAGTTCAAGATTGTGACGCCCCGTGTCCCAAAATAGACACGACCACGCCCCGGTAATTCACAGACGAGACTAAAATCCAGTAGAGTCTCCTCTGTAAATCGAACCGGTCGCACCTGTAAACCTGTCGTGCAAACCATACATTCGCATAAACAAAAATAAACTATTAAGCAGAAGCTAAACAAACTCAACTCAGTTTCGGGTCGAAACCCGAACCACAAAAAATACAAACGCCTCATAAACATCGATACAATCTATAAACAACTCTAAGTGTTACGTATATACATATTAGAGTTTGGTTTCTGCAATAAATACATAACTTGAAAATAACGAAAAACCATATAAAACGACATAACTCCACTAGCCTCGTCAGACAATATCACCGGCTGGAATACAACTCCGCCTCGAGGCTACGACAAAGCACCTGCACACTAACAACTGGTAGGGGGTTAGAATACTCACCGACACGAGTTATTCTGGTAGAAGACCAATCCAAAACCCATCACATTTTCAAAAGTTCATTTAATAAGTTGTAAACATCATGACAAAACGAGTTATCAAACCAGTTACCATATATACTATATACAAAATCATTTTCCTTAATCTAGCAAGCAATAGCAGTGATTAGCTGCCCACCCATGGTGCACTCCCAATAAGAGGAGAGTTCCTCAGGAGAACCTAGAGTGCGTTAGATAGTACCAGCCCATTTAGGCACTAGCTAATGCACTACGTCTCCTCGAGAAAGAGACTTACCCCTAGTCGATAAGCCCCTCTCCTACTAAGGGACTCCGCAATCATTGAAGAGTTTACCTCATGATACATATATACCTTAAGTATCTAAATACGTTTTAGATCACCGAGTTCGAGTAATAGAGCCGTCCCCCAATACCCATGGTAGGACCTGAACCTTACTCTCTCCGGTACCCTGTCATGCATCTAATGCGATCTTTCAAAATCCATTTACTTTTGTATATCAAAACCATATTACATTCGATTCATTATCTTATCAAACACGGAAGTGAAACAACCAATAGCCACATCACACACAAAGCAGAGGGATCCTAATCAATGTCGCCTCCCCAACGAGCGGTCAGGGTGTACGGCCCTGAGCCTCGAGCTAGAGGCACGAGCACCAATGACCAGCAAGTGAAGCACTCTACTCCCACAGGTCTCATGACTAGTGTCGCCCACCTCACAGGTCTCACACGGTTTACACCCGTGTTCACATGTCATCCTACCCTCAATGGCTACGTGCCCGTAGGTTGACATAATCCGCAGTCGGGTACATACAAGAAAATCCCAAGTAGTTCGCAAACAGTTCGAAAAACATTTCTCACATCACATCAAAACAATTCAAGCATATTTCAATTCATCACTTAAATATCGAGTTTCATGCTCCCTCACTCTAGTTATAATGACGCATATATAACTGTAGAACCTAAAATATTTCATTATCTATAAAACCATGCTGAGAAATGGATTCAGAACCCCTACCAAGCAGTACAGGAACTAGTCGTCCTCCGCTGCAACCGTAGCCAAATCGTCCACGAAATGCTCCGGCTCCCCCTCTACCAAACCATAGACAAAAGAAATATACGTTAGGTTCTTTGATAAGAACCGTGGTATACCATAAAGAGTAAATAAAAGAAAACAACGAAACTATACGAACTAAAAGAAACTCGTAAATTTTGGAAGACTTCGAGTTAACCGAATTCCGATCAATCTTCTAACTTCATAACCATGCCCAATCGGGGTCGATCAATCACTGTTTGAACTGACTTATAACCTTAACATTTAGTCATTAGATGTATTCCCCAAAATCCGAGTGAATCGCCTTTGAAGTTTGCAAAAATACGAACAACAAAGCAGAATTTTTCCTAACTGCGCACTGTTCGGTAAAACAGTCATAATTCTTTCGTCCGATATCGAAATGACTTGTACCATACCTTTTCGGAAAGCTAACAACCTAAGCTACGACTTTCGTGTTTTATGAAAGTACGTAGGAGCAACATATCAATCCCAGATTGGCTCGGACAGTAGGTTTAATTCAGTCCCTCGAGTTGTCGTTCGATCGATAACCTATATCACATAATCTCTCTAAAGTTTCTTTTATATCAAAATTGTATAATTCTCAACTAGATAAACCCTAAAACAACATGAATCATCAAAATCCCCAAATTCCATAAACCTTAAACCCTAGAATTAAGAATATTTACATCAAAACATCTAAT
The DNA here is from genome assembly GCF_041429995.1 of Eschscholzia californica. Taxonomy (NCBI): domain Eukaryota; kingdom Viridiplantae; phylum Streptophyta; class Magnoliopsida; order Ranunculales; family Papaveraceae; genus Eschscholzia; species Eschscholzia californica. The sequence continues at coordinate 29,698,345 of NW_028238472.1, read as the reverse complement.
TCATTGGTTTGTTACCTTGAACCCTAGGTTGTCTTTGGTTTACTTCCTATCTTCATCAATTCCTTCCAAATTTCCTACAAATTCGAATTGAAACTCAAACCATAGAAACAATGAGTTCTAGAGAGAGAAACAGTAAATCTCTTACCCAAATTCCATGTAACCATGCTTAAATCATCTCTTCATGCTTGAATTCGATAAAATCAAGTATTCCCCTTTGAAATCATCCCAACTCCTCTCTTGATCAAATTTTGCTTCCTCCAAACCCTAGCCTTGCTGAAAAGTCGACCAGAGAGAGAAAGAAGTTCTGATTTTTCTTTCTTTTAAGAAGTTTCACGAAATTCCTGTTTGGTCCCTGAATTTGGCTGTATTGCAAAATAACCCCTAAATTGTCCTCTTTGCTGATTTAGCCCCTGATTTGACTTAACCCAAATGTTAAATAGCCCCTGATTTGACTTGACCCTTCTGGATTTTGAAATACCGAATTTTGTGGGTATATTCACTGCAAACCCTCACGAGACAAAACTCGTCCTCTAGGGTAACCTAGAGGTTTAACGGCTTGTTGCACGGGCTAAGTGCAATCGTGAGTCCATACGAAAGTGGTGAGTTAGGTTTGGTTTTATTTTTTCTTTTTTGCTCGTGGACTAGCAAAATCTAAGTTTGTGGATGTTTGATGAGACATGAAAATGTCCCATCTGGATCTCTTAACTCGGACTAGTTAGTCCATTTCGAGTCGTTACTCTGATAAATTATGTGTTTCTCTTTCTCAGGTTTCTTCTTAGAAGTTGTGCACGAAAACGAATAAAATCAAGAGAAAGACACACTTGAGGGCATTTTGGTCATTTCGAGGTGAGGGTGTTCTGGAAATTTTAGTACTCGGTTGAAAAGTATTGTCCAAGACGAGCCCGTGAGTAAAAACGGAGGTCGAGTCCGGATGAGTGAGTTATACCAGGTCAAAGTTCTGGTCAAAGTCAACCGATCAAAGACCAAGACGGACACGTGTCGCTGATCGGACACGAGTATACTCGCGCGCGGTATGCTCTCGGGGTATAGCGGTACATGATTCGGGTGTCAAATTGTGGAGAGATCAGGTATATGCGTGCATAGTATTTTTGGTGCTCCCGGAACACATCTAACGGACAGAAAGAAGGGAGACTAACATTGGACGGTCATTTCATCTTAATTTGCTGCTCCGTGATGCACCAAATTATTCCTTTGAATGCCAACGTGAAAATAAAGAAGCCAGCAAATCCTCGTTGATTGGTGCCAAGATTTGAGATTTCCTTTTCCTTGGCATTTTAAATAAAGTATGTTAAAGAAGATTCGGAAGAGATTTTTTCCAGTGAGAGGAAGGAGAATCCTCTTCTTATCTCTTCAATCCCTGGAAATGGAAAGATAGATAAACAGATTCTTTGAGAGATAAAAGGAAAGATGAAGCCTTAGAGATTATCTCTTTTCTTGTTACCATTTCTCTTTGACTTGATTATAGAAACAGATTTTGAAAAGAAGAATGGAAACAGAAAAAATGAGCTGGGAGAGAGATGAAAAAATTTTATTCTAAGAGAAGGAAAGAGGAGGATTTTATTAGAGATGCTAGAAAGAGGAAGTCCAGAAATCATGAAGATTTTTGTTGTTACAAGAGCCGGATACCTTTATCTATCCGAGAACAGTAATTGTTTGGTAAAATATCCAAAACCGAGATTGAGTTTGATCCGATTTAGAGAGAGAGGGTGTTGAAGATTAGGGAAAAAAATCAGATTGGGATTCGGCTGACATTTTTTGGAGAGGAAGTTTTTGGTCTTCTCGGGTATAAAGAAAAACAGAGAGGTTCAATCAGGGAAGATCTCCTGACGGCTAGAACAGGGGCTGAAACCACGATTTATACACGTTAAGGGTGGATTTCGAAACCCTAGGTTTTCTCCTCATAAGTTTCTCCATTAATTATATTTCAGTTGTTTTAATCAAGTTTGTTATTTTTATTATTTTATCACAAAGCCCCAATTTCGAAGAAAATCCAAATTAGTTATAGGAATCAGAATAGATTGACTTAGTCTCTGAGAAACGAACCCGGAAAATTACAACTTGACACCCGTGCACTTGCGGGTGTAGACCTATTTAGGAAACTTTTTAGGCCCATCAACCTCCCTTTCTTTTCCTTTTGATCAGCACAGAGACCAAGCTTTGAGGCATAACGCCTTGGTTTTCTTCTTGTTAAGTTTGTAGTCATCTGACTCGAGACAAATTGGCAATTAGTGGAGAAGACCTAAACAATAAATTTTTGGTTGCTAGTCACCCCTTCTCGCATGTGTTACTATTCTCATACGCCCCTCACATGTGGCGTGGTTAGCCTAACACGTGTTTTTTTGTTTCGGGTGATGTGGAGCACATGTGACTCTAGATCTGATACCATGTTAAGTTTATGGTCATCCAACTCAAAACCAATTAAAAATTTATGGAGAGGACCTAAACATTATATTCTTGGTTGGTAGTTACCCCTTCTCCCATGTGGAACTATTCTCACACTTCTTCCACCACCAGAAGTCCCTTTGCACGGATTTAATGTTGGTCAAGTTCTCTGAAATTTCAAAACAAGTCATCTCGTAATTTTCTAAATTCCTTCAAATAATTTTTAACAGAAAAAACATTTAACATTGTTAAATCAATTGAAACCAGTCAACTAAACTAAACTAGCCAAGTCATACTAAACCAAACCTGATCCGTGGTTAAAATGATTAGCAATCAATCTGTGCTCATCACCTCTAGAAAATCCCTTCCATTATATCATATCTAGAAAACTATTTTTTGACATTTTAGAGAAAAAAATCCACATTTGTGCTAAATCGAAGTAATAATAGGAAAACCAATATCAAACCGAGAAATTACAATCAGGCAACAAAATCAGTCACGGTAAACCATTACCTTACAGGGCTATACGGAAGTTTAGAAGTAACAAACTAAGCACAAAACTTGTGTATATGTTTACTAATGTTGACAATATGAACTTGTATACTGTTGAATTTGGGGCATAAACCTTATGCCTCCAGATACGAATATGCTCTTTAGTCGGGTTTTTCCATATGCTCTTTAGTCGGGTTTTTTCAAATTCAAGCAGTTATCAGCTGCTTGGTTAAACAACTCTTGAACCTGCTTCAATTCTGTTTCTGCAATGAAATAGACACAAACATTTTCAACAATTATATCTAACCGGATCTAGGTAATTAAGGGGAAGAGAGAGTCCCTGGATGATGTGAACCAGAAGTTTCATGTGTAATTCACTCTCACATTGATATGGGAGATCTTCAAAATCCATACTTCGGTTATAATGTAACACCTTGTCTTATTTATCGTTAAGACTTTTTGGGTGGGTCGGGTGCCTAGATTGCATCCGTCAGGTGGAAAAGCCTAGGCTAGTCTAGGGCACACGCCAAGGAAAACTACTAGCCTCCTGTGCATACTTCAAAGACACTATGGCTCGTATTGAGATGGGTGTTTCATCACTGAACGTAGCTAACAACAAGCTTTGAAGGATAGACCTCTGGCTACGAGAAGAATTATGTAAAGGGTCTTCATATTAGGCTTAAATGCTTAATAATGTGAAGTAATGGATGATCTCTCTCCCTTCATTGGTGTTTTCAGATCTTACTTCGACGTCATTCAAACTATCTAATGATCAAAAAGAAAGTAGAAAGATTACCGGCAGCCTCTAGTTGTCTTTGAAGTTCATGCCCTACTTCTTCGTTTTCTGCCTGAAAAGTGGGTTTGGATATAAGAGAGAAACTATCTTCAGAGAAAAAAAGAGCTAAAACTGTGAACTCATAAACCATACCTCTAGCTCAGCTATCCGTTTCAACTGTGCTTCTTCATCTCCCTCTGACACAGGAAGTGCTGCAACTAATGCATCAAACTGTAGATAAAAAGAAAGTTCAAAATCTAAACCTTGTTCAGCCTCTTGTTACATCTAATAAACGGGATACCCGCAACCAACCATGAATTGGGAGAGGGCAGGAACACTTTCAAAACTGTTTTAGTTAATATTAATTAAACTACTTTAAGATCTGAAATGTGAGGTTTTCCTATTTTAGTTTTTAATTGCTTAAAAAGATGGAAAAAGTCCTTCTGACCGGAGAACGACATGATAACAAATAAGTGTAGTTGTGTACACTCTTGAGAAACAAATAGAATTACGTTTTCACATACCTGTTAATAGATGGTTCTCTCCAATAATTATGTTTCATGAAAGTTTTTAGAGAGTATTACACCCAGTGGATTCAGAATATCAGAACTTAGGTCAAGAGCATGTAATGAGGACATTTCTGCATTAATCACATATATCCACTTCATACAAGGAGAAGGAGCAACCCCTGGTTATACGGAGACACCTTGCTTCCAGGAGTTCTTAGAAACAACTCCCCAGTATTATTTGGTATCGGTACCGAGGGTTAGATTCCTAGTATACAAATTCTACTCACTGCCACATAAATTCATAAATTGCAGACGACAATATTCACTAACTTAGTGTTACAGTAACTCCCCACTACACACCTACTTTGCCGTTTGGACCACCCAACGGCTCATTATCATCATTTGATCAAGATCATTATGGATTTTAGACAACCTCGAAAAAACCAAACTTAAAGGGTAGACAGTGTAGAGTTGGTCTAGATTTATTATTACGAGGCAAGAAAAATCATCTACAGACACAACAATTAAGGAAAAGAAAAATGTAGCGAAGAGCCCGTAAAACACACCTATACATAGATTATAGGATTTCCTACCGAAACCTTCATTCGAATTTCATTTCAATAGTGACATCTATGTTGGAGAAGTCGGCAAAGGGGACTAGTCAGCGGACTCGGGACTAGGCTTAGTCGCTACTAGTCGTATTTACACTGGACTAGTCTCAGAATATAAATATATAATTTATTTTGTATATATAATTATATATAGTTATAGATATAACAATTTGCGCTTTAATGAAGTATAACCACTAAAATTCATCCCTAAGAAGCACACATCTAATTATCAACAAGTTCTACAACATTAGTGAAGTATTCTAACATTTATCTGTGTTTAGAGAAAAGAGCAAAATCTGGGTTCTAGAGAGAAAGAGTAGAGTAGTAAAAAAAATTGAGAAGGTAGAGAGAGAAACTTAGAATCTTGTTTGGAGAGGAAGAGAACTTCAAAATTACTTCAGCCTAATTAGGATGATGTTTGGAGGGGAGAGGAAGGGTGAAGAATCTGAATGAGCAAACCCTAAACCCACCTTTGTCGATTTGAACATCATTTTTTCAGTTTTCTTCATTTCTTTTGATATATTAATTCAAAGTTTCCAAAAAAAGGGTTAGCTAAATAATCCCGACTAGTTGACTCGGTCCTAGTCGGGCCGAGTTGGGGATTTACTCGGACTTCCACAGGACTAGGTGTTTGACCCCTCGTCGAGTCGGCAAGATGGGGACTCGGGAGTAGTCGGGGATTAATGCCGACTTTCTCTTCATAGAGTGACATAACTCGGGACATATTCTAATCAATTCCACAGCTGTTTGCAACAAAAACACATATTTGAAGGTGTTCATTCTCACATAGTTTTTTTACTTTAAATAAGAAGTCGTTCAGATATCTAATCACTCATTCAGATGATTCTACAAACTGTGTGCAAAGAGCATCAAACACGAAAAGGAAGAATGATTCTGACATGATTTTAATTACCTTACTCAGAGAGAATTTTACTAAACCAGGGAAACATCAATTATGTACAAACATAGCATAACAAGTTTTTCTACTTTAACACCATAGTATAAAGTCTTCAGTGTTGCCAAACAACCCAAAAACAACAATGAAAGGCAAAACATAAAATTCTAAAGAGTTATTCTTCTCAATATTCAATGTAATGCATTAACAAATCCCTAATGAGATCATCAACCAAGGATGTGGTCATCATCTACGCCAATACGCCATCACTACTTCCATCGGCGTATGCCTTGCACAAAAGATGTGTACGTTTCTTTCTTGGTCTAAAATACGTAAGCCTCGCCTCCAGACGCGCCTGGAAGCGTAGGCCTCAACCATTTTTTCAAACATAGACAATATCAAAGTATTAAACAACAGAATCCAAATTACCTGTTTAGCAGCTTTAACAAGGGCAGCACTCATGAGCTTGGGTTGCTCTGAAATATTAACAGGATTCTCAGAGGGATTGGGTGGGGGCTCTGGGTAGTCGGCAGAAAGTCTAACAGGAGGCGCATCTCTTTGCAATGTACCAAATGTATTGAAAGCTAAGGATGCAATTGTATTTACTTGTTCTTGTAGTTGAGATATGATGTCCATTTTTCTTCTTGATACTGCAATCCACCATGGGTAAGTATTTCAAAAGTAAGTCCATAAAACCATAGAGTTAAGAGATTCATATAAAAAGCTGCTTTGAGAGACCCATTGCCCCAAATCAACTACCAGGCAAAACCCTAAGTTGAAATGTCAAACCGTTTCTAGATTGTAATGAATTAGTTCAAAAGAATTTTAGTTTGTTTCTATTATAGAAGATCTTCACCCTAAATATGTAATTTCCTAACCCATATATAGAGAGAGATGGAAAACCCTAACTTACCTGACGACTGGAAGAGGCGACAGGACCGGCTGAAGAGGGACACGGGAGTAGAGAAACTGATCAAAGCAGATTTTGACGACTACTTTTGATCCAGAAAAATGTTGAAACAGGAAACGACATGGAATTGAAATTTAGGCGGTTTTCATGTTTTTTTTTTTTACTTTGTTCGAATCTGAATAAGATTTGTTAGTATTTCAACAAAAAAAAAAAAAGAAAAAAAAAAAAAGATTTATTAGTAGGATAACTTTACGGGGAAGTTTATAGGCAATGCCCAGAATTATTAAAGAGTATTCATCCAAGATTTGGTCAAAACAGGTGGACCAAGTATTTATTAGAGGCAATGGCCATCTACTTTCTTCTCCGACAAAAGATCGTCGCCCAGCAACTTTCCGGTCGAAGACCTTCAACTACTTTTTTTCCTTCTTATTCTTCTCTCTCCCTTCATTTCCATCATTTATTTAGGCGAAGGGGAATCTTTTGTCGGAAACTGGTCCAGATCTAGCATTACAAACCTTAGATTGAGACCTCTTCTAAGAGATGTTTCCCCCTCTAAGACTCTTGAAGCCCAAGTTGTTGGGTTATGGTGTCTCCTAGTGTTGTTAGCGGAATCTCAGACATCTAATGTCTAACACTAGTATCCTCAGGATCTCATGCATAGGGCTAATGATTATAACTAAGTCAACTAGTTTGA